>NC_073629.1:73393300-74018300 GCF_029407905.1 Bubalus kerabau
TTTAGATTCTGTTTCAAATTTTAAAATAATCGTCTTTTAATTTTACAGCACAAGTGCCTTAAATAGAAGTGGCAACTGTCTTTTAGAATATGTTATTTTTGTTCTTGATTGCTATAAAATCAGCTGAGATTTGGTGATTTCTCTTTTCACTCACTGGAGTTATAAGCTGCCCTGTGTTAATAGTAAAGTTCATGAATAGTGATATCATATTAATTAAAGAAGTGTCATTTCAAAAGTGTACTACATTCGGGTACTAACAACTCAGTGAAAGGGGTTATATTCTCAATATATTTTGAAGGCAGAGTTAGCAGTATTTTCTGATAAATGGGATATGAAGTATCAGAGCAAAAAAAAAAAAAAAAAAGGAATGAAGGACGACTCTAAGCTATTTCTTCTGAACAATTACAAGTGGAATAGATATGCCATTAACTGAGAGCATAGTCAACACTATTTATTTCCATTCATTTTCATTCATTCTCTTAGACCTGGCAATTTGATTCTACTCCAAACCCTGGAAATAAATTGGACCTTCAAATGCCTTCCTGCTTGCCTATGCTGCAGCATTTTATTACTTTGATCTCTTAGGAAACTCTTCCCCCTTAACTTTCATATCACTTGTCATTATTCCTCCTTGGCCAAAAGTCTTTGCTGTATGTTTCTTTCTCAGTCACTGTTTGTGATTCACTTTCACTGATTTTGGTATACAAAGCAATTAACAAAATTGTGTACCTATTAATAAATAACTTAAATGTTGACTGAATGTGATTTATTCTTTTTTGCTCTAAGATGTACTGCTGTTAGCATGACTAAATATAGAAAAAGGCATTTTTCTCGTGACTAAATATGTATCAAACAATATAAATATGGCTTCAGAAATTTTAACCTTATTCAAGAAATTTAACAATATCATTTAAAAGGATTAAGCATTCTTAAACCAGAGCAATTTAATAGAAAATATTTATTGCATTTTGTAAAATGACTTTACTTAAAAATGTATAGAATTTCTGAAATGATTTCATTTAGCGTGAATGGTCACTTTTAAATGGCTTCCATAATTATTTATAGTATAAAAATCATTTTATGCAATTTATGAATATTTTCTATTATTATTTCAATTTCAAATTATTACTGTGAGTTATGTTTATGCTGTGGCACCTCTGTTTATTATCCTTCACACATGGGGCAGTGATTTATTTTTCAGATATACAGATTTCATGATTTATTGGCGTACTTTAATATTTTTTGTCTTGATTGCCCAAATGTTCCGCACCTGTTCTTGTGAATATGTGTTAGTCTTAAAGTGATTTAACACAATTGCAAACCCTTAATGTAATGCTTTATCATGATCCAATGTGATTATATTGTGTAATGCAACCTTAGCTTATGTTTCTACACTCTTTGAGCTTTTAATGACCGATATCCTATAGCTAATGAGAAATATTTCATGCTTTAGTTAATGTGATCATCAAAGGGAGATAAGATTTTTATCCAGATAATTCAAAGTTTAGATTACGTACTTCTTTAAGATTCTCTGGGCTTCCCTGGTGGCTCAGAGGGTAAGCCTGTGAAAGGTCAGTACCTTTAAATGAAGTTATTAATATTCTTTTGAATATATGTTCTTATACCATTTACTTTCTTCCTAAAATACTTTTCTAATTAATGTTTATCAGTGATTTTGTTTTGTGTTTTGTTTTCCTTTAACCAGTTAGAAATAATGTTGTTTACTTCCACTTTCTTGTTTAGATTTTGGAAGGAATGGTATAGGATTGTAAATATATGTTTGCATTTACTTCCCTTTAGTTTTAGAAAGAGAAAAATTGTGAGTTAAATATTCTCTGATTGTGATGAACTGTGTGTCTTTCCAAGGATGTTTTATCAAAGACTTGAGGGCACTAAAGACTGTTGGCTGCTTCTTTGTTAATTTGTTTATTTTACATATAAAATGCATATGTGTAAAGTGGCAAGCCTTATTGGGAGTTACTTAACAAATTAGACTATAATGCCAACTTAATAAGTTTTGAATCTTCAACATTTCATTATACAAAAGCTAAATATTTTTAGAAAATTTCTAGTGGTAATAACTAATAACATATAACAAATTTCAATTTTTACATTTGTGAGTGCTAGTATTCATATAGACTGGCTCACAGGGATGGTGTTATTACCTGTTGGAAGGCAATTTTCCATGGTGTATTTATACATTGTGTGACAACTTTTGCCCTTAACTATCTTTTCAAGGATGTTTCTGAAGCAAACAGACTTAGAAGAAAGAGATGTTATCTTCCTCCATGGCAAAAAATGGATTGTTTTGAGTTTACTTTAATCAAAATAAGATCTCCCTCTGGACAAAGTGTTGAAGAGGCTTGCTGAAACCCTCTTATAGAATTGTTTTTTTTCTAAATTCAGAAATCCTCCACTGTGACATAAGCCTACTTTATAGTATCCATCTAAGTCATTCAGCATCACCACCTTGGTTCTTGGGATGGAAGGGAATTGATGAGAATCTGAAGCTTGTATTGAGTAATAAAGTTCTTGTCTCTGATCCAAGAGTCTACTGTCAGTCTTAAGTGTGGAATGCTGACATATTAACTTTCAAGTAGGATAAAATCTCTGACCTTTGACAGTTCTTGACACTACAGTTGTTTTACAGAAGAAATAACAGGCTCAGGCAAAGTAAAAAACTAGCCCAACTCCCTAGAAGTCATTAATAACGTATTATAGAAGCAGAGCCTGGTCTCTGGCTCTAGGTTTGTGCCATTACATGATGCTGCCTCTAAGCATGTGGACTTTCACCCTATAATGTTAAATTTATGTATCTCGGAAAGTGACAGAAGCTAAAAACACAGTCAGGACTCTCTGGCAGTTAATTTTAGTAGTGAAGACTTATTCAGACATTAATAAAACAACATGTATTCATTAAGATTCAGTTATGTATTCAGTATAGCTAACAGAGATATTTTTTAAAAATAATATATTTTTATATTAAAAATTGACAAATAAAAATAATGATTTTTTTCAGAGTTTTGTAGCTGTAGTTTTAAAATTGTAATTTGGTTTTGAAAATTTTGTTCCTAGAATTTGTAAAGATCAAGAAATAGATAATATGGAGAGAGCAATACAAAACTCTCATCTCCACCAGTACCTTTTTTCTCCAAAATGCTTCTCTCCCTCTCCCTCTTTTACTCTCTCTCTAATAAGTACACATGCAAATGTATTTTGTGATGACTTTCAGGAGGAAATCACATTGCCTAATAGACTATCACTAGTAGTCCTACAATTTTTGTTTAGGATTCAGTATTCTTGCTATCATAAGGCAAATTTACTTCAGTGTTGGGAAAGCTGTCTATGAGGAACACCAAAATGTAATAAAATTTTGAACTAAAAGTTTAGACACTACAATCTACTCTCATCTGTGTCACCAGCTGTATGACAATTGTCATATCACTTAACTTGTTTGCTTTTCAATTTTTTTGTCCTAGGGAAAAAAAGTATTGATCATTTTCAATTATTTTAAAGGGCTTTCACACACTTCCACCAGTTCTAGCAGTTGACATTTCTTGATTTGGGGTAAGAAATGTGAAACTTTCAAAAGAAACATAGGTCTCATTATTGCATTACATTACTTCATAAATAATTTGAATACAATAAGCATTAGCTTCCCTCATAGCTCAGTCAGTAAAGAATCTGCCTGCAATGCAGGAGACCTGGGTTTGATTCCTGGGTCAGGACGATTCCTGAGTCAGAGAAGGAAATGGCTATCCACTCCAGTATTCTTGCCTGGAAAATCCTATGGACAGAGAAGCTTGGCGGGCTATAGTCAATGCGGTCATAAGAGTCGGACATGACTTGGTGACTAAACCACCACCTCCAAGCATTAGCTACTATTTTTGATCTATTTAATATTCTTTTTGTGTTCTACTTATATCCATACTAGCAGTAATATTTCCTTGCAATTTTCATAAAATAAACTGCTGTTTGATGTTAATGCTGAATTTCATAATAATCTTATTTGCGAATAACTTATAGATAGTAGGTATATGTAGTTCATATACCACTACTATGTAATTAATGGACCAAATTTAAATGTTTAATTGCATATAAAATAAAGGACATTTTATATTGTCCTCTATATCATAGTCCAACTCTTGGCATCCTATAGTAATTACAGTGCTATGAAAATTGTGTTATTCTTACTATAGAGGCTGTGAACAAACTTTAAGATAAAATAAAATTCAATCTTAAAAAAGTGAAAGTAATAGCAGTCACAAATTAAAGACATGTGCTTCTTGGAAGAAAAGCTATGACAAAACTAGACAGCATACTAAAAGGCAGAGACATCACTTTGCCTACAAAGGTTTGTATAGTCAAAGCTATGATTTTTCCAGTAGTCATGAACAGATTGTAAGTCGGAACATAAAGAAGGCTGTGCACCAAAAAATTGATGCCTTCAAATTGTGGTGCTGGGGAAGACTCTTGAGAGTCCCTTGGAAGGTAAGGAGATCAAACCAGTCAGTCAGTCCTAAAGGAAATCAATCCTGAATATTTATTGAAAGAACTGATTCTGAAGTCAATTCCAATACTTTGGCCATCTGATGCAAAGAACTGACTCATCGGAAGAGACCCTGATGCTGGGAAAGATTGAAAGCAGGAGAAGAAGGGGGTGGCAAAGGATATGGTTGGATGGCATCACCAGCACTGAGTTTGAGCACAACTCTGGGAAACAGTGAAGGACAGGGAAGCTTGTTGTGCTGTATTCCATGAGGCCACAGAGTTAGACATGACTTAGAGGCTGAACAATAATAAAAATACATATGCCCCAGCTTATGTGCTCCTGTAGAGTTTTATTTGGGACATTCAGTTTTTCATTAAAGAAGGAAGGCTTTTTACATAGCTTGCATAATAATCTTTCTTTGTGCTTTGTTAGGTAGATATAATAGGAAATTTGAAAGATAAATCATCACAGTAATACATTTTGCAATAGTGACTCTATACAGATGTCACTTCTTTCCTCCTAACAGTTTGTTTACTGAGGTTGTTTCTGGGTTGCATGTTATTGAGTGAAATGTATCAACTAATAAGTAATTTAGAGTAACTTCTGACTTTAATCATTTTATCATTATTGATATTGAAAAGTATATTTTTAAGTAAAAAATTGGTACTCATTCTAAAATGTGACTTATATGTTATACAATAAGGAAATTATAGTCCCTTTTGATCATTCAGGTGATTTTGTATTTTCAAATGAAATTATTTGTACCAATATTTTTATCAGTTAAAATGTTCAGTTCAGTTCAGTTCATTTCAGTCGCTCAGTCATGTCTGACTCTGCAACCCCATGAATTGCAGCACGCCAGGCCTCCCTGTCCATCACCAACTCCCGGAATTCACCCAAACTCATGTGCATCAAGTCGGTGATGTCATCCAGCCATCTCATCCTCTGTCATCCCCTTCTCCTCCTGCCCACAATCCCTCCCAGCATCAGAGTCTTTTCCAATGAGTCAACTCTTCGCGTGAGGTGGCCAAAGTATTGGAGTTTCAACTTTATTTTTTTTTAATTTTATTTTATTTTTAAACTTTACAAAATTGTATTAGTTTTGCCAAATATCAAAATGAATCCACCACAGGTATACATGTAGCATCAGTCCTTCCAAAGAACACCCAGGACTGATCTCCTTTAGAATGGAAATGTTAGCTCAGAATTAATTCAACATCATACTTCATATACTTATCAATGATTTTGTTGTAAAATCCAGCCTAATTCTACAAATGAAAAATATTCAGTGTCGAGTGAGCTGCTGCTGCTGCTGCTGCTGCTAAGTCGCTCAGTCCTGTCCGACACTGTGCGACCCCAAAGACAGCAGCCCACCAGGCTGCCCCGTCCTCAGGATTCTCCAGGCAAGAACACTGGAGTGGGTTGCCATTGCCTTCTCCAATGCATGAAAATGAAAAGTGAAAGTGAAGTTGCTCAGTCGTGTCCGACTCTTATTGACCCCATGGACTGCAGCCTACCAGGCTCCTCCGCCCATGGGATTTTCCAGGCAAGAGTACTGGAGTGGGGTGCCATCGCCTTCTCTGGCCGAGTGAGCTAACACATATCATTTCTATCACTAACTTACTTAAAGGCAGTTATTAATATAGCAGAGTAGAAACAATGGAATTAGGTTTCTCATAATGTTGTACATCCATCAGTCAGTTCAGTTCAGTCACTCAGTCGTGTCCGACTCTGCGACCCCATGAATTGCAGCATACCAGGCCTCCCTGTCCATCACCAACTCCCAGAGTTCATCGAGTCAGTGATACCATCCAACCATCTCATCCTCTGTAGTCCCCTTCTCCTCCTGCCCCTATGATGGCAATCAAATTCATTTTTATTAGAAGTGTGTGTTAATCACTCAGTCCTGTCTGACTCTTTGTGATCCCATGGACTGTAGGCAGCCAGGATCCAGTGTCCATGGAATTCTCCAGGCAAGAACACTGAAGTGGGTTGCCATTTCCTTCTCCAGGCTATCTTCCTATCACAAGGATTAAACCTGGGTGTCCTGCATTGCAGGTAGATTCTTTACCTAAAGTCTAAACCACCAGGGAAGAAGATCATTTTAGTTAAATTAATCCCAATTCTGTGAGCCATTTGCTCTTTACTTTCTGCTTAAATGTTTATATGTATTATTGAGTTTCCAAGTAATTTTATTCATCGTCATATTGCTCAAAGTTTTCCTGCCGTTTTCCTATTTTGTTTTGTTTGTATGTTTTTTATACCCCAATTCTAAAAACTTAAATTTTGTTCTGAACTTCTTTCTTTCTAAATTTTCTTTAAAAAGAATTCTCAGGAAATCCTAGTTGTTGTAACAAAGCATTTTTTGAATTCTATCTTTTAAATCAATTACATGAAACAATATTTTACCTCCTCCTTTTAGGTAATGATTTTTTATCAGTTCAGTTCAGTTGCTCAGTTGTGTCTAACTCTTTGTGACCCCGTGGACTAGAGAGATTATGGAGATTACATAATTACAGAGTTACAGAGATTATGCTGCTAAGTCACTTCAGTCATGTCCGACTGTGTGTGACCCCATAGACGGCAGCCCACCAGGCTCCCCATCCCTGGAATTCTCCAGGCAAGAACAGTGGAGTGGGTTGCCATATCCTTCTCCAATGCATGAAGGTGAAAAGTGAAAGTGAAGTCACTGTCGTGTCCTACCCTCAGCGACCCCATGGACTGCAGCCTTCCAGGCTCCTCCATCCACGGGATTTTCCAGGCAAGAGTACTGGAGTGGGGTGCCATTGCCTTCTCTGCTACAGAGATTATGGGAGAGCAAAAAAACCTCATTGGTTATGGCTCAGAAAGTCTCTATTTTCTTATTTTCTCACTATTGATCATCAATAAACCTTAAGGCAAGAGATTTGCAAGTCAGCAGCTTCTACAATTGAAGGGAGAACTATGTTTTTAGTCTCTTTCCAATTCCTCAAACATTACATCTCAGATTATATAAACTATACCAATGATAAATTTCTAGTTTCAAAAAAGATGATTTATACATAACTTTAAAAGAACATCTGTTTCTTACATTGGCTGAAGCGGTACCAGTACTAACTGAGGCTGAATCACCCCCCTGGGCAAGTGGTTGTCTTTCACTTCTGTAATTTTACATGTGTGGGAAATCCCAAATAAATCCATCTTCCCCTTGTGCTTTTATAGATACTCAAATGCTCACAATCATAAATCTAGTTGTTGTAACAAAGCATCTTTTGAATTCTATCTTTTAAAATAAATTACATGAAACAATATGTTACCTCCTCCTTTTAGGTAATGATTTTTTCATATTTAAGACTAATTTATTAGACTGAGAATACAAAAAGGATACTATTTCTTCACCTACATCACACCCCTCTGAAGGACTTTTTCTGTTGCTTGAAAGCTGAGAGAAGCTTTGTATTTTCTAAATTTTACTTTCCTTCATAAACTTTTAGAAATTTAATATATTAGATACTGCTGAGTTCTTCGTCTATACCCAAAGCATTTGCCTTTATCTCCACATAAATGTCCACCTATAGTTAGAATTTATGGTTGCTATGATCTTAGAGCATTTTTAAAGCACTTTACACTGTGTGATATTAAGCAAAAGATATTTCTGTGTTGGCTTACATGTTTCTAGGGGAATTTTATCTTTCTACTTGTTGTATATACCTACAGGAGTTATGCTAACATAATGTCAGGATTGTATAATATAAAGTTAAATTCTATTGGACTGATTTTATTTGTGACTATTTTGCTTACATGACCAAATTTGATTTGTGAAGTAAAACATTCTCTCACTGTAGTGAAAATGCATGGAAACTGACCGTAAGGGATAGAAGCAATTAAAACAATATTTGGGTCTATGGTTATAATTAAAGAGGTGCTTATCAGTTTAGGAATTTTTCATGAAGATTGAATAGTGCTCCCAAATAAACTGCTGCCATGAGACTTACTTCAGATCATGTAAAACCATTAAAAAAGCTTTAAAAGAGCATTCTAGGAAGCGTTATATGTTCTCAAAGGATAGCTTACATTATTCTGACATGTTTTGAATATGTCTACAACCTGTTAGTCATCATTATGAAATACAGAGTTGTTTTATTTTGTATTTTTAAAATGTATTTTAAACAAGTCACAGTTTAACTGCTACTGGACCTCACTGTTTTGTGTTAAGGTAGTTATAGAATTACAGAGAAGAATTGCATTCCAACATGTTAAGGAGTAGTGACATTTGCTACTGTAAATACTTTCTGATATTCATAAAGATTTTTAAATCTAACGATCCCTAAGTGGTAGTGGACCACCCTATCTAACATAGTTTCTCTCCAATTCATGTCATGCTGATAGTTTCTGCAATTAAAGAACTTGGTGCACAAGTCCTAACATCTGCTGTTAAATCATAGGTGTATGGTACATATGTGCATAGAATACAGTATTTATATCTGCATGCATACATAATTATATATAATCATGTAAATATATAGTCATACATACACATTCTTATATACATATATAATGCACACACACACACACACACACACACACATGGCCATCCCTGGCGGTTCAGCGATAAAGAATCCAATGCAGGAACTGCAGGAGACACGAGTTGGATCCCTGGGTTGGGAAGATCTCATAGAGGAGGGCATGGCAACCCACTCTAGTATTCTTGCCTGGAGAATCCCATGGATAGAGGAGCTTGGCAGCCTCAGTCCATAGGGTCACAAAGAGTTGAACATGACTGAAGTGACTTAGCATGCATGCTTGCAGACACACGCACACACACACACATACATAAATATATATGGTCTTCATAAACATGTCCAAAGTCACAAGCTTGTGACTTTGTTTGTTTAGGTATATGAAAAAGTATAAGTTTACTAAATGAATTAAGAAAAAAATTCACAAGTTTTCTACTAAATATGACACTGCACATTTGTGCATGTTCTCGCAAAGGCCATTTCTTTACAAACAGGGATCAGTGGGATAGTTAACGCTTGCTGAAGCTTCCTGTTTATTCACCCATTCTGGGATTTCCCATTTGCCAGCACTACAAATGCACTGTATGATAAATGAGAACAGCTTGTTGAAGGCTGTGTTTTAATGTTTTCTGGAAATAGATGAAGACAACATGTTCTGATATATTTGTAGCAATACCAGTTAGGAGCTTATTTAGGAGTTTTTGTTTTTTTGTCTTCTTTAACAAACATAGGAAATATGTTCTTGTAGTGGTATCAATAATAATTACAAATTCTTCCTGGAGAACACATGTATACCTGTGGCAGATTCATTTTGATATATAGTAAAACCAATACAATATTGTAAATTTAAAAACTAAAAAATAAAGAAAACTAAAAAAAAAGAAAATAATTATTCATGCTTTAAAGTTAACTTCCTTTTTGGGAAACAATTGGTATTCAGTGTTTTGTCTAGGTAAACAATATTTACATAAAAATAATAGAAAGTTATTTTTCATATAAACCTTAAAATTCCTCTGCTGCTGCTACTGCTGCTGCTAAGTCGCTTCAGTCGTGTCCGACTCTGTGCGACCCCATAGACGTCAGCCCACCAGGCTCCCCCATCCCTGGGATTCTCTAGGCAAGAATACTGGAGTGCGTTGCCATTTCCTTCTCCAATGCATGAAAGTGAAGAGTGAAAGTGAAAATTCCTCTGCATTGCCCCACAAAAAGTTATAGTAGTTATAAATTGTTTATTATTAGTATAGTATAGTAATGATATTTTTAGTAATGGTTTTGTTTAATGATCATAGGTCAATTAATAAACTCTTGTTATTCCTATTTATTTATTTTAGTGGATTTTGAAGAACTATCTGGATAATAATCATTTTTCTGGAAAAAAAAAGAGTGAGAATAAATAAAGTCCTCCTACTTCACCTGCCAACATATTTTGTTTTCTGTACCCTTACATTTTTGCCTACTTCATAATCCTAATCTAGACTGTCACTTCTTAAGAGTTCCATGCAATTTTTGAAAATTTTCAGCAGTTTTTAAAAATAGTAGATAAAATTTTGATATTTGATAAAGTTGACCTTTGCTTTTTGATATGTGTGGGTGTCAGTGTGGGTGTTTTGTGGATGAGTGTGTGTGTGTGTGTATGTGTTTCAAATGTCAATGTAAAAGATGTATCACAATAGTAGAATTTTGGATATATTAACAAGCCTAAATTTATGCAGTTTTAAATGGGACAAAGAATTAGCATTATAAATTGTAGCAGTTTATAATGAAAGTTGTTTACATTAAAAGTACATGACAGAAATGTAAGAAAATGACTAAGTGCAATATGAAAGAAAAATTACTTCATTGAACACCCCAAAATTTAAAGTTTAAGTATAATCATGGTATATATAAATATGCAAGAATTTGTTCCATTCTTCCCCAGTGATTTATGTTTCATCAAGTGTAGTTACCTTCATTACTGATCATTTTTTAAAGCAAAATTTTATATGACAACATTGTGTGTTAAAGTGAACTACAAAACTATTTAAAATTGTGCAGCTTCAGAATGATGCATGGTTCACTGCAAATTGCAAAGGGTAAGGAAAAATGGAATGAATTTCTAACAGACCTTAATTTCATCTTTAAAAAATAGCATTTGTTAAATGAGCATCTTAAGAAGTGTTAACTTATGCACATATATATAAAACATTAAAAGGATATTTGTACTGGGTGGCTAATTTCGTCCTTAATTGCTAAGTTTATTTACAGGATACATGGTACCATTACAGATTCCTATCTTTTCAATTATATTGTTGAATTGCTTATACATTTTTCCTAAAAGATTCAACTTCATCAGTAAATCACTCTTTCTATTCATAAAATATATTTTGCAGATGGACCTTCTCCTTTTTGCAGTGCTGTCAAAATACTTTTGGATGTGAAAAAAACATGTTTAACCTTCTTTTTCAAATACTCATTTTACAATATTTATGCATGGTATTTTCTTTTTTAAGGTTTAGCATTTTAAAATTATGTCTAAAATAGATATAATAAGAAAGTGTACAAATATGAAGTGTACAGCTCAGTTACTTTTTACATATGATTCCTCTGAATAACCATCATCTTGATAAAGATATAAAACATTTCTATTACATTAGAAAGTTCTTTCCTGCTGCTTTAGCCACCCACCATGGGTAATCACTCTTCTGACTTCTGTTAACATCAATTCATTTTATTTGGAACAAAATATCTGTGGGATTCACTCATGTTGTTGTGTATCAGAAGTTCATTGCTTTTAAATTGCTGGTTTCTTTTCCACTATAGGGATACGCAACAGAGTATATGACATTCTCTTGATGATGACCATTTGAGTTGTTTCTAGCTTTCTTCTATAATGAATAAAGTTGGTATGGATATTCTTGTTCTTGTGCTTTGTTGGACATATATACTCATCTTTCTTGGCCATATACTTGAAGTACAATTGCTGAATCATAGAGTAGGTATATGGTTAGCTGTAATAGCTAAAATTTTAATAGTTTTCAAAAGTTACCCTTCTACCAATAATCACAGGAGAGTTCCAGTTATTCCACCAGTTATCTTTCCCAATGCTTGGTATTTTCAGTTTTTAAAATTTTAGACTTTCTGGTAAATGTATTATATAGTGTATTGTGATTTTAAGTGGCATTTCCCTGATGAATAATTGTGTTGACTATCTTTTCAATGCTTATTGGCCATTTGGTCAGTTTCTTTGATATGCTATTTGTTCAAGCCCTTTTGACTATTTGTTATTTATTTTTGGTCTTACTTGATTTGTGCTAATTCTTTATACATCCTAGATATAACCCCTTTGGCAGGTAGATAGATAATGAAAATGTTATCCTAGTGTGTGACTTGTCTTTTCAGTCTCATACTGATAATTTTAATTAACTAAAGTTCTTAATTTCAATGAAGTCCAATTATGTTTTTATTTTGTTACAGTTTTTTATTTTGTACCCTGTTTAGGAAACCTTTGCTTACTTTATGTTCATGAAAATATTTTCCCATGATGTATTCTAGGTGCTTGATTATTTTAATTTTGCACTCATATTCATGAATCATCTTTCATTAATTTTTATATATGGTGTAAGTTAGGAGTAAAGTTTGTCAATTTCTTCCTCCCATATAGATAATGCAAAAGTTCGAGCCTCATTTGTTGAAAATAAATCATAGCTCTTCTTCCACAGCTTTGTACTGGCACCTCAGACGGAGAGTATTCAATATTTCACCATTAAATATGTCAGCTCTAGCTTTTTGATTTTTGTTTTTGCTGATAGCTTTATTGAGAAATACTTGATACACGACAATCTATTAGTTTAAGGTGTATGGGAACACATGTATACCTGTGGCGGATTCATTTTGATATTTGACAAAACTAATACAATTATATAAAGTTTAAAAATAAAATAGAATTAAAAAAAACAATAAATAAAAATACAAAAAAAATAATAATTCAATATATACATGTATATATTACAAAATGCTTGCCACAATAAGTTTAGTTAACATCCATCAGCTCACAGTTATAATTATTTATTGTTGCAGTGAGAACTTTTAAGATTTTCTCTATTAGCAGCTTTCAAATATATAACAGTCTCAATATTTTCAAAGTTTCATGTTTTCAAAAGAGTAGCCAACTTAGACTCCATGTGTTTGTCATCTGCACTACTCTGACAGTAGGCTAGCTGTGAGAAGGCCTGAAAGTGAAAAGTGAAAGTGAAGCCGCTCAGTTGTGGTGGACTGTAGCCTACCAGGCACCTCCGTCCATGGGATTCTCCAGGCAAGAGTACTGGAGTGGGTTGCCATTGCCTTCTCCAGGGGATCTTCCCAACCCAGGGACTGAACCTGGGTTGCCCACATTGGAGGCAGACTCTTTAACCTCTGAGCCACCAGGGAAGCCCTGCATATATCCCCAAAATTTCTCATTTTTTCAGGTTATAGCTTGAGATTTAATATTCATTTAAGTCATTCTTCTTATTTATTCATTTGTATGTGGTTATTTTAAACTCACCATGAGACCCAAATAAGTGAAGCTATCATCCTCCAGCTTATACAGCCATTTTAGATGATGACCAAGTGAGACAATGGTCTGCAAATTCACTAGGAAAAGTCCTATTCAAAGATATTCCAGTGTTTCTCAAATTTGGCCCTATTGACATTTTGAGCTAGTTATCCAAAATGCCAATTTTGTTGTAGAGTATCGTCCTGGGCATTGTAGGATACTCAGCAGGATTCAAGTCCTCTACCCATTACATACCAAGACCAATTCCTTGTTGTGACAATCCAGACTATATCCAGACATTGCTAAATGTCCTTTTTGAGGGGTTGAGATGGTAGGGAGGATAAAATAATCCCTCACTGGAAAAGCACTAAGATACGTTGATATTCACCACAATACGAATACTACCTATCTTTTGCCATATAATTTATCCCAATATGATAACCTGATCAGATTTTGTATCACAACAAGTAACGTGGTTTTCCTCTAGTTTAGACTGCTGTTTTATCCTCATAACCACTATGCCCTGCTTTTTTAAAATAGTGGGGTAATCAAGTCATTAATCTTTCCATATATATTACATTTTGGGGGTAGATGTGTGACTTCACCATTTCTTAAAAGACAATCTCAAAAGATACTATAATTTTAAATCTAAATACCTTTACTAATAAGCTTTTGTCATCTTTCTCCTATTTAACAAAATGAGACCAGTTTTATTCTTACCAAACAAAAGAAAATGATTATTATATTTTTATTTCAGGAAACCGAGGGCTTACGGAGAGCATTAAATTTACTTGACGTTTACCTGTTTCCATTTGTTTTGCCTTCACTGCACTATGAAGATACAGTGTGTAATGTCATTCTCCTTATTTAAATTGACATTTATACTCATGGCTTCTTTCTTCATGTGCTAAACTGCTATTCATCCTTCGAGACCCATTTTTTACTCATTTTGATAATGTCCTCCACAACCCATTTTTTTGGGGAAAAAAACAAACCTCCTCATCTGCTCCTAGGACAGTTTGTTCAAACATTTATAATTGCATTTACCATATCACTCTGTAATTTATTGCATACTCTTAGCCTCTTAGCTTATGTAACATATCATATTCTAGAATGAAATAAATCCTAATCAACTTGCTAATTATAGTTCTTTAATTTATGAATTTACGTTTATTTTCCAACTGAGGATCAAATATTTTCAAACTCCCAATATCTAGCTTAATACCCAACACAGTTTTCATGTAAGAAATGTCAGTATCATATTTTAAATATTAAACATGATGGACAATATCATTAGATGAAAATAAAATAAACCATTATTTTTTAAGGCTGGTTAACAATCTAAATAGATTAGCTATAATGATAAATTTAAAGATCTTAGGATATAATCTAGGAACTAAACAATTTCAGTAAGATTCAGAAAATTTAAGATTCTTTATATATACATATAATAGGCAGGCCAGAATTTTATGAAAGTTGCTTAAGAAATAAAATGTCTAATCATCATAACTATGCTTATTTAGAATTTCCTTACAAATAGCTCCCAAAATATGAATACATGTGTGTGTGTGTGTGTATGTAATGTATGTATATATAATGAAGTGAAGTTGAAGTGAAGTGTTAGTTGCTCAGTCGTATCCTGCTCTTTGCAGCCCCATGAACTCTCACCCACCAGGCTTCTCTTTCCTTGGGATTCTCCAAGCAAGAATACTGGAGTGAGTAGCCATTCCCTTCTCCAGGGGATGTTCCCAACACAGATCGAACCCGAATCTCCCACAATGCAGGCAGATTCTTTACCGTTTATATTACCTGTATATTGTATATACATGTAATTAATTTATGCACATTATGATTTATGTGTATATAATAACAATATACATATATATATATATATATATATATATATATATTTCTATCAGAGTTTAGCTAAGAGAAACTCCTATAGTCATTTTAAACAAAAAAAGATCTAATTTTGGAAATTGGATGCTTAAAATTGTCAGAAAGGCTGGAGAATCAGGCTCTAGATTAGGCTTCCAGTGATGATCCCTAGAGAACATTGCAGAACTGCTGCTTTGTCACAATTAGGAAGTAGGGAACTCCGGGAGCACACAACTCTGACCACTACCAGAATTGTCATGTAAGCCAAAAAATACCTGCTTAGTTCAGTTCAGTTCAGTTACTCAGTCATGTCCAACTCTTTGTGACCCCATGAACTGCAGCATGCCAGGCCTCCCTGTCCATCACCAACTGAAGTCTACCCAAAGTGATGTCCATTGAGTTGGTAATGCCATCCAACCATCTCATCCTCTGTCATCCCCTTCTCCTGCTGCCTTCAGTCTTTCTCAGTATCAGGGTCTTTTCAAATGAATCAGCTCTTTGTATCAAGCAGACAAATTATTGGAGTTTTAGCTTCAACATCAGTCCTTCCAGTGAACACCCAGGGCTGATCTCCTTTAGGATGGACTGGTTGGGTCTTTGTCCAGTCCAAGGGACTCTCAAGAGTCTTCTCCAAAACCACAGTTCAAAAGCATCAATTCTTCAGCACTCAGCTTTCTTTATAGTCCAACTCTCACATCCACACATGACTACTGGAAAAACCATAGCCTTGACTAAATGAACCTTTGTTGACAAAGTGATGTCTCTGCTTTTTAATATGCCATCTAAGTTGGTCATACCTTTCCTTCCAAGAAGTAAGCGTCTTTTAATTTCATGGCTGCAATCACCATCTGCAGTGATTTTGGAGCCCAGAAAAATAAAGTCACCCACTGTTTCCACCATTTCCCCATCTATTTGCCATGAAGTGATGGGACCGGATGCCATGATCTTAGTTTTCTGAATGTTGAGCATTAAGCCAACTTTTTCACTCTCCTCTTTCACTTTCATCAAGAGGCTCTTTAGTTCTTCACTTTCTGCCATAAGGGTGGTGTCATCTGC
Organism: Bubalus kerabau; assembly: GCF_029407905.1. Classification (NCBI taxonomy): domain Eukaryota; kingdom Metazoa; phylum Chordata; class Mammalia; order Artiodactyla; family Bovidae; genus Bubalus; species Bubalus kerabau. The sequence continues at coordinate 73,409,739 of NC_073629.1, forward strand.
ATATCTGAGGTTATTGATATTTCTCCCAGCGATCTTGATTCCAGCTGGTGGTTCTTCCAGCCCAGCATTTCTCATGATGTACTCTGCTTGTAAGTTAAATAAGCATGGTGACAATATACAGCCTTGACGTACTCCTTTTCCTATTTGGAACCAGTCTGTTGTTCCATGTCCAGTTCTAACTGCTGCTTCCTGACCTGCATATAGGTTTCTCAAGAGGCAGGTCAGGTGGTCTGGTAGTCCCATCTCCTTCAGAATTTTCCACAGTTTATTGTGATCCACACAGTCAAAGGCTTTGGCCTAGTCAATAAAACAGAAATAGATGTTTTTCTGAAACTCTCTTGCTTTTTCGATAATCCATCGGATGTTGGCAATTTGATCTCTGGTTCCTCTGCCTTTTCTAAAATCAGCTTGAACATCTGGAAGTTCATGGTTCATATATTGCTGAAGCCTGGCTTGGAGAATTTTGAGCATTACTTTACTAGCGTGTGAGATGAGTGCAATTGTGCAGTACTTTGAGCTTTCTTTGGCATTGCCTTTCTCCTAGATCGTTACTACTAAAATGAACCCAGTATGACCCGCCGCCTCTCTTTCCACTTTCTAATTCTGAGTGACAGAACCTAAGTCCCTGTTGGCATTTCAGTTACAGGGAAGTATGGAAAGTATTCTGAACTCTATGTCCATTGTCATGCAGAATGGTAAAAAAGGAGATTAAAAGAAAGACAAAAGAAGCCAACTGAATCCATTCCAGTTTGTAAATGGCTGAGTCAGGATTTGTCCAGAAATAGAGTGATTTCAAGATCAGAGTTTTACAGCTCAACCTTACAAAGTGGATTTATAATACTCTGCTATATTCTCCTTAATGAATTTTTTTATGCTCTTCAGCATAAGCCACTAAGCTTAGAGCTATAGGGAAACAAGTCTGAGGGCACAGAGATCAATAAGTCTGGGCCCTCCAAAATTGTATCTGGTTTGAAAATTAGGGGGGGAAATATGGTTTACTGCTTAAAGAAAATACTCAGCCATGTTACATGGCTTGCTTTCCTTCCACCACTAGCAAGGCCATGCAGGTGAATTTCTAGAATGAATATCTCAGTGTTTAGATATCCCACTATAGTCACAGGATTTTTTTGCCACACTTTATGCCTCTTCTCTTAGATAACACTTGGCTGCAGTTTATGAAGCAGGTGGCACTTGAGAATCAAAAATACCTTGAGGCAATTGAACATCCCTCTGCTTACAGTCTGGCCTATAAAAGAATGTTAAACTAGCAGGTGTCCAGTCCCTGAAACAGTCTGCCCACAAACCAAAAACAGATATTTCTTTTTCATTAGGGAGGGAGAATATTTCTGGCTTTGAGGGATTAAGGAACAGAGGAAAATTCCTGAGATATTAGCACTATAAGGAACATTGCATGTGCAAGTGGACAAGCTGTCCCAAATTCCTGACATACTGCAGAGATGGTACCGTCCAGACACTGTGGTAGTTCTTTTTCTTTTTTCCTTCCAGAGAATATTAGACAGGTCTTTGTAGATGTTTTCTTTGTGCCTAGAATGCTGGCAGATTAAAGCACATAAACTGGTGTCAGTCTTGCTAACATCTTGTATATGTTAATACTATATGTTCACACTGCTAATATGAATAATAAAATGAAAAAATAAACACTAAATAAACCCTTCCGTTTAGAGATCATTGAGGACAAAAAGTAGCCAGAAATAAGCAACTCTAGATCTTGTAAAAATAACTGATCTAATTAGAAATAACTTAAAAACCATATATAAATTGTTTTAGATTTGTGAAAAGAATGGGAATGAATTGTTCCACTGAGTTTTTAATGTTTGTTAGTAAAACTCACCAAGTAGATATAAAGTTAAGATGAAAGAAATAAATTAAATTCAGCATGGTTTAAAACACTATCACCTGTGTTTTGAGTCAAAGGATGCAGAAAACTACATAAGCATTTACTTGAGTTTTCGAAGCATCAATAATAATCTCAGGTAAAATGCATTCTTAGAGGTTCAGTTCAGTTGCTCAGTCGTGTCCAACTCTTTGCAATCCCATGGAGTGCAGCATGCCAGGCTTCCCTGTCCATCACCAATTCCTAGAGCTTGCTCAAACTCATGTCCATCCAATCAGTGATGCCATCCAACCATCTCATCCTCTGTCATCCCCTTCTCCTGCCTTCAATCTTTCCCAGCATCAGGGTCTTTTCCAATGAGTCAGTTCTTTGTATCAGGTGGCCAAATTATTGGAGTTTAAGCTTCAGCATCAGTCCTTCCAATGAATATTCAGGACTGATTTCCTTTAGGATGGACTGGTTGGATCTCCTTGCAAGAGACTCTCAAGAGTCTTCTCCAACATCACAGTTCAAAAGCATCAATTCTTCGGTGCTCAGCTTTCTTTATAGCCAACTCTCACATCCATACATGACTACTGGAAAAATGATAGCTTTGACTAGACAGACCTTTATTGGCAAAGTAATGTCTATGCTTTTTAATATGCTGTCTAGGTTCTTAGAGGTATATGGTACTAATATATGTATATGTGTATATGTATACAGATACCTATGGCAATGAATGAACTATTCTGTTAAAACATTTCAATTTAAATATTTATTTTTAGGATCAGTGGAAAAGCTTTATTAATCTCTCCTATGATTGTGGATATAGTAGGATATTTTTGTTCTAGCTGATTGTTCCTAAAGAAATAAGTGGAAATAAAAGCAAAAATAAACATTTTCAAAACCTAGTCATTTCAGAATTTAAAAGTTAATCTCTATCAATTTATATGATTTAAATGTTTTTTAAGTATTAAGCTGTTATTTGAAAGTCCATGTAAATACTCCACTTAAAGCAAGCTAATTAAAATAACTATTGTTAATGCATTTCTTTGCTAAATCTCTTTGTATATGTTTGTATGTGTGTGTTGTGTGTGTGTATGTGTGATGCTAGGGTAGCATGATGTTGGGATATTTTATTTTCATGAGGCAAGGATTAAATTAACTGTTATTAAAACTACTTGGGGCTATTTTTATTCAATAAATATTTATCGATTATTTTCTGTGTACAAAAATGTGCTAATGATTAGCTAAATCACTTAGGTTGCATATATCTTTAAGGAATTCCAAATTGTTAAATCTGGGATTGTAAATTGGATGTTATTACTCACAATTCAAAGGAATCTGTGCTTAGCAAAGCAATTCTTTTAAACTGCCATGACTAATTCATTTGCTGCTTTACAGATCATAGTTACTTTTCAGAGATTTGATGGATAGATAGATACATTTTTAACTCAGAGTTGATGACTTTACTTTCCTTCTAAATGATGTTTAATGTGAACAAAGTGAAAAAAATTAAAAAGTGCAGAATGTGATACAAAAAATAAAGGTCTTACACCAACATTTCCCTCCATTACACTCCCTAGAATGGGACTTTTATTACTGTGTTTATTTGGAGATTAGAAATACATATTATCCTTCTATTGACTCTTCAAACTGAGAACCATATTATAATACTACCCAGGATTGTTTCCTTGCTAACTTAACATGCACCTTCTGTTTTTAAGAGGCTGATCAAGTTTTGCTTAATTTTATTTTTTGTTAAAAAAATTTAACTTGTTAATTAATTAATTTATTTTTGGCCATGCTGGGTCTTCATTGCTATGTACAGGCTTTCTCTAGTTGAGACCAACGGGGGCTACTCTGTAGTTGCAATACGTGGGCTTAGTTACTCTGCTGCTGGTGAAATCTTCCTGGACCAGGGATTGAAACTGTGTCCTCTTCATTGGCAGGTGGATTATTAACCACTGGATCTTCAGAGAAAACCATGCATAGTTTTAAATTTAGGTTATATATTAGTATAAAATATATTTAACATAAAAATATCTAAAGTTTAAATATAATCCAGATTTTCTTAAGTGAAGGCCTATTACTAGGTGAATCCTACTTGCTCTCTTGACTTCATGGCTCTACATGTGTGTTATAAGAACATTCTTACCACCCATCTCACCATCAGGATAGCATGGCAGAAGGGTCAAGAGGTAAAACCTGCACCCTCAACTCTGTATTTGAAGTTTCCTTTTATTTAGTGGGTACCCCATACTTGATTGGGGTTATTCAGTGCGTTTTCACCTGGAGTACTTCCTGTATATGGCAGACATTCCACCATCTCTGACATACTGACTAAAGGCCTGAAGCCTTCTCAGATAAGTCAGTCAATCAAACTACCGTCTTCACCTACTCCCAATGTACACACTTTTCAAGTACTGTTCCCATTTGAGATCCGAGTGTTTAACCTCCTTTGGCAGATTGTAATCTTCTCATGTCTGTTCTGTCCAGAAGCCATTGCTAGTTCCAGATTTAGTGGCACAAGTAATATGCCCTGTATCCAGCTGCTACTATCCCTGTGTTCTTGACAAGATTAGAGACCCACTTTGTTGAGATCAGGCTGAAACTTTGAACAAAACTTTCCATACAATTGGAGGAATAGAAGAGAGCTATAGCATGAATGAACTTAAAAGTTGCTGTTAGATATCACTATGAAATGTAATACCAGCCACATTTCCTTGGGTCCATTTAGGATATCTCCATGTCTGATCTGTGAATTGTTGTGGGAATTCTTATTCTTTTCAGGGAGAAATTCATCTCAACCCAGGACTGTGTGGCATTATTCTATATGCTTAATGAAAAAGCATGTAAAAATAGAAAAGGCCAAAATCAGTGCATTAATCCCAGCTGCTCAAGGACTTACATTCTTGAGTTTGTCCTTTTGCTTTTCACTGACATAACTAAAATGTTCACTCCAGGAAGTTTAACAAAGCAAAAATCTGAACCAAAAGTAGTTCAGGTCTCTATCTTTTACAATATGAAAGGAGCTTCCAGGTCTGGAAAGCCAGGTTTTCAAGATTCTACTAATCCTACTTTGCTATCAAAAGCAATAGTGACATATATGATACTACATCTTCTTCTAAGACTCAACTTGGTCAAAATTTCAAGCTTTTCATCAGTACAGTAGCTTCTTTTTTGCTGATAAAGGACAGATTTGATAAACTAGAAGTGTGATTCTTCTGTGTGATCAGTTTACTCCAAAGGAATATGTGCTTCTCTACCTGAAGATGGAGGAAAGTAAGATAAGTAGAATAAGGGATATTTTCAAGCCATTCTTGTTTTCTGTCTTTAAAAATGTCTTCTGTCAATATTGCAAAGAAGTGAAAGACTTGCTTCTAAATAAAAATCTGTTTTTGTTTATGTAATCATTTCTGTTTTTTTTTTTATTGAAGTATAGTTAATTTACAATGTTGTATTAGTTTCAAGTATACAGCAAAGCAATTCAGATTCTTTGAAATGTTCAGTGTGTTAGACAGGGTTATTGAGGGGAATGAAACTATATATATATATGCTTTCCAGGTGGTACAGCAGTAAAGAATCCACTTGCCAATGCAGGAAATGCAAGAGATTCCCTGGGCTAGGAAGATCCCCTGGAGAAGTGAATGGCAACCCATTCCGGTCTTCTTGCCTGGAGAATCCTATGGACAGAGGAGCCTCGTGATCTACAATCCATGGGGTCACAAAAAGTCAGACATGACCGAGCACAGCACACACACACACACACACACACACACACACACACATGTATATAAGTAAATGTGTCTTATAGCCTGATTGGAGGTATACAAAGTAGAAGGTGGTGGCAATTGGGAAGACTGAAGGACTGTGCGGAAGATGAAGCATGCTGAGGCCTGGAGTTGACTTCATTCTGGGTATACCTGTTTAGGTGTTCAGTTTGGGCATCAGTCTCTGAAGGCTGATGGTTTGATGTATTTGGAGGCATGGAGCTCGGCAATGAACTATATGACTGTTTTCTGTACCTATATTACTTCCCATTTGAAGTAATGGGAACTGTGCCATATTGCAAATAAGAAGGGTTAACAAGTCCCAAATCCACAGGATAAGCCCAAAGAAAAATTTCAGTTTGAATTCAGGGGCAGTTTTCAGACAGCATCCTTCTTGTTCTTTGCTCTATTAAGGCCTCCAGCTGTTGGATGAAGCACAGTCACACTGTCTGTTGATTTAAATGTTAATCTTATCTAAAAAAAAAATCTTCACAGAAAATTCTAAAATATTATTTAATCTAATATATGGGCAGTGTGACCAGCCAGATTTATACGTAAAATTAACCATCACCTTCAATAAGTTAATTCTGAACTTTTCAAGCATAAGGGTACATCTTACATTGTTTTAGGATTAGATGTTTGTCCATTAAAAAAATAGTGGATATAGTTCATATGGTAAATGTATAAGCATGGTACAGTAGCAGTAGTGCCCTAATTGAAAAGTCAGTCTGTGTGGTGCTGAGTTAAATTTAGTTTTAAGTATTATGTGAAGTTATCCTGGCTGAGGCACTGACAGCTTGACAATATTTGAAGAAAATGAAAGCCATCTAATTGTGAGGCGACAAATTCTACAGGAAATCCAGGATTAAGTAGGGAAAGATTGAAGTCTGAATTTGTTTAGAGAAAAGTAATTTGAGATACTAAAGTAGTACAATTTCTTAGCTTTACTCTCATGTTCTTACCTACTTTTCTACTTACTACTTTCTTTTTCTCTGACATTGCTTCTAATACTCTCCCTTTTCTCAGTACACAACACACCATATTTTCTCCTATAAACACCATTACCATCCATAACTCCACTCACCAAGAACAGCAACTGTAGATCTTAGTCCATCAACTCATACATGCAACAAATAAACTTTATTTACCTACTCCACTTTATCTGAACTTCTGATGTTGAGACACCACTCAACTGGGTTTGCTATAAGCCCAGTTTTTCTTCTGTCTTTCACCCACTCCAAAGCTGGGTCACCAATTCAGAGCCTCCTGTGTCACCATGACTTAGGCCATTGGTTCAAATAGTGCTAGTAATAATAAATCCATATCCTAGTCCATGAAACTCTTGGATCTAGCAGCTCTCTGTACTTCTCTCTATCCAGGCTGGCATTCTTGATTCTGTCTCCCTGGGGCCCATTTTTCCTAGATGTGTTGTGTGGCAGGACTGAGTATGCAATACTGACTTTCCAGACTGCTGAAGAATCAGTTCAGTTTAATTCAGTTTAGTTGTTCAGTCGTGTCCGACTCTTTGCAACCCCATGAATCGCAGCACGCCAGGCCTCCCTGTCCATCACCGACTCCCAGAGTTCACTCAAACTCATGTCCATCGAGTCAGTGATGCTGTCCAGCCATCTCATCCTCTGTCGTCCCCTTTTCTTCCTGCCCCCAATCCGTCCCAGCATCAGAGTCTTTTCCAATGAGTCAGTTCTCATCAGGTGGCCAAAGTATTGGATCTTCAGCATTAGCATCAGTCCATCCAATGAATATTCAGGACTGATTTCCTTTAGGATTGACAGGTTTGATCTCCTTGCAGTCCAAGAGACTCTCAAGAGTCTTCTCCAACACCACAGTTCAAAAGCATCAATTCTTCAACACTCAGTGTTCTTTATTGTCCAACTATCATATCTGTACATGACTACTGCAAAAACGATAAATTTGACTAGATGGACCTTTGTTGGCAAGTAATGTCTCTGCTTTTTAATATGCTGTCTAGGTTTGTCATAGCTTTTCTTCCAAGGAACAAGCGTCTTTTAATTTCATGGCTGCAGTCATCATCTGCAGTGATTTTGGAGCACAAGAAAATAAAGTCTGTCTCTGTTTCCACCGTTTCCCCATCTATTTGTCATGAAGTGATGGGACCAGATGCCGTGATCTTCATCTTTTGAATGTTGAGTTTTAAGCCAGCATTTTCACTCTTCTCTTTCACTTTCATCAAAAGGCCCTTTAGTTCCTCTTCACTTTCTGCCATAAGGGTGGTGTCATCTGCATATCTGAAGTTACTGATATTTCTCCCATCAATCTTGATTCCAGCTTGTGCTTCATCCAGCCTGGCATTTTGCATGATATACTCTGAATATAAGTTAGATAAGCAGGATGACAATATACAGCCATGATGCACCCCTTTCCTAATTTGGAACCAGTCTGTTGTTCCATGTCCATTCAAACTGTTGCTTCTTCACCTGCATACAGATTTCTCAGGAGGCAGCTAACGTGGCCTGGTATTCCCATCTCTTTAAGAATTTTCCACACTTTGTTGTGACCCACACAATCAAAGGCTTTGGTGTAGGCAATAAAACAGAAGTAGATGTTTTTCTGGAACTCTTTTGCTTTTTCAATGATCCAACAGACGTTTGCAATTTGATCTCTGGTTCCTTTTCTTAATCCAGCTCGAATATCTGGTAGTTCTCAGTTTGCATATTGTTGAAGCCTGGCTTGAAGAATTTTGCGCATTACTTTGCTAGAATGTGAGATGAGTGCAATTGTGTGGTATTCTGAACATTCTTTGGCATTGCCTTTTTTGTGCTTGGAATGAAAGCAGACCTCTTCCAGTCCTTTGACCACTGCTGAATTTTCCAAATTTCCTGGCATATTGAGTACAACACTTTTACAGCATCATCTTTTAGGATTTGAAATAGCTCAACCGAAATTTCACCACCTCCACTAGCTTTATTTGTAATGATGCTTCCTAAGGCCCACTTGACTTCACACTTCAGGATGTCTGACTCTAGGTGAGTGATCACACCATTATGGTTATATGGGTCACTGAGGTCTTTTTTGTATAGTTCTGTGTATTCTTGACACCTCTTCTTAATATCTTCTATTTCTATTAGGTGCGTACCATAGGTCCATAAGTCTGACTGACTTAGGTATTTGCCTTAGTATAGGAAAAAAACAAAATATTAATATATAATATTATCCAAGCCAAACAAATAATATGTCAACTCAGAAGCAGTTGATTATTAGAAAACTTTGTGGAAATGTAGAAGAAAAAAATAGGATTTTAGAAAATGAAACATGAAAACAGTAGACATATGGAAAAGTATTGTTGAATTATGGAAAATATACTGACGATAAAATCTGTAATGAAGATGTACTGAAGACAGGATTCTATCACTTAGAATTTTCAGATAATTATGAGAAAAATAAGTCAGAAAGGTAGAAGAAAAGTAAAAACAATATGACTAAGATCTTCAATATTCCAAACATAAATGAAAATTGTGAAGAATTAGTTCTATTTTGCAAATGTTCAAGTTGAAGAATGAAAATGGAGAAATTAAATAGACTGCCTTGTGTTATACATATACCACGGAATGTACGATAAATCAGAAGTGAATTAAAAATCTCACTCTGCTACTTAGCCATTCTGTGACCTTCTTCATATTAACAACTTGCCTTTTCTCTAAAATAATTTCTCTTTTCAGAACTACTATGACTTGATGATCACCAAAGTGAAAACAACTTAGTATATGAGAGATGATCAGGGAAGTAGATTACTTTCCTGTTGCTTATCTCTTTTAGGAAACACATAATGGATTACAAAAGTAAATGAGGGTTTGTATTTTCATTATTAATCTTTTGAGATGTTTTTTATCTATTTGTTCTTTGTCTGTTACCATTCAATTCCAATGTCTTTGTATATCTGTGTTATATCTTATTCATCTTTTCATACTATACTATGTCTGATACTTTGTGTAATACTTATAAAAGTTTGAAGAAAATTGACTTAATAATTATATTTTATGCATGTTGCTTTAATTATATAAATTAATCATTTTTCTCATGCTATTAAATTCATATACTACTGTTTTAAGAAGGGAAATAAAAAATGAAGCCAAATAGTTAACTTTTATAAAACCTTGTATGAAAAGCCAAAATTCATCTAATGATTATAATAGCTAATATTCTTTAGTTTCAGCAACATACTCTGCTACCTGTTTTTCAAGGGTTACCTGACTTAATCCTCACAATCTAGTACAGATAAGGAAGCTAAAACTTAGAAAATTAGAATAAAAGCCAAAAGTCAGGCAACTCATGTTCACTATACATGTGATCCTGAATAATCTGTATGTTGCTCTATAAAACTATCAGATTTCTGTCACTACCATTAGCTCCTATGCAGTAAGTCAAAACTGAATACAAAGAACCAAATTATGTATGCAATAGGATAGAATAACTGATTCATATATTGTGTTTTCATTTGTTTTCCAAAGATAATACCTATGTTATTGCTAACTGTATATTGATTATAAAAATAGCTTTTCATCAATTAATAATAAATTATTGGAATTAACATAATTTGCTGATAAATCATGGCTCTAATATCAGTACTATAAAGTCAAAACAGAGTGGAAAGTTGTGAAAACTGTGTATTTGGGGATCTATACATTTTACAAGCGTGTCCTATTTCTAAGTATGTTTATTCATAGGTTTAACAGTATCCTTAAGTTTCAAAATTAATAGAAATTTTCTTTGAAGTAATTAAATGCTGATTATATAACTTTTGATTAGAGAAAAAGGCTGTTTCTGGTTTACAATATTTTTAAATTGTGCATAAACTGAATTTTAAAAATAGTTCAGCGTCAAAAATGGCTAATGCTGGAAAATCACTTCCTCCCATAGAGAGCAGTTAATTACCATGGCTACCATAATAAATAAAAAGTAAACAAGTCTGAGAGATTTTTTCTTACTTTTTCATCACTTTATTATTTTTTGTTCTATTTTAGACCTATCAGTTTATAAAATTAATTCATTCTAGTGACTGTTGTTTGGTCGCTAAATTGCGTCTGACTCTGCGACCTTATGGACTGCAGCATACCAGGCTTCCTGTCCTTCACTATCTCCCAGAGTTTGTTCAGACTCATCTCCATTGAGTCGATGATGCCCTCCAACCACCTCATTCCCTATTGCCCCTTTCTCCTCCTGACCACGATCTTTCCCAGCATCAGAGTCTTTTCCAATGGGTCAGCTCTTCACATCAGGTGGCCAAAGTATTGGAGCTTCAGCTTCAGGATTAGTCCTTCCAATGAGTCAATTCAGTTCAGTTCAGTTGCTCAGTCCTATTTGTTTCTTTGTGACCCCATGGACTGCAGCATGCCAGGCTTCCCTATCCATCACTACTCTCAAGCTTGCTCAAACTCATGTCCATCGAGTCGGTGATGCCATCCAAACATATCATCCTCTGTCATCCCTTTCTCCTCCTGCCTTCAATCTTTCTCAGCATCAGGGTCTTTTCCAGTGAATCAGTTCTTTGCATCAGGTGGCCAAAGTATTGGAGTTTCAGCTTCAGCATCAGCCTTCCTAATGAGTATTCAGGGTTTATTTCCTTTATGATCAAGTGGTTTGATCTCTTTGCTGTCCAAGGGACTCTCAAGAATCTTCTCCAGCACCACAGTTCAAATTCATCAATTCTTTGGTGCTCAGCTTTCTTTATAGTCCAACTCTCGAATCTGTACATGACTACTGGAAAAACCATAGCTTTGCTTGTATGGACCATTGTTGGCAAAGTGTGTCTCTACTTTGTATTATGCTGTCTAGCTTTGTCATAGCTTTTCTTCCAAGGAACAAGCATCTTTTAATTTTGTGGCTGCAGTCACTGTCTGCAGTGATTTTGGAGCCCAAGAAAATAACATTTGCCACTGTTTCCATTTTTTCCCCATCTATTTTAATGACTGTACATCTGCAATTAAAAGAATTATTCCCAAGTGTCACAAGGCAGGCATGTATATCTTTCTCATCATAGAAAGCAAGGTTCTTGTGCATTGTATATAATTTTTATACACATGAATATTAAAAGTGATGATGGAAAATATATGTGTAAAACTCCTTTTTCTCCTCATATCAAACTATAAGTTAATCTTTTCGAGTTTTATAGTTGCCTTACCTCATGTTTCTCTGACCAGAAAATGGACATATTCTAGAAGTATTCATTTTTAAACCTTTGCATGTTTATCAGTATGAACAATAGAAGTTCCACATTGTGGGTTTTCTAGGCAATAATATTTTCATTATGCCATCATCTATAAGCTTGATAGAAAAAATGGTAAAGAAAAAGGTTTTTAAATTACATTTAAGAATTTCTAGTAACATAAGTAGGCTTTTACATAAACCACTTCAAAATTTTTTCCATGGTCCTAATCACATTTTCTTGACTAAAAAGAAGAAAATAAATATGTTCTTTCTCAATATAAACTTTGGGTTGGTTGCTTACATCAGGAACAGACCACTGAGATCAGTAATTTTTAAATTTCTTATACTGGTTTCTTATTTTATGGAGGAATTAAAAACAATTCTAAAGTTGCTTCCTTTTTACTAAGAACAATTAAATTTCTGAAGCAAATAGAGAGATAGAAATAGTAATAGCATTTATATTTTGGGGAGATTAAAAAAATCTCGAAGAGAAGCAGTGATTATATTTTTTTTCTCAAGAAGACTATATGAAATAAATGGAATGTTAAGAAGTTTCTGTAGCCAATTTTCCAGAAAATTTCTGATCAATAATACTCATTTCTATAGGTGTTACAAGAGAAAATATAAGGTATGAGTCTGTTGTACTTACCACATGTTGAACTTTAGATAAAATGTTTTTATTGATGATTCTTTCTTCTTTTCCTCTGAACCAGTAACCTCAGTCCTCCCTGGAATGAAAGGAAAGATTTAGATAAAACACAGTGACATAGTGCTATTCAGTTCAGTTCAATTCAGTCGCTCTGTTGTGTCCGACTCTTTGCGACCCCCATGGACTGCAGCATGCCAGTCCATCAAAAACTCCCAGAGTTCACCCAAACTCGTGTCCTTGGAGTCGGTGATGCCATCCAACCATCTCATCCTCCATCTTCTGCTTCTCCTCCTGCCCTCAATCTTTCCCAGCAGCAGGGTCTTTTCAAATGAGTCAGCTCTTCACATCAGGTGACTAAAGTATTGGAGTTTCAGCTTCAACATCAGTCGTTCCAGTGAACACCCAAAACTTATCTCCTTTGGGATGGACTGGCTGGATCTCTTTCAGTCCAGCAGACTCTCAAGAGTCTTCTCCAAAACCACAGTTCAAAACATCAATTCTTCAGCGTTCAGCTTTCTTTACAGTCCAAATCTCACAGCCATACATGACTACTGGAAAAACCATAGCCTTGACTAGATGGACCTTTGTTAGCAAAGTAATATCTCCGCTTTTTAATATGCTGTCTAGGTTGGTCATAATTTTCCTTCAAAGGAGTAAGCACCTTTTAATTTAATGGCTGCAGTCACCATGGCTGCCATGAAGTGATGGGACCAGATGTCACAATCTTAGTTTTCTGAATGTTGAGCTTTAAGCTAACTTTTTCATTCTCCTCTTTCACTTTCATCAAGAAGCTCCTTAGTTCTTCACTTTCTGCCGTAAGGGTGGGCTCATCTGCATATCTGAGGTGATTGATATTTCTCCCGGCAATCTTGATTCCAGCTTGTGCTTCTTCCAGCCCAGTGTTTCTCGTGATATACTCTGCATAGAAGTTAAATAGCAGGGTGACAATATACAGCCTTGATGTACTCATTTTACTATTTGGAACCAGTCTTTTGTTCCATGTCCAGTTCTAACTGTTGCTTCCTGACCTGCATACAGATTTCTCAAGAGGCAGTTCAGGTCATCTGTCAGGTATTCCCATCTCTTTAATAATTTTCTACAGTTTATTGTTATTCACACAGTCAAAGGCTTTGGCATAGTCAATAAAGTAGAAAGAGATGCTTTTCTGCAACTCTCTTGCTTTTTCGATGATCCATTGGATGTTGGCAATTTGATCTCTTGTTCCTCTGCCTTTTCTAAAACCAGCTTGAACATCTGGAAGTTCACGGTTCACGTACTATTGAAGCCTGGCTTGGAGAATTTTGAGCATTACTTTCCTAGCGTGTGAGAAGGGTGCAATTGTGCGGTAGTTTGAACATTCTTTGGCATGGTTTTTCTTTGGAATTGGAATGAAAACCAAGCTTTTCCAGTCCTGTGGCCACTGCTGAGTTTTCTAAATTTGCTGGCATACAGAGTGCAGCACTTTCCCCACATCATCTTTTAGGATTTGAAATAGCTAAACTGGAATTCCATTGTCTCCACTAGCTTTTTTCATACTGATGCTTCCTAAGGCCCACTTGACTTCACACTCCAGGATGTCTCACTCTAGGTGAGTGATCACAGCATCCTGATTATTTGAGTCACGAAGATCTTTTTGTACAGTTCTGTGTATTCTTGCCACCTCTTCTTAATATCTTCTGCTTCTGTTAGGTCCATACCATTTCTCTCCTTTATTGAGCCCATCTTTCCATTTAATATTCCCTTGGTATCTCTTATTTTCTTGAAGAGATTTATAGTCTTTCCCATTCTATTGTTTTCCTCTATTTCTTTGCATTGATCACTGAAGAAGGCTTTCTTCTCTCTCCTTTCTATTCTTTGGAACTCTGCATTCATATGGGTATATCTTTCCTTTTCTCCTTTGCTTTTCACTTCTCTTCTTTTCACAGCTATTTGTAAGACCTCCTCAGACAACCATTTTGCTTTTTGCATTTCTTTTTCTTGGGGATGATCTTGCTCCCTGTCTCCTGTACAATGTCACCAACCTCCATCCATAGTCATCAGGTACTCTATCAGATCTAGTCCCTTAAATCTATTCCTCACTTCCACTGTATAATTATAAAGAATTTGATTTAGGTTATACCTGAATGGTCTAGTGGTTTTCCCTACTCTCTTCAATTTAAGTCTGAATTTGGCAATAAAGAGTTCATGATCTGAGCCACAGACAGCTCCCAGTCTTGTTTTTGTATAGAGCTTCTTCATCTTTGGCTGCAAAAAATATAATCAGTCTGATTTTGCTGTTGACCATCTGGTGATGTCCATGTGCAGAGTCTTCTCTTGTGTTGTTGGAAGAGGGTGTTTGCTATGACCAGTGCATTCTCTTGCCAAAACTTTATTTGCCTTTGCCCTGCTTCATTCTGCATTCCAAGCTCAAATATGCCTGTTACTCCAGGTGTTTCTTGACTTCCTACTTTTGCATTCCAGTCCCCTAAAATATAAAGGACATCTTTTGGGTGTTAGTTCTAAAATGTCTTGTAGGCATAGACTTGGATTACTGTGATATTGAATGGTTTGCCTCAGAAATGAACGGAGATCATTCTGTCATTTTTGAGATTGCATCCAAGTACTGCATTTTGTACTCTTTTGTTGACTATGATGGCTACTCCATTTCTTCTAAGGGATTCCTGCCCACAGTAGTAGATATAATGGTCATCTGAGTTAAATTCACAGATTCCAGTCCATTTTATTTGCTGATTCCTAGAAAGTTGACATTCACTCTTGCCATCTCCTGTTTGCCTTCCAGTTTGCCTTGATAGAATACTATAGTTCGTGAATTATTTTCTTTATTTTCCTGGAGTTGTGTTTTAATATTTAAAACAATTTCAAATATATGATATCATTACTACTTTTCTATAAGCTTGTTATTTAAGATTGCTGCTGTGGTATTAAGAAATTTTTTCACTCAGTTTATTAAATTATTTTCTACTGTCTTAAATATGTGCTTATGTGAAAATGAGATTAAAGTATAGAATGTTTTCTGTATAGAATGCCACCTGTTTTCTAGGTATGATAATCTTGTCTAATAAGGTTAGTTGCATTTCTCTCAAGTTATTGGTTCGTTGCAACGAGGAGAAGAGTCCTTTACTTTTAGAATCTGTTAAGTAGAGCTGTGTTTTGAGTTGCTGGTATTGGGGAGCCTAAATAAAAAGCTAGAAATGGCTGCTTAAATCTTGCATGCATTAGATTGAAATAAATGCTTAAGATAGAAGCCTAGAAGGTGATTTAGGAAAGAACGACTTGCTCAGAATTAGGAGGCTGCATTCATGGTCTCAGTATTACTACTACCTGTGGGGTTTTACAGGTTTCCCTGGTGGCTCAGACGGTAAAGAATCTGTCTCCAATGCAGGAGACTCGGGTTAGATCCCTGGGTTGGAAAGATCCCCTGGAGGAGGAAATGGCTACCCACTCAAGTATTCTTGCCTGGAGAATACCATGGAGAGAGGAGAATGGAAGGCTACATCCCATAAGGTGGGCAAAGAGTTCAGTTCAGTTCAGTCGGTTAGTCATGTCTGACACTATGTGACCCATGGACTGTAGCATATGAGTTGGTGACAGCCTCCAATCACAAACTCCTGGAGTTTACTCAAACTCATGTCCATTGAGTCAATGATGCCATCCAGCCATCTCATCCTCTGTCGTCCCCTTCTCCTCCCGACTTCAATCTTTCCCAGCTCAGGGTCTTTTCAAATGAATCAGTTCTTCTCATCAGGTGGCCAAATTATTGGAATTTCAGCTTCAACATCAGTCCTTCCAATGAATGTTCAGGACTTTTTTCCTTTAGGATTGACTGGTTGCATCTCCTTGCAGTCCAAGGGACTCTCAAGAGTCTTCTCCAACACCACAGTTCAAAAGCATCAATTCTTCGGCGCTCAGCTTTCTTCACAGTCCAACTCTCACATCTATATATGATTACTGGGAAAACCGTAGCCTTGTTGAGATGGACCTTTGTTGGCAGTAATGTCTGCTTTTTTCATATGCTGTCTAGGTTGGTCATAAACTTTCTTCCTAGGAGTAAGCATCTTTTAATTTCATGGCTGCAGTCACCATCTGCAGTGATTTTGGAGACCAAAAAATAAAGTCAGCTGCTGTTTCCACTGGTTCTTCATCTATTTGCCATAAAGTGATGGGACCAGATGCCATGATCTTAGTTTTCTGAAAGTTGAGCTTTAAGCCAACTTTTTCACTTTCCTCTTTCACTTTCATCAAGAGGCTTTTTTGTTCCTCTTCACTTTCTGCCATAAGGGTGGTGTCATCTGCATATCTGAGGTGATTGATATTTCTCCCAGCAATCTTGATTCCAGCTTGTGCTTCATGCAACCCAGCGTTTCTCATGATGTACTCTGCATATAAGTTAAATAAGCAATGTAACAATATACAGCCTTGACGTACTCCTTTACCGATTTGGAACCAGTCTGTTGTTCCATGTCCAGTTCTAACTGTTGCTTCCTGACCTGCATGCTGATTTCTCAGGAGGCAGATCAGGTGGTATGGTATTCCCATCTCTTTAAGAATTTTCCACAGTTTGTGGTGATCTACACAGTCAAAGGCTTTGGCATAGTCAATAAAACAGAAATAGGTGCTTTTCTGGAACCCTCTTGCTTTTATGATAGTCCAGCAGATGTTGGCAATTTAATCTCTGTTCCTTTGCCTTTTCTAAAACCAGCTTGAACATCTGGAAGTTCATGGTTCATATACTGTTGAAGCCTGGCATGGAGAATTTTGAGCATTACTTTACTAGCGTGTGAAATGAGTGCAATTGTTCAGTAGTTTGAGCATTCTCTGGCATATCATCAGGCTTCTTGCATGTGCGTCCCCCATACAGGAGGAAAGAGTTGGGCGTGACTAAACAACTAACATTTTGAGACTTTGGACATCTGTCTGAATTCCGAAGAAGTTTGTAATATTCTAAAGTGTATTTTAGCTCTAATTTATTGTAAGTATGCTTACTTTGCCAAATAACCCTGCATATACTCTTGAATCACATAAAATATTTTGTCTAAATTATCACTTATTTCTTCTTATAAACATGCCTCATCACTGAAATGGTATGAAGTATTCCTTTTGCTAAAATTTTATATTAGAAATGAATCATATTGAGTTGTTTTGGTATGTTCCCAGATTCTAGTCTTATGTCCTAAACTATAAATACTGTATTATTTATCTAGTCCCAGAATGATTAATCATATTGTCAGTGTCATGGTATACTTCTGAAAGTACTCAAATGATTATTACACAAAATGTGTAAAAATCGCAACTAGAAGGAATAACTCACTGAGAATACCTCTAATGAACTTAGGAGAGAATGTTAACAATTCAAAGTATTGAAATATTCACTTAAACAATGAACACAATGATTATTGTACAATTGAGAAAAAAATCTTTCTGAATCTCTTTGTCACAAGTTTATGATTTTTTGGTTGTATGAGTGCATGAACAGGAAATACAAGTTCACTTTAAAAAATATTCATTTGTTTTCACCATTCATTAAGATGTCTTAAAAATTATTTGGCTGTAAATTTTATAGTCCCCCTCTAAATCTTGGTCTTTGTTGAAAATTGTTCTTTTTTCTAGAAATCCCTGCCTGCACATTAAAAAAAATTAGCCTTTATTAGACGTATTTAGCAGACTGAACCATAGATGTCAGAAAAGAGTTGAAATAGAAAAAGGGCTCAGACCAATGTAGGCTCAGACCAATGTAGTCTAGATTTAAATAAAAGTGGCACACATAAAACAAAATATACTAATTATATATATATACACACACGTGTGTGTGTGATTGAGGATTCTATTAATACAATGATGTGCTTAAATAAGTAAAGCAAAATAGCTTTAGAGGATAAAGACTAATTTTAGAGATGCTCAGAATAAGAAAACAATTTTTAAGTCCAAAGCACAATGGATATGACATCTTTTTGCCTAAAAAACTGCTAAATTAAGTTGGTCTTTGAAATGAGACTAGAAACCCAGCCAAAGGAAACATGAAACTTTGGCTTTAAGTAGGTAAAAGTGTTTAGCATATTTTAAAATTTAATGTAAAAAGTTTCTGAAAAACTAGATTTATGCATCTATCATAATTTTCCCAGACTATTTTTTTTCATATTGCTCAATACAATTTTTTCCTTGTTCTTTAGCAGTTGAATATGCTGAAATGTATGTAGGACTTATGAAGTTTCTGGAATAGATTATTCTATTTATAAATATGGTTTCACAAATCTTTAGTGTTGTAATTTCATATAATAAAATTTTAACAGTCTTAATATGTTAGTTTTTTTTCCTATTTATAACTGCAAAGCAGTTTTGTAATCAGTTGATTTACTTTTAAGAAGATGTGTGATTATTTCACACCTTAATGATATTTCATTCAAATCATTGTATATAGACTTAAGAAGAAGACAGATTTTCTTGTCTGAATAAATGGTTTCTTAAAGAAGTTCTATAAATCAACCTTGAACCTTTTAGAATTTAAATATTCTTGGATTGTTACAAAGCAGCTGAATATCTCTTTATGATACTATGATAGGAAACAGGAAATTTTCATATATCTAAATCTGTATTTATCTATGTTTTAATGACACTTCTGATTTTGATAAAGAGGGAACACTGAAAATATTGAATCTTAATGATACTTCATTCACAATTGTGTCTAAAGATTTATCCAGAGTTTAGAATCCCAAAGTAGTAAATTTATCTCTAAATTACCATTGTTTTGAGCCATTCAATTTTGCTTTGTTGAAAAGGTTGATGAGTTTCTTATTCTAAATGTGTTACTGTCTTCCTTAGTCATATTTTTATTTTAGTCTTCCATTCAAGGCAATGGGAATAAATTTATAACCTGTCATTTTAAAAGCTAAATCCAATCATCCTAGAAATCAAAACCTTATTATTCAGGTCAATTTTTTTTTCCTCTTCTAGCCTCCCCATTCCATAATCAGGATTGAGATCAGATATCTTAAATTTAATATACATAACTTAAACTAACATAGTTAGCAATATCTACTGAACTTTTCCAACATAATGAGGCATGCCTGTGAACAAAGAACTTTGGAGAAGTGAACAGTGAAAATTTCACATTGTATGTTCCTGAGTCACTGCTTCCTCAAATTGAATTTGAGTGTTCCAAGGCATCTACATAATAGAATAGCATTAAAAGTTAACTGTTAAATTTCAAATCTGCCACTGAGATCAAACTTTCATTCCTTTTGTCTAATAACTTTGATGTCACTTACAAATGATGATTTTTTTACTCTATGCTCTTGCTGCCTTTCTTAAATGTTCTTTAACATTGCTGTTATTGTTTCTTTAGAGTTAAAGTCAATGTGTCAGCTAGTACTTGTCCTAACAGTTCTTTACTTTTTCTTCAAATGAATGCATTAACTTTAGAAAAATTATGATCTAATATTTTTTTCCTGCTCAAAAGACTAGATTCTAATTTTTAAGGGTAAATTCATATTCATCTTGGTTGTAACTAGGTTTTCACTGTCATCTAGTATCTCTTATAAATCGTCCATTTTGTTTTACATTAAATGTTTCCAAAAATCTTCTGCTCTCATTAAACTTAACCCTGCCCTTTTTTTCTCATTTATGAAAGTAACTCTTTCTACTAAGATTAAGACCATTTCTCCTTTCTTGGCTATGCAACATCTACCTCCATCCGTCCTCCTTCTTTTTCCTATATATTCCCTTTATTCATACCCTAATCCTCTTCTGCTATCATTGTCTATGTAATTATATTTATATATGCTTTAAAAATTACAATCTGTGGGATTGTAAGAGTCAGACACAACTTAGTGACTAAACCACCACGACCATGCGTAAAAATATCTTCAAGTTTTTCACATCCTAGGGAAGATTTTGGCAAGCCTTGCTGATCCATACCTTTTATTTATTAATCTTTCCGTTGGTTTTTCATTCACTTCAAAACACTCTTGGTAAATAATCTATAACTTCTGCCAAATTTTTGTTCATCACTTATTCCTTGTAGTCAGATTTATACCTCCTGTTGAAATTGTTCTGTTAAGTATTGACGGTAACTTCAAAATGCAAACATATGTTCTGTCCTCTTCCCAACTATCATTTTCAAAACATTCAACACTGAGTGTCACTTTCTCTCGTTAAAAACTGTCTTTATCATTAACTCTGACTCTTTTTAATGCCACACACTTTAGGACAAGCTAGATTCAGTAACAGATACTACCAAGTCCCATTAATTTTACAAAACTAAGGTTTGCATTTTCATTCACAATCTACTCTGGTTGGCAAGACTGTGCTATCCAAGCTAATGGAGACTTCATAATCATAGAGCTACACCACCAGGAACACAAGGTAGTCTCAGTTGTGGGTAAAACATTAGTCATAGAAATCTTTAGGATAAAAGGTAGGATAAGTAAATCTAGAAAGCTCAAGAAATTCAGTAAGGCTGAAGCATACAATGTTGGAAAGGGAGGAGAAAGGCTAGAGGTAGACTAAGTGTGAAGGAAAGACCGCATCTTAACAATTTATGTTTGCCTATACCAAACAATTCAGTCTTTATCCTCAAATGACATAGGCTACATGAAGAATTTAAGGATGGAGAAGATACAAAGTCAGACATGGTTCTATCTGTAGTGTGGAGAATAGATTAGAGATGGGAAATATTGAATTTATTATTGGGGCATTATGATGAAAAGTTATATATATATATATATATATATATATATATAGAGAGAGAGAGAGAGAGAGAGAGAGACGATTTTATCTCATTATTATTCATTTATAGTAAAAAAAAAAAAAGTCTTAAAACTCCATTTAAACCATTCTTTGTGTGAATGGGAGTCTGTCTTCATTCCTTTTTAAGAACATAGTGACTGAGGCCAAGGACTATTTTCTCTGGTATGTCCAGAGTTTTTTGTTTCCACTTATTGAGTTACATGCTTACAGAGAGATGTGCTTGTTTACCAACAGCAATTTGTTTTCATAATTAGAAAAGTTAATTTAATACTGTGTTAAGCAATTTAGCTCAGATGGTAAAGCGTCTGCTTGCAGTTCAGGAGACCCAGTTTCGACCCCTGGGTTGGGAAGATCCCCTAGAGAAGGAAATGGCAACCCACTCCAGTACTCTCGCCTGAAAAATCCCATGGACAGAGGAGCCTGATAGCTACAGTCCATGGGGTAGCAAAGAATCATACATGACTGAGCAACTTCACTCACTTTAAGCAATTTAGATACAAGGGCAGAAAAAAGAAAGTATTTTCATGTTTATAAAGCTAAATGGAATGATTAAGAAATAGCAATTCAAAGTTCCTAAAGGATTTTATCAGATGAGTGGCATATATGAAAACTGCACAAGAGAATGATAGAAAGAGATGTATTAATATCCTAGTATTGCTGTACCATATTACCACAAAAATAGTAACTTAAAACAACACAAATGTATTATTTTACCATTTTAAAAGTCAGAACCCCATAATAAGTCTTAGGGAGCTAAAACGAAGTTATCGACAAGGTTGTGTTCCTTCAGGAGGCACAAGGGTAGGATCTAGTAGTATTTGCGTTTTCCACCTTCTATAGCAGCAGTCCCCAACCCTTTTGACACCAGAGACTGATTTCGTAGAAGATAATTTTTTCCAAGGACTAGGGGTGGGGTCTGGTTTGGGCATGATTCAGTCGCATTACATTTATTATACACTTTTATCCAATGCTGCTGCTAATCTCACAGGAGGTACCAGTCCACAGCTAAGAATTTGGGGGCTCCAGTTCTACAGGTCACCCTTATACCTTGACTTGTGGTCCTCTTCCATATTCAAAGCCAATAATGGCATCATTTGGCCTCTGCTTCCACAGTTACATCTCTTTCTTGCACTCTGACCTTCCTGCCTCCTTCTTATAAGGACCCTTTTAATTACATTGTTGTTGTTATTTAGTTGCTAAGTCATGTCCAGTTCTTTGTGACCCCCTGGACTGCAGCATGTCAGGCTTCCCTCTCCTTCATTGTCTCCCAGAGTTTGCTCAAACTCATATGTTCAGTGAGTCGGTGATGCTATCCAACCATCTCATTTTCTATGCCCCCTCCTCCTCCTGCCCTCAGTCTTTCCCAGCATCAGGGTCTTTTCCAATGTGTTGGCTCTTTGCTGACTTTAATTACTTTAGGACCAATCATATAGTAATCTCTCAACACCAAGCTTCTTAACCTAAGAGTGCAAGTCGTCTTTGCCGTGTGAAGTTACATATTCTCAGGTTCTGGGTCTAGGATATAGGCATCTTTGAGGGAGTCATTATTTAGCCTGCCATGTGAATAAAAAACAAAATTTTTAATGATTCTGTACTCAAAACTGTATGTTATCCCTGGAAGGAACCAAATCCAGAAAATCCCAAGAAGCATATGGATGTGGTTTATAGAAAGGAAGGAATGAAGAAAGGAAGCACCAGAGGAAAGAAGGGGCCCACGTGCCAATTCTTGGAACATAGCCATGAGTCTCAAAGTCCTTAGTCCTCTCCGAAAAACACACATATGTTCATAACTTAAAATCCAGTCCAGGTTCGATGCACGATACTGGATGCTTGGGGCTGGTGCACTGGGACGACCCAGAGGGATGGAATGGGGAGGGAGGAGGGAGGAGGGTTCAGGATGGGGAACACATGTATACCTGTGGTGGATTCATTTGGATATTTGGCAAAACTAATACAATTATGTAAAGTTTAAAAATAAAATAAAATTAAAAAAATAAAATCCAATGTATCACTTTTTAAAAAATATTCCTGATATACCTTAAAAAAAAATGATTCGCAATTTCATCTTTGAAACGCCATTCCCTGTTGACTTGTACTCATCTGCTAGATCTAGAGAGAGTAAACTAACCTAAGAAGTGTTCTCCTTAGAATTGCTCTGTTTCACAGTCACTTCTCTTCATACCCTGTCTCCCTCCCAGGACTGGGTAAGACAACAGTCCTCAGGGAGTTGAAGGAAAGGAGAGACTGAAGGAAAGAAGAAAACTCTAATCCTGAAAAATAGGAAGAAACTAACCATTCTCTCCTGTGCCACTGCAGATATTCCAGCTTGAAGCAGGTCTGGGTCAAGAGAGGAGGTTACTTAACACTAAATCAAGTTGAGCGTCTTGATTAATATTTTGGACTTGACATTCTTAGCAAATTGAGATGGTGACCCGATGACTGCCTGTTATCTATGAGTGAGCAGGAAAGTCATGAAGCATGCTAGATATCTCATCCATGAGCAGGAAAAGACTCTGCCATAAATAAAGCATAAAGGAACTGATGGGAAATAGAATATAAAACTGTATATCGATTCCGTAGTGATTTTTAAAATTATTTAATATGCCCTGTCAGCATACTATAATAAGGAGGGTTGGACCCAAGGAGAAATGAAGGCTGTATATTTTTAAATTTTCTTCATTCACTCTTTACTTAGACTTCATGGGATACAGTACAAAATGAGAAACATGCTCATGAGTTTTAATACCTTACTAGCCAAGGGAATGTGATCAACAGAGCTGTTTTAAACAATGTCATTTCACTCAGTGGCAGATAAAAAAGACATGGTATGTTGTTGTACATAAAAAGCACTTTTAATAGGGAAAAAAAAGCATATATGTTAAAATAAAAACAGAGTTGGAGGTAGTGGTGAACATTGCACAGTAAGAAAAGAAAGACTTAAAGGGTGGTTGCTTATGTTATGCACCTTTTTCCCCATCTATTGACTTT
Organism: Bubalus kerabau; assembly: GCF_029407905.1. Classification (NCBI taxonomy): domain Eukaryota; kingdom Metazoa; phylum Chordata; class Mammalia; order Artiodactyla; family Bovidae; genus Bubalus; species Bubalus kerabau. The sequence goes on from NC_073629.1 coordinate 73,433,908, forward strand.
GCTTTGATTGAAAACAGTTGCCATTTAGCAAATGCAGAATTTTTTTCTTTTAAAATGATTTCATATAGTAAGTCTGCTGCTGAAGTGGCTTGCATCAACTATTTCTGGTATATATTGAGATGGAAGTTCATTTTACTTTCTGTATTACTGCTTCAGCAATAACATGAGCAATAATTAGGTAAAGTTACTATGTGAGTAAACATAAATATATTCATTCCATTAAAATATAGATGTAAATATATATATGTGTGTGCATATATATGTATATGTTAGTATGTAATATTTTATTTCTTTGTTACATAATGAGAGGTGACACTGCAGTTTGCTTTGGTGAGGATTAAGCTCATGAAAGCCTCACTTTAAAAGCTTTTCAGTTACAGCCTCATTAGCAGAGTTATATTGCTAGCATGTTTACAGACCCAAGCTCTTTTTAGTATCTTCCAAATATAGAGTATTTCATTGAACTTAAATGCTCTTTTCTCCCATTTTATGGGTGCAAGGTCACAGTTAGAGCATAACATATTGCCTGAGTTTCTTTTAAAATAGCAAGGCTGCAATATTTATGCAAATTAGCACTTTTTTCAATTTAGCATTTTAATTTTGAAGGTCACACTCATAAAGACCATGGAGACTTCTTACCGTAAGGCTTCTGAATTTTTTAGAGCATAATTGAATTGTCTGGATAGGTGGGAGATTGAAATACCAGGTATGTCATCTAACTCATCATATTACTTACACACATTTTTTTTCATCATACTAATAAAATTTTTTATAAGTATGCTTCTTTCTTAAATTGGCTATTTGGTTCTTTGTAAAGAACACCTCATTGAGAGTTGTTGAGAAACTGAAGTGTGTCTTTAGTTTTCTATAGAGTAATACATTTCTCCTGCCTGTGTCCTTTAGTGATCAAATACTGCTTATTAGAGACATAACGTCAGCACAGTAATTTAGGATTAGATAAGAGATGAAGGAAATGTAGAAATGGAAAGATATACCCATCTGAATGCAGTAATCCAAAGAATATCAAGGAGAGATAAGAAAGCCTTCCTAAGTGAACAATGCAAAGGAATAGAGGAAACAATAGAATGGGAAAGAGTAGAGATCTTTTCAAGAAAATTAGAGATACCAAGGGAATATTTCACGCAAAGATGGACATAAGGGACAGAAACAGTATGGACCTAACAGAAGCAGAAGATATTAAGAAGAGGTGGCAAGAATACACAGAAGAACTATACTAAAAAATCCTAGTTACTCAGATAACCACGATCTTGTGATCACTCACACAAAGCCAGATATCCTGGAGTGTGAAGTCAAGTGGGCCTTAGGAAGCATCACTATGAACAAAACTAGTGGAGATGATGAATTGCAGCTAAGTATTTTCAAATCCTAAAAAATGATTCACTCAATATGCCAACAAATTTGGAAAACTTAACAGTGGCCACTGATGCAAAGAGCTGACTCATTGAAAAAGACCCTGCTGCTTAGAAAGATTGAAGGCAGGAGGAGAAGGGAATGAGAGAGGATGACATGGTTGGATGGCATCACTGATTCAATGGACTTGAGTTTGAGCAAACTCTAGGAGATAGTGAAGGACAGGGAAGACTGGAGTACTGCAGTCCATGGGGTCGCAAAGAGTCAGACACGACTGAGCAACTGAACAACAAGAAATGAAGAAATGGGCGGATGGATGGATAAAGGAATATTGAAGATATAATGTCTTTAAATAGCAATGTAGTGTTGTTTAAACCTCAACAAGTCAATTAATGCAAAAACAGATTGAAAACCAACTATGAAAATTGTAACCATTTTGAATTTGACTTTAGGCAATTATTTTCAGTTCAGTTCAGTCACTCAGTCGTGTCCGACTTTGTGACCCCCTGCATTGCACAGCACACCAGGCCTCCCTGTCCATCACCAACTCCTGGAGTTCACTCACACTCACGTCCATCAAGTAAGTGATGCCATCCAGCCATCTCACCCTCTGTCGTCCCCTTCTCCTCTTGCCCCCAGTCCCTCCCAGCATCAGAGTCTTTTCCAATGAGTCAACTCTTCGCATGAGGTGGCCAAAGTACTGGAGTTTCAGCTTTAGCATCATTCCTTCCAAAGAGCACCCAGGACTGATCTCCTTTAGAATGGACTGGTTGGTTCTCCTTGCAGTCCAAGGGACTCTCAAGAGTCTTCTCCAACACCACAGTTCAAAAGAATCAATTCTTCAGTGCTTAGCTTTCTTCACAGTCCAACTCTCATATTCATACACGACCACTGGAAAAACCATAGCCTTGACTAGATGGACCTTTGTTGGCAAAGTAATGTCTCTGCTTTTGAATATGCTGTCTAGGTTGGACATAACTTTCCTTCCAAGGAGTAAGTGTCTTTTAATTTCATGGCTTACAGTCACCATCTGCAGTGATTTTGGAGCCCCAAACAATAAAGTCTGCCACTGTTTCCACTGTTTCCCCATCTATTTCCCATGAAGTGATGGGACCAGATGCCATGATCTTAGTTTTCTGAATGTTGAGCATTAAGCCAACTTTTTCACTCTCCTCTTTCACTTTCATCAAGAGGCTTTTTAGTTCCTCTTCACTTTCTGCCATAATGTGTCTGTATTAGGAGTGGCTTCAACCTCCTTACATAAAATTGTCACAGTCAGCTGTGCCAGTTCTTCGCTGTGTTTGAGAGAATGCGTATGCTGTCTCTAGAAGAATCAGAAACAAAGCTCTCAATGTGGTTCATCATTCTGGATTAAGCATCTCACTTTCTTTTTCAATTTTTAAACGAATTCCATATTTTTATTTTCCTATTAATTCTTGAAAATGAAAAATTATCAAAAGTGTCTTGAAATCTTGGAAAATTCAGTTTCCTTAAGTTTATTTTATTTAGTTCAAATCTTCACCCTAAAGTAAGGGTAGAGACTTAGTAATTTAGATATTTAAAGACCTAAACTTAGTTTGATACAGTTAATACATTCAAAATTTATCACCCAGCAATTAGTTTAAAAGTGTTTGTTTTCTTCTTGTTAAGTTTTTTTTATGATACATGTTGAGAAAACTTTTACAGGGCAACACATCTTTTTCCTGAGAGTAGCAATACTTATATCAAATAAAATAGACTTTAAAACAAAGGCTGTGAAAAGAGACAAAGATGGTCACTACATAATGATCAAAGGATCAATCCAAGAAGAAGATATAACAATTATAAATATATATGCACCCAACACAGGAGCGCTGCAATATGTAAACAAATGCTAACAAGTATGAAAGGAGAAATAAACAATAAAACAATAATAGTGGGAGACTTTAATACCCCACTCACACCTATGGATAGATCAACTAAACAGAAAATTAACAAGGAAACACAAACTTTAAATGATACAATAGACCAGTTAGACCTAATTGGTATCTATAGGACATTTCATCCCAAAACAATGAATTTCACTTTTTTCTCAAGCGCACATGGAACCTTCTCCAGGATAGATCACATCCTGGGCCATAAATCTAGCCTTGGTAAATTCAAAAAAATAGAAATCATTCCAAGCATCTTTTCTGACCACAATGCAGTAAGATTAGATCTCAATTACAGGAGAAAAACTATTAAAAATTCCAACATATGGAGGCTGAACAACATGCTGCTGAATAACCAACAAATCACAGAAGAAATCAAAAAAGAAATCAAAATTTGCATAGAAACGAATGAAAATGAAAACACAACAACCCAAAACCTGTGGGACACTTTAAAAGCAGTCCTAAGGGGAAAGTTCATAGCAATACAGGCACACCTCAAGAAACAAGAAAAAAGTCAAATAAATAACCTAACCCTACACCTAAAGCAACTAGAAAAGGAAGAAATGAAGAACCCCAGGGTTAGTAGAAGGAAAGAAATTTTAAAAATTAGGGCAGAAATAAATGCAAAAGAAACAAAAGAGACCATAGCAAAAATCAACAAAGCCAAAAGCTGGTTCTTTGAGAGGGTAAATAAAATTGACAAACCATTAGCCAGACTCATCAAGAAACAAAGGGAGAAAAATCAAATCAATAAAATTAGAAATGAAAATGGAGAGATCACAACAGACAACACAGAAATACAAAGGATCATAAGAGAGTACTATCAACAATTATATGCCAATAAAATGGACAACGTGGAAGAAATGGACAAATTCTTAGAAAAGTACAACTTTCCAAAACTCGACCAGGAAGAAATAGAAAATCTTAACAGACTCATCACAAGCACGGAAATTGAAACTATAATCAAAAATCTTCCAGCAAACAAAAGCCCAGGTCCAGACGGCTTCACAGCTGAATTCTACCAAAAATTTAGAGAAGAGCTAACACCTATCCTGCTCAAACTCTTCCAGAAAATTGCAGAGGAAGGTAAACTTCCAAACTCATTCTATGAGACCACCATCACCCTCATACCAAAACCTGACAAAGATCCCACAAAAAAAGAAAAACTACAGGCCAATATCACTGATGAACATAGATGCAAAAATCCTTAACAAAATTCTAGCAATCAGAATCCAACAACACATTAAAAAGATCATACACCATGACAAAGTGGGCTTTATCCCAGGGATGCAAGGATTCTTCAATATCCACAAATCAATCAATGTAATACACCACATTAACAAATTGAAAAATAAAAACCATATGATTATCTCAATAGATGCCGAGAAAGCCTTTGATAAAATTCAACATCCATTTATGATAAAAAAAAAAAAACTCTCCAGAAAGCAGGAATAGAAGGAACATACCTCAACATAATAAAAGCTATATATGACAAACCCACAGCAAACATTATCCTCAATGGTGAAAAATTGAAAGCATTTCCTCTAAAGTCAGGAAGAAGACAAGGGTGCTCACTTTCACCATTACTATTCAACATAGTTTTGGAAGTTTTGGCCACAGCAATCAGAGCAGAAAAAGAAATAAAAGGAATCCAAATTGGAAAAGAAGAAGTAAAACTCACTATTTGCAGATGACATGACCCTCTACATAGAAAACCCTAAAGACTCCACCAGAAAATTACTAGAACTAATCAATGACTATAGTAAAGTTGCAGGATATAAAATCAACACACAGGAATCACTTGCATTCCTATACACTAATAATGAGAAAACAGAAAGAGAAATTAAGGAAACAATTCCATTCACCATTGCAACGGAAAGAATAAAATACTTAGGAATATATCTACCTAAAGAAACTAAAGACCTATATATAGAAAACTATAGAGCACTGGTGAAAGAAATCAAAGAGGACACTAAGAGATGGAGAAATATACCATGTTCATGGATTGGAAGAATCAATATAGTGAAAATGAGTATACTACCCAAAGCAATCTATAGATTCAATGCAATCCCTATCAAGCTACCAATGGTATTCTTCACAGAGCTAGAACAAATAATTTCACAATTCGTATGGAAATACAAAAAACCTCGAATAGCCAAAGCAATCTTGAGAAAGAAGAATGGAACTGGAGGAATCAACCTACCTGACTTCAGGCTCTATTACAAGGCCACAGTTATCAGGACAGTATGGTACTGGCACAAAGACAGAAATATAGATCAATGGAACAAAATAGAAAGCCCAGAGATAAATCCACGCACATATGGACACCTTATCTTTGACAAAGGAGGTAAGAATATACAATGGATTAAAGACAATCTCTTTAACAAGTGGTGCTGGGAAAACTGGCCAACCACTTGTAAGAGAATGAAACTAGAACACTTTCTAACACTGTACACAAAAATAAACTCAAAATGGATTAAAGATCTCAACGTAAGACCAGAAACTATAAAACTCCTAGAGGAGAACATAGGCAAAACACTCTCCGACATACATCACAGCAGGATCCTCTATGACCCACCTCCCAGAATATTGGAAATAAAAGCAAAAATAAACAAATGGGACCTAATTAAACTTAAAAGCTTCTGCACAACAAAGGAAACTATTAGCAAGGTGAAAAGGCAGCCTTCAGAATGGGAGAAAATAACAGCAAATGAAGCAACTGACAAACAACTAATCTCAAAAATATACAAGCAACTCCTATAGCTCAACTCCAGAAAAATAAATGACCCAATCAAAAAATGGGCCAAAGAACTAAATAGACATTTCTCCAAAGAAGACATACAGATGGCTAACAAACATGTGAAAAGATGCTCAACATCACTCATTATCAGAGAAATGCAAATCAAAACCACTATGAGGTACCATTTCACGCCAGTCAGAATGGCTGCGATCCAAAAGTCTACAAGCAATAAATGCTGAAGAGGGTGTGGAGAAAAGGGAACCCTCTTCCACTGTTGGTGGGAATGCAAACTAGTACAGCCACTATGGAGAACAGTGTGGAGATTCCTTAAAAAACTGGAAATAGAACTGCCTTATGATCCAGCAATGCCACTGCTGGGCATAAACACTGAGGAAACCAGAAGGGAAAGAGACACATGTACCCCAATGTTCATCGCAGCACTGTTTATAATAGCCAGGACATGGAAGCAACCTAGATGTCCATCAGCAGATGAATGGATAAGAAAGCTGTGGTACATATACACAATGGAGTATTACTCAGCCATTAAAAAGAATACATTTGAATCAGTTCTAATGAGGTGGATGAAACTGGAGCCTATTATACAGAGTGAAGTAAGCCAGAAAGAAAAACACCAATACAGTATACTAACGCATATATATGGAATTTAGAAAGATGGTAACAATAACCCTGTGTATGAGACAGCAAAAGAGACACTGATGTATAGATCAGTCTTATGGACTCTGTGGGAGAGGGAGAGGGTGGGGAGATTTGGGAGAATGGCATTGAAACATGTATAATATCACATATGAAACGAGTTGCCAGTCCAGGTTTGATGCACGATACTGGATGCTTGGGGCTGGTGCACTGGGAAGTCCCAGAGGGAGGGTATGGGGAGGGAGGAGGGAGGAGGGTTCAGGATGGGGAACACGTGTGTACCTGTGGCAGATTCATTTTGATATTTGGCAAAACTAATACAATATTGTAAAGTTTTAAAATTAAGTATTGATATGATTTTTAGTTTCACTCTCGGGGCCTTAGTGATAACCATAGTTCCAAGTTTTTCTCTTTATTCCTCAGAAATAATCCATCAGAGAGACCATATAAGTACATTTTAAAATTTATTTATTTTTAATTGAAAGATAATTGTTTTACAGTATTGCATTATTTTCTACCAAACATCGGCATGAATCAACCATAAGTTTACCCATTTCCCCTTCCACTTGAACATCCCTCCCACCTCCTCCCCCAACCCACCCCTCTAGATTGTTACTGAACCCTGGCTTGAGTTCCCTGAGTTAATACAGCAAATTGCCAATGGCTATCTATTTTACCTATGGCAATGTTGTTTCCATGTTATTCTCTCCATGCCTCCCACCTTCTCCTTGTTTCCCCAGCAGCCATGTCTGTAATTTTGTTCTCAATGTCTGTGTATCCATTGCTGCTTTCAAATAGGTTCATCAGTACCATTTGTTTTTTTAGATTCCATATATATGTGTTAGTATTTGCAATAGCTAGGACATGGAAGTGACCTAGATGTCCATCAACAGATGAATGGATGAAGAAGCTGTGGTGCATATATACAATGGAATATTACTCAGCCATAAGAAGGAATGCATTTGAGTCAGTCCTCATGAGGTGGATGAACCTAGACCCTATTATACAGAGTGATGTAAGTGCATTTTAAAGAGTTATTTTAGTTCTTAGAAGACTGAAATTTAAATACTATTATGCCAAAAATAAAACAATTTTATTTTATTCTGTGTTGGCAATGCCAAGAGCACTATTACTTTTTCATATTTCAGTGGTCATATAGTATTAAATATAAGAACATTTGCCACTTAAGATCTTTGAGGATTGAAATATATTTCAATTTTTATTTACTTAAGATTGTATCAATTAAAAATATTTTCTATTCTGTTTGTACAAGACAAAAATAAATTTGCATGTATCATATTTAAAGGTAATATCTAAATTTTATTTTAGTAGATGTAAAACAGCTTAGATGCTAATAACTACATTAGTAAGAAGTAAAATGGTGAGCAAATCAAAGTTATAAAGTATATGAAAAGTCCAGACATTGTGCATAATATTAAACCTGTGAGGCAAAAAGTTTTCATGAAGTTTACGTACCAGACCCACTGTAAATGATGTCATTTTTGTGTATTGCAAAAGATGAAAATTCACGAGTGTAAAAGAGTCTTATTTATTTTATGATGTTTTTATTATCATCCAGCTAAGAAATTAGCAGGACTAAGGCTCTCTTTACAAATATTATTATTTATTTCCTTGAAACAATTACACTTTTTCCATTTTCCATTTAAGAAGAAAAAATCAGCCTCAAGAAATTTTTTAATTCTTAGTGAACAGGACATATTCTTTTTAACACCTCAGACCATGGAATTGTCTAGGCCAGAATACTGGGGTAGGTAGCCATTCCCTTCTCCAGGGGATCTTCCCAACCGAGGGATTGAACCCAGGTCTCCTACACTGCAGGTAGAATCTTTACGGTCTGAGCCATCAGGGAAGCCCCTTTAACATCTCACCCATGTTTAAGTCTGGAGGAGAAAATGGCAACCCCCTCAAGTATTCTTGCCTAGAAAATCCCATGGACAGAGGAGGGTGGCAGTTTACAGTCCATGGAATTGCAAAGAGTTTGACATAACAAAAGAGACTGAGCATAGCAAAGTATACAATTAATTTGTACACAGGAAAAATATATTGGAGAAGGCAATGGCACCCCACTCCAGTACTCTTGCCTGGAAAATCCCATGGATGGAGCAGCTTGGTAGGCTGCAGTACATGGGGTCACGAAGAGTCGGACACTTACTGAGCGACTTCACTTTCACTTTTCACTTTCAAGCATTGGAGAAGGAAATGGCAACCCATTCCAGTGTTCTTGCCTGGAGAATCCCAGGAACGGGGGACTCTGGTGGGCTGCTGTCTATGGGGTCTCACAGAGTCAGACATGACTGAAGCGACTTAGCAGCAGTAGCAGCAGGAAAAATATATATTATTTGATATAAAATCATCTTCACTCACCAAGGAATTCTAAAATCCATCAATGAGAAATGATAAGGAACAAAATAAAATTGTGTTAAAATCATTCCTCAAAATAGTCCCAAATTCTTAAAAATTATCCTATGAAACTTTACTGAAATGGTTTATAACAATTTGAAAGAATTGAGAATAAATATAAGATTTAAAATTCTGTATCATGCATTACTGCTAATTTCAAAATGAAACATTAGTAAATTTAAGGAAAGTTAAAAGTTTTTGTTTTGCTTTAGTTTATTTTTAAAATTTTTGTTTTGTTGTGTACTTTTAAAGAAAAAGGCCATTTACCCACAGAAGCTGAATTTTAACACAAATGTAAAGTTTGGTAAAAAAAAAAAAAAAAAAAAAAAAAAAGAAAGAAAAAAGAAAGAAAGGTAGCTGTTAGATATGCAGAGAAAAAATAAATAAATTATCCTGTAACTTAAAATAACTTTTTGTTATAATGAGCTACAATCTAAATAGAACTTATAATGTAACTATGTTTACTTACAATTTACCTGCTATTATTAGATATTATTTATTGTAGACTTCCCAAAAGCTACTAGAAAAGCTTGCTGATAAAGCAAAGGAGAACATCACCCTCCTAAATTCTTAGTAGATATCCCACTTCGGAAAATCAGAAAGGCTATTAGGAGGTTTTCAGCTTAGTGATTTTAATATAAGTATTGCAGAGTGAGTGATTGGAGTTGGCTAGAACTGTGTAATGATAACTTTAGATTGAAAGGCACAAAATTGTAAGAGGGTTGAAGTAATCCTTGGTGAACAGTCTGTTTCATATCCAGCGAGTAAATATTTCTAGGCCAGCACACACACACACACACGCATATATATATCTATCTATCTATCACAGTAAGTGAGTCTGACCCCTGTATTGTTTAACATTGAGCCGGGAGAGGATGGCTGATTCTTGTAGCATTTCCTACAGGCACAGGAGTTGTGTTGATTAGTTCTTTGTTCCTCACTTTGATCATTCTTCACCCTAAACTAGGAAATAAATAATTATGGTCTGGGGACATGATAAATCCAGGTTTACACAGTTGTTTGATTTTTCATGGTCATAGATTTTCTAAGGGTAGATATTTACATTCTTGTTCTTCTTGTTAAAAAAATAATTTTACCATTTTACATGATGGTGGGTGTGCTGTAGCATTTAAAACTTGGGAGGTCACTTTTGACCCTTAACACAACAAAAATTGAGAGAAGGGCTATAATTAGAGTTTTTAATCCTGGAGGCCAAATTTACTCCAAATGAAATGAAGAACAGATCCCATTTCTAACACAAAGAGCACATAGAAAGACTTATGGAAGTATTAATCAAATTACTTTCATTCTTGGTTCCTTTGATCATTTTCAAGATCAATTTAATGATCTCAGAGATCTCTCTGAAAGCATGGGGTGTTTGTTCCCTAAAAATAAATCAACTTACTAAACCAATATTATATGCAAGTAGCTTGTTTGATTTCATAAACCTTTCAGGCAAGGCATTCTTGGGTCTTTGTGAAATTGCCTGATTCTCCTGCTATTCTCTGAACAAAAAGCATGTAAGATTCTTCCCACTTTCTAGGCCTTTCATAAAGCATGATGTGGGAAGGCTTTGTGTCTGAAGAAAACTTCAAAATTTCCATTCAGTGGTAAAATTTTTGAACTCATACCAAGGCACTGTTGATTTTCTTTTGGGGATTAAAGATCTCTTTGTCTTAAAGTGGAAGTTGATGGGTAAAACTGAACCCTGGAAGCCCCAGAGGTCTGTCTTATAGAAGAAGATAAAGAAGCAGGGCAGAAAAAGCCTGGTGATTTTCCTTTGACAGTATACATTGTCAAGGAATCTGGACAGTCTGGTAATGATAGTTAACATTTGTACTTTGTGTGGGTGTCAAACATATAGCTGTTTCTTGTCTGTTACTCAGTCTTTACAATAACCCTAAGAAATAGGTACTTCTATAACCACCAACTTACTGAGACAGAGTTAGTTTAAATAACTTTCAAGTATCTCTTAACTAGTAGATAGCGATGATGGTGGTGGTTTCAAACCCTACCTCAGGAAACTTTTTTAACTATTATAAAATATCACCTCTCAGATAATAGATATGTTAATTAACTCACTTGAGAAATTCCTTTCACAATGGATATATCAAACCATCACATTGTACACTTTAAATATATTACAATTTTGTATGCCCTCCATAAAGTTAGAATAAAATAAAGTAACCTCCATAAAGTTAGAATAAAGTAAAATAATCACCTCTCAAAAGTCAGTAGGAATGTAAGGAATTTCCCTGGTGGTTCAATGGTTAAGACTCCATGACTCCTTGCTTCCAAAACAGGGAGCGCAGATTTGATCCATAGTTGGAGAACTAAGATCCTGCATGCCATAAGGAGCAGTCAAAAAAAAAAGAAAAAAGTTAGTAGGACTTTAAAAGAAAATAAAAGTTAAAGCCAAACAATCTTTACAAGCCTTTACAAAATTTATTTTGCCTAGAAATTTAAAATAAAAAGTCTTAAAATATCTACGCAGTATGATGGACTTTTGGAGGCAAAAGAAAATCTGAATTTTCTGAAAATCCAGAAAATCTGAATAATATATGGATGTACTATTTTTCTAATGAACTAAACTGTAAATATATCAAAAGAGTAATAGGCTTTTCAGTAACTGTGTTTATACATTTCTGATCTATATAAAAAGTATGCTTTAATGTGGAGTTTTATATTAGGCTACATTTGTTTTGACTCCATTCAATGTGAAAGTAAAGTTGGACAGAGCTTGACAGCTAGTTTTTGAATGATTCTAACCAAATTTCACTAAATTGTCAAATTAATTAGCCAGTTATTCATATAGCTAAATTCTATGTTGAGGATTTTTTATATACTGAAAATAATTCTTTGCTTTATTATCTTATATGATCAAGTTTTTGTTTAGGTCTGAGGTCTTCATAAGCCAAAAAAAAAAAAAAAAAAAAGAGCTAAATGAAGCATTTGCTTTTTTAAGAACATTTAAAATGAAATGAAGTTCAGGTTCACCTTGAAACATCAAACATCATTTCTAATTATTTGGTTTTTCTTCAACTTTAATTGGAAAATTGATCATTTAAAAATTGTATTTGAAGTGTAAAGAAATGTGATCCATGGAGAAAAGAAAAGTACTACGTACTGGGTTTGAAGCTTTGTAAAAGTCTTAACAAGATGCTTAGTCATACTTTAAGAACCATGTACCCAATACTTTGGATCAGAGCTTAAAGAAAAAGACATTTTTAATCAATTATTTTGGCTATTAAAATTAAATGTGGGAGTGGAGAAGGCAGAAATGAGAGGTAGAAGAAAGGATTGAAAAAAAATACTTTCATGCCTAACTTGAAAAGCAATCTGTTTTCATTACAAATAAACCTTACTAGAAATTCATAGGGAGAAGGCAATGGCAACCCACTCCAGTACTCTTGCCTGGAAAATCCCATGGATGGAGGAGCCTAGTAGGCTACAGTCCATGGGGTCGCGAAGAGTCGGACATGACTGAGAGACTTCACTTTCACTTTTCACTTTCACTTTTCACTTTCATGCGTCGGAGAAGGAAATGGCAACCCACTCCAATATTCTTGCCTGGAGAATCCCAGGGACGGGGAAGCCTGGTGGGCTGGCATCTATGGGGTCATACAGAGTCGGCCACGACTGAAGTGACTTAGCAGTAGCAGCAGCAGCAGCAAACATTCATAACCCAGTATTGGCTGGGGTTAAGGCTTCATATCAATATGGCAGCTATTTTGGAGTTGGTAGATTTCAAAGTTTTGCAACCTATTAAATACTTGTTTAAGAAAAATTGAAATGCCAACTATATAAAATATCTAACAGTTTCTTGTAAGGTCTAATTTAAACAAAAGCATAATGTAAGATATGCTGGGAAGAAGAGATGCCCTGACTTTGAGAAATGTAATCTGCCTGCAGTGCAGGAGATGCAGGAGACACGGGTTAAATCCTTGGATCTAGAAGATACCCTGAAAGAGGGAATGGCAACCCAATCCTGTCTTCTTGCTAGGAAAATCCCACAGACAGAGGAGCCTGGCAAGCTACAATCCATGGGGTCTCAAAGAGCTGGACATGACTGAAGCAGACTGAGCACACACAGAACAATCAGTATGCTGAACTGGCATTTACAAAAGGACAGAACTTGATCTAAACACAGATTTTTATTACAAGGGGTAAGTAAGAAAAAGGGAAATTTATCATACTAATCAATTAGCAGAAGTGTTCCTAAATCTTTGCTTGATTTCTATAGTAAAAAATATAGACTCTTACAAGTTATATAAAGTGAAGTTGCTCAGTCATGTCTGACTCTTTGCAACCCCATGGACCGTAGCCTATCAGGCTCCTCCATCCGTGGGATTTTCCAGGCAAGAGTGCTGGAGAGGATTGCCATTTCCTTCTCTAGGGGATCTTCATGACCCAGGAATCGAACCTGAGTCTCCCACATTACAGGCAGACGCTTTACTGTCTGAGACACCAGGGACATATAATTATGCTTAAAAAAATACCAATCAGGAAATTAATGATAAAGTAAGAAAAGCATAACTATATACTCTTAGGAGTAGATAACAGATTTTATTTTAGATGTCCAAATTAATATTCATATTTGAGTGCAAAGTAAATATATCAATTGTTATTGAAGTCTTTGAAATATAGTATTTTAATTCAGTGCCCATTAACATGCATATATATCCTAAAATGTGAATTTTAATGGAGATTTATATAGAAAATATAAAAAGGCAAGCTAGAAAAATTAGATGTACTAGTTCATATTCATGTTTAGGCAACACAACTTTATTATTTTTAATTGGTACATTTTAACTTTCAGATGTCATTACAGGTAGAATAATCTTTTTTGTATATTCTGGTGGTTAGAGGAATACTACAACATATTGTATTAAAAAGGGAACTCACCAGATGAAGTTTTATGATGTTCGTACATAACATTTTGGGAGTTATGATGCACTAGCTATTTACCTTTGCTATGCTATGCTAAGTCGCTTCAGTCGTGTCTGACCCCGTGCGACCCCATAGATGGCAGCCCACCAAGGCTCCGCCGTCCCTGGGATGCTCCAGGCAAGAACACTGGAGTGGGTTGCCATTTCCTTCTCCAGTGCACGATAGAGAAAAGTGAAAGTGAAGTCGCTCAGTCGTGTCTGACCCCCAGCAACCCCGTGGACTGCAGCCTACCAGGCTCCCCTATCCACGGGATTCTCCAGGCAAGAGTACTGGAGTGGGGCGCCACTGCCTTCTCCATTTACCTTTATGCATTCTGATATTTTAGGACATAGCCCACTAGGTTCCTCTGTCCATGGGATTTCCCAGGCAAGAATATTGAAGCGGGTTACCATTTTCTTCTCCAGAGGATCTTCCCAACCCAGGGATCAACCCAGGTCTCCTGCATCTCTTGAATTGGCAGCCAGATTCTTACTAGCTGCTCTGCCTGGGAAGCCAAATATTTTACTCATTTTAACAATTCACTTATTTTTTTAGTCTACTTTATGTAATTATAACATTTATATTTTCTGCTAAAATTGATAACTTTATTAACATCAGCTTTATTTAAATATTATTACCTTTCAAAATTATTTGCAATGAGATAGTGATCTTTATAAAGAAATTATTGTTGAATATTGAGCTCTGTTTGGTTCCCCTCAAGTGTTGAGTCAGAAAACAAAATTTTCTGTCAGAAGAGAAAACAAAATTCCAAGTTCTTTTTAGAAGCCCATTATATTTGCCAAAATGTCAAAGTACTCAACATTAACTTGAATAAAGTGAATTTGAATGATTGTTGAGCCATTCATGGAAGAAAATTTGAGGTGAAAATGGGGGATAATTCTGTGGGTGTTAGGAAGGATAGTTCCCGGAGTTAGTTACTTAAGTTCAACTAGTATATATGTGTGTGAAGGCTAGGGAAAACCTTTTTCACTTCTGTTAGGACAAGAAGAAAAAGAGGGAGAGGGGCAGATAACCATCCAAGAAACAGATGCTAAAATAAGCAGAAGATTAAGTATCTGGAGTGAGTGCTAAACATTTAACTAAAACCAGACAATGAAATGCTTGTGGCATAGATAGATATTTTACAAGGAAGGTGAGGATACAGCTAGGAGAAAGCATTGCGGTTGTTTTGGGAGGGGTCTTGTTTCCTATACTAGATGGTTGAGTTATCTGGGTAAGAGTAGTTTCAAGATTAAGTGCCAATATGAAATAAACGGGCTTCCATGGTTGCTCAGGTGGTAAAGAATCTGCCTGCAAAGCAGGAGACCTACTTCAATCCCTGGTTTGGGAAGATCCCCTGAAGGAGGAAGTCACAACCCACTCTGGTATTCTTGCGTGGAAAATCCCATGAACAGAAGAGCATGGCAGGCTACAGTCCGTGGGATCACAAAGAATCAGACACGACTGAGTAACTTTCAGTTCACTTCATGAAATAAATATATTTTTGTTTTTAAAAAAACTTACATTATTAAAAATTGTTTTCAGAAGCAATCTTTTAATTGGGATATGGAATTCAGTTCAGTTCAGTCACTCAGTCATGTCCAACTCTGTGACCCCAAGGTCTGCAGCATGCCAGTCCTCCCTGTCCATCACCAAAACTGGAACCTACTCAATCTCATATCCACTGAGTCAGTGATGCCATCCAACCATCTCATCCTCTGTCATCCCCTTCTCCTCTCGCCTTCAATCTTTCCCAGCATCAGGGTCTTTTCAAGTGAGTCAGTCCTTCATATCAAGTGGCCAAAGTATTGGTGTTTCAGCTTCAGCGTTAGTCCTTCCAATGAATACTCAGGATTGATCTCCTTTAGGTTGGACTGGTTGGCTCTCCTTGCTGTCCAAGGGACTCTCAAGAGTCTACTCCAACACCGCAGTTCAAAAGCATCAATTCTTTGGTGCTCAGCTTTCTTTATAGTCCAGCTCTCATATCCATACATGACTACTGGAAAAATGATAACTTTGACTAGATGGACTTTTGTTGGCAAAGTAATGTCTCTGCTTGTTTAATATGCTGTCTAGGTTGATCATAACTTTTCTTCCAAGGAGCAAGTGTCTTTTAATTTCATGGCTGCAGTCACCATCTGCAGTGAGTTTGGAGCCCCCCAAAATAAAGTCTCACTGTTTCCATTGTTATCCATCTATTTGCCATGAAATGATGGGACCAGATGCCTTGATCTTAGGTTTCTGAATGTTGAGTTTTAAGCCAACTTTTTCACTCTACTCTTTCACTTTCATTAAGAGGCTCTTTAGTTCTTCTTCACTTTCTGCCATAAGTGTGGTGTCATCTGCTTGTCTGAGGTGATTAATATTTCTCCCAGAAGTCTTGATTCCAACTTGTGCTTCATCCAGCCTGACATTTCGCATGATGTACTCTGCATATAAGTTAAATAAGCAGGGTGACAAAATACAGGCTTGACATAATCCTTTCCTGATTTGGAACCAGTATGTTGTTCCATGTCCAGTTCTAACTTGCTTCTTGACCTGCACACAGATTTCTCAGGAGGCAGGTCAGGTGGTCTGCTAAAGCATCTGTGCTCATTAAATATTTCGCTTAGGTAGAAAGAGCAGAAACCTCATTTTTGACTTACCTCAGGGCCTTTGCACAAACTGTTCCCTCTGTCTGGTACTCTTTCTCTGGTTAATCCCTGTTAATCCCTGGAATCTTAGATTTTTCTTTACAGACCTCTACAAAGCATAGATTAGTTTTCCTGTCATTATTTTCTCTTATAATATTTTCTGTTGTAATTGCTCATACTTCTCTGGCACTTTACTTCATAAGTAAAGTGAAAGTCTCTCAGTCCTGTCCAACTCTTTGTGACCCCATGAACTATACAGTCCATGGAATTCTCCAGGCCAGAATACTGGAGTGGGTAGCCTTTCCGTCTCCAGGAGATCTTCCCAACCCAGGAATCAAACCTAGGTCTCCCACATTGCAGGTGGATTCTTTACCAGCTGAGCTTCAAGGGAAGCCCAAGAGTACTGGTGTGGGTAGCCTACCATTTCCATATGTGTAATTATGGGCTCATTTTTGAGATTGCTTTTTAAGTCAGTTTTTCCTATTTGTAAATGCCAGCAGTGTATCAGACATACTATTTTAAATTATATGAGGCTGTGTCTGATCTCTTATTTAACAAATGACACTGTTAGTCATTAAATTATAAGCAAAAGGGAAGAAATTAGTCTAAACTTTTATACCTGGATATTTTATTGTTACTGATTTTTAAGCAACGAAGTTCTACAAAGTTTGTTAAATTGTTCATATCTTTATAAGAGATGGGTTAATCATTCTATGATTTTCCTTCTGCTTTGAAGATAGATGTTCATTCTCCCAAAAATGTTAGGATGTATTCTGGTTGAACACCAGCATGATAATTAGCTAACCTTTTCTATTGCAAAGAGCTCATTAGGAAATCAGAACATTAAATTGAGAATATTTACTGACAAGATTTATAAATTTGATCTATCCCAGCTGTGGTTTTAGTAAAATGCTGATTTACAAGTAATGGCCTAAATGAGCCTCACTATTTTAAAAACATCTTTTTAGGTAGACAAGCACACTACCTAATAGTACCATGTTAGAATATTCTCATATCTCATTAGGTTTTTGATATGTAAATATAGTTTGCATTTGGAATAATAAGTCCCTGACATCAGAAATACATAATAGCCACAGAATAATCTTGCTTTTACACATTTGTAAGCAACTGATGAATTTTAATATGACTTGTACATATATTCTTCCCCAAATCTCTAATGGGTCAGAAGCTAGTTGCACAAGTTTGCTAAGGGAAAATGATAAATAATGTGGAATTGTTACACTCATTTCCCTAAAATATTTTATGTTTTGCTTTAACATTTGAGTCTCTTATTTTTAAGGAACTTTTGTAGTAGGTACACCGTTTTTTGTATGGCATAACCAATACAATATTGTAAAGTATTAGCCTCCAATTAAAATAAATAAATTTAAATAAAAAAAAATAAAGTCAGAGTGTAGCCTCCTGTGGTAGGAAGAATGGCTAAATATATATATATATATATATATATATATATATGCAAAGAAAAATTAAAGGCTCACAGTAATGATAAGAATTTGTGGGAACTGTACATTGTGTTGTAAAGCAGATAGGAAGAGTATGTCTCTAATGTCTCTAATGTGTTCATTGTGGACTGGGAATGAGAAGAAGCATAATTACATTTCACTTGTTGATTGTGTCCTTTGTATTAAGTAAAACTTTTCTAGGTAAAATTGTATGATAATATAGTTTTTTTTTTTTCTTTAAACTTATTTATTTATTGAAGGATAATTGCTTTACAGAATTTTGTTGTTTTCTATCAAACCTCAACATGAATCAGCCATAGGTAGACGTATATCCCCTCCATTTTGAACCTCCTTCCCATCTCCCTCTCCACCCCACCCCTCTAGGTTGACACAGAGCCACAATCTCCTTTACATATGGTAATGTAAGTTTGACAACATAGGCTTTAAGACAAATTTCTTTCAGAATAAAACCTCACTGTATAATACAAGAAATAGATATATGTCTGGTTCATGTAAAAATCTTCCCTGTTTTGCCCATACTTCACAGTCTGTTGTTCACAGGAAGTGGAGCACATTGTGTCAGAAATTCTTTCACTGAATGGAAGAGAGAGAATATGGACTAGACTGAAATTTGCTTGTAGTCATCCAGCTATCATAAAAGTTGTCTCATGATGCCCTCTCCCTGCTGAGGAGGGTATTTTAGGCTAGTCTCTACCCTTCCCATCTTTTTCCTGACACTTCCAGACCTGCACCCTAGTTGTGATGAACTGTTTGTATTACCTGGGACATAGAACCCTTACTCTCCATCACTCAACTGGAATGATACAAAGTTCACCTGCTTCTTGGTATTATAGACTGAATGTGTATGTCCTCTCAAAATTAATATTTTGAGACCAGAATCCCCAATGTGACCATATTTGGATACAGGGCCTATAGGAGGTGAACGTAAAACTCAAAGTCTTAGATGCTCAGTCATGTCTGACTCTTTTTGACTTCGTAGACTGTAGCCCACCAGGCTCCCCTGTCTGTGGAATTCTCCAGGCAAGTATATGGGAGTGGGTAGCCATTCCCTTCTCCAGGGGATCTTCCTGACACAGGGATCAAACCTGGGTCTCTCTCATTGCCACCAGATTCTTTAGCATCTAAGTCACCAGGAAAGCTCTGGTGATTAAGGTTAAATAAGGTCATGGAGGTGAAGCCCTGATTCAGTAGAGTTAGTATCCTTATAATAAGAGACAGGAAAGCGCTCTCTTTCTGCCTCCCTCTCCTTCTCTCTCTCCTTTGGCACACTAGAGGTCACAAGAGCACATAGTGAGATAGCAGCCACCTAGAAGCCAAGGCACCCCACTCCAGTACTCTAGCCTGGAAAATCCCATGGATGGAGGACCCTGGTGGGCTGCAGTCCATGGGGTCGCTAAGAGTCGGACACGACTGAGCAACTTCACTTTCACTTTTCACTTTTATGCACTGGGGAAGGAAATGGCAACCCACTCCAGTGTTCTTGCCTGGAGAATCCCAGGGACGGGGGAGCCTGGTGGGCTGCCGTCTATGGGGTCGCACAGAGTCGGACACGACTGAAGCGACTTAGCAGCAGCAGCAGCAGAAGCCAAGAAAAGAGGCCTCAGAATAAAACCTGCCTTGACAGTACATTGATCTTGTATGTCCCAGCCTCTAGAACTTTAGAAAATAGATTACTACTGTTAAGCTATCCAGTCTATGGTATTTTGTTATGATGCTGCTGCTGCTGCTAAGTCACTTCAGTCGTGTCCAACTCTGTGCGACCCCATAGACGGCAGCCCACCAGGCTCCGCCGTCCCTGGGATTCTCCAGGCAAGAGTACTGGAGTGGGTTGCCATTGCCTTCTCCAGTTTTTGTTGTTGTTGTTATGATATCCCTAGCAAACTAATATAATTAGTTTGCTTATTCTTTAGAACTAAGATGGTTAAACTAAGATAAAGCCTCTGGAATCCTCCTGACTTTCCACTCAAGCAAAATCTATTTCTCCCTGCTTTGTACTCCCATGAGACTTGCATACAACTATATTATCCAAATACGTGGTTTGTTATTGCAATTATTTATTAATTTCTATTTTTCCTTTGGGGTTGTTATGAACCTGAAAACACCAAGCTCAGAGTCTTATACAAATGAAGAAAGGAAAGAAGGAAGGAAAGAGGGAGGAGAGAAAGAAGGAGAAGAGTCAGGAAGGGAGGAAAGAACAGATGGAAGAAAAAAGGAAGGCAGAACCTGCTAAGTAGGAAATCTATGATATAATCAGAACCTGGCAAGTAGGAAATCTGTGGTATAATCAGCCTCAGCATCATCATAGATTTGTAATATGTATGACAATTAGATCCCCTAGTATATCTGAGAGAATATAATTTTAAACATTTAAGTGTGTCATATTCTCTTACTGGGCAGTCTGTAGCTTTGTCCCTATCCCTAGTGTAACTTCTCTAGATTTTTAGAAAGATGGAAAAAAGACTGATTGAAATCATCATTTACAATTTTGAGGAGAGAAAGATTGTCCAATAAATATTAAATCTTTTCATGTATCACAGGCAAGTGATGATACATGGTTTTCCAGAAAGATTCATATCTGGACATTATGTCTTTTTAATGCTGAAAGCTATTAAAATATCTGCAAGAGAATCCCCCAAATTTTTTCAGGGATACTATGTCATTTCATGAAATACCATCTTGATGCATCTTGGGTATTAGTGCAGTCCCTTATTTTTCCGATGTGAACCCAAAGCCCCACAGCTCTCAGGTTTACCCAGCAAGAAGGCAAGTAAGCAAGTGTTCCAACTCCCTGTAAGTGGGCCTATTGCCCGCTGAGAATGTGCTGATTTTAATTTTCATGAATCTAAAGTTGTCGTTAGGCAAGCTTAGCAAATGTGTTCAGTGAGCAAACTTGCTTCCTGTTTAAAAAAAAAATATATCCAAATTATCAGGTAGATGATTCTAGAGTTATTTTAATTAAAGGCAATGGAGAAAAAAATTAGGCACTTAGATAGGTTTCTTGGACTCATAAAATTAGAGTCTCTTCTGTCAGTATGTTAGGTTAGAGGTAATTCCTGTAAATGTGAATGTAAATTAACTGTGTAAATCCCCATGCATATTAATTACAAAATAAACCTTTACTACATTATCTTTTATTTCCATGGTAGAAGCTCCTATTTTTTTAAGAGAGAGAAAAAATAATACTTCTCTGAAGTTGGCATATTTTAGATCTCCTCTTTTGATTCTCACTGGCTCCAGACACTGATATATAATTACTCTTTGATAAACTTTTTGCCTCAGGTTATTCCATTTTTATAAAGATGATAATATACCTAAAGGACTCTTAAGTCGCAACATCCTGGGGAAGTGAGTAAATCTCTAGGGATCCTGCTTGTACATATACTTAAAGAGAGAAATACACTTCTAGACTCTCAATAGGAAAATGTGAGTTAGTTGTTTGGAGCAGTTAGTAATGATTTTGGATTTTTGTCCAAGTTTTTGATAGAAGTTAAAAATCTAATAGTAAACTGTTCATCATCTGGCAGATCCTTAACTTCCAACTTTAATTTCCAGTTTGATTACTTACATGATTAACAGGCTTATAAAATATAATAGTAATCATTTTCTATTTAAGAAATTAGGAGAATCTTCAACCACAAATCCCTGAAGTTAGGTATGATTCAGGATTTCTTACCTCAACTAAATTTGAAATTAATCACTGAACTAATTAGTTACATATATTTAATAGCCCATAATTTAATCTTCTGTCTTCAGGGCAAGAAATTATTTAAAGTGCCCCAAGTGGACATAGGCTATAACTAACGAGATGGAGTTTAGAAAAAAAAAAAAAAAAAGACTATCAAGGAAAAAAGGTTTATGTAGAATGTATTGGAATATCATTGATGGAGACAGATATAAGCACTAAGAATATGTAATTTGAGCTAGGACTCAAACAGTATTTCATAAAGAATAAAACTCTATTATTCTACAAATTTAATAATTATTCTTTTTTTCTTTAGGATTTACTGGTTCAAATGCAATGCTTATGCATTACTTATATGAATTAGTCTCTTGAAGTCATGCTTGAAAATGACATATATTTTGTAGTGATAGGTAACTTCTTGGTCTAAATATTAAAAGCTAAAGATTAGTATTAGCTTGTGTGTCAGACTAAGTTATTTTGAATATCTTAAAAGATAAGCATTTCTTAATTTAAAATATAGAGGATATTCCTATCTGCATTTTAGAGATGGCACCTTGAAAAATTTTGTAACTGGCTTAAACTCACACTGTTACAAGTGGTAACTGGTGGTTCCAATATGACTCCAGAGTAGGCCATTGCACCTCTATATACTTTCTACACAAACATTCATGGAACAACAGCAGGGACATCCTCTAGGAGCTTATTAGAAATTCAGAATCTAAGCCCAACCCATGTCTAATGATTCAATATTTGAATTTTTTAAGGTTTTCAGGTGATTCATTAATGTTTGACAAGCATGACTGTAAATGTTGCCTCTTCATAAAACATTTTTAGAGTTACACTATATATTGTTTTAAATTCTTAAATGATAATTGTATGTTTCAGTTTTTCTTAAAAAAAAAAAAAACACTAAATTTCTTGAAGTCAGCATATTTAAAATAGAATTTAAACTCAAAGATAAGATTTAAGGTATTAAACCAGCAATGTATTCTATTATTATTCTAATATCCTTGTTCTTATTTTTTAATGGGTAGAGTGGCAGTAACACAATTGAACTCCTGTTTAGGGCAGATTTGCATTCACCTGGTTCACTTAGTCCCTACTGGCTGCTTACCTAAAATTTGTTTTCCACTATATAACTTAGATGATGTATTTCAGATGTATTAGAGATTAATTAGGTCTGTGTGTGGTAGTTGCTCAGTCATGTCCAACTCTTTGTTACCCATGGGCTGTAGTCCACCAGACTCCTCTGTCCATGGGATTCTCCAGGCAAGAATACTGGAGTGGGTTGCCATTTCCTTCTCCATGAGATCTTGCCTACCCAAGAGTTGAACCAGGTCTACTGCACTGCAGGCAGATGCTTTACTGTCTGAGCCATCAGAGAAGCCTGCAATTAGGTCTAATATACCTGAAATACATCATTTAAGTAGCTGCTTTCTTCTTCATTCATAATGCCAGCCTATTGATAACCTAAGGTCAGTAATTCTTAAAGTTTAGCATGTTTAAGCAAATTCTTAAAGTTTGCCGGAAGGAGAACTCCTTCCAGGACCCAAGAGCGTGCTCTTGTCTAACACTTGGCAATGAATTGTCCGAGGAGACACAAGTGTTGACAAATAAAGGTACTTTATTGGGAAGTGACAGCCAGGTGGAGAGCAGAAGGTTAAGGGAATGCAGGAGGACCGCTGTGCCATGTGGCTCGCAGTCTCGGGTTTTATGCTGATGGGGTTAGTTTCTAGGTTGTCTCTGGCTAATCATTCTGACTCAGGGTCCTTCCTGGTGGCGCATGCATTGATCAGCCAAGATAGATTTTAGCAAGGAAGATTCTAGAAGGTTGGTAGAACATATGGAGCAAGGTCTCCTCTCTCTTTTTGAAAGTGAAAGTGAAGTTGCTCAGTCATGTCCGACTCTTTGCAACCCCATGGACTGCAACCTGCCAAGCTCCTCTGTCCATGGGATTTTCCAGGCAACAATACTGGAGTGGGCTGCCATTTCCTTCTCCACGGGATCTTCCCAACCCAGGGATCAAACCCAGGTATCTCACATTGTAGGCAGATGCTTTTACCGTCTGAGCCACCAAGGAAGTCTCTGTTTTTGACCTTCCCTAAATTCTTCTGGTTGGTGGTAACTTGTTAGTTCTGAGTTCCTTACCAGGACCTCTGTTCAGGATAACTCATGTTAAGTAGTTACTATGGAGGCTGTCAGTGTTTGCCCCAACAGAATCATTGTGTGTGTACTTGCATGTGTACTCAGTCATGTTAGACCCTTTGGATCCCATGGACTGAAGTCCTCCAGGTTTCTATGTCCATGGGATTTTCCAGGCAAAAATACTGGAGTGGGTTCCCATTTCCTCGAATTGAACTGCGTCTCCTGCAGGATTCTGGTAAAGGAGATTCTTTACCACGGAGCCACCTGGGAAGCCCCAACAGAATCATTGAAGATGTTCGTGAGCCAGATTATTGCTTCATTCCCCCAGAGTTTCTGATTTCTGTAGATGAGGGGTGAGATCTAAGAATTTGCTGAGAATTTGTTTCTAACAGGTTCACAGTGATGCTCTTGGCTACTGAACTAGGAACCACAGTAACAAGTCACTCTCCTGTTTCCTGATTTCATCTATGTTGATTACCAATGGTATTTCCCAAATTAATTTAATTAGCCATTAAGTAAGGCTTCAGGCTATCCAAGAAATCTCATTCTATAGAAGAAAACTCCGAGTCTACAAAGTTAGAGAAATGATTCCAAACTGAGTTTTGGAATAATTATAACCTAGCTTGAACAAACTTCAGAATTTGAAGAACAACTAGAATTTTTAACACAGATATTCTCTTCAGTCATTCATTCTGTTTCTTCTTCCATAGAGGACATCATTTCCATATTAAGCAAAAATGCTCTTATAGATTTGTACTGATTGTTTCTTCAAATGTAGTTCTTATCAGTTAACAATATTCTAGTGTCATTTCTTAACAATATTTTAATTCATATTGAAATTTTTGAATATAAGACCTGCAATGTGCATATGATTTTTAATATACTGAGGTAAAGCCAAAATATTTTACTTGTAGAGTCATAGGATTTTGAGACCATTAGGATTTATCTTGGACATGTATTTCACAGATGAATGCAATCTGGTGAATCATACAAACAACAACAGACCATAGAGCTAGTCCTACAAGTGAAATATAATGAGATAATTGCAACCTGTATTTCCTAAATCCTAGCCATGTTTTTTATCACAGTGTAATTTACTGTACTGAATGACAACTTGTTTGTGTTGTCAATGAATTTTTTAAAATTATATTTAAAAGTTATTAAATCTGTATCAAAATAGAAGTTACAGGGTTACAATAGATGGGATTGAAACAGAATAGGACAATATGAGGCCTTCCTGAGTACAAATGTCTTTTTATGTCCCCAGTTTTTTGTTTATAGGAAAAAGGCTTCAAGCCACCTGACCTTCCCTGAGTTTCTAATTAGGGAAATTAAGAGAATGTAGAAACAAAGAACAGTCTAGAAGCAATACTGCAGCAATGGGGCAGGGTCGTGGTTCCTGCTCAAGAAATATACATAACAATGTGTCTTTGAGGTCTTTTTCAGGAACTGAGGTCCCCACCTAGGTGGAGGATGGTGACTTCAGGCTGAGCACAAGATTCCTGGGACACCTACTGTTATCTCATCACCAGCCTTTCGGAAGAGTTATACACACCACAGCCCTCACCCCCAAGTTTTGCCTATAAAAACTCCCTGAAAATCACTGGAGATGTTGGGATTTGTGTGCCTGAGTAACCTATTCTCCTTGACTCATGAACTTGCAATCTGTAATAATTCTGGCAAACTCACCAGACAACAGGATACCTGATAAAGATTAGAATAAAAAAAAAATGTGCTAATAATAAATGTAATATCATCTTATACCAAAAATGGCTCCCATAAATTTAAATATTCCTATCAACAAATTCAAGATTCAAGAAATTATCAAATTGACCTGAACAACCCTAATTTTAAAGAAATACAAGTAAAAAGAAGTTACAACATTACTTCTTAGTAAAATATTTTTGCAGCACAAAGAATGATAGCAGTGGCAGGTTATCTGAGTCCACATAGTAAACAAAATATTTGTTCAAGTTATAAATATAGTTGGGCATTGAATGTTCTAAACAACAAGAATGATATTGGAAAGAATCAGTGTTTCTTTTTCTTTTTCTCTCTCTTCTTCTCTCTCATTTTTAGTCTTATAAAGTACATTAGGGATACTTAATAGAAATTTCTGGAAAACAGCAAAACAACAAATATTGCAAACAGTAAGTGGAATGGCATTTATGGCTTTACAAATCTAGGAAAGGCTAGTCTAGAATAGTCGGTTTATGTTCTTCCAAAGAGATTATATTATTCACCTCTTGGAGAGAGCATGTTAGTTGATAGTGTTGACAATAATTGTAAATGATTCTGTGATATAACTCATAACTGGTCGGTTCAGTTCATTTCAGTTGCTTAGTCTTGTCCAACTCTTTGCAACCCCATGGACTGAAGCACTCCAGTCTTCCCTGTCCATCACCAACTCCCAGAACTTACTTAAACTCATGGCCATGAGTTGGTGATGCTGTAACTCATCATCAAGTTGAGTGAGTGCCATAACTGGTCACTCAAATATTTTTATTTTAATATAAAAATGACCGTAAATGCCATAGAAATGAGAATTGTGCACTATTTTAGTAGGTTGTTTATGAGAAATGATTGCTGTTGCTCTTGTAAGCATTCAGCATTAGTTACAAGTCCCTAGTCTGAATTCTTATTTGTAGGAATCTAATTTGTTGGGTAAAATAAAATTTGAAGGAGAAATATTAGTATTTGTAGTTTCTTTTATTTCTTGATTGTCTTATTTGTAAAGCAGTCAGAATTGTTAGGTAGTGAGGAATATGGAAGCAAGCAAAAGACAATATAGCTCAGAAAGAAATTGGCTAAGAGAACAAAGAAACATGCAGCATAATATCTGGTCTGACAATAGCAACTGAGGGTAATAAAAGAAAATAATTTAAAACTTTTGCAAAACTGAAACTACAGTGTAAGCAGTCTTTTAATAACTGGTTATGATAAGAAATATTCTAGTACATACCTAGACCAAAGTTAATACAGAGGAGAATTGTTAAAACACTCTCAAAGCTGAAACTACAAATAATGCAGACTTTTTCTGTAAGACTAAACCCTCCCTGAAAATATAACAAATGTTAATCATTTTATCTATTTGTATGTCTATGTAGAAACCTATATCTGTGTATATAGGCAAATATTTATAATTATGCATCAAATTCATTTCAGTGAAATTTATCATCTTTATTGAAGCAGTCTTGCTAAAATAAAATAATCAATCATAATCTCCTGTTCTTTTTTACCTCCTGAGACAACCATCTTCCTCAGATCAGATCAGATCAGATCAGTCGCTCAGTTGTGTCTGACTCTTTGTGACCCCATGAATTGCAGCACGCCAGGCCTCCCTGTCCATCACCAACTCCCGCAGTTCACTCAGACTCACGTCCATCGAGTCAGTGATGCCATCCAGCCATCTCATCCTCTGTCGTCCCCTTCTCCTCTTGCCCCCAATCCCTCCCAGCATCAGTGTCTTTTCCAATGAGTCAACTCTTCTCATGAGGTGGCCAAAGTACTGGAGTTTCAGCTTTAGCATCATTCCTTCCAAAGAAATCCCAGGGCTGATCTCCTTCAGAATGGACTGGTTGGATCTCTTTGCAGTCCAAGGGACTCTCAAGAGTCTTCTCCAACACCACAGTTCAAAAGCATCAATTCTTCGGCACTCAGCCTTCTTCACAGTCCAACTCTCACATCCATACATGACCACAGGAAAAACCATAGCCTTGACTAGACGAACCTTTGTTGGCAAAGTAATGTCTCTGCTTTTGAATATGCTGTCTAGGTTGGTCATAACTTTCCTTCCAAGGAGTAAGCGTCTTTTAATTTCATGGCTGCAGTCACCATCTGCAGTGATTTTGGAGCCCAGAAAAATAAAGTCTGCCACTGTTTCCACTGTTTCCCCATATATTTCCCATGAAGTGATGGGACCGGATGCCATTATCTTCGTTTTCTGAATGTTGAGCTTTAAGCCAACTTTTTCACTCTCCACTTTCACCTTCATGAAGAGGCGTTTTAGTTCCTCTTCACTTTCTTCCTAAATCCAGCTTTATCTATAAAAACCTGAACTCAAAATCTGCTCAACCCACAAATGTCTTACTTTTTCGTTTTGTCTGTAAATCTGTCTGGCCACTCCATAAAAGGTCTTGACCCTAAACCATTTGTGTTGGTTTCACTAAATTTAATGCTTACTTTTATAATCATTTCCTATCATTCTTAATCTGACTGAATTTTCACTTTATGATCTTGGTAATATGTTAATTTTTAACATATTTTAGGTAACAAATGATCAGTTTTTCCTTTCTTTTTCCATTCAAACAATTCAATATGAATTTCTCTAAGGATATGCATAATTAATTGGTCACTAATTTAGAAATTTTAAATGATGTGATGCCTTCAAAGTATTAATAGATTTGTATTAAACTTTTTTTGCAAATATTTTATTCCTTTAATGAATACATTTTATGCAAAACATTCTAGGCAGTAATATGGAATATATGTATGAATAAACTAGACAAAAATTCACTTTCTAGTATAGGAAAACAGACAAAAATTAAAATATATATTATCTTAATTAATGATAATTACAATTGATAATGAAAAAAAGAGCCTAAGGATTATGAGAAGTTTTTATAATTTTAGGTGGAGTTTACATGGAAAGTCTCAATGATGAGAGAAGATTTAAGTGAAGTCCTGAGAAGGGAGCTATGTTCATAGGTAGAAGTATGTATACCTGTGCATCTGTGGTTGGGACATATGATGGACACATAGGCTTAAAACCTCATGATCCATCTCTGGGGCTGAATGTAAAAGTCAACCTTTCTATACCTCAAGGCTGAAAACTAGGATGGGTGAATTTCTCATTAATTTCTCATAATTTCAGCATTAATAAAATAATGCTGAAAAGTCAACATAGTGTACTTGATTCTAGCTATATTACATTCTGGAAAAGACAAAACTATGGAGATAATAAAAAGATCAGTGGTTGCCAGGGACTGCAAAGAAGGAGAAATGAATAGACAGAATGAAGAATATTTTAAGGTCAGTGAAAGTATTTTGCATGATGCTAAAAATGGTAGACATGTGTAGTTATACATTTGTTTAAAACCTTGGAATATATAACACCAAGAGTGAATCCCAATGTAAATTATGGGCTTTGGGCTATGACTGTATGAGAGCAAATAGTATTAGGGAACTCTATATTTTCCACTCAGTTTTTCTGTGAACCTAAAACTACTCTAAAAATATATTTTTAAAAATATATAAACCATTGAAAGATACTTTCTCCATAAAAATAATGCTAATGATAAAGGAAGGAACAGAAAATTAACAACAGTTAATTGCTAGCAGACAATTAACAAAAGCTCACTATTATTAAAATAAAAATGGAGAATATTTTTCTTTATCAAATATGATTGATAATTCCTTTTGGATATCTTTTTTTTTTTTTTTTTTTTTTAGCTTTTTAGTGCAAGTACAGGCTCCGTCTGGAGTGCAGGAGACCTAAGTTTGATCCCTGGGTTGAGAAGATCCCCTGGAGAAGGAAATGGCTATTCACTCCACTATTCTTCCCTGGGGAATTCCATGGACAGAAGAGCCTGGAGGGATACAGTCCACAGAATCTCAGAGTGGGACATGACTAAGTGACTAATACACACACACAGACTCTATCACTCTAAACTTGTCTTGTGTGTTATAAATTCATACTAAATATTTTAATTATTCATATAAATCATTGGGAGAATTAGCATATGCAGCTTGTCTCTCTAATACAGAAATATTAACTTAAGATTTTAAAATCATGGTCAATTAGTATTTTAATTGATTTAATTCACTTATTAAAAAGAAACTCAGAACATTTTTTTGTGTGTTTTGGAAAAATCAATTGTTATACTGAAGCAATGACCATTTATTCACCAACAGTTAGACATACAGTCCATAATTTCATATTCTAGTATTGAAGTGTACAGTTAAATATTTAGCTTATAGCCTGATTTTGGATGCCATTTCTATTGGATTTGAAAAATGGAACTTAAGCTTGAAGTTGATACAAAACATGATTAAGAAAATATTTAAGAGATATTTTATATGACAGTATAGCAAAAGGCTAAAGAAAATTATTCTTTGATATAATTCTTTCATTTTTTGTTGTTTTGTAATCATAAAAATTTTATGTACATTATTAGTGTCCTTTCCTTTCAATGAATACTCCAGGAAGAATTATTGTTGCGAAAACAAAATACTTGCTGCTGTGTTGTGGTAGAAAGACTAACATAAATTGAAGGTTTTCTTTTTGGACAGCTTTTCTTTTTATGTATCCTCAGATAATTAAATGCACTGGTTTCCATCTTCAAGGTAGAATTTTGGTTGAAAAGAATAGCAAATATCTTTAGATAGAATGCAGGTTCTTATATGGACATAAGAAATATGTAACTTCTTGTACATAAGTTAACATATTCATAAAATTACATCTGAGTTACAATAACATTATTATCTCTTCTCACTTTAATATCATTATTTATCGTCATCTTCTAAAGAATCATTAGTTACTGAGCACTTCATGGTTATAGCTGTCAGTCTCCAAGGGAAAGTCTATTAAGGGTCTCTTCCCTTTGCTTCTCCTGCTCCCTCCTTGCTCTACCTCTCTTCTAGTCCCATTGCTTAAAAACTTGTTTCTTGAGAAACAATGATGAGTACAAAAAAGTGTGTTACCTACTCTGATGATGGTCTTATTGTAGTAGGGGGAGAGACAGAGATTAATCAGGTAATTATTGCAGATATATAACTTTAAAATGGGTAAGTGTAATGAATATAAATTATAAAGAGCAATACAAAGTTTTGTGTGGTTTGGGACAGTATGGTTTCTGAAGAACCTTTCAGTTTTAAAACTTTATAGAGTAGTTAGATATTCTTGAATGCAGTGGGAGAGATACTTGCATGGTGTGTAGAGGTAAGGAAATCTCATCCAGCTCCTCTTACCCTATTCTAGAGATAACTTTTTTTTCTGCTTTCATTTAGGAGAAGGCTTGAGGATAGCATGTTACAGTATTAATTTACTTGGTTTCTCAGAATGTCCTGAATTTAATACTCTGCCTTCTCTTTACAACTTCTAGGAGAGACCTCCATGTCACTACTAAATTGAGCCCAAGGTTTATTTTTCTGAACAGTACTGTTGGAAGTGTCTGAACAGTTATAACCTGTTCATAGTGCATTGTATTTTTTCATCTATATGATATTGCCTCAAGAAAATATTCATTGTGTCATTGAACCTGCTCTTTAATATTTCTGTTCTTTCTCACATAGTGAAAACGAAAGTCCCTCAGGTGTGTCTGACTCTTTGTGACCCCATGGAATCTGCAATCTATGGAATTCTCCAGGCCAGAATACTGGAATGGGTGGCCTTTCCCTTCTCCAGGGGATCTTCCAGACCCAGGAATTGAACCGGGGTCTCCTGCATTGCAGGCAGATTCTTTAGTTGAAATATTAAAATATTATCTCTCTCAGATATCCCTCCATTCATTCATTCTTTCATTTCAGGCATAATGCTAATTGCTAGAGAGCAGATTATCTACTAGAACTTCTAGGAAGCTGTCCTTGATTCCTGTAGGGAAATTTCATTATAAGATTAATAAGTATCATGTATTGAGTGCTTTCTTTGTGTGAGCCTCTGTGCTAAGCATTCTTTTTTTTTTTTCATTTCATTGAAAGCTTGCAACAATCTAAAAGGTGCAACAACACTATGAAATTATTCTTTTCATTGTTATTCCTGTTTCACAACTAAGGAATTTGAAACCCATAGCTGGTGCAGAGCTAGATCAGAATATAACTCTTAGGTGTGTAATTCTAGAACCACAACTCCTAACCATCACATGACCCTTCTTCATTTTCAAAACACTTGACTTATTATCTCAGAGTAGTGCTTACTGCTTAATTCATTGTATGCTTAATGCATATAATTAATGCATTCTTAATTCATTAAATATGAAATTATTGTCATCAAGACATGTATTGCTGCTGCTGCTGCTAAATCGCTTCAGTCCTGTCCGACTCTGTGCGACCCCATAGACGGCAGCCCATCAGGCTCCCTTGTCCCTGGGATTCTCCAGGCAAGAATACTGGAGTGGATTGCCATTTCCTTCTCCAATGCATGAAAGTGAAAAGTGAAAGTGAAGTCGCTCAGTCATGTCCGACTCTTAGCGACCCCAGGGACTGCAGCCCACCAGGCTCCTCCGTCCGTGGGATTTTCCAGGCAAGACTACTGGAGTGGGGTGCCATTGCCTTATTCGAAGACATGTATTAAGTTTTATTATCCACAGTACCTAGAAAAGTATGTTTTACAAACGCATGAATTAATGAATCTCCTATGGTATCTGAGAATCTGAAAAAAATGTTTAAGTTTTGAAGGCATAATGAAATAAGTTTTGAAAGTATACTTCTAGAATGTGTATCTCAATAAGAAGCTATCTGAATATTTGTATTTAAACATTTAAAATACTAAAAGTCATCAAAATAAAAGGCTACTTTCACTGCATCATGGTATTGAATAATTTATTTGTATTGGAAGGAAAGTTATGACCAACCTAGATAGCATATTCAAAAGCAGAGACATTACTTTGCCAACAAAGGTTCGTCTAGTCAAGGCTATGGTTTTTCCTGTGGTCACTTATGGACGTGAGAGTTGGACTGTGAAGAAGGCTGAGCACCGAAGAATTGATGCTTTTGAACTGTGGTGTTGGAGAAGACTCTTGAGAGTCCCTTGGACTGCAAGGAGATCCAACCAGTCCATTCTGAAGGAGATAAGCCCTGGGATTTCTTTGGAAGGAATGATGCTAAAGCTGAAACTCCAGTACTTTGGCCACCTCATGCAAAGAGTTGACTCAGGGAAAAGACTCTGCTGCTGGGAGGGATTGGGGGCAGGAGGAGAAGGGGACGACAGAGGATGAGATGGCTGGATGGCATCACTGACTCGATGGACGTGAGTCTGAGTGAACTGCGGGAGTTGGTGATGGACAGGGAGGCCTGGCGTGCTGCAATTCATGGGGTCGCAGAGTTGGACACGACTGAGCGACTGCACTGAACTGAATGTAAACTCGACAAGGATATAAAAGGGATGTATTTATAACATTAAAGCTCAGTTGCAAAAGACTGATAATAACAGCACCAACATGTAAATGTAATAGATTGTACACATTGTCAAAAAAAAGAAGGACTCTTAATAGTAGGTTTCTAAATAAATTAGCTGAGGGCTACTGACTCAAGATAGCTAACACTTCTCTATTCGGTGAAAGAAACCATAGTAATTGTCGGGAGATATTTCTTCAAATGGACCAATTCAATTTTAGATCCTATTAAGACATCTAAGAGGTTAAATGAAAAATTTTTTTTAATTTAATTTTATTTTTAAACCTGAAACACTGTATTCATTTTGCCAAACATCAAAACGAATCCGCCACAGGTATACATGCGCTCCCCATCCTGAACCCCCCTCCCTCCTCCCTCCCCACACCATCCCTCTGGGTCGTCCCAGTGCACCAGCCCCAAGCATCCAGTATCGTGCATTAAACCTGGACTGGCAACTTGTTTCATACATGATATTACACATGTTTCAATGCCATTCTCCCAAATCTTCCCACCCTCTCCCTCTCCAACAGAGTCCATAAGACTGTTCTATACATCAGTGTCTCTTTTGCTGTCTCATACACAGGGTTATTGTTACCATCTTTCTAAATTCCATATATATGCATTAGTATACTGTATTGGTGTTTTTCTTTCTGGCTTATTTCACTCTGTATAATAGGCTCCAGTTTCATCCACCTCATTAGAACTAATTCAAATGTGTTCTTTTTAATGGCTGAGTAGTACTCCATTGTGTATGTGTACCACAGCTTTCTTATCCATTCAGCTGCTGATGGACAACTAGGTTGCTTCCATGTCCTGGCTATTATAAACAGTGCTGCGATGAACATTGGGGTACACGTGTCTCTTTCCCTTCTGGTTTCCTCAGTGTTTATGCCCAGCAGTGGCATTGCTGGATCATAAGGCAATTTTATTTCCAGTTTTTTAAGGAATCTCCACACTGTTCTCCATAGTGGCTGTACTAGTTTGCATTCCCACCAACAGTGGAAGAGGGTTCCCTTTTCTCCACACCCTCTCCAGCATTTATTGCTTGTGGACTTTTGGATCGCAGCCATTCTGACTGGTGTGAAATGGTATCTCATAGTGGTTTTGATTTGCATTTCTCTGATAATGAGTGATGTTGAGCATCTTTTCATGTGTTTGTGAGCCATCTGTATGTCTTCTTTGGAGAAATGTCTATTTAGTTCTTTGGCCCATTTTTTGATAGGGTCATTTATTTTTCTGGAGTTGAGCTGTAGGAGTTGCTTGTATATTTTTGAGATTAGTTGTTTGTCAATTGCTTCATTTGCTATTATTTTCTCCCATTCTGAAGGCTGCCTTTTCACCTTGCTAATAGTTTCCTTTGATGTGCAGAAGCTTTTAAGTTTAATTAGGTCCCATTTGTTTATTTTTGCTTTTATTTCCAATATTCTGGGAGGTGGGTCATAGTGGATCCTGCTGTGATGTATGTTGGAGAGTGTTTTTCCTATGTTCTCCTCTAGGAGTTTTATAGTTTCTGGTCTTACGTTAAGATCTTTAATCCATTTTGAGTTTATTTTTGTGTATGGTGTTAGAAAGTGTTCTAGTTTCATTCTTTTACAAGTGGTTGACCAGATTTCCCAGCACCACTTGTTAAAGAGATCTGGGCTTTCTATTTTGTTCCATTGATCTATATTTCTGTCTTTGTGCCAGTACCATACTGTCTTGATGACTGTGGCTTTGTAGTAGAGCCTGAAGTCAGGTAGGTTGATTCCTCCAGTTCCATTCTTCTTTCTCAAGATCGCTTTGGCTATTCGAGGTTTTTTGTATTTCCATACAAATTGTGAAATTATTTGTTCTAGCTCTGTGAGGAATACCATTGGTAGCTTGATAGGGATTGCATTGAATCTATAAATTGCTTTGGGTAGTATACTCATTTTCACTATATTGATTCTTCCAATCCATGAACATGGTATATTTCTCCATCTATTAGTGTCCTCTTTGATTTCTTTCACCAGTGTTTTATAGTTTTCTATATATAGGTCTTTAGTTTCTTTAGGTAGATATATTCCTAAGTATTTTATTCTTTCCATTGCAATGGTGAATGGAATTGTTTCCTTAATTTCTCTTTCTGTTTTCTCATTATTAGTGTATAGGAATGCAAGTGATTTCTGGGTGTTGATTTTATATCCTGAAACTTTACTATAGTCATTGATTAGTTCTAGTAATTTTCTGATGGAGTCTTTAGGGTTTTCTATGTAGAGGGTCATGTCATCTGCAAATAGTGAGTTTTACTTCTTCTTTTCCAATTTGGATTCCTTTTATTTCTTTTTCTGCTCTGATTGCTGTGGCCAAAACTTCCAAAACTATGTTGAATAGTAATGGTGAAAGTGAGCACCCTTGTCTTGTTCCTGACTTCAGAGGAAATGCTTTCAATTTTTCACCATTGAGGATAATGTTTGCTGTGGGTTTGTCATATATAGCTTTGATTATGTTGAGGTATGTTCCTTCTATTCCTGCTTTCTGGAGAGTTTTGATCATAAATGGATGTTGAATTTTGTCAAAGGCTTTCTCTGCATCTATTGAGATAATCATATGGTTTTTATTTTTCAATTTGTTAATGTGGTGTATTACATGGATTGATTTGCAGATATTGAAGAATCCTTGCATCCCTGGGATAAAGCCCACTTGGTCATGGTATATGATCTTTTTAATGTGTTGTTGGATTCTGATTGCTAGAATTTTGTTAAGGATTTTTGCATCTATGTTCATCAGTGATATTGGCCTGTAGTTTTCTTTTTTTGTGGGATCTTTGTCAGGTTTTGGTATTAGGGTGATGGTGGCCTCATAGAATGAGTTTGGAAGTTTACCTTCCTCTGCAATTTTCTGGAAGAGTTTGAGCAGGATAGGTGTTAGCTCTTCTCTAAATTTTTGGTAGAATTCAGCTGTGAAGCCGTCTGGACCTGGGCTTTTGTTTGCTGGAAGATTTTTGATTACAGTTTCAATTTCTGTGCTTGTGATGGGTCTGTTAAGATTTTCTATTTCTTCCTGGTCGAGTTTTGGAAAATTGTAATTTTTAAAAAATGTTTCTAATTGAACAATCTCTAATTTTTAATATATAAAATTTAAGATAGATGTATATACATATATGAATAGATATAAATGGATATGATTAAAATGAATGAATAAAACAATTTCAATTTGAAACTTGTCACAGATCACTTTTTAATACATGGATATTCAAAGGAGACTTTGTGATTCTCTTTTATGCAGATGGAAGGTTGTAGAGGGGTATTTAGATCTTTCTTTTGCTTTTTAATTGCTCTGAATACAAAAATAAATTAACTGTCTCAAATTTTGATTATGTTGAAGTAATTCACACGTGGTCCATGCATTTACATTTGTGTTGACTGAATACTGAATATGAAATACATGAAAATGTGTGTTTATTTTAGTGACTGGCATTATTTTAGTTATATAATTCTT
The DNA here is from genome assembly GCF_029407905.1 of Bubalus kerabau. NCBI lineage: Eukaryota > Metazoa > Chordata > Mammalia > Artiodactyla > Bovidae > Bubalus > Bubalus kerabau. Next base: position 73,470,447 of record NC_073629.1, read on the forward strand.
AAGAACAAATATAGACTTCTCTGTAGTTAATTTTTTTTTTTGCTCTTGTACTAATATTTGTAAGTAGTTCTGATTTAGCTCTAAAACTATACTGCTTTTTATTTTTCAAATGTCAGGGAAAAATGATTACCAATTAGCATAATATTTTCCTGTGGAATTTTGATAACTGGGACAATGACTTAATTGGTATATTTCTTTTCCCAATAGTATACTAATTAGGTGAGATATACTGAAAATTAGAACTGATGTGATATTGTAGAGTTGCTTATGAAAGTAAAAAAAGTAAACTCTGGTTATCAAACAACTACATATTACTTAAAAATCAATTAGGAGGTATATTCTTAATTAACTTAATGAGTATTAGGAATGCTGAAATTACTGTCATTTTTAACTTGAATTTATATTATTTAGTCATAGACATGTGGCATTAATTTAATTGGGGGATATATATAAGGTTAAAGGTAACCTTGGGGCTTCCCTTGTGGCTCAGCTGGTAAAGTTTCCACCTGCAATGAGGGAGACCTGGGTTTGATCCCTGGGTTGGGAAGATCCCCTGGAGAAGGGAAAAGCTACTCCCTCCGGTATTCTCGCCTGGAGAAGTCCATGGACTGTACAATCCATGGGGTTGCAAAGAGTTGGACATGACTGAGCAACTTTCACTTTCAAAGGTAATCTTTGATGTATAGCTATCAAATATGTTCATATGTTTGTGATCTAAATAGTATCATTCACTTATTCTTCTAATTTTTTATTCATTACCATATCTTTACTTATGAGCTAACAGTTTATTCAAAAACAAAAGATCTGTCATGAAAGGGAAATAAAATAAATTAATATTATTCTATAACTACTTAATAACCTGTGATAATAAATTATATAAATAACTATTTATATATTTTAATTTATACTGATGGTGAATTTTCACACTTAAAATAAATACAAATTCTTTCAACCAATACCAGTGAAATTTGTGAACATATATCCAAAGGCAAAAATAGATCCATAGAACCTCTGGTTTTGAAGTTTATGTTTTTATGTGTATGTGTGTATATTTTTGTGTGCATGTGCTTTCTAAAGAACCATGTATGAATTTTAATGGGACTTTAGCCTCAAAGGTAAAACGTTGAAAGGAATCAGTGATGTTCAGATTACTTTCAGTCATTTTGTGTCCTTATGTAAAGTGAACTCTGAGATGTTGCAGTGCTACAGATGCTTTTTCTGGTTTTGATCTTGGCATACTGAGAAACTACCTTCAACATCTCTGCTGCATTTGACTTTTCCTGTGACTTGGATAACTCTTCGGGTTAAATTAAGGAGTGATAAATTAGTACTCATAGTTGATCATGCATGAAAAGACTACTGTCTAATGTACGGGGATCTCAGGATTATACTTTTTTGAACCAAGACATTGTTATTTCTAAGCTAATAAGCAAGAAATATGCATCTTTTCAGCAGGGTTGTCATTAGTTGTTCCACATATACACTGTGTTCTGATTATTTCTAATTATTTACTACACTGTAATACAGAAAGGCAGTAAAAAGAGAGTTAAATCAATAGATGATGTATTCTAATTTCTAGGGACTGTCCATTGTTCATTTCTAGTAATTTCACTTCCAATTCTTTGTGCTTGATTTGAAAAAGAACAGTTCTAAAAATAATTATTCAGTAAGGGAGATTTACCCTGATGTGGCAAGGGTTTGAATACTTTTTTTCTAACATTTTGTAGAGGTTTTCTGTGGAGAAAAGGAGAGCTAAAAGGTTGTGCTTCAATTAACATTAGATCTGGCTGAAAGTGATAATACTCGCCCCCTCTGCTAAGTCGCTTCAGTCGTGTCCGACTCTGTGCGACCCCATAGACGGCAGCCTACAAGGCTCCCCCATCCCTGGGATTCTCCAGGCAAGAACACTAGAATGGGTTGCCATTTCCTTCTCCAATGCATGAAAGTGAAAAATGATAGTGAAGTCGCTAAGTCGTGTCTGACTCGTAGCAACCCCATGAACTGCAGCCTACCAGCCTCTTCCATCTATGGGATTTTCCAGGCAAGAGTACTGGAGTGGGGTGCCATTGCCTTCTCCGGTCTCGCCGCCTCTCCTGCACCACAAACAGTAGCTCATTCTATGTTGATCCACCTTCCTTAACACGAATGATATCTCATTGTCCTACACGGCTGCTCCAGTCACAGGCATCGGATTCATGTTTCATTATCAGAATGAAAAATCATATGAAAAGAGTATGAAAAAAGCACACACTTTTCTTTATTCAGTTTTTGGAGGTATCTGAAAGTTGAATGCCAGTTCCACTCACCTATTATTGGCTGGGCTTTGTTTATGACTACATTTAATTGCAAGGGATCCTAGGAAACATAGATCATATTTCAAAATAAAGAATTCAAAGTTCTTTGTAGAAAAGGAGAAGAATGAATACTGGGGGAAACCAGTAGTTTCCTCCACAGGGTCAAATAAAAATCTTATCAAGACTTGGATAAAGAGAGGCCTTGTTCAGAACTGTTGTAAGAAGAATAAAAGGCACTATTGCAATAGTGGGATGAGGAATTTTGCTATATGCTCTGTCCAGGAGATCTGCAACCATGTCAAAAATTACTCAGAAAAGGGCTTTTCTTTATTAGGGAGGAATCAACAAAGCTAGAAAGAAGCACGTGTCTGGAAATGGGATAAATGAGGATCCTGTGATTGGACGGCAGATCAGTGAGTGTTTTACCCTCAAGTCAGCCTGTTCTCAGGGCTTCCCAGGTGGTTCAGTGGATAAAGAACCCACCTGCAATACAGAAGATGCAGGAGACACAGGTGTGATTGCTGAGTCAGGAAGATCCGCCACTTCAGTATTCTTGGCTGGAGAATCCCATGGACAGAGGAGCCTGGTGGGCTACAGTCTATAAGGTCTCAAAGAGTTGGACACAAGTGAAGCAACTGAGCACACACGTACAGCTTGTTCTCTGGAGTTTTATGCTTAGGGTTGAGGGCAGGCCAAAGTCCAATAGTCTGGGGGAAAGTCTGATAACAAGCATTTTATTCTGATTGATTGGTGAAGACAAAACAGTTCAGCTAGATATTTATGAGGCAAAGAAAAAGAATTTGAGTTCTGTCTGACCATTGCCACAGGTGAAAAGGGAGCACTCATAAGTCTTGTCTAAGCTATGTAGGAAAGAATGTTTCTTGTTTTTAACTCTTTTTTTTAATTCAATGCCCCATTTTAAAAATTAATTTATTTATTTTAATTGAAGGCTAATTACTTTACAATATTATGGTGGGTTTTGCCATACATTGACATGAATCAGCCATGGGTGTACATGTGTCCCTCATCCCAAAACCCTCCTCCCATCTCCCTCCCCCTCCCATCCCTCTGGGTTCTCCCAGTGTACTGGCTTTGAGTTCTCTGTTTCATGCTTCAGACTTGGACTGATGATCTATTTCACATATGATAATACACATGTTTCAATGCCATTCTCTCAAATCATCCCTCCCTTGCCTTCTCCCACAGAGTCCAAAAGTCTGTTCTTTATATCTGTCTCTTTTGCTGTCTCTCATATAGGATCATCATTACCATCTTTCTAAATTCCATATATATGCGTTAATGTACTGTATTGGTGTTTTTCTTTCTGACTTATTTCACTCTGATATTAGGCTCCAGTTTCATCCACCTCATTAGAACTGATTCAAATGTGCTCTTTTTAATAGCTGAATAATATTCCATTGTGTATATGTGCCACAACTTTCTCATCTATTTGTCTGACAATGGACATCTAGGTTGCTTCCATGTTCTAGCTGTTATAAAGAGTGCTGTGATGAACATTGGGATACACGTGTCTCTTTCAATTCTGGTGTGTATGCCCAGCAGTGGGATTGCTGGGTCGTGTGGCAGTTCTATTTCCAGTTTTTTAAGGAATTTCCACACCGTTTTCTGTAGTGGCTGTACTAGTTTTCATTCCCACCAACAGTGTAAGAGGGTTTTATTTTCTCCACACCCTCTCCAGCATTTATTGTTTGTAGACTTTTTGATCACAGCCATTCTGACCAGCATGAGATGGTACCTCATTGTGGTTTTGATTTGCATTTCTCTGATAATGAGTGATGTTGAGCATCTTTTCATGTGTTTGTTAGCCATCTGTATGTCTTTGGAGAAAAGTCTGTTTAGTTCTTTGGCCCATTTTTTTGATTGGGTCATTTATTGTTCTGGTATTGCACTGCATGTGTATTTCAACATTAACTCTTTATCGGTTGCTTCATTGCTATTTTTTTTTTTCCCATTCTGAAGACTATCTTTTCCCCTTGGTTATAGTTTCCTTTATTGTGAAAAAGCTTTTAAGTTTAATAGGTCCCATTTGTTTATTTTTGCTTCTATTTCTATTACTCTGGGAGGTGGGTCATAAGAGGATCCTGTTGTGATTTATGTCAGAGAGTGTTTTGCCTATGTTATCCTCTAAGAGTTTTATAGTTTCTGGTTTTACATTTAGATCTTTAAACCATTTTGAGTTTATTTTTGTGTATGGTGTTAGAAAGTGTTCTAGTGTCATAAATATACCATGTTCATGGATTGGAAGAATCAATACAGTGAAAATGAGTATGTAACCCAAAGCAACCTATAGATTCAATGCAGTCCCTATCAAGTTAACAGTGGTATTTTTCACAGAGTTAGAAAAAAATAATTTCACAATTTGTATGGAAATACAAAAGAACCTCAAATAGCCAACAATCTTGAGAAATAAGAAGGGAACTGGAGGACTCAACCTGCCTGAATTCAGACTATACTACAAAGCTACAGTTGTCAAGATAGTATGGAACTATCACAAAGACAGAAATATAGATCAATGGAACAAAATAGAAAGCCTAGAGATAAATCCACACACCTATGGACACCTTAAATATGACAAAGGAGGCAAAAATATACAATGGAGAAAAGACAATCTCTTTAATAAGTGGTGCTGGGAAAACTAGTCAACCACCTTTAAAAAACTTTTTATCTTGTATTGGTGTATAACTGATTAACAATATTGTGTTAGTTTCAGGTGAACAGTGAAGGGACTCAGCCATTCATATACATGTACCCATTCTCCCTCAAACTCCCCTCCCATCCAATCTACCACATAACATTGAGCAGAGTTCCATGTGGTATACAGTAGGAACTTGTTGGTTAGAAATTTTAAATATAGCAGTGTGTACAGTGGCAACAGTGGCAAATTTTATTTTCTTAGGCTCCAAAATCACTGTCTTGACTGCAGCCATGAAATCAAAAGATGCTTGATTCGTGAAAGAAAAGCTATGACAAACCTAGACAGTATATTAAAAAGCAGAGACATCACTTTGCCAACAAAGGTCTCTATAGCCAAAGCTATGGTTTTTCCAGTAATCACATATGGATGTGAGAGATGGGCCATAAAGAAGACTGAGCACCAAAGAATTGATGCTTTCAAATTGGGAAGCTGGAGAATACTCTTGAGAGTCCCTTGGACATCATGGAGATCAAACCAGTCAATCCTAAAGGAAGTCAACCATGAATATGCATTGGAAGGATTGATGCTGAAGCTGAAGCTCCCAATACTTCGGCCACCTGATGCGAGGAGCCAACTTATTGGAAAAGAACCTGATACTGGGAAAGATTGGAGGTAGAAGAAAGGGGCCATATTGTATGAGATGGTTGGATGGCATTACCGACTCAATGGACATGAGTTTGAGCAAACTCTTGGAAATGTTAAAGGGTAGGGAAGCCTGGCATGCTGCTGTCAATGGGGTCACAAAGAATCGGACACAACTTAGTGACTGAACAACAGTTTGTTATATAAGCCCTTTTCTAAAACACAAATGGGTGGGTGGATTTCTTTAACCAATTATGTTTTTACTAAGATTATAGGGCTTGGGTAAAATCTACATTGTCACTGGAATGAGAATAAAGTTAACTTTAAATTCTATGTGTATTGACTTAGAATACATTGGATATTTATAGTGATAATATATAATAACTGAATATGTTAGTTAAACCCATCCTGCTAAACCCATTGATTCAGTCAGTGTTTATGGGGTTCAATGAAATGGATTATACCCTAAAGGAGGATGGAATTTACTCATGAGTGCTGAACCTCAGAGAAACTAGATTTCCAAAGGCAGAGGTTGGGAATTAGTAGACACTTTTTTTTTTTTTTTTGGTCTCTTTTGACCCAGTCTTTTGAGTCTGGACTTTCAGTTTAGACTTTAATCTTAAGTAAAATTTGGCAAAACTAATACAGTTATGTAAAGTTTAAAAATAAAATAAAATTAAAAAAAATAAATAAATAAATAAAGATAGTCTCTGACTATGAAGGCAGGTGGGGGTTTAGGCCAAGGTTGTGCTTGAATGAGCTTATTTTGAAACTAAATGATCCAGTGGTATATAGCTTTCTCTGTGTACTCCATTTTTGTTGTTGTCAGTATTCCAAACCTAGTAGAGTTTTTAAAATGTGTAAATCATTTTTTAAATTTAAGCTTTCACTGGTGTAATAAAAAGGCTACCATGGTTGCAATTGAAATAGTTTGGAAAGAATTTAGGCCATGATATGAAGCTGCTTTTGATCTGAAGATACTCCCACTTTGTCATTATTGTTGATGTGATGGGTTGCAGGTGAAGAGTCAGCTGCCTTTCTTGAGAATGGTATTTTATTCATGGAACCTTAGCAAAAACATACTGATAGATGCATGGCCCAATAAATATGTTTTTAACCAATTGAAAAAAGAAGCAAACAAACACAAACCAAGGTAAATGGAGTTCTAGCAAAATTACCAATAAGATCTAGATTGGAAGACATAATTTAGTGTGAGTCATATTAGGTTTGTTAATTCCTTACCTCTTTGGAACATTATTTGGGGATTTGGATTAAGGAGATAAAACCGTCTTTCTTGGAAGTTTTAACAAATAAGAAGTTTTAATAAAACCACATAATTTTTAAAATGTGTTCCAATGGCTTTTGTTCACCATCTAACTCACTACTGTATGTAATATAACTAGAAGGATCTTGCCTTTGTATCACATGGGCCCTATACTCTATTGTGTTAACTTACATTCTCATACAAAATGATACAGTAGGATCATTTTGTACATTTTTTGACCTGGACCTTGGAATGAGTCATTTATCAGAGGAATCTTAGTTCCTTCTAGGAGGAAATTAAATTTAGAGGCTACCACTGTATACTAGGAGTAAGCTTCATATTATGATTTACGTTCTCTTACTTCATATTAAGTATTCATCAATGAATGATTCTTATGCCCATTCTTATATTTTTCTCATACAAATTGCTTTTCTTTTAAATTACATAACCATTTAATAAAGCAGAATAGTAGTCATAATATGACAGACATGTAATCTAAGATTTAACAGTGTTGTTATTTATCTTACTTGCTTTATATCCTATAGATAAAGAACATACAAAAGTAACCATCTAGAAGTTGATGTGAATCATATACAAAACAGTGTGTGTGGATGTTTTTTATATTTAAAATGTAGAGAAATGGCATAATGAAGTATGCATATTTTCTCAACATACTCTTTTAATCAATGTGCTATTTTTGAGACTTGCCCATGTTAATATGAAAATGTGGTTTGATTGCTGTATAATATTGAATTGAATGAATAAACATCAGGTTAATTGTCTATTCTCTGACTGAAAGACTGTTAGAGTTGTACCATGTTGATCTTATATACAGTACTGCAGCAAGACATTTCTGTCTCATGTCCCCTTGTAATCATGTACAAGATTTCCTCTAGGGAGGTTGTTTACAAGTGAAGTTGCTGTCTTGGATAATAGGTACCTGTTTCATGTTACTAAGTATTAATAGAATTTCCTCTGAAAATTGCTTGCACAAACTTATACTTTTACCATTATCAGTATTTCCATTACTTCAAGTCCTTTTTATTATTTGAAGTTATAAGATATTAACATTTGTAGAGTAACAGCTTTTTAATTTGTATTTTCCTGATTAAGTAAAATCCTGAAGTTTTTGAAAAAAGTCTATTTGGGTTTCTTCATCATATTTATATTATTTGACAGCATTAGAGATAGACAGATTTTCTTTTTCAAGTCAGATTTGATAACTTGTCTAGAATGTTGTTTAATTCATCTGAATTTTTATATGTATTTGAATAAATTAGTTCCAACAGTTGTTTATGATTTTAAATATGCTAAATTTAAGTATTTGTGTTCTGCTTTTCACTGGACATTTATTTGTCCTTCTCTATTTTCTTTTTCCTCTCAACTTTGTTGAGATATAAGTAACATATGATTTCATGTACATTTAAAGTGTAAAAAATGATGATTTGCTACAAATGCGGACACACATATGTATATATTGCAAAGTGATTACAAAATAAGGTTTATTAACATGTCATCACTGCACATAATTACATATTTTGGTGAGAATATTTAAGACCTAGTCTCTTAGTAACTTTTAAGCATATAATACAGTTGGTCTTTGAAAGACAAGTTTGAACTGTGCAAGTCCATTCATATGTGAATAATTTTTCAATAAATAAGTACTATAGTACTGAGATATTAAAAAGAGGTAGGGAGAATACACAAAAGGACTATACAGAAAAGATTGTATTGACCCATATAACCATGATGATGTGATCACTCACCTAGAGCCAAGCATCCTGAAGTGCGAAGTCAAGTAGGCCTTAGGAAGAGGCACTGAACAAAGCTAGTGGAGGTGATGGAATTCCAGCTGAGCTATTTCATATTCTAAAAGATGATACTGTGAAAGTGCCTTATGCAACATGCCAGCAAATTTGGAAAACTCAGCAGTGGCCGCAGGACTGGAAAAGGTCGGTTTTCATTCAAACCCCAAAGAAAGGCAATGCCAAAGAATATTCAAACTACTGCACGATTGCACTCATCTCACACACTAACAAAGTAATGCTCAAAATTCTCCAAGCTAGGCTTCAACAGTACATGAACCAAGAACTTCCACATGTTCAAGCTGGATATAGAAAAGGCAGAGGAACCAGAGATCAAATTGCAAACGTCTGTTGGATCATCAGAAAAGCAAGAGAATTTCAAGAAAAAAAAAATGTACTTCTGCTTCGTTGACTATGCTAAAGCCTTTGACTCTGTGAGTCACAACAAACTGTGGAAAATTCTTAAAGAGATGGGGATACTAGACCAGCTTGCCTGCCTCCTGAGAAATCTGTATAAATGTCAAGAAGCAACAATTTGAACCAGACATGGAATAAGGAACTTGTTCCAAATTGGAAAAGGAGTACATCAAGGCTTTATATTGTCACCCTGCTTATTTAAGTAATGTGTGGAGTACTTCATGCAAAATGACGGACTGGATGTACAAGCTAGAATCAAGATTGCTGGGAATCAAAATATCAATGACCTCAGATACACAGATGACACCACCCTTATGGCAGAAAGCAAAGAGGAGCTAAAGAGTCTCTTGATGAAAGTGAAAGAGAAGAGTGAAAAACTGACTTAAAACTCAGCATTCAAAAAACTGAGATCATGGCATCCAGTCCCATCACTTCATGGCAAACAGATGGGGAAACAGTGAGAGACTTCATTTTCTTGGGCTCCAAAATCACTGCAGATGGTGACTGCAGCCATGAAGTTAAAAGATGCTTTTTCCTTGGAAGAAAAGCTATGACTGACCTAGACAGCATATTAAAAAGCAGAGACATGACTTTGCTGACAAAGGCTCCTCTAGTCAAAGCTATGATGTGAGAATTGGACCATAAAGAAAGTTGAGTGCTGAAGAATTAATGCTTTTGAACTGTGGTGTTGGAGAAGACTCTTGGGAGTCCCTTGGACAGCAAGGAGATCCAACCGGTTCATCCTAAAGGAAATCTGTCCTGAATATTCATTGGAAAGACTGATGCTGAAGCTGAAACTCCAATATTTTGGCCACCTGATGCAAAGAACTTACTGATTAGAAAAGACCTTGATGCTGGGAAAGACTGAAGTCAGGAGAAGGGGACGACAGAGGATTAAATGGTTGTACGGCCTCACCAACTGGATGGACATGAGTTTGAGCAAGTTTCAGGTGTTGGTGATGGACAGGGAAGGCTTACATTTTGCAGTCCATGGGGTCACAAAGAGTTGGACACAACTGAGCGACTGAACTGAACTGATGGTACCACATGATCATCAGTTAGTTGAATTGCAGATTAAGAACCTCAGATGTGAAGGACATATTGTAAAAGTGCTTTTCAGATTTCCTACTGCACATGGAGTCAGTGCCCCTAATCGCCAAGTTGTTCAAGGGTCAACCGTGAAGTATTAACTATAGTTGCAATGCTGAATATTAGATCCTCAGAGCATATTAATCTTTTAACTGGAAATTTGTAGCCTTAGACAATATCTCTGAATTTCTTCCATTCCTCAAACCCTAGCAACTGCCATTCTACTCTGTTTCTATGAGTTTGGCTGTTTTTTCATTCCATATATAAGTAAGACCATACAATATTGTTTTTCTTTAACTTATTTCACTCAACACAGTGTGCACAGGGTCCATCCATGTGGTTGTAAATGTCAGGATTTCCTTCTTTTTATGGTTGAATAGCCTTTCATTGTGGGTGTGTCTATGTGTATGTATGGTACATTTCTTAAATGTATTCATCCATCAGTGGATGAATAGCCATGTCTTGGCTATAGTAGGTAATGTTGCAGAGAACATGGAAGTAAAGCTATCTCTTTGAGGTAGTAATTTCATATCCTTTAGATATATACCCAGAAGTAGGATTGCTGGATCATGTGGTAGTTCTATTTTTAACCTCTCAAGGAACCTCCATATTGTTATCTACTGTAGCTGTACCAACAGTGCACAAGGGCTCCCTTCACGTCTTCTCCAACACTTATCTCTTATCTTTATTATAACAGTCATTCTAACAGGTGTGAGGTGATATCTCATTGTGGTTTGGATTTGCATTTTTCTGAAGGTTAGTAATGCTGAACATCTTTTCATGTACCTGTTGGTCTTCTGTGTACCTTCTTTGGAAAAATGTCTATTCAGATTCTCTGCCTGTTTTGTTTTGTTTTATTTTGCTTTTTTTGCTATTGAGTTGTATGAGTTCTTCATATATTTTGGATGTTGCTGTTGCTGCTCAATTGCTAAGCCATATCTGACTCTCTGCAACTCTATGAGCTATAGCCCCCAGGTTCCTCTGTCCATAGGATTTCCCAGGCAAGAATACTGGAGAGGGTTGTCATTTCCTTCTCCAGTGGATCTTCCTGACCCAGATCAAACCCACGTCTCCTGCTTGGCAGGTGTCTCCTGCTTGGTAGGCACATTCTTTACCACTGAGCCACCTGGGGAGTCCATATTTGGGGTATTAACACCTGATACAATCTATGGTTTGCAAGTATTTTATTCTGTTCTGTAGATTGCCAATTCAGTTTGCTGATCCTTTATTTCTATATTGTTTTTCTTTGATATAATTTCACTTGTTGATTTTTGCTTTGATTGCTTGTGCTTTCCATATAATATAAAAAATAATCATTGCCAAGATTAATGTCAAAAATCTGTTTCTCTATGTTTTCTTCTAGGACTTTCTGATTCTAGGTTGGCCTTCTCTGTTTCTTGATCAGCCTTACAAATTTGTTTCACTCTTATTAGTCTTTATAAACAAACAACTTCTGCTTTGTCTTCCTTATTTTGTTTGATTCAAATTTGATAACAATTTGTCAACTACATATTATTATCCCTATGAAAAGATGACCACCCTTGAGTTCAGAGAGTTAGAGTTTTTTCTCTCTCTCTCTCTGTCTCACACACATGTACACACACACACACCAAACAAACAAAAAACAGGAAAAGTGTTAAAACCTGACTTAAACACAAGTACTGTACTCTGACTCCAATCTTAGTTTTTGAATCTCCTTACCAGTAATCAGGAACTGAAGTCTTATTTATAAAGTTTATAGATACATAAATTAATATGTAGAAAATAAATTGTATACAGAACATACCCAGGCACATTTCCACTTTTCAGCATGTTGACAAATTGACTTCCTAAGGATCAACCAAAATATATATTTTTCCATAGCAGCAGGCATAACTTTAGCTTCTGTTGAAAGGACCTGGGTAGTCATCTGTAGCATTCATTCATCCAGATGGCCAGCACCATAAAAATTTGGATGAAAATTAGGATATGCAGATGAGCTCTAGATGCTTCACAGCTTGACACTGCTGATTTTTTTTTTTTTTTAACTGTGCTTAAAAGCTCAGAGTCTTAGTGTGAAACAGAGGGAGAAGCTATTGTTTACATAATAATTGTTATAATTCCAGTATAAAATCTTCTATAATCTCAGTTGTCACTTTGTGTCATGTTTAGAGGACAGTTATCTTAAGCTTTTTTTGTAACACAGACTTTAGAGAAAACTAGTCTCCCTCATTAGACTGAGTTGCCTATTTGCTATAACACTATAGGTAAGCATGCTCTTTGGTATAACAGAGAGAAACCAAACTTCCTTGAAAAATTTATCAAAGCTGTACCACTTCTTTGCTGTCTAGATTAGTACCAATTTTAATGCTAATATGGTGGGTTTCTAACTTGTATGAATAAATATTCATTAAGCTTCTTCTAAATGTTTGGTAGCTTAAAATATTATGTTTTTAAAATATCTAAAATTGTTTAAACATAATTTTCAGAGAAAAAATTTAACTCATTTTATTCCATGTTTCAAATGTCATATCTGTTGGGGATAAAATTAATTAAAACTGCAATATTTTAAGCTCAATCATTGTCCATATTTTTGTTCTTAAATTTGAATTTAGAAATGTCAGGTAAATACATACCATATATGTCTGACTCTGAAAAGAATTCTCACTTACTTAAATTAGAAATATTAAGAAGAAAAAACATAGAATTTAAAAGAATGAAATTAGAACATTCTCTAACACCATGCACAAAAATAAACTAAAAATGGATTAAAGATCTAAATATTAAGATCAGATAATGTGAAATTCCTAGAAGAAAACATAAGCAGCCCACTCTTTGACATAAATCACAGAATTTGAGGGGGGTCCTATCCCCTAAAGTAAAGGAAATAAAAGCAAAAATAAACAAATGGAACCTGATTAAACTTAAAATCTTTTGCACAGCAAAGGAAACCATTGACAAAATGAAAAGACATCCTGCTGAATGGGAGAAAATACTTGCAAATGATACGACAGATAAGGGATTAATATTCTAACATATTTAAACAGCTTATACAACTCAACATCAAAAGAAACAAACAACCTGATTTAAAAATGAGCAGAAGAATTGAATAAACATTTTTCTGAAGAGGAAAGGCAGATGGCCAACAGGCATGTGAAAAGACGCTCAACATCACTAATCATCAGGAAAATGCAAATCAGAACCACAATGAGATATCACCTCACACCTGTCAGAATGCCTATCATCAAGAAGAACACAAATAACAAATGTTGGTGAGGATATGGAGAAAAGGGAACTCTTGTACACTGTTGGTGGGAATGTAAATTGATGCAGCCATTGTGAAAAACAGTATGGAGGTTTCTCAAAAAACGAATAATAGAACTACTATATGACCCAGCAATTCCACTGCTGCCTATATATTTAAAATGACTAAAATACAAGTTGGAAAAGGTATGTGCACCCCAGTGTTCAGAGTAGCAGCATTTACAACTGTGAGGATATGGGAGCAACCTAAGTGTCTATCAATAGATTAAGGGATAAAGAAGCTGCTGTACACACACACCAACACATACACAATGGAATACTAATCAGTTATTTAAAAAAATTTTAAAGTGCATATGCAGCAACATAGATGGAATTGGAGGACATTATGCTAAGTGAAATAAGTCAGAGAATGACAAGTGTTGTATGATATCACTTATATGTGGAATCTAAAAAATACAACAAACTTATGAATATGACAAAAAAGAAGCAGACTCAACAGATATATAGAACAAACTAGTGGTTACCAGTATGTAGCGGGGAGAGGAGGTGGCGGGGGGTAATTTAAGGGTGCAGAAGTGAGACCTTAAAAAGAAAGAAAAGAGATTTGTTTGAAGTCATAAAATCATCATTTCATAATAAAACATATTATAGTAAGGCCAAAAATGGAGAATGCATTATTTTATGAGTTGTGTAATTTAAGAATAATAATCTTATCTTCTGTAAATACCATACTATAGCTAAGATGTGTTTGAAGAACATAGAGTAAGATAAAAGTAAATAAAATCTATTTTTATTCACAATTTTGAATAGGCTTTACGGGAGCTCACTATACCATTTTCAAAAAATAAAAGCTGACACTCCTTCTGTGCCATGAGTGTTAAAGCATAGGAGACATTCCTTTTCACTGTCAAGACCCAGTAGGAAGAATGACAGAGAATGCCTTCTAAAACTAGAGCAGTAGTAGACAGAGATATACTTTTTCCCCTCCTGACAATATATGTGGTATATCTTCACATAAAATATAATGGTAAAGACTAATATTAATGGTAATATAATTAAACCATATAATTTTATCTAAGGCATCCTGAAAGCTTAACAATTATTTCATAGCAATTCTTATATGATAAACTTTATCTTGAGTTGGGTTTTGCTGGTGGTGAAAGATGTGGAGAAAGAATCCACAGAATTGGCAGTAATAAAGAATCCCCCTGCCAATGCTAGAGATGGGTTCAATCCCTGGGTCAGGAGTATCCCGTGAAGAAGCAATAGCAGCCACTCTAGTATTCTTGCCTGGGAATTCCCATGGACAGAGGAGCCTGGTGGGCTCCTGGTGGGTCCATAGGGTGACAAAATTGTTGGGCACAGCTTAGAAACAAACCTCCACCACCATATATTGAGTTACAGTCAGCTGACCACCATATAATCCTCAGGACTACAAATCAGAGTCATTTATGAATTTATCAGACCGATTCAATTATTTTCACATTTATCAGTTTTGAAACCCATACCATATTTCATCAAATCCAGGATGATCTCTGTTATAAGACATACTATTTTTGTCTCTATGAAACAAAAAAAATCCAATTAAATGACCCTCTATTAATTCTAAATTCAATCCTAATTTCAGGGGTGATATAATGTGAAAAGTCACATCTTAAAATTGAGGAAATGTGATATTCCCTTATGGCAGAAAGTGAAGATGAACTAAAGAGCCTCTTGATGAAAGTGAAAGAGGAGAGTGAAAAAGCTGGCTTAAAACTCAACATTCAGAAAACTAAGATCATGGGATCTGATCCCATCACTTCATGGCAAACAGATGGGGAAACAATGGAAATAGTGACAGACTTTATTTTGGGGGGCTCCAAAATCACTGCAGATGGTGACTGCAGCCATGAAATTAAAAGATGCTTGCTCCTTGGAAGAAAAGCTATGACTAACCTATTCAGCATATTAAAAGGAAGAGGCATTACTTTACCAACAAAGGTCGGTCTTAGTAAAGCTATCGTTTTTCCAGTAGTCATGTATGGATGTGAGAGTTGGACTATAAAGAAAGATGAACACCAAAGAATCGATGCTTTTGAACTGTGGTATTGGAGAAGACTCTTGAGAGTCTCTTGGACGGCAAGGAGATCCAAGCAGTCAATCCCAAAGGAAATCAATCCTGAATACTAATTAGAAGGACTGATGCTGAGGCTGAAACTCCAATCCTTTGGCCAGCTGATGCAAAGAACCGACTCATTGGAAAAGATCCTGATGCTGGGAAAGATTGAAGGTGGGAGGAGAAGGGGACAACAGAGGATGAGATGGTTGGATGCCATCACCGACGCAATGGACATGAGTTAGAGTAGGCTCCTGAAGTTGGAAGCCTGGCGTGCTGCAGTTGGAAAGAGTCAGACATGACTGAGCAACTGAACTGATATTGTCTTAATATTCTTGTGCTTAATCTTCCACATTTCAGCCTCATCATTTTAAAGTGCTGTATTCCATTATCAAATATTATTTGTCATTTTGTGATATTAGTTTGTCTCTTCTGTGGTTCAGTATCATATAAAATCAACTGATAGTCTACAGTGTTCCATTTTGCTTTTGTATGTCACTTCTTATTTTTTTTAATGAAAAAGAAAATATTTTGTTTTATTACAGTGACCCTTTAATGAATATTAAGAACATCTCTTACTGAGTTGTAACTTAGAAATGCTTCAGTTTTTAACCCATTTTTTTAAATTGACTATGAACTAATTTATTTTGTAGTAATTTAATAATGAATCTATGTGTGTCACATTGAACATAAAATGTGTGTGCTATAAAGATTTAAATGTCATTTGAAATTAATGTGTCAAATTGTATAACTCTTGTAATAATTATAATAGCAAAGTTCTTATAACATTGCTAAATGTTTTAGCTTTAGCCTTTTTCTTAATGCTATGGTAGATATGTGGATAATGGAAAAGTAAGTACAGAAGGAAAACAAATAAAAATTTAACTGTGGTTGATGTACCACCCAGATTACTTTCAGGAATTAAAAAACAAAACAAAACCTGCCTTGCTCAAGGTCATATATGTTTCTAGGAAGTCTGCATCCAATGATTGATCATCACAGAGCATGTAAAGGCCAGGTATCCTTGACCCAAATGGAAATGACTATGAAAGCCTGTCATATCTTCAGAGAACCACATAGAGTTGGCTGAAATCTTTCTTTGAACTGCATCGTTGATCAGATTCTCCCTCTGCTCAGTCCTGTCTCCCACCTTTAGGTGTTTAATTCTAGGAGCATCCCCTAATAAAAGTCCTATTTTCAAGTCCCTATATAGAAGTCTACTCCTTGAGAAACCTATCCGGGACAGGAACCTGACCCAGATTTACAAATGAAATACATAAATGTTTTCTCTTAACCCAGGCTTCAAAATACAAGACGGATATATTTCGTGATCATTGTATGTGGAGGAAGAATTTAGTCATATTCCTTCATCAATTGCTTAGCAATATTTAAATCAGAGTACACTGGCAAGTCATTCTGTTAGCAATAACAGTACTGCTATTAATGAACAATAATGAAAGGGAATTATCTTTTCCATAAACTAGGGGTCAGATCCATACATTGGAAAACACAAAGGATAAACAACTCTGAATTGGAAAACACAAAGTGAAGACAGCCTTTGTTTGACCCAGTGAGTCTAAATCCAGGAGCTTTAGAAGCTAGATAAAGCCCGCTATTTTTCTTAGTTTTTATTCTGAGGGAAGGATTGCATCCAAAATAAATTTAGTTTCATTTCTTTTGCATTTTGTTTGTGCAGTTGTTTCCCAAGTGATTGATACTGGTCAGTGTACAAATAAACTTTATTTGTAAATTGCATATTATGAGTATTTAAAGAGTTGTATCCTGGCATGAAAAATGGTTTTTAATTTACTCTTCCGTGTTTTAGTCACTATTCTAGGTATTGGGAATTCAGTGATGATTAACACTTCTCTGGTTCCTAAATATCTTGGGGTGAAGATAATTTATTCTACTGCTAAAGGTATATTTGAAAGATGTATAAAAACAAAATACAGTGTAATTACAAAAGATATAATAAACTCTGACTGATATGTTGAGATGTCTTACAATATAAAGGGGTTATATTAGAGCTGAATTTTAGGAAAGAAATAGAAATTCACTATATATGAAAGGAAGGAAGTCTATTTCAATGCTAAGAAACTGAAGTTAAAGAAAGTAGAATATATTCATATAGAGGGGCTTTCTCCAAATGTTCTTGGAAGAAACTGACAAGAATATAAGAAAGGCAGAGCCTGGACTTTATTCTAAAATCCACCAGAGCCATCAGAAGTTCTGTAAGCAAGAAAGCGTGATGTTTAAATTTGTTTCAGAAAGCTTGTAGCGCAGAGGAGGATTGGGAGAGTAAATTAGGAAGTAAAGAAATTTATGTTAAGAAGATCCTTTAAAACACTAGTTATAGAGAAAACATTAGAGTTTCTATCTAGGGAAGTGATTGTGAAAATAGGGAAAGACCTTTTAGAAGGATATTTCAATGGTAGACACAAAAGGAATAGGAGACTAATCAGACATAGTGCAAAAGTGGGGTGAGAGAAAGCGAAGAACCAATAGTGACAATAAGATTTGTCTATTATTATTAATATTTGAGTATTGGGTTTTCCTAGTGGCTGCAATACAGGAGACCCAGGTTCAGTCCCTGAGTCAGGAAGATCCCCTTGAGAAGGGAATGGTTGCCCACTCCAGTATTCTTGCCTGGGGAATTCCATGGACAGATGAGCCTGGTGGGCTACAGTCCATGAGATTGCAAAGAGTCAGATTTGACTGAGCAACTAACAATTAACTTTTCACTTTCATAGCAGATTAACCAACATTGTGATAATTTCAGTTTGGCTGCAAAAGGACTCAGCCATACCTATACATGTATCCATTCTCCCCCAAACTGCCCCCCACATCCAGGCTGCCACATATCATTGAGAAGAGTTCCATATGCTGTATCTTGTTGGTTGTCCATTTTAAATAGTAGTATGTACATGTTGATTTCAAACTCCCTAACTATTCCTCCCCCATCCTTCCCTCCTGGCAACCAGTCTTGAGTTGAGGAAGAAGAATACCTTACCAGGAATCATCATAAGCAGCAGGTGTATTTAATAGTCTCTAATGGAGATGCTGAGAAGTAGGTCAAAAGAATGGCTAATGCACTTTTTATTTGTTTGTTTGTTTTTAACCTGAACTACATTGATTTATAGGGCTTTACAGGTGGCACAATGGTAGAGTCCATGTGCCAGTTTGATCCCTGGGTCAGGAAGATCCCTGGAGTAGGAAATGGCAGCCCACTCTAGTATTCTTGCCTGGGGAATCCCATGGAAGAGGAGCCTGGTGGACTACAGTCCATGGGGTCTCAAAGAGTTGCCTGCAACTGAGCACACATACACACATTGATTTATAGTCTTAGGTTATTGATAGCTAAAATATGATCATTGAAAGGAAAGTGTATATGTATTCAGTTAACTTGGACTAGTTGTTTCTAGTGGTATTGTGATTAAAATGAGTATGTTGTTCAGTTGGAAAATATATACAAGGACATGTGTATTTGGTTTTGATAGAAATTTTAGAAGAAAAGTTGTAGCATTGTAAGAGAGTACTAAATAAGAGAGTTCTGTTATTCATGGAACTTTAAAACTCTGGGTTCTGTGCTCTGGTTGTTAAAAACAATGTTCTACTTACTCATATGAGGGATAAATGTAATACAGTTATTAGTTGGGTTTTGAGATTCAGGTTGTTAGAAATTGCCTAGGTTGGACAAGTTTATATAAAATTAAAGGAAGGATTTTACAAGCTGGAAGTGGCATAAACTTTTATTGTATACCTTCATTGCAAGTATATATATATATATATATATATATATATATATATATATATATAACTTGCTTTTAGAGATTTTAATTTTTAAGATTGCTTAAGGGCTTCCAGGTGGCGCTAGTGGTAAAGAATCCACCTGCCAATGCAGGAGATGTAAGAGATACAGGTTCCATCCCTGGGTTGAAAAGATCCCATGGAGGAGGGCATGGCAACCTGCTCCAGTATTCATGCCTAGAGAATGCCACGGACAGAGGAAGCTGGTGGGCTACAGTCCTTAGGGTCGCAAAGAGTCAGACATGACTGAAGTAACTTAACATGCATGTAGGCAATATCCTTAGTACGTAGCAAATAACACAATTAAGCAACTAAAAGTTTAGTTGAATGTGTTTATATTTTGAGTTATATTTTGTCTTTGATTTTATTGTAGCATTAGTCTGAGTTTTTTTGTTGTACTGGTATAGAGCTTAATGTAAAATATCTCATATTTTATGTTTTTATATAAATATTCTGGTTTTTATTACTTCATAAATATAGCTCTCTCTTTTTAAAAATTATATCCAAAACTTCTGCTAAACAAATCTATGAAAGTGAAACATAGGAAATTACAATATTAAACATGAAAACTTTCTGGACCAAGTTACCACTGATATCTAATATTGACATAACTTCAAATGAAAATCTTATTTCCCTTTTGGGAAAAGAGAGAACAAGTACAAGAAACAGCCATTAGGAGAGAAATTTCAATTTTGCAAGTGCAAGAAAGAAGCATTAAGCTATAATTAAAAAGAAGTTACTGGAGACTTCTATAAAGCTCCAAGCCAATTTAATTAATGCAACCAATCTACTTTTCTTTGTACACTATTAAAAAAAAATAGTAATCTGAGAATCAGCTTCCAGGTCTATGGAATTTTGCAACATATATTTTAAAAGCTAAATAAATTTTAATTTTCCATGGAATTAAAATAATCGTAAAATTATCCTGGGTTAGAGATTATGATATAAATAAATCATTACATTACTAACAAGAGTCATACATGACCATGAGAAAAATTAATACAACGTATTTTAATAGAACTAAATATAAAGACACATATTTGGTTTTATCTCTGAGTTTTGATATGCCATAAAGAAGGAGCATTACATTGATAGACTGCCAAGAAACGTATCACGCAGTTCTGAAATGACTAGGTCGTCAGTGTGCCACAGGTTTCCTAATAAGTAGAGTCAGTGGAGTACTCAAATGTCCTTTCTAGAGTAGTTGTAGTGTTCACACAGTAGACCTCAATTACACAGATACAAAACAAACTCTTTTAATAGGATACCCTTTTTTTGTACTATAGAGTGGTATTTCAGCACAGAATACTTGAAAGGAATATTGAATAAAGAGAGAAAGAAAAGAAGGCAGAGATGGTGTGCATGGCAGGAGTGGAGATGGAGAGAGGAGGGTATTCATTGGCCAGGTAATAGAAGTAGACTGGAGAAGGAAATGGCAACCCACTCCAGTGTTCTTGCCTGGAGAATCCCAGGGACGGGGAAGCCTAGTGGGCTGCCATCTATGGGGTCGCACAGAGTTGGACATGATTGAAGCCACTTAGCAGCAGCAGAAGCAGCAGCAGCAGTAGACTTATTTCATGTATACACAATATGATATAAACTACCTTAAGATTCCTTCTTATAACAAACATGAGTAGTTTTAGACACTTTCATTGATTTAAAAGATATATAATAAAAGGACATTATTTTAGCTTAATTATTTAGTTGTTAATTAAAATCTGAAAATTCCTTTATTAGCCAATATATTAACCATAAAACACGGTGCTTTATCCAAGAAAAATAATAATTTTTCCAGATGTTAGTTGACTGATATATTACCAGTTTAATATATCCTTAGATTGTCTTCCTATTTTTATTATATTACAATAAACATGTTACATTACATTTATTAAGTATTTCAATATCAATATATGCTTTTATCTATCCAATTTCTCAAAGATAATTCAAAGGTGGTATTTGGAGATGAGTCATTTAATAAAATTATTATATAATTGCTAATGATAAGTATCAACAGTTATTAGCTCAGGTAAAATATTTTCAACCTACTTACAAAGGTATTCTTCTGTTAAAATAACTTCCAATTATATAAAGTTGTATTTTACTTCAGGAAGTTGTGGTATCTTATGCAGCCTTTTTAAAGCATTAAAGTAGAATTGCACATGCTAAAATTCATAAACTATCCATTTCTTCATTCCTCTTACCCATCTATGTATCCACTGACATGATACAGTGTACTGAACTATAGTCAGTGAAACACTAATTGTATTTTGTGAGATTACTAAAAAGATATGATTCTCTTCTGTTGTGCTAGTTTTCTTGTGCAGTATAGTTCTAAAGAAAAACTTGTCCATAAGCATTTCACAGCTTAATGTCAAAGCCCCTGCATAAGATGTAAAGGAACAAGAACTGTACTTTGATACTTTCTGGTAGGAAAGTGTCCATCAGATATTTTATAATGCATACAAACTTCAGTATCAATGGGTATTATACCCGGTTCAACCAAATTTAAAAATAGATATCAGCTATTTATTCCCATGCCTTAAATAGAATAAAAGTTTCAAACAACTTAATTCAAATGGTATCTTTTAAGAACAGTTTTATTTTTTTTCTTCCCTAGAATGTCATGTCTATTCAGATCCGCAAACCTGATATTATTATGCATCACTGACTATGCCTCTTGTTGGAGTGGACAACAAAATTGACAAACTCAAGCACAGATTAGGGAAATCACTCAGTGTAAAACCACAGTTCAAAAAGGACTTGGAGCAAGTAAATTATCTGTAAATTATGGTACCTTATCTTCAAAGTTTTATAAATTGAATAAGTTGTACTGCTTAAAATTGAAGTAGACATCTATTCAATTTTTTCCTGTAGTAAGAAATGGTTATGGTGTTAAAATATGCATTTTATCTTCTGTTTGGAGCTTGAGGTATGGCAAGATGAATCTCATCTTTACATAAAATCAGAATGCATTCACACTGTCAACATTTTACAAACCAGTTTGAGCAGAGCACTCATTAAGAGTAATGGAAATTGAACATATACAGATACTGTTACACCACAACAAAATTTAAATCTCTAATGTACAGGGTATTACCAAGTATGAAAGATTCATGAGTTAAGTTAGGATCTTAAAATTAAAAGGTATATAATTTGGTTTACAAATCAAGTTGATCTTTCTCATGTTTGCAGAACTTGCTATTTTGTCACCAATGTTGCTGCAACTACAAAGGTAGTTCTTTACTGCTTTAACCAGGTGTGATGCATCTAGCATGAAATAAATGTAGGGTAAATGAATGCCTGTGTGATCATATTGGGAATTTTTGGCAAAATTTTCAAAGGGTGTTGGGGGCCTAAAACATATCCTCCCCTGCTCTGGAAATGTTTCACTAGCATTCCATCTAATTTTAAAATTCTTTTTAGGACATTCTTCCCTACCCCCACCTGTTCTTTAGTTACCAGATTTATATTAGATTTTGGTGAATAACTAACTTAGTCAGCTGGGGCTGCCATAACAAAGACTATTTAAATAACAGAAACGTTTTCTCCCAGTTCTGGAGACTGGAAGCTCCAAAATCAAGGTACCAGCAGGTTTGGTTTCTCCTGAGGCCTCTCAGCTTGCATACAAATATCAGCTCACTGTATCTTGCATGGCTTTTGTTTTGTGCTTACACATCCTTGATGTCTCTCTTCTTAGAAGGCCACCAGTCCTATTGGATTAGGGGCCCCACCCTCATAACTTCATTTAACCTTAATTATCTCCTAAAGGGCCTGTCTTCAAATGCAGTCACATAGGGGATTAGGCCTTCAACATGAATTTTGAAGTGAGAAAATTCAGTCCATACAGACAATCATTATTCTTTCTCTTTTTACACTAAAAAGTTAAAATCTGGTCTCGTTTGCAAGCCTCCATGGGTGTCAGACTCGTTCCATGTGTTTAGACCTCATTTTACACAATTATTTTGCTGGTGGAAAATGTTTAAATTGAAATGAATGTTAATGATAAGCAGTTTAGTAATTGAGTTTAGAAGTTAATCCCTTGGATCTAGGCCAAGCTGTCTGGATTTGGATCCCATCTCCACCATTTGTTGGTTAAGACCTTGAGGAAAGTTATTCTCTATGCCTGAATCTCATTTGTAAAGCTGGTATATGTAGTGCTTTAAAAGTGACTCACAAAGTATTATAAAAACTTCTGACAAATAGTAAATACCTTATAAGCATTGTATACTTTTCTATATATTCTAACTAATACTTAAAGGAATACTTTTATTATAAGTGAAGGAGAATTTAAAAAATACATATTTTCAATTGCAAGTTGGTGAAATGTATGCACTCTGGTGTCAGGCTGCCTTGATTTGTATTCCTGGCTCTGTCACTTTTTAACTTAATGTTATTTGAGAAGTCATTTAATATCTCTAAGCCTAATTTTGCTTATGGGCAAAACGACAATTAGAAATAGCACTTCATGGGGCTGTTGTGAATATTATATGTAATAATGTAGATAAAACACTCACAGCATTGCTAGGCACAAAATGGGAATTATTACTCATGACATTTCACTTATATAAATATTAATAGAAAGATAAGCATCTTTGATTTGACTATACTAAATGCTTCATGCTTTATTTTTTAATTCAGCCAAACCTGAACCATAGTCAGGGTCTTTTTAACTGCCATTACTGTAATTCAAGTTTTTCCTCCTACTTTTGGGGATGGTTCTGAGTAGGAAAATGGAGAAGGTGTTCAGCTCCCAAAGCAGTCTCCTGCAGATTGATTCTGTTTGTCTGTTTGAAGTTTGGGTAGATGATGAGCAGTGCCAGTGTTTCATTTCAAAATCTGTGGATAGGAAATGGTTAGGTAGATATGGTATTCTGATGAAACAAATCCAAGTCTGATGAATCCAAATCCAATCCCTATTTATGGCCAGTCACTAAACTATTGGTGTAGTAGGGTAATGATTTCCAAAGAAATATAAAATTTTAAGGAGGAACTGGGTGATTTAGCTGGGTCAACAGACTTAATAGGATCCTTACAACTTTGCCCCCTCTTTGACTCAAAAGTTACACATCTTCTAATTTATCCTTAGAAAATAATAGGTCAAATGCACAAAATATAAATATGATGTCCCATAAAAGATGCAAAAATAGTTTGCAATCTTGTATGATTATACTTTTTATATGCCTGCTTTTACTGTATATGTATATGAAAAATAAACATATAGTATATATATATATATAAAATGTGTGTGTTTGTGTGTGTGTGTGTGTGTGCTCGTGTATGTGCTAAGTTACTTCAGTAGTGTCTGACTCTTTGCGACCCTATGGCCTGTAGCCTGGAAGGCTCCTCTATCCTTGGGTTTCTTCAGGCAAAAATACTGGAGTGGGTTGCCATGCACTTCTCCAGGGGATCTTCCCAACCTATGGATAGAACCCATATCTCTTATGTCTCCTGCATTGGCAGGCAACTGCTGTACCACCCAGGTGGCACAGTGGTAAAGAATTTACCGGCAATGCAGGAGATCTAGGTTCAATCCCCTGGGTTGGGAAGATCTCCCAGAGAAGCGAATGGCAATCCACTTTAATATTCTTGCCTAGAAAATTCTGTGGACAGAGAAGCCTGGCAAGCTACACAGTCCATGGGGTCACAAAGAGTTGGACATGACTGAGCAACTAACACTTTCACCTTCCAGTATTCTTGTCTGAAAAATTCCACTGACACAGAAGCCTGGCTGGCTACAGTCCACGGGGTTGCAAAGAGTCAGACACATTTGAGCATGCATGCAGAACTATATCCTATATATATTGTCAATAAAGAAATAGTGGTTATTTGGGATGCTTATAATTTGTTTTCTTCAGGATGTTTGATATTTGATCTGCAGGTATATATGCATTCTAATAATAATACTAGTAATAAGATCTGAAATTAATGATAATTTATAATTCAGACACTGTAAGTAAATGTCATGACCCTAGACTGAATGATGTGCACTTTCTGTTTCTTAGTTTGCTCATTTATTGTAAGAAAACAAGAAAACAGACCTTCTCTGTCTCATAAGATTACTGTAGGAATAATACAGAATGAAGAATATAAAAATACTTTGCAGTGTTGAAAGAACAATTAGGGTTAGTGACAATAGTAAAAATAAGAATGATGATGATTCTCATCTGAGATGATTAAGGGATACAGTGTATATTTTGGTTTTTGTGTGTGTGTGTGTGTTTTTTTTTTTTTTTTTTTTTTTTTTTTTGGAAAGCATATTCTTTAGAATCACAAATTCCATTAAAAGACTATTCTGGGCAGAAATTTAAACTAGAGAGGAATGACTGTATTTGGATACTGCTGATGAAAGAATGGGGCCAGCATAATGGAAGCCATGGCACTCAGGGCCACTGCTCTCTGGTTTGATCCCAGCTGGCCAAGCCACAGGAGCTTTTGCACAAACACTGTCAACATATTGCGTGTTCAGGCAGAGTTTATCTTGCTTCAGTTATTGGGGCACTAACAAAGCCTCAGAAGTAAAGGAGCCTCAGCTCCTCTACATGCCTGGAGAGAGGATTAGAGGGCTTCTTTCCTTTGGGTAACTGTGTCTGGTTTCTGTCTTTGGAGGGCTTAGTTTTAATAACTGAAGAGAAAAAGGCAAAGTGAAAATGTTCTTTCTGAGAGACTGGACAGGCAAAACAATGTGTGATAAAGGACTCTTCTTTCTTCAGAATAAATGACACAGACTTAATTACCCATCACTTCTCTGCACCCGACTTAAAGCCTTGTCCTCCTGGATATCACAGTTTTGAGTAAAACAAATATAAGAAAGGAGGATTTTTTTCTTATTTTAATTATTTTAACTTTTAGATATTTCTTTTTGTTCCAGTATAGGAAAATTTATAAACACAACTTATAAGCACAACTTTTTGTTCTTTAAGCTAAAATTGGGTCTATAAAGCCATCTCATCACTATGTATTATTTTATAGGATATTAGTTATCAAAAACTAAATAATATCTAATATATGGAAGAACACATCTTGGAGGGAGATTCTTGGTTATAAATCTTAGGAGGAGCACATAGCCATGTAATCAACACTAAAGTCTTGGCTTTGTAGCTGGTTACTGCTTTGAGGGCCAACAGTCATATTTCAATTTGTGCACATATGCAGTTGTTGGCCAAAAAAGTTTGTTTGGGTTTTTCCATGACATCCTAGAGAAAAAACTGAATGAACTCTGTGGCCAAGCCAATACATGTTGGATAACCCCCTGATGCTCATTTTAGGATGGCATATCATATGCTTTTATGAGCTGCTAAAATGTTTCATCTGCATTTTTGTCTACACAGTTATAATTATAATAGAAACTACACCCTAGATTCATAATGTGCTGGGAATAAAAGTGGCTTTAGTATATGTGAGACTTGGGTTTGAATTCAGGCTCTGTCATTTACCACTTTTGACCTGGGACAAGTCCCTGGTGACTCAGATGGTAAAGAGTCTGCCTGCAATGCAGGGGATATGGGGGATATCCCCTGGAGAAGGAAATGGCAACACACTCCAGTCTTCTTGCCTGAAGAATCCCATGGACAGAGGAGCCTGGTGGGCTACAGTCCATGGGGTCACAAAGAGTTGGACATGACTAAGTGACTAACACTTTCACTTTCAAGTCAATTAAATTATGGAAGTCCAGAGTTTTTATCTTATTTTGTACAGAATTTTAGAGGATTGGAGAATAAATATATAAAACACAGTGCCTATGAATCAAGGGAATAATAGGTTACTCAAGGAGAATATTTAGTTTTAAAACTTGTAAATGTATCATATACATTTTTTAATGATCCTGATTCATGAATAACTTGAATCCAAATTGAGCTTTATTTGTTTCAAAATATATGCTGCATCCAGACTTTACCTAAACATTTGAATCTTTAAAAGTTCAACATTTAGGAAGAACTTCCTTCTTTGCCTTCCCTTGCATTTTTTTAATACCATTAGTTGATATCATTTCACTCAGTTTACATACTCATGTGTGTCCTTCCAAATGAAGAAAGAAAAGAGTTGGAGATAAATTCTCTCTGAAAGTGGATACCCTTTTAAGATAGATACGTGCATATATATAACTGAATTGCTTTGCTGTACACCTGAACCTAACACAATATTAATCAAATATACTCCAATATAAAATAAAAATTAAAAGAAAAGATAACATATTACACAATAAAATGGTCATGGAAAGTAATATAAAATAAAATTGGTTAATAAGAGTCTGTGAGCAGGCCCCGGTTTCTCCTTCAATGCAAGTTATCTTGGGAAAACATACCCACTTGGGGTTTGACAGGCAGAGGACACTACGGTCAGCTCAGTTGACAAGCTGGCTCTTGCCCCAGGTATTAGAGGAGCAGTCCATCTGCATTTACTTTACACTGAAAAGTGATTTGCCAGCAAGAGGCTACTGAGACACCTGCAGAGCTCTCTTTCTCTGACACTGGCAACAAAAGACTTCAGGAAGCTGCACGTGTCTTTTGGGAGTCCATCAGTCTAGTCACTAGGCAAAACATGTGTCCCCAAAGTTCTTTGTGACCTCTTTATTTCATGCTCTGTTTATAGTTATTGAACTCATTTGCATCTTCACACTGTTCTAGAAGCTAGGCATTTAAAGATGAATAAGGGGAGTCTTTTTTCCTCTCAGAAGGTGGAGAGACATAAATGCATGTAGGCCAAGTTATAGCGCCTAACAAATACTATTACTGAATACGGTCAGTGCTGTCACAGAAATACATAGCAAATATTATCATATCACAGAATAGGGAGTGAAAAATTCTGCCTGAATGATTCTGGAAGGCTTCAAAGAGTGGGTGATATTGGAGCTGGGTTTGAGTGTTGAATAATGAGGATTGGAAATGGAGAAATATTTTGTGGGCAGAGGAAGCAAACTGAAAGTGTTAGTTGTTCAGTCGTGTCCGACTCCTTGCAACCCATGTAGCCCGCCATTCTGCTCTATTCATTGGATTTTCCAGTCAAGAATACTGGAGTGGGTAGCAATTCCCTTCTCCAGGGCATCTTCCTGACCCAGTGATCAAACCAGGGTCTACTACATTGCAGGCATATTCTTTACCATCTGAGCCACCAGGGAAGTCCAAAGTAAGGCTGAGAGAAAGGTAAATTTGTAATTCTTAAGAACACTTTTATATACAGGCTATAAGTATATTTTGTTTAGAGTTGTAGTTCAAGAAATTAAAGTTCAGACCCATTCAGGAAAAATCTTGAATAATGTACTGTGTTCAGTTCAGTTCAGTTCAGTCGCTCAGTCTTTCTGACTCTTCGAGACCCTATGGACTGCAGCATGCCAGGCCTCCCTGTCTATCACCAACTCCCAGAGTCCACTCAAACTCATGTTCATTGAGTTGGTGATGCCATCCAACCATCTCATCCTCTATCGTCCCCTTCTCCTCCTGCCTTCAATGTTTCCCAGCATCAAGGTCTTTTCAAATGAGTCAGCTCTTCGCATCAGGTGGCCAAAGTATTGGAGTTTCAGCTTCAACATCAGTCCTTCCAATGAATATTCAGGATTGATTTCCTTTAGGATGGACTGGTTAGATCTCTTTGCAATCCAAGGGACTCTCAAAAGTCTTCTCTAACACTACAGTTCAAAAGCATCAATTCTTTGGCGCTCAGGTTTCTTTATAGTCCAACTCTCACATCCATACATGACCACTGGAAAAACCATAGCCTTAACTAGACAGACCTTTGTTGGCAAAGTAATGTCTCTGCTTTTTAATATGCTGTCTAGGTTGATCATAACTTTTCTTCTAAGGAGTAACTGTCTTTTAATTTCATGGCTGCATTCACCATCTGCAGTGATTTTGGAGCCCGAAAAACTAAAGTCTGTCACTGTTTCCCTATCTATTTGCCATGAGTGTACTGTATAGCTTGGACTTTATTTCTGAAGCAGTGGTATCCTAGCTATTTCAAAACTGTTATTAGGGAAAGGTAAGAATGAAACCATGTTGCAGAAAATTATCTCAAGTGGCAATGGGGGAAATAGCCTAAGGTTGAGGATTGAACTAGGAGGAAACTTCAGGCAATGAGTCCATTGTAAGAATCCTGAAATAATCTGAGAAAGGAGCACAATAGGGTCTGCATTGCTCATAATTTGGTGTCAGAGTCATATGGCTCTTCCTTGTAGAATATGATTTTTTTGACTGTAAAACATTAAGAATCTCCATGAGGCAAGAAAATGTATACCAATAATAGACATAATTGTAGATAAATTACTTGAATGAGGCTGTAATTTCTGAAATCTTTTTTGAAATTTATGTTTTTTCATGTATTCAGTCTTCATTGAATAAATCTTTATGGATTGTCTTCATCTTCATAAGATAGACACTATGCTACGTGTAGAATGTTGAATTAGGCATAGCCTCTAGGTATGGGCATTTCCTTGTTCAGTGACTGAAAAAAAAAAGTGATGCTATTTGTCAGAAGATATTATTGTATTGATTTTAAATTTCAAAATTCTATGTGTGGTATTTCTGGGGAAAATTCCCATTAAATATCCAAAATAAACCCACTTTTCAGTGCACAATTTCTCCATTATATTTTGAAGAAGTAATTGCACACCATTGGTAACAAAACCAATTACATTGTGCTAGACTATCAGTACAGTGAGAGGTTAATCAGGTTACTGTGTTCTTATATTTTAGCTAATTCTAGACCACAGAAAACAACTTTTAAGTCTTTAGCATGGAAATGGAGGATGTTGATTTTCTTTTTACTCTCTTTCTTTATTTTTTTATAATCTAACCTAAATCCTTCCTACAAGATAAAACTAGAATGCCCACAATAGTTATCAAACATTTCATTGGAGGTAAGGAGAAGGAAATAGCAATCCACTCCACTATTCTTGCCTGGAGAATCCCATGGACAAAGGAGCCTGGCAGACTATAGTCCATGGGGTCACAATGAGTCAGACACGACTTAATGACTAAACCACCAACCATCATAAACCAAGGAGTAACTATGACATATATTCTAACCCAGAGTGAGGAAATCCACAAGTGACCATTTATTTCCCATTTTGAGACAGGAAATATTTACCCAACCACAACCTTTGCACAGCAGAAAATATAGTTTGGGAGTAGGTGAGCATTTGAGATTGTGCTGCAGAAAATGTTAGGATAAGTTGCAACAGTTTTATTGAGAAAAAAAAAATCACCTTTAAAGGAATATTTATCCATAAAATACATGAATTTTTCAAATTCAGTCTTATCAAAATGGCCTTGCTTAATGCCAGAAGTTGAATTTACAGAATGGAACACAATAGATGACACTAATGTAGTCCTCTTAGTTAATTACAAGGAAACTTTTGGAACTTGAAAAATGTTTATTGTTGATGTCCGTTTCCTGCTGAGTGCTGCTCCAACTGAACATTGCAGAATTTTATTTATCCTCAATTTTTAAAGAGTGCTCTATAATCTGGGAGCTTATTGTATTAACTCCTCCTCTAAACAAGGGCAGAGATGCAAATAAAGAGGTTATTAAAATTGGCTGTGAAAGACATAGATCTTTCATTAAAAGTTTCTAGACAAGTAGAAACACATAAGCTTAACTCAAGGAGATTAACATGGTTAGGTTAGAGGCTAATTGTGTTTGCATCTGAAATGTAATAAAAGTTTGTACCCTTTGGGGGGAAATACAGCTAAGGTTCATCAATTTTTACCATCTTTAATTCTGCAAACCCTCGAAAACTAATTCAGAGCAATAGTACAGCTAGTTAAAATGATAAATCTCTAATTAAACAAGAAGCTATCTTCTTAAATGAATAATCTGTATCTAGATCTCAATGTCTCTCATTGTGTTTAACTGTCTGTGTGTGGGAGAAAAATCAAAGTAGATTCATTATTTTCAAGGTAGAGAGCTTGAGTTAGTTTGGAAATGCTATTGACATGAGTGTAAATTATTAATATCGTAATTTCCTAAAAGCAATTTTTGTCACTTCATGAATGTGAACTTTATGAAAATTTTATTATAATTTTTCCAGCCAATTACTTTGTCAGGACTGCAAGATGGAATCTTTAAAGTCTGAGTTTCTGTGTAAATCATGTTTAAACCTAAAATGCTTCAGGCCCTGTCAATGGAAGGGACACCAGTGTTGTGTGAAACAAAAGTTGCAAGTCAAGCAGGAATGTTTTGTTCTCCAGATGTGATTTTTGCTATTTGATTTATGTCTGTAAAATATCGATTAGAAAAAATGATTTAAGATTTAACATGCATGCATACAAATGTGTTAGAAGTACTTGAATTTATAATTATTGAAACACATTTGTTGAATGAATATTCATGGATAGTTCAATCTTCAATAAACTAAAGCTAGAATTTTATTTATTTACTTATTTATTATTTTTATTGGAGTTTAGTTGCTTTGCAATGTTGTGTTACTTTCTGTACAGCAAAGTGAATCAGGTATATGTATATATATACATGCACATACACACGCACACACACACACACACACACACACACACACTGATAGGTATAGGCTCCCCAGGTGCCGCCAGTTGTAGGGAACCCACCTGCCAATGCAGGACACATAAGAGACTTGGGTTCAATCTGTGAGTCGGGGAGACCCCCTGGGGGAGGGCATGACAACTGACTCCAGTATTCTTGCCTGGAGAATCCCATGGAAAGAGAAACCTGGTGGGCTACAGTCCATGGGGTTGCAAAGAGTCGGAAATGACTGAGTGACTAACACACACTATCCCCATATACATCTACCCCGTCTTTGTCACCACAGAGCATTGATTAGAGTTCCCTGTGCTTTATGGAGCTGGAAATTTAAAAGGGAGGAAATCAGTCTACTTAACTTTGCTATTAATATTGTATATATTATTATTTACTCAAGCTATGTATTAAAAATTGTGTATTATTGTAAAAAAATTGTTGGCAAGATTGTCCATGTGCTTATAATTGTATATTGGATAAAGTCAACAATACTACAAAAGGAAATATTTTAAACTTTAAGTAATTATTATTTATAAGTGAAATGAGTAAATCAGATTTTATTTGAAAGAGTGTCTGGATCTGATAAGCAGCAGCTAGGCCTGGTGAGGCAAAGAAATTTTTACCCTCCTAACCCCCAAAGAATTAATGGCCTACAGGAGAAGGGGTGTAAAAAAAAAAAAAAAACAAACAGATGGAGGGTCTGTAGTGTTAGTGGTCATTAGACTATTTTTTGTGGACTTGTATTATAGACAGAATTTACTGACTTTTGATGCACATAATCCTTACCTCCGGGCTTAGAACTAGATGATCAAAGACTCTAATAAAGAAGGCTCAAGTTGCAGCTAGATGATGGCCTCTATGCAGCTGCTTTATTGACACCTTATCACATTAAATTCACTAGAAGTTTGAAGTAAGATAAAGACAACAATAAAAATGGGGGGGGGGAAATCAATGTGTTCACTAGGTCTAGGGACCAATCTGAAAGACAAGCTTCTAGTTGTATTTCCAATGTGCCTTTTTCATTCTGTGATGTTGTAAAAGTAAGGTCTTCATTAGATACCTCTGGTGTTTACAATCCCCACAACAGAAATAAAAAGGAAATGAGATGTTCCATTTTTAATATTATACATACAATCATTTTAGAGTGTGGAGGTTAATTCCTCCCACAAAAGTGCATAAAAGGAATTAAAGGAAACAATTTGAGCATTTTAATGTTTTTCATGCATTTCAAGGAGAGGAATTAGGCACCAAAACACAAAACAATTATATGTGTAATTTAAAATACATATTGATTTTTTTTTCAGAGCAATGCCTCTGCAGTGTAAAGCTTACCTTGCATAAATGAAATATTTGCCTACCTAATAACACAAAACTTAAAAGGACAGCTATAGCAAATGCCTAGCTCATCAAGATACTACTGGAATGATAACATGGAGCCTAGTATTTGTTATTTAAAAGGAACACATGGAACAATCTAGACATCAACAAAACTATTTACATTTTTCTTTAACTCCCTACTATATACTTTACTGCTGTGCTTCTTCAGAGACCACTTGAATTTCCAGAAATTTTTGACAGAATCAGCAGACTGAAACCCTTCAACTTGCTGATAATCAGATAGCATGCCAGACATCATAGAATCTAACCAAAGTATGCTTTGGGTTCTAATGTTAGAGTTTATAAAGGAAGTCTTTCTTGTGGTACTCTTTGCAAGTTCCTCTACTTTTGGCACTTTCAAATGCAAAAAGTTTGTGAGCTCCATTTGTGATGGTTCCTTCATTTCATTCCAAATTGCCAGAACGAGTCATAATTCACTCATAATGAGCAAAAATTCATCTTGTATTGGGATGGTGAAATTTGCATGTAAAGAGAATACCCAGATCTGAACCCCAAAGGCAAATGTATTCTCTGAACTTAAAGGTATGTCTTGTTAGTTATATTATGTCCAGGTGTATTCAATTAAGTCAAGAAATAACAGAAAAAGAAATGCATGAGAACATCAGAGTGTGTATGTTACAGGCTGAATTAAGTCCCGTAATATTTATGTTGAAGCCCCAGTTCCCAACCCAAAGATCCCCAATGTTATTATATTTGGAGATAGGAACTTTAGGAGATCAGTTCAGATAATTGAGGTTAAATGAGGTTGTTAAGAGGCCTTAATTCCATAGGCCTGGTGCCCTTATAAAAGAAGGAAGAGGTAGTAGAACTCTTTTTCTTTCTGGCGTGTGAGGACACAGTAAGAAGGCCTCTCTCTGTGACCCAAGGAGAGAGCCCTCTAGACACTGACCCTTCTGGCACCTTGATCTTGAACTTCCAGTCTCCAAAACTGTAAGAAAATGCATTTCTGTTGTTTAAGCTACCTGGCATTGTTGCAGCAGATCAAACATTAACAGTGGATGTTGGGGCAGGTTTTGTGGGTGTCTCCTCTTGAGTTGTGCAGAGCTGAGGAAGATAACGCCTATTTCTTAGGTCCAGTAGGCTTTCAAGTATACATAGTGGTAGAGAGTGAAGAATGGAAAAATCTTTATTTTTGGCCAGATCCTAAGCTAAGGGAATTGTGATAGCGTATTTGTGTGCATGCTCAGTCATATCCAACTCTGCGACTCCATGGTCTGTAGCCTGCCAGGCTCCTCTGTCCTTGGAATTTTCCAGGCAAGAATACTGATGTGAGTAGCCATTTCCTACTCCAGAGGAACTTCCAGACCCAGGGTTCAGACTCATGTTTCTGGCATCTGCTTCACTGGCAGGCTGATTCTTTACTATTAGCATCAAATGGGCTTATTTGAAACTGTTGCCTAAGGAAATTATGGGCATTTGAATGTTTCTGTAGAATCCAGTTACACGGACTAGTACAGAATATTACCTGTGCCAATCTAAGGTGTAGAAAACATTTGTTTAAAATGTTTTTAAAAGTATGTAGTTTAATTTAAATGTATCCTAGTAATGCATGATCTAAATTTCATAGCCATGAACGTAACAAGGATTTCCTTTTTATACTAAAATTTAGACTATGGTAAGCAAGTTTTGCAGTTCATTATATTATCCATCTATTCATCCTTCATCCCCCAAATAATTTTATGTACCAGTAATATTACAAGATACTTAGAAAACTAATAAGGTACTGCTGCCCCTTTCAGGAAGTTTCAGGAGAAGAGGTGTGTGTGGGAAGTTCTTTAAAGAAGAATGAATACTGCTGAGGTATAAAAAATGTATCAAGGGCTA
Source organism: Bubalus kerabau (assembly GCF_029407905.1). Lineage (NCBI taxonomy): Eukaryota > Metazoa > Chordata > Mammalia > Artiodactyla > Bovidae > Bubalus > Bubalus kerabau. The sequence goes on from NC_073629.1 coordinate 73,505,467, forward strand.
CGCTAGCACAAAGCAGAGAGGGCTGGCTCTAACTAGAGAGTCTTGACAAAGAATTTTAACTAAGGAACAGTAGTTGGTGGACATAAAGGAACTTGTGCGAGTTACCTGTGTGGGATCAGAAAAATGGTTCAGAAGCTAAGTAAATAGACGGTAAATTATTTGACATATTAGTGAGCAAGTAGAGAAAATAGGGTTCAAAAAGACTTCAAAACAAAAGTTAACTTTTGCACCCTATTTTTACTTAAAACACTGTTATGTGTTCTGAAAAGGAACTGATTCAATAAAATTCATTAGTGGCTACTGTTCTACATTTTAAATGTAATCAAAGGACATAGATCTGTGAAGATAATACTTCTTAAAATAGTAACAATGAGAATCTAATGATATTCTTATCACTTTGATGAACATATAAAGTTATAATTCCAGCAGGGACTTCACTTACTAGATAGATTATTCTAATTTCAATTTCCAGCACAGTATCTGGGAAATAACTAACACTGAGAAGTTTTGAAGAAAAACTGTTCTCATATGCTTATCCAGGCCAAGCCAAGAATTTCCCTTTGATCTTCTTTGTGGTCATTAGCAAAATAACCCTCCTTTAAATTGCCAAGAAAAAAAAAAATCAATAAATGAATAGTAAGTTTCTCATTCTTTTTCAGGCATGTGCAAAATTAAGGTCTCTTCACTCAGTCTCCCCTTTGAATCAAGCAAGATCCTCACAAGAGAAAAATAGACTAACTCCTTAAGAGGAATAGTTTATAGCTAAAATCAAAACATCAAGAAGTGTTATTGACCCATTAATTTATCCTTTTGGAACTCAAATCCCACATAATATATACTCATATCTTTCAGAGAGCTTACTGACTTACTGATGTAGTAAGAATAATAAATAGGAAATGAAGAAAAATACACATTCAAATCATAGAATCATGGGATTAACTCCAGAATTTTAACAATGATGCAACTGGAAGCCAGAGAGATTAAAAAATAATAATAATACAGTAACAGAGCTAGTTATTTTCAGACCTGGTACTAGAAGCCATATTTCTCTGTATGTTAAGCTTCCTTTTTTTTCTTCTTTTTTTTATGCTTTCCAAAGGGCTAAGTAATTAGGTTGTACAGATAGCATGTGTAATATGAATTTTATTTTACAAAAAAGATTTTGGCCAAACTATATTGTATATTTTCCCAAAACATCCTTATTGATTAAAAAATTAACATTATTTGGTATTGATAGCTTACAGTGAATGATGTCAGATTCATGATCTCCGAAGAAGATTTAGCTTCGGGACCAGGGACCAGGCTTGATCACTCAAGAGCTTTTGTGTCACAGAGTTTTATTAAAGTATGAAAAGGGACAGAGAAAGCTTCTGACACAGACATCAGAAGGGGGATGGAGAGTGCCCCTCTCGCTGGTATTAGCAAGGGAGTTATATACGTTTTTAATTAGTTATTACAAATAAATCAAAAGAATGCCTCAAAGTTGTAAAGATCTTACTAGACCCACTCCCATAATCTACATTTTAAGATAAAAGGATGAGCTAGAAGGTTTTCAAGAAGGAGAAACTGTCCTCAAGCAGGATACATTGTTGTTATATAATCTTCAGTACAGAGTTAAACTGAGTTATTTGTTGTGTAATCATTAGTTCCAGGCTTAAAGAAAAAATGTTTTATGTGACTAAGACTAGGGAATGTAGAGAAAAAAAAAGGTGTTTGTCCTTTCTTCTTCTTTGAGAATTCCAGACCCCTATCCCCTCCTTGAGAGCCTCATACCCCTTTCTCCTCCTCGGGGACCCCAGACTTCTTATCAACCTGCCTAGTAACTGACTCTCTCAGTATAAACATTTAATATATATTTGAGAATAGAAGCCACCCTTTTTTCACAAAAAGTTGTCAAAAAATAGCATTTGGTGTTTCTGAATGTTGAAATCAAGACATAATCTATGTAACTGAATATTCAGGTATATTTCATTTCCTCCATTTTGTCATTATTTAAAAAAAATATATATTACATTTTTATCTCCAAAGAATCAAAGGCAAGTGCTTAAACAGCAGAGAGTTCTAGCATGGGTCAACAGAATCACAGTAGAGAAGAAAAAAATGTCAATACAGGGTAAAGATTTAGTTGTGTTGATTGAAGCTAAGTGTAAACACCTTGTTCAAAAGGCCTGCAACTCATTAAGGACAAAAATAATGTAAACTTCATCTTTATCTTCAGGAACTATTCTTATAATAGTAAACTTGAGCAGACATTTATAATGACTAATAGAGATACAAATTTGTGGTATTTATTATGTGCAATGAATATGTACACAGTTTGCCACAAACCATAGTTTTTCAGAAAAGTCTGTGATTCACATGTCACCTATTGAATGTGTAATCCTGCTAATTACTTAATATTCAGAAATAGGCTTTGAAGATGAGAAACACCATATGTGTTAATATTATTACTTGAGCACTATAGCCTTCATAAATTGAATGTATTTGCAAATGAAATACCATTCCTTTGATCTCTAGGGGTAATTAGTGATTTCTGCCCTCTTCTAAAGTTGAAAATCATAACTGCTCAAACTTACATTAGAATTCTGACCTAATATAGAGAGAGAACTTTTAAAAATATGGATCTTAGTGAGAAGTTTTTATTTGATGTACAAAAAAGGAAGATGATGCATTCAAAGATGGTATTTGTATTGTATAGATGGTATAGATGGAAATTCAAACATTGGTTAAAATCCCACAGCATATTAACAATGAAATATTGTGTGTTTATGATGAAAACCAGCTGGTTAGCAGAGACTGGAAAACTAATTTTACAGTAGAAATCTATCATCAAAACAGTTATATATAAATAAATAGGGAACCATGATATTTGTTCAGTTCAGTTCAGTTGCTTAGTCGTGTCCCACTCTTTGTGACCCCATGAATTGCAGCATGCCAGGCCTCCCTGTCCATCACCAATTCCCAGAGTTCACTCAAACTCACGTCCATCGAGTCAGTGATGTCATCCAGCCATCTCATCCTCTGTCCTGCCCTTCTCCTCCTGCCCCCAATCCCTCCCAGCATCAGAGTCTTTTCCAATGAGTCAACTCTTCGCATGAGGTGGCCAAAGTACTGGAGTTTCAGCTTCAGCATCATTCCTTCCAAAGAAATCCCAGGGCTGATCTCCTTCAGAATGGACTGGTTGGAACTCTCAAGAGTCTTCTCAAACACCACAGTTCAAAAGCATCAATTATTCAGCGCTCAGCTTTCTTCACGGTCCAACTCTCACATCCATACATGACCACTGGAAAAACCATAGCCTTGACTAGACGGGCCTTTGTTGGCAAAGTAATGTCTCTGCTTTTGAATATGCTATCTAGGTTGGTCATAACTTTTCTTCCAAGGAGTAAGCGTCTTTTAATTTCATGGCTTCAATCACCATCTGCAGTGATTTTGGAGCCCAAAAAATTAAAGTCTGCCACTGTTTCCACTGTTTCCCCATCTATTTCCCATGAAGTGATGGGACCAGATGCCATAATCTTCATAGATATTAATTAAATGTGTTTGGAAGCAATTTTGAAAAATAAAATTCACTTCAAAAATTAATTGTTTGAAATCATGCACCTTAGTTTGTACAACTGAGCCAGGCAAGTTAAATAATAAACTGCTCTAAAGAATCTATTTCCTAAGACTGAAAGTTCAGGAAAGGTTCAAAAAAGCCAAAATAAAAATGAAAAACACAAACAGATGGAGAAGACTATGAAATAGCTATAGATGGTAATATGCAGAAAGTCAAATGCCTCATTCCTTTGCTCAGCAAAAGAGAATTCATAAGTCATGTTCCTGCACACTGAAGGTTTTCTGATTCAGTATGAAAAATCTTGGAGAAGGCAACGGCAACCCACTCCAGTACTCTTGCCTGGGAAATCCCATGGACAGAGGAGCCTAGTAACTACAGTCCGTGGGGTCGCGAAGAGTCAGACACAACTGAGCGACTTCACTTTGACTTTTCACTTTCATGCACTGGAGAAGGAAATGGCAACCCACTCCAGTATTGTTGCCTGGAGAATCCCAGGGATGGGAGCCCAGTGGGCTGCCATCTATAGGGTCACACAGAGTCGGACACTACTGACGTGACTTAGCAGAAGCAACATGAAAATCTCTGACTTACTTTGCGCTAGGTTAGAAAAGCAAAAAGGCAAAAAAGGTATAACACTGAAAGATGAACTCCCAGGTTGGTAGGTACCCAATATGCTACTGGAGAAGAATGGCAAGATAACTCCAAAAAGAATGAAGAGATGGACCCAAAGCAAAAACAGCACCCAGTTGTGAATGTGATGTGTGATGGAAGTAAAGTCCGATCCTATAAAGAGCAATAGGAACCTGGAATGATAGATCCATGAATTAAGGGAAATTGGAAGTGGTCAAACAGGAGATGACTTCCCTGGTGGCTCAGACGGTAAAGTGTCTGCCTACAATGCAGGAGACCTGGGTTCAATCCCTGGGCTGGGAAGATCACCTGGAGAAGGAAATGGCAACCCACTCCAGTATTCTTGCCTGGAAAATCCCATGGACGGAGGAGCCTGGTTGGCTACTGTCCATGGGGTCACAAAGAGTCGGATATGACTGAGCGACTTCACTATCACTAAACAAGAGATGGCAAGAGTGAACATTGGCATTTTAGGAATCAGTGAACTAAAATGGACTGAAACTCAGTTCAGTTCAGTTCAGTCTGTCCAACTCTTTGAGACCCCATGGACTGCAGCATACCAGGCCTCCCTGTCTATCACCAACTCCCAAGAGTTTACTCAAACTCATATCCATTGAGTCAGTGATGATATCCAACCATCTGATATTCTGTTGTCCCCTTCAGCTCCTGCTTTCAATCTTTCCCAGCATCAGGGTCTTTTCAAATGAGTCAGTTCTTCACATCAGGCGGCCAAAGTATTGGAGTTTCAGTTTCAGCATCAAGCCTTTCAATGAATATTCAGGACTGATTTCCTTTAGGATGAACTGGTTGGATCTCCTTGTTGTCCAAGGGACTCTCAAGAATCTTCTCCAACACCACAGTTCAAAAGCATCAGTTCTTTGGTGCTCAGCTTTCTGTATAGTCCAATTATCACATCCATATGTGACTACTGGAAAAACTGTAGCTTAAAATAGATGGACCTTTGTTGGCAAAGTAATGTCTCTGCTTTTTAATAAGCTGTCTCAGTTGGTCATAACTTTTCTTCTAAGGAGCAAGTGTCTTTTAATTTCATGGCTGCAGTCACCAGATGCAGTGACTTTGGAGCCCCCCAAAATAAAGTCTGTCATTGTTTTCATTGTTTACCCATCTATGTTCCATGAAGTGATGGGAAAGGATGCCATGAAATTAGTTTTCTGAATGTTGACTTTTAAGCTATCTTTTTCACTCTCTTCTTTCACTTTCATCAAGAGGCTCTTTAGTTTTTTTTTTTTTTTTTTTTTTTTTTTTTTTTTTTTTGCTTTCTTCCATAAGGGTGCTGTCATCTGTATATCTGAAGTTATTGATATTTCTCCAAGCAATCTTGATTCCAGCTTGTGCTTCATCCAGTCCAGTCTTTCTCATGATGTACTCTGTGTACAAGTTAATTAAACAGGTGACAATATACAGCCTTGACATACTCCTTTCCTGATTTGGAACCAGTCCCTTGTTCCATGTCCAGTTCTAACTGTTGCTTTTTGAGCTGCATACAGATTTCTCCAGAGGCAGGTCAGGTGGTCTGGTATCCCCATCTCTTTAAGCCACAATTTGTTGTGATCCACATAGTCACAGAATTTGGCATATTCAAAAAGCAGAAATAGATGTTTTTATGGAACTCATAGTCAACATCATAGTCAACAAATGAGTCCAAAATGCAGTACTTGAATGCAGTCTCAAAAACGACAGAATGATCTCTGTTCATTTCCTAGGCAAACCATTCAGTATCAGAGTAACCCAAGTCTATGTTGTGACCAGTAATGCTGAAGAAGCCAAAATTGAATGGTTCTATGAAGACCTAAAAGACCTTTTGGAACTAACACCCAAAAAACATGTCCTCTTCATTACAGGGGACAGGAATGCAAAAGTAGGAAATCAAGAGCTACTTGAAGTAACAGGCAAATTTGGCCTTGAAGCAGGTCAAAGGATAACAGTTTTGTCAAGAGGATGCACTGGTCATAGCAAACACCTTCTTCCAACAACACAAGAGAAGTTGCTCCACATGGACATCACCAGATCATCAATACCAAAATCAGATTGATTATATTCTTTGTAGCCAAAGATGGAGAAGCTCTATACAGTCAACAAAAACAAGACAGGAAAATGACTGTGGCTCAGATCATGAACTCCTTATTGCCAAATTCAGACTTAAATTGAAGAAAGTAGGGAAAACCACTAGACCATTCAGGTAGGACCTAAATCAAATCCCTTATGATTATACAGTGGAAGTGAGAAATAAATTAATGGATTAGATCTGGTAAACCAAGTGCCTGAAGAACTGTAGACAGAGGTTTGTGACATTGTACAGGAGGCAGGGATCAAGACCATTTCCAAGAAAAAAAAAAAAAAATGCACAAAGCCAAAACCGTTGTCTGACAAGGTCTTACAAATAGCTGAGAAAAGAAAAGAAGCTAAAGGCAAAGGAGAAAAGGAGTACCATTTGAATGCAGAGTTCAAAGAATAGCAAGGAGTGATAAGAAAGCCTTCCTCAGTGATCAATGCAAAGAAATAGAGGAAAACAATACAATGGGAAAGACTAGAGATCTCTTCAAGAAAATTAGAGATACCAAGGGAACATTTCATGCAAAGATGAGCACAATAAAAGACAGAAATAGTATTCAGAAGCAGAAGATATTAAGAAGAGGTGGCAAGAATAAACAGAAGAACTGTACAAAAAAGATCTTCACGACCCAGATAACCACCATGGTGTGATCACTCACCTAGAGCCAGACATCCTGGAATGTGAAGTCAAGTCAGCCTTAGGAAGTATCCCTGCGAACAAAGCTAGTGGAGGTGATGGAATTCCAGTTGAGCTATTTCAAATCCTAAAACACGATGCTGTTAAAGTGTTGCACTCAGTATGTTAGCAAATCTGGAAGACACAGCAGTGGCCACAGGACTGGAAAAGGTCCATTTTTATTCCAATCCCTAAGAAAGGCAAAGCCAAAGAATGCTCAAACTACTGCACAATTGCACTCCTCTCACACACTAGCAAGGTAATGCTGAAAATTCTCCAGTGAGGCTTCAACAGTAGGTGAACTTCCAGATGTTCAAGCTGGATTTAGAGAAGGCAGAGGAACCAGAGATCAAATTGCCAACATCTATTGGATCATTGAAAAAGCAAGAGAGTTCCAGAAAAAAATCTACTGTTGCTTTATTGACTACATCAAAGCCTTTGACTGTGGGGTCACATCAGACTGGAAAATTCTGAAAGAGATGAGACTACCAGACCACCAGAACTGCCTCCTGAGAAATCTGTGTGCAGGTCAGGAAGCACCGTTAGAACTGGACATGAAACAGCAGACTGGTTCCAAATAGAGGAAGGAGTATGTCAAGACTGTATATTGTCACCCTGTTTATTTAATTTATATGCTGAGTATGTCATGAGAAATGTTGGGCTGGATGAAGCATAAGCTGGAATCAAGAATGCCTGGAGAAATATCAATAACTTCAGGTATGCAGATGACAGCACTCTTATGGCAGAAAGTGAAGAAGAACTAAAGAATCTCTTGACGAAAGTGAAAGAGGAGAGTGAAAAAGTTTCCTTAAAACTGAACAATTAGAAAATAAGATCATAGCCTCTGGTTCCATGACTTCATGCATCAAACTTGTACTGGTGATCTATTTCACATATGGTAATATACATGTTTCAGTGCTATTCTCTCAAATCATTCCACCCTCACCTTCTCCCACAGAGTCCAAAATTCTGTTCTTTATATCTGTGTCTCTTTTGCTGTCTCGCATATAGGGTCATTGTTACCATCTTTCTAAATTCCATATATACTGTAAAGTATATTTTTTATAATATATAGTTGACAGCTTATTTGGTACTAGGGAAAAAAAAAAAACTTTCACATACAATTCATTCATGTATGATTGGCCTTCACCAGTTAGAGATCAATTCCCTTTACCAACAATGAAGAAGGACATACCTTCCCACATAGAGTCATTTTTTGTATAAACATAGGATCCTAAGGAAAAAAAAAAATTAAGTAAATAAAAAGTGTATTCATTTGCATTTATTCACTCATAAAATATTTTGTCAGCACCTATCATTTGTAAGGGCATGATAATTAATATGGATACTGAATATATACTTCCTGTCCTGAGTAATACTGTAATCCAGTGACATGGAATAAAACAAAATTTTCAATAAAACTTGATCAGCACAAAGTAGGAACAGAGTGTAGTGGGAATACAGAGAGTAGCAATGCTGCTGACTTGGCCTCGGAAACTAAGAAGTGAAATTCATGGCTCTTAATTAGCACAGTTACCAAATCCATTGAGAATCTAATGAATCCAGTGGAGGCCCTAAACTGGAAAAATGCAGATATAACATAAGCACAATATTATTCATAAAAGTTATATAGTGCAGTAGCATGTATCTTATTCATATACCATGTTAGGCTATTCACAGAATGTTATTATTTTTATGCAAAAGTGAATGGGCCAATTTTATAAGATAGAACTCAGACAAATTAAAATAAACTCTGCTGCTGCTGCTGCTGCTAAGTCGCTTCAGTCGTGTCCGACTCTGTGCGACCACATAGACGGCAGCCCACCAGGCTCCCCCGTCCCTGGGATTCTCCAGGCAAGAACACTGGAGTGGGCTGCCATTTCCTTCTCCAATGAATGAAAGTAAGAAGTGAAAGTGAAGTCGCTCAGTCGTGTCTGACTCTTAGCAACCCCATGGACTGCAGCCCACCAGGCTCCTCCATCCATGGGATTTTCCAGGCAAGAGTACTGGAGTGGGGTGCCATTGCCTTCTCCAAAAATAAACTCTAACTCTGTTCAAAATTAATTTTCCTTTTTTTAAATCTCCAATACTTCCTATTCTCTATTTACACATCAATCTTTTTGTCAGTAACCCTTTGTTTTTATTAATTGTTTTAATTTATTTTTTATTGAAGGATAATTGCTTTACAGAATTTTGTTGTTTTCTGTCAAACCTCAACATGAATCAGCCATAGGTAACTGGACATGGAACAACAGACTGGTTCCAAATAGCAAAAGGAGTACATTAATGCTGTATATTGTCACCCTGCTTATTTAACTTCTATGCAGAGTACATCATGAGAAATGCTGGGCTGGAAGAAGCACAAGCTGGAATCAAGATTGCCGGGAGAAATATCAATAACCTCACATATGCAGACGACACCAGCCTTATGGCAGTAAGTGAAGAAGAACTAAAGAGCCTCTTGATGGAAGTGAAAGAGGAGAGTGCAAAAGTTGGCTTAAAGCTCAACATTCAGAAAACGAAGATCATGGCATCTGGTCCCATCACTTCATGGGAAATAGATGGGGAAACAGTGTCAGACTTTATTTTTTTGAGCTCCAAAATCACTGCAGATTTCAACTGTGATTTCAACCACGAAAATAAAAGATGCTTACTCCTTGGAAGAAAAGTTGTGACCAACCTAGATAGCATATTCAAAAGCAGAGACATTACTTTGCCAACAAAGGTCCATCTAGTCAAGGCTATGGTTTTTCCAGTGATCATGTATGGATGTTAGAGTTGGACTGTAAAGACAGCTGAGTGCTGAAGAATTGATGCTTTTGAACTGTGGTGTTTGAGAAGACTCTTGAGAGTCCCTTGGACTGCAAGGAGATCCAACCAGTTCATTCTGAAGGAGATCAGCCCTGGGATATCTTTGGAAGGAATGATGCTAAAGCTGAAACTCCAGTACTTTGGCCACCTCATGCGAAGAGTTGACTCATTAGAAAAGACTCTGATGCTGGGAGGGATTGGGGGTAGGAGGAGAAGGGGATGACAGAGGATGAGATGGCTGGATGGCATCACCGACTCGATGGACTTGAGTTTGAGTGAACTCCGGGAGTTGGTGATGGACAGGGAGGCCTGGCGTTCTGCGATTCATGGGGTGGCAAAGAGTCGGACATGACAGCGAATGAACTGAACTGTACTGAACTGATACATATATCCCCTCCCTTTTGAACCTCCCCCCCCCCCCATCTCCCTCCCCAGCCTTACCCTCTAGGTTGGTACAGAGCCCCTGTTTGAGTTTCCTGAGTCATACAGCAAATTCCCGTTGGCTATCTATTTTACATATGGTAATGTAAGTTTCCATGTTACTCTTTCCGTACATCTCACCCTTTCCTCCCCTCTCCCCATGTCTGTAAGTCTGTTCTCCATGTGTGTTTCTTCATTGCTGCCCTGTAAATAAATTCTTCAGATCCATTTTTCTAGATTCTGTGTATGTGCATTAGAGTATGATATTTATCTTTCTCTTTCTGACTCACTTCACTGTGTATAATAATTTCTAGATTCATCCACCTCATCAGAACTGACTCAAATGTGTTCCTTTTTATGGCTGAGTAATATTCCATTGTGAATATGTACCACAACTTCTTTATCCATTCATCTGTCAATGGGCATCTAGGTTGCTTCCATGTTCTAGCTATTATAAATAGTGCTGGAATGAACAATGGGATACATGTGCTTTTTTATACCCTGGTTTCCTCAGGGTATATGCCTAGAATTGGGATTGCTGGGTCATATGGTGGTTTTATTCTTAGTTTTTTAAGGAATCTCCATACCGTTGTCCATAGTGGCTGTATCAGTTTACATTCCCACCAACAGTGCAAGAGCATTCCCTTTTCTCCACACTCTCTCCAGCACTTATTATTTGTAGACTTTTTGATGAGGGCCATTCTGATCAGTGTGAAGTGATATCTCATTGTAGTTTTGATTTGCACTTCTCTAATAATCAGCTATGTTGAACATCTTTTCATGTGTTTATTAGCCATCTGTATGTCTTCTTTGGAGAAAAATCCGTTTAGGTCATTTTCCCACTTTTTGATTGGGTTGTTTGTTTTCCTGGAATTGAGTTGTATGAGCTGCTTTTATATTTTGGAAATTAATCCTTTGTCAATTGTTTCATTTGCTATTATTTTCCCATTCTGAGGGTTGTCTTTTACTTTGCTTATGATTTCCTTTGCTGTGCAAAAGCTTTTAAGTTTAATCAGGTCCCACTTGTTTACTTTTGTCTTTATTTCTGTTACTCTAGGATGTGGATCATAGAGGATCTTACTTTGATTTATGTCATTGAGTGTTCTGCCTATGTTTTCCTCTAAGAATTTTATAGTTTCTGGTCATACATTTAGGTTTTTAATCCATTTTGAGTTTATCTTTGTGTGTGGTGTTAGGAAGTGTTCTAATTTCATTCTTTTACATGTAGCTGTCCAGTTTTTCAAGCACCATTTATTGAGGAGGCTGTCTCAAAATTAATTTTCTTAGTGAGACAGCTGCTTGAATGAGAATTTGTGTATTGTGTGTGTGTATGAAATATAGGTACACATGATCTTTGACATCAATTGAGGTTGTCCTCCTTTCGATTGGAAATGCTGTGAATATCACCAGTGATACCAGAAAGAAGCAGGGTCCCCATATTCCGTTCTGTGCATGAGGGGCTAACTATTTTCTATGAAAACAAGAGTTTCCCCCAAATCCTTCATTTGAATGCAAGTGGCCAAGTTGTTGGGGTCAGATTTGACCAGTGATTCTTTAATGTCAATATCAGAATTAATTCAGTCTGTGCTTAATTTTAAAGCTGTTTAAGGCAAATTGAAAGTTGTCTTGTGAGTCCAGGGGTGTAAATATATTTTCCTGAAAGAATTTGGCAACATTTGGCATTATCAACCCTGAAAGAGTGCTTTTTATGGTGTTTGGTTCATGTAACTGTGAACCTCCAAATTTCTCTTCAAATTAAGCTGGACAAAATAATGTGTGGTTTATGTCATTTGTGCTTTAAGATTGCTGTCACAGGTCCAAACAGGAGAGAGTTTATTCATTCTTACAACCAGAAATACCTGCAAGTAAGTCAAACCACCAAGAATCTCTATAAAATTGTTCTGAGGATAAACTTGCTTTCTCTTGAACGTTTATATTCAAAGTTCAATCAAGGGCTTTGGAACACGTGCTCTGGAAAGTTGGCAAACTCCTGTGTGGTGAGATGAACTTTGTATTCTCTCTTCATCTTTTTGACAGATTTCTTTAAAAGGCAGCGATTCAAGACCCTTGCTCTGATAAAGTTGAAAACTTTTAGGACAGTAGACAAAAATCCTCTCAGGCTTGCTGGCAATTTTTTTTTTTTTTTTTTTTTTTTTTTTGCCAGTATATGCCAACATAGAAAGCAGTGAGTCATAGTGTGGTGTGGGTCTTGTTTCTTCACCAAGGCAGCAAAGCCATAGATGTTGCCAACCCTCACAGGTGCTCCTTCTGTGCTCAAGTTACCAGGCCTTTTCTTCCAAGCTAAGTTTTCTTTGGCAAAAAAACTTTTCACATGCCAAGCATGTCAGTGGGCCTTGTTATTTTCAAAAGGGGACCTATAAAATAGGCAGTATTCTTCACTGCTATAAAAAATAATACATCATGATAGAACTGCCAATAATTTTGTGGATATGTTGCAGTTCAGTCACTAAATTGTATCGACTCTTGGTGACCCCATGGATTACAGCATTCCAGGCTTCCCTATCCTGCACTATTTCCTGGAGTTTGCTCAAATTCATATCCATTGAGTTGGTGATGCTGTCTAACCATTTCATCTGCCGCCACCCCTTCTCCTTTGTAGATACAGTCACTGATACATCTTGCTGCAAACCACAAACAAGCTAGATTCTTTCTAGGGTTCATAGAATCCTCAAGGTCAGTCTAAAAGATGAATGTCTTACTTTGTTTGGAAATGTAAGGCTTGAAGATTTTTGTTGAAAAAATCCAGAGTATGTACAAATGCATCCATTTGATATCAAGTTGTCTTCTCATGAGAGAAACTTTGATTGTACTGTGTATTTACTTCCATGATGGACAAATGTAAGATGCCTCATCAAAATTTATGGCCTCAGACCTCTTTTCACCATTCTTGCTATATATTAAACACTAACTATGTGTTCTATAAAATTTAATGATTAATGAGTTACTATTAGCCATTCAGATAAGGGCTGGGCCTAAAATGCATAGAGAATGTCATATGCAAAGGCAAAAATTAGAACATACCTGTGAGATTTTAAGGATTGTGGATAGTTTAATGGGGTGGAAACTTAGCCTATTTGGGGATTAGGGAGAGGATATCTCCATAATATAAGACAAGGATCCATGAACAAGTTCCTCAGGTTTATGAACTGTCAAAAAATGATAGATTTCTTCTATTTTCTTTATTAACTGGGAAAAAGTTTCATGCCAAATGAAGACAATCTATTGTTTAAATTTGAACAAATTTATAGTATCATAGGCTGTAATTATTTAAAGTGAGATCTGAAGGCTTGATTGGACTGAAGGATCTGATTCCAAGATGGCTCACTTACATGGCTGGTGAATTGATGCTAGCTATTGGAAGGAGATTTCAGTTCTTTTCTATGTGAACCTTTTCATACTGCTCCTAGAGTGTCCTCAAGATGCTTGCTTCTGCCAGAGTAAATAATTCAGGAGAACACAGGATAGAAGTCAAAATGTCTTTTGTGACCCAGTCTCTGAAGTCACATGTAGTTCTTTATCTGGTAGACAGTTGATAACAGCTTTCTTTAATAAGGGGAGGAGCTATCCAAGGGCATGAATATGAAGAGACAGATTTTCAGACACTATGTCTGAAAATACTCAATTGCTGCCATTGCACAAGTGGAATGTCTGGAATAGTTACCCACTTTTGTTATTCAGTCGCTCAGTCAGTCTGACTCTTTGTGACCCCATGGACTGCAGCTCGCCAGGCTCCCCTGTGTTTCATCATCTCCTGGAGTTTGCTCAAACTCTTATCCCTTGAGTGGGTGGTGCTGTCAACAATCTTGTCCTCTGTCATCCCCTTCTTCTGCCTTCTATCTTTCCCAGCATGAGTTACCCATGAGTAAGAATAAACAAATCATTTTTCTAAGTCACTTAGAATTGAACTGGACAGACATTTTAGCAAGTAATCTAGTTCTTTGAAGAATTGGAGTAAGTCAGCTCATAGATCTGGCAACTTTCAGTGAAATTTGCAGTCAGAACATAAACAGTTATTCATACATTTATTTGAAATGGTATGAGGACACAATTTTGTGACAATTGTTCCCAATTTAAGGTTTAAAAACAATTTAAAATAAGTGTATTGACTTTAATTGTAGAAATACATTTTGATATCAGTGAGTATATTATGTCTATCAGCTAATTTATTTATAAAACATTTAGTTTATTAACGATTTAAATTTATTTTCTCAATATAATTTTAATACTATAAATTTAATTTTGTATAATATGTTAATTTAGGAAACATTTATAATTTTCTTAAATTGTTTGACCTTTCCTTTTTAGAATAGAAAAATACTACTTTGTCCTAAAAGGAGTAATATTTTTAAACATTTACTTATTATTAATTGGGAGATAATTGCTTTATGGTATTGCGTTGGGTTTTGCCATGTAGCAATATGAATCAGCCATGTGCTCTATCGCTTTAATGTCCAACTCTTTGTGACCCCCATGGATCATAGCCCAACAGGCTTATCTTATCTTATATTATCCTGGCAAGAATACTGGAGTGGGTCACCATTTCCTCCTCCAGGGGATCTTCCTGACTCAGGGATCAAACCCACATCTCTTATGTCTCCTCTATTGGTAGGCCAATTCTTTATCAGTGGTGACACCTGGGAAGCTGATAACAAGAGTTAGCTATAGGTATACACATGTTCTCTCCCTCTTGAACCTCCCTCCCACGTTCCACCCCATCTCACCTCTCTAGGTTGTCACAGAGCACCAGGTTGAGCTCCCTGTGTTATACAGCAGCTTCCCATTAGCTATCTATTTTACATATGGTAATGTATACATTTCAGTGCTACTCTCTCAATTCATCCCACTCTCTCCTGCTCCTGCTGTGTCCATAAGTCAGCAGTAATGCTTTAACAGAATCAAATATTATGATGTAAATTAAAATTATTTTTATTAAATATCAGGTGCCATGTTTCACTACAACAATGCAAAAATTCTCAACTATCTATCTCTGTCTATTAGTCGCTCTGTCGGGCCCGACTCTTTGCAACCCCATGAACTACAGCCTACCAGGCTCCTTGGTCCATGGGATCTTCCAGGCAAGGATACTGGAGTTGTTTGCCATTTAAAAAGAAGTCTTCCTACCTAATACAGAAGCAAAAAATGTAAGCACTTTCTTCCACATTAGTGATATATATATATATAGTTTTAGCACTTGCTAAATTTGCTCTTATGAAAGATTCTACCATTCTGGACTTTTAGTTAATTTATGGAGTGCAATAAAATGTAATACAACAACATTTCAGTTTTTATGAATGCAGTGCAGTATACTAAGAATTAGCATAAAGAGATGACTAAGACATGATTCTTACCCACAGAGGTTCATTTTTTAGCAGGAAATTGACATATCCATATTTAGCCTGCTTAGTGATGATGAAGTGATGGTTCTTACACAAAACTTCATTTCTTAGTGGGGAACTGATGTGTCCATGTTTAGCCTACCCCCTGGTTAGAGAGAGAAATATTAGCCATGTGCACAATGATGGTGGGAAAACAGAGAAATGAGCCTGAGGCTACCTGCTCTGTGCTGTGGTGCCCTATATCCAGATCAAAAATATATGCAGACAACTTTCCATTCTACAACTTGATATGGTTGATTCCTTTCATTCAGAACCATGGACAAATTTAGTTTCTGATCAACAAGCCATGCTACCACCTGTGCTCATGAAACTCTATATTTGAATTTACTGTTAATATTTCCTTCAGATCAGATCAGATCAGTCACTCAGTCATGTCCGACTCTTTGAGACCCTATGAATCGCAGCACACCAAGCCGGCCTGTCCATCACCATCTCCCAGAGTTCACTCAAACTCAGGTCCATCAAGTCGGTGATGCCATCCAGCCATCTTAGCCTTGAGTAAATGTTTTCAGATTCTTCCTAAGATTGGTTCACTTTCATCTTCCATTCTGAGTTTAACTGCCAGATAAATCTTAATAACTGCTCTATTTAAAGTGGACCCCCAAATTATTTTCTATTTCATTGCCCTATGTATTTCATTAATAAATTGCAACATTTTCTTGCTCATTTCTAGTTACTTTTCTGGCTACATTATTGAAGTGAAAGTGCAGCCTGTATGATTTGGGGCAGGAGGTATAAGAGTTGTACTGGGAGAATGACTACTCTGAATGTTCTTTTTTGGATATTTAAGGCTGTTTAGTTGTCTAAGAATATGGTAAAGGCAGACGAGAACTAGCCTTCTGGCTATATATTTTTACTTTGAAGGTGACATAGCAGCAGTACCACTGCAGTTGGGTAAAAGTTTTTTTTTTTTTTTGAGTTTTAGTGTGTTACTGATAATTTATGAAACTTCATTTATGGGTATCTGAATTATGCATGATATTACTA
This sequence comes from Bubalus kerabau, assembly GCF_029407905.1. NCBI lineage: Eukaryota > Metazoa > Chordata > Mammalia > Artiodactyla > Bovidae > Bubalus > Bubalus kerabau. The sequence goes on from NC_073629.1 coordinate 73,522,040, forward strand.
GTTTACATATATTAAAATGTGTACATTTCTTTAATTTATCAATACATGTTACATAAAAATTATGGATTAGGTACACTTTTAGCAAATAGGATCATCTGTCATAATTATTAATTATAACTGAATGACCTTTCTTTAGACTTTAACTCTTATTTCTCCTCCTCTTTTTGATTGATTTACATACTGGGTTACAAAGGATACTCAGATATAAATATTGTTATCTACGGTTTAACTTTAGATATCTCATTATATAGAGCCCATTTTGCATGAAATGTTCCCTTAGTATCTCTAATTTTCTTGAAGAAATCTCTAGTCTTTCCCATTCTATTGTTTTCCTCTATTCTTTGCACTGATAACTGAGGAAAGCTTTCTTATCTCTCCTTGCTATTTTTTGGAACACTGCATTCAAATGGGTATATCGTTCTTTTTCTCCTTTGCTTTTCACTTCTCTTCTCACAGCTATTTGTAAGGCCTCCTCAGAGAGTCATTTTTGTTTCTGAATTTCTTTTTCTTGGGGATGTTCTTGATCCCTATCTCCTGTATAATGTCATGAACCTCCATCTATAGCTCATCAGGAACTCTGTCTATCAGATCTAGTCTCTTAAATCTATTTCTCACTTCCACTGTATAATCATAAGGGATTTGATTTAGGTCATACTTGAATGGTCTAGTGGTTTTTCCTACTTTCTTCAATTTAAGTCTGAATTTGGCAATAAGGATTTCATGATCTGAACCACAGTCAGCTCCCAGTCTTGTTTTCCCTGATTGTATAGATCTTCTCTATCTTCGGCTGCAAAGAATATAATCAGTCTGATTTTGCTGTTGGCCATATGGTGATGTCCATGTGTAGAGTCTTCTCTTGTGTTGTTGGAAGAGGGTGTTTGCTATGACCACTGTGTCCTCTTGGCAAAACTATTAGCCTTTGCCCTGCTTCATTCTATACTCCAAGTCCAAATTATCCTGTTACTTTAGGTGTTTCTTGACTTCCTACTTTTGCATTCCAGTCCCCTGTAATGAAAAGGACATCTTTTTTGGGTGTCAGTTCTAGAAGGTCTTGTAGTCTTCATAGAACCGTTCAACTTCAGCTTCTTCAGTGTTAGTGGTAGGGGCATAGACTTGGATTACTGTGATACTGAATGGTTTGCCTTGGAAACGAACAGAGATCATTCTGTTGTTTTTGAGATTTCATCCAAGTACTGCATTTCGGACTCTTCTGTTGACTATGATGGCTACTCCATTTCTTCTAAGGGATTCTTGCCCACAGTAGTAGTTATAATGGTCATCTGAGTTAAATTCACCCATTCCAGTCCATTTTAGTTCTCTGATTCCTAAAATGTCGATGTTCACGCTTGCCATCTCCTGTTTGACCACTTCCAATTTGCCTCGATTCATGGGCCTAACATTCCAGGTTCCTATGCAATATTGCTCTTTACAGCGTTGGACATTGCTTCTATCACCAGTCACATCCACAATGGGTATTGTTTTTGCTTTGGTTTCATCTCTTCTTTCTTTCTGCAGTTATTTCTCCACTCTTCTCCAGTAGCATATTGGGCACCTACCAACCTGGGGAGTTCATCTTTCAGTGTTACACCTTTTTGCCTTTTCATACTGTTCACGGGGTTCTCAAGGCAAGAATACTGAAGTGATTTGCCATTCCCTTCTCCAGTGGACCACTTAGTCAGAACTCTCCACCAAGACCCATCTGACTTGGGTGGCCCTACACAGCATGGCTTAGTTTCACTGAGTTAGACAAGGCTGTGGTCCATGTGATTAGACTGGTTAGTTTTCTGTGATTGTGGTTTCAGTCTGTCTGCCCTCTGATGCCCTCTCTCAGTGCCTATCGTCTTACTGGGGTTTATGTTACCTTGGATGTGGGGTATCTCTTCACGGCCACCGCAACTGACCTTGGACATAGGCTATCTCCTCTCAGCCAGCACCACGCAGCTGTGCTGCAAAGATGGGCTCAATAAAGCACAGAAATGCTATGGACCTAACAGAAGCAGAAGGTATTAAGAAGAGGTGGCAAGAAGACACAGAAGAACTCTACAAAAAAGATCATCATGGCACAGATGATCACAATGGTGTGATCACTCATCTAGAGCCAGACATCCTAGAATGTGAAGTCAAGTAGGCCTTAGGATGCATCACTATGAACAAAACTAATGGAGGTGATGGAATTCCAAGTGAGCTATTTCAAATCCTGAAAGATGATGCTATAAAAGTGCTGCACTCAATATGCCAGCAAATTTGGAAAACTCAGCAGTGGCCTCAGGACTGGAAAAGGTCAGCTTTCATTCCAATCCCAAAGAAAGGCAATGCCAGGGAATGCTCATTACCACACAATTGCACTCACCTCACATGCTAGTAGAGTAATGCTCAAAATTCTCCAAGCCAGGCTTCAGCAATACCTGAACTGTGAACTTCCAGATGTTCAAGCTAGTTTTAGAATAGTCACAGAAACTAGAGATCAAATTTCCAACATCTGTTGGATCATTGAAAAAGCAAGAGAGTTCCAGAAAGCATCTATTTCTGCTTTATTGACTATGCCAAAGCCTTTGACTGTGTGGATCACAATAAACTGTGGAAAATTCTGAAAGAGATGGGAATATCAGACCACCTGACCTGACTCCTGAGTAATCTGTATTCAGGTCAGGAAGCAACAGTTAGAACTGGACATGGAACAACAGGCTGGTCCCAAATCATTAAAGGAGTATGTCAAGGATATATATTGTCACCCTGTTAACTTATATGCAGAGTACATCATGAGAAATGCTAGGCTGGAGGAAGCACAAGCTGAACTCAAGATTGCTGGGAGAAATATCAATAACCTCAGATATGCAGATGACACCACCCTTATGGCAGAAAGAAGAAGAAGAACTAAAGAGCCTCTTGATGAAAGTGAAAGAGGAGAGTGAAAAAATTGGCTTAAATTTCAACATTCAGAAAACTAAGATCATGGCATCTGGTTCCATCACTTCATTACAAATAGATGGGGAAACACTGGAAACAGTGACAGCCTTATTCTTCTGGGCTCCAAAATCACTGTGGATTGTGATTGCAGCCATGAAATTAAAAGACTCACTGGAAGGAAAGTTATAACCAACCTAGACAGCATATTAAAAAGCAAAGACATTACTTTGCCAACAAAGGTCCGCCTCGTCAAGGCTATGGTTTTTCCAGTAGTCATGTATGGATGTAAGATTTGGACTCTCATGAAAGCTGAACACTGAAGAACTGATGCTTTTGAACTGTGGTGTTGGGAGAAGACTCTTGAGAGTCCCTTGGACTGCATGGAGATCCAACCAGTCCATCCTAAAGGAGATCAGTCCTGAGTGTTCATTGGAAAGACTGATGTTGAAGCTGAAAGTCCAATAATACTTTGGCCACCTGATGCAAAGAGCTGATTCATTTGAAAACACTTTGATGCTGGGAAAGATTGAGGGCAGGAGGAGAAGGGGATGACAGAAGATGTGATGGTTGGATGGCATCACCGACCCAGTGGAGGTGAGTTTGAGTAAACTCTGGGAGTTGGTGATGGACAGGGAGGCCTGGTGTGCTGTGATCCATGGGGTCATGAAGAATTGTACACAACTGAGTGACTGAACTGAACTGATCTCATTATATTAAATCCTATTCTTTCTCCCTGTGTTTTAAATGCTTACTAAAATGGTTGAGTAAATATTTGAAAGACTAAGAACAGAATACTAGCTTTAAAAAAAAGAGAGAAAACACAAAACTAATCTTTAAAATGAACTTGGGCAGAAGCTAAAAATACAAGAATGGTCAATTTAAAGTAATCTGAGATTTTTCTATGGTAGGCTTGGGAGAGCATTTAATTTTTTATGCAATCTTTATACTATTTTGCCAGTTCAAAAATGATATATATAAAAAGGATTAGATGTTTATAGGTCACAGACCCCATCCAAAATAGTCTGTAATATAGCATCTCAATATTTTTGCCTATGATATTTTTCTTTTTTCTTATTGTAGATCTTCTGAGTATTTTATTTGAATTTTTTTCTTTCTTTCTGGGATTTACTTTTATTTTAAATTAATATTTACTTTCTCTAAATCTGTTATTTTTTAACTGTGTTTATCTTGGTAAAATAAAGAGTAATATACATATAATGTACACAGAACTCCATAAAAGTTCTGCAAAAACACCTAATTACCATTGGAAAAAGGCTTATATCCTATTCTCCTTTGAATTTTTTCTTATTTTCTTTAAATGTTTAATGTTTACTCTTTAAACAAATAAAGATTACTTTATTACTGCTTACTAAATTGAGTCATTTACCTGATTTAATCCATTCTAAAATAGATTCCTGCTGCTTCAGGTCATTTTTTTTGGCTATAACCTAGAACCTATAATTTATTATTTTGAAAGACTGCAGTAACCTAAACTCAATATCTCTGAATTGAAGAATCATCTCTTTCTGAAGTGAATTTATTTTTCTGTATATATATATATATATATATATATATATATATATATAAAAATTATATATTTCCTCAAGAAAAAAATCTTATACATGTGTACACTTTCTCAGTTCTTTCTTTGTTCTCTTGGCTTTATTCCTCTTAATGCATCTTCAAAATATTTACTTTTCATTATTATATCCTTAAAGTGTCAAATTAACTTTCATACATTTCAGTATTTACTTACAATCAAACTTTACCTTTTGTTTGTAACAGGACATTTATATTCCTTTGGACTAAGTCTGGTAGTTATATATGTGGGAATGAGTTTTGTGGTGAATGACTTGTTTTATAATCAGAAACATAGGGTTATTTTTCCCAGTCTTCCTCTCTTAAGACACTTTGAATTGTTCTGGCTCCATTTGTTCTACTTAGATTACTGTATTTTCTATTGATCTTTTCTTTCTTATGTATCTTATTTTCAGATTTGAACATTTTGTTCCTTTACCAAAGTAATTCACAATATCTGATAAAAATATTTCTTCACATTCCTTCAAAATATATCTGGATTCATGTTATTTTAAGACAATATGACATATCTTTATATAATATAACTATGTAGAGAGATGTATAAAATTACCTATATTTCTTTCTAATCTCTTCTACACTGTCCTTTTCAAGATCTCCTGTTTTGGATTGAATTTGACTTATTGTCTGTAATAGAAAAACTTATGATCAGTTCAGTTCAGTTGCTCAGTTGTGTCCAACACTTTGTGATCCTGTGGACTGCAGCACGCCGGGCTTACCTGTCCATCACCAACTCCCAGAGCTTGCTGAAACTCATGTCCATTGAGTCAGTGATGTCATCCAACCATCTCATCCTCTGTTGTTCTCTTCTTCTCCTGTCTTCAATCTTTCCCAGCATCAGGGTCTTTTCAAATGAGTCAGCTCTTTGCATCAGGTGGCCAAAGAATTGGAGTTTCAGCTTCAGCATCAGTCCTTCCAATGAATATTCAGGACTGATTTCCTTTAGGATTGACTGATTTGCTCTCCTTGCAGTTCAAGGGACTCTCAAGAATCTTCTCCAACACCACATTTAAAATGAAACTTATGAAATGTGGTGAATTTGGATGCCCTACAAGTAGATAAGAAGGTAGACACTGCCTTATCAAACTTGCTTGCTTTCTAGTTTTAATTAGATTATTTGATGTAATATTAAAGATTTTCTCATATAATACTTTTATCTTCTACTAGGGTGTACCTTTGAGTTGTCAATAGTATATATATTTTTGACCCCTTGAGATTTGGAAGAGTAGGAGATTTTAATGTTGCAGAATTTTAATTCAAGTTGTGTTATGATGATTGAGGTCAAAATAATGTTGAAAAGGTAAAAATCTTCAAGTATTATATAATTGCCAGTATCTAACAGTATAGTTCTTAGCAGTGTCAACACAATTAAGCTACATTTTGCTATAGAATATAAAAATTTTTTTTAGGGAATTCTATGTTTAACTTGCAGAGAAGGCAATGGCACCCCACTCCAGTAATCTTGCCTGGAAAACCCCATGGACAAAGGTGCCTGGAAGGCTGCAGTCCATGGGGTCTCTGGGAGTCGGCCAGGACTGAGCGACTTCACTTTCACTTTTCACTTTCATGCACTGGAGAAGGAAATGAAAACCCATTCCAGTGTTCTTGCCTGGAGAATCTCAGGGACAGGGGAGCCTGGTGGGCTGCTGTCTATGGGGTTGCACAGAGGCGGACATGACTGAAGTGACTTAGCAGCAGCAGTAGCATGTTTAACTTGACTTTTACTTTTTTAAAAATATGAGTTAAATTGATCTTTGATATTCATGCTGAAGTCACTTAATATTATTTATGAAAATGTTGTACATTTATTTCAACTTTGTCCTCCAACATTTATATTAATATATTCAAATAATATGTAAGCCAGAGTTAGTGAGTCTATCAGTCATGGCTCAGTCAGGGAAGCTAAAACAATGCTAGTTATTTTATACAGATTTGATAAAAATAAATGATATACAAATGTTCTGAAAAGGCTAGAAGAGGAAAAAAAAGGGAATATGAGATAATCCAGAGATTGCTAATTATAGGGGGGAAAAAGTTGTGAAGAGTGAACAAGAGTGAATTTGGGGCACCTGTGCTCACTTGCAGGGGCTTCCCAGATGGCTCAGTGTTAAAAATAATCTGCCTGCCTGTGCAAGAGGCCCAGGAGCCTCCAGTTAGACCTCTAGGTTGGTAAAATCCCCTGAAGGAGGAAATGGTAACCCATTCCAGTATTCTTGCCAGGAGAATCCCATGAATAGAGGAGCCTGGCAGACTACAGTCCATATAGTTGCAACGAATCTGACATGACTCAGTGACTAAGCACGCATGTTCACGTGCTCACTTGCAGATTGCAGAGTAGTTGCCTAAACCACAGTAGATAATGGAGTGGACTAGATAGCTACTATTTGCCCTTAGGAATACATGACCTAGTAGGTTTCCCCAAAGCAAAATAAGTGTAGATTCATATGTACATAACTGGATATGCTTTGAAAATGTAGAACTGTAGAGTGCAGCTTTGAAAAACAGTTTCATCTCCATCTGTGTTTCTCATGTTTGAATCTTCTGTACGAAACAGGCATGTTGGCTGATACTTAGGATAGATCCTTTGAATTCTCAAGATGATTTAAAGAAAAAAAAGAAGTGTCCTGGTCATATTTATTCAGAAATCATGTGCATGTTAGGAGCTAATGTGTCTACTATTCCTGCTGCTAAGTTGCTTCAGTTGTGTCCGACTGCTAAGTCGCTTCAGTCGTGTCCGACTTTGTGCCCATAGATGGCAGCCCACCAGGCTCCCCTGTCCCTGGGATTCTCCAGGCAATAACACTGGAGTGGATTGCCATTGCCTTCTCCAATTCATGAAAGTGAAAAGTGAAAGTGAAGTCGTTCAGATGTGTCCAACTCTTCGAGAGCCCGTGGACTGCAGACTACCAGGGTCCTCCACCCATGGGATTTTCCAGGCAAGAGTACTGGAGTGGGTTGCTATTGTCTTCTCCACTACTATTCCTAGGCAAGTGTAATTGATACAATTCCAAATTTTATTCCCTCAGTTTAGGCGTGTCTTGAAGTTGTGGTCTGTTGTGGGAAGGAGAGACTGAGTATTGCCAGGTGACTTTGATTTCTCTATTTCCTACTCTAGTGCTTATGTGATTTCTGAACTTTCCAGAATTGATGAAAGAGATGATAGGCTGAGAAGAGATATGAAGTAAAGAAATTGCTTTTTGCCTTGTGCTATTATGTTCTGATATCAGTGTTCTCTGTGCTTGGCAGATCTTCAAAACTAATACTTTCTTGAATGTTTTCCTTGGATATATCTACACTGAGAATATCCACAGATATTCCCTCTTATGCAGGATATACATTCTCTCACTGAATTCTTTTGACTTGAGTTATTGTTCAATTGTTAAGTGGTGTTCCACAATTTGCAACCCCATGGACTACAAGCACACCAGGCTTCCTTTCTTTGTCTCCTGGAATTTGCTCAAATTTATGTCCATTGAGTCAGTGATGCTATCTAACCATCTCATCCTCTGTTGTCCCCTTCTCCTGCCTTCTGTCTTTCCCAGCATCAAGGTTTTTTTCCAATGAGTTAGCTGTTTGCATCAGTGGCCAAAGTGTTGGAGCTTCAACTTCAGCATCAGTCTTTCCAATGAATATTTGGGGTTGATTTCCATTAGGATTGATTGGTTTGATATCCTTGCAGTCCAAAGAATTCTCAAGAGATTCACCATCACAATTTGGAAGCATCAGTTCTTTAGCACTCAGTCTTCTTTATGGTCCAGCTTTCACATCCTTACATGACTACTAGAAATATCATAGCTTTTGAATTTACCTCTCTTTCTATAGTTTCTTTAGGCTTACCATGACCCAAGAAGCAGTATCTTAAGTTGCTGCTGCTGCTGTTGCTAAGCCACGTCAGTCGTGTCCAACTCTCTGTGACCCCATAGACAGCAGCCCACCGGGCTCTTACCCCTGAGATTCTCCAGGCAAGAGTACTGGAGTGGGTTGCCATTGCCTTCTCTGATCTTAAGTTAGAACACCTCTAAGTTTTCCCAGGCTGTTTTTTTATCTTCATCATGGTCTACAAATGATTCAGTTGATGTACTTATGCTCCTTTATTCTGACAACCTCCAGGAGTGTTAGAAATTCCTTACCTGGCCAAGTTAGCAGCTTTTGCTATTTGAGGAATATAGGAGATGCAATATATTTCCTTTGTATCTGTGGCTCAAAGACTCCATTCACTGTGAGTGTTGAAGGCCCTTTAACCTTACATGAAGTGAAGAGATGCATGCCCATAAACCTGCAAGCATTTCTCACACACACACACACACACACACACAAACCCTCACCCAGTGTCTACAATATCAACCATTAGTTGATTGCTGCTTGAAAGCAATAGCACAAAGATGGCTTAGCATCTCAGTTTGGAACATCACAGTGCCTTGTCATTCATGCTTTAGTTCTCAGTCTTTGAATATGCAAACAGTTGGAGAGGGAAAACATCCTGTTTTAAGAGAATTTACAATTTTGTAAATTGGAGCTGAAGCTCCAATATTTTGGCCACCAGATGTGAAGAACTGACTCATTGGAAAACACCCTGATGCTGGGAAAGATTGGAAGGCAGGAGCAGGAGGGGATGACAGAGGATGAGATGGTTGGATGGCATCACCAACTCGATGGATTTGAGTTTTGAGCAGGCTTTGGGAGATGGTGAAGGACAGAGAAGCCTGGCGTGCTGCAGTCCATGGGGTCACAAAGAGTCAGACATGACTGAGCAACTGAACTGACTGACAATTTTCAAAGACAAAAGAAAAGCAGAAGAAAAAGACATGGGTTAAACTGATGTAAAAAGAAGAAACATTAAAATCCTCAATATTTGTAATAAAGAGAGCAAAATAAAACAGGTATATATTAACTGAATATTAAACATGTGAAGAAGCCCTTTAAATCCTTGAAAAATGTGCTGGAAGAGTAGCTAAAGGGATATAAACAGAAAACAAAGGACACATGATTGAGGTGGTAAGACTGGCATTCAATTGATTACAAGAAAGTGGTAGAATTTCTTGTTTGCCAATCTATTACAAACAAGTAGAAACAAAGATTTGATGGCCAATGCTAAACTGATATGCATATGGTTTATTTTCAATTATTTTATGCTTAATTTAACTTTTTGATTAAAAATGTGCTATGTTATCTGTAGGGAAATTGGTATTCTCAGGAAAATGCCTTTTTTGAAACAAATTGCACTTAGAACACTGAAGTATGTACCATTGACTGCTTGAAGCATATTGATATGTGAATGAACCTAAACAGAAACCAGAATATTAAACTGTTATAATCAGAGAGGGATAAGACTGTTTTGTCTTTACCTTAACTCATGGTCTTTAGTGGTGAGGGGAATGTTGAAGATTCTGAAAATGATGTCCTAGAAATAGTTACGAGGTATTGTTTGAGTTGGATTCAATACTTCACCAAATTTAAAGTGCTGTTTTTCATAACTTCAATTGGAGTTTTCTTTTGTATTCATTATAATCTGCACATACTTACTCACATATTTCATTACAAGAACCTTGTAATAATCATTAGTCTTCTTTCTTGCATGTGTATGCATACACACACACATACCCAATTTCTTTCCTTTTGAGAAGGTTCAGGGTTGATGGACTTGTTCTCTGATTTTTTTTGTCGGTGCTCTTACTGAACTTGCCAATTTAACTGCCGAGGGTTAGCAGCTGACAAATTCATCATAATCAGCATCTATTCCATTTCCATTTTATACTCAAGGTCTATTGTTGCCAATTCATTCAAGAAGGTGTTTTTATTTAAGTGGTGCTTAAGTGCTGGCTCTGTGCACTGTGAATGCAGTCCTCCTAGGGAATTATTCCATAGAATGGTTCATTCTGTGTGATTCTAGGCTACTGTGATGCTCTTGTCTATTTCAGATTCATTTGAGAATTTTCTTTCTGTAATTCAAGAAGTGTTTATCAGGCTTGAACTATCCTCCAGCACTTTGTGAGCCACTATGTGGAATTCAGAGGAAGATTTTGACAAAGTCCTTGCCATCAAGCAGTTCCATATGTATTTTGGATTTGACAGTTATAGTAATGTAGTAGACAATCTATATGTAAATACTAAGTGTGAAAATATTCAGTAGTTTATCAGGAAATAAAATTATGGAAGATTTTTTATGTTTTAATATCTTATTTTTTTCATCTGCTTATGTGTCTAGCAATTATGCTTTGCAGCTGTGTGTATTGAATAGTTTCTTTACCTCAGGATATATAGGAAATCTGTTTCTGAGTTAAATGCCTACAACCAGCATTTTATTTCATCAAACCTCTTAAATATTTCCCAGAATTACCAATGATTATTAATACAAGTAAAAACTGAATGTCTTTCAACTCCTTTGATCATAAAATAAATCCATATTTATGTGTATATGAAGATCTACTCTCCACATTCTTGACATGCTATTGGTGTTTTGTACTTAGTACAAAAAGATAGTCCTTGAGTCTTTATTACTTGATATCATATCATCAAGTTGCTGAGTTTCTCTATCATGCTTTATATCCTTCAGGGATTCTGCACAGTAGAAAATCCAAAATCCTTTTTGTCTTCTTGATCACAATATTGAGCAGGTGTCCAGGAACACAAAGGATTCTGGGGTTTTTTTTCCTCTTTTTTTCCTTGATCATTTAACTGGGTTCTTATTGTTAAATGAAAAATAGATTAATGTTGGAAAATTTTAGATGCCTGGAGAAATGTAATTCTTCATTTTATAATCTTATAAATATCTCAGTTTCTTTTATTTTCCTGTTATTTCTAGCTTAATCTTCTGTCTGGACATCTACAATAGCCACTCCATATCCATTAATACATCCTTTATCTTGCTTACATATTGTTCTCTCTGAAATGAAGAAAGATCCATGTACCTTACCTGCTTGGAAACCTGAATGGCTTGTCCAAATTTAGAGGAAAGAAATTACCTTCCTTAGCACAATATTCACATTCCTTCAACATTAGACAATCACTGTTATCATCTACATATACTAAATGTATTTTAGTTTAGTATCTTCAGTTCAGTTCAGTCACTCAGTCATGTCCGACTCTCTGCGATCCCATGAATCGCAGCACGCCAGGCCTCCCTGTCCATCACCAATTCCCAGAGTTCACTCAAACTCACGTCCATTGAGTCGGTGATGCCATCCAGCCATCTCATCCTCTGTCATCCCCTTCTCCTCCTGCCCACAATCCCTCCCAGCATCAGAGTCTTTTCCAATGAGTCAACTCTTTGCATGAGGTGGCCAAAGTATTGGAGTTTCAGCTTTAGCATCAGTCCTTCCAAAGAAATCCTTTAGAATGGACTGGTTGGATCTCCTTGCAGTCCAAGGGACTCTCAAGAGTCTTCTCCAACACCACAGTTCAAAAGCATCAATTCTTCGGTGCTCAGCTTTCTTCACAGTCCAACTCTCACATCCATACATGACCACTGGAAAAACCATAGCCTTGACTAGACGGACCTTTGTTGGCAAAGTAATGTCTCTGCTTTTCAATATGTTATCTAGGTTGGTCATAACTTTCCTTCATGTACTAACTCCTACCACATTGCATGACTTGATGTTTTCTGAGTTTTTCACAATCTATTTCACCTCCATGCATTAATTCATTGTGTTCTGTTTGCCTGAGATAGTCTTTCCCTATGTCGTTACCCGATAAGATCCTAACAATTTTTCAACATTTAGGTCAGATTCTGCTGCCTTCATTCTTAAGGAAAATTTCCCTTTCAAGTACTCACAATTTATTTTGTTTCTATTCATATTAAAGAATATATTATACTCTGATTCACATGATTGTTAGATGTTAGTGTTCTCATTATCTTCCCTCAAGAACATAGCCATATCTGCACTGGTAGGCAGTGCCTTCTGTTTGGTGTTACATTGGAATCTCTTTATTTTATTAAAATATGTTGAATCATGGAATATTGGTAATAATGTCTTTCCTGTATTTTTCTAATGTTGTTTCTTGGAACACAAAGATCTTTGAAGGCTTTACTTCAATTATCATCAGTGCTCATCAATGAAGTGATTATTTTAAAAAGATTACATGCTTTTGGAGACAGAGATGATCTCTTTCATCTTTGTACACCACTGTGTTTTGAGAAGAAATCATTTTCAGGTGGAGATATTATATAAATGATATTTTTTAAAAATTTGCTGTTCTTGTATATTAACTGGTGGAAGGCAGAACACAATGTCACAGCTGAATCTCCTTACATACAGACTAGTTCCTTTGACATTGAAAACTACTTTTTATCGAGGCATCATGGTTTAGTGGAAGGGATATAAACTTCCCTTGGGAATAGGCCCAGCTCCAATCTCAGCTTAAACATATTAATCTATGATTTGTTATTTAATTAAATATAATAATGTTATTTGTGCATATAATGCTTTGCAACCTGTTATTTAATACTTCATCATGGGTATTTATCCTTGCCAGTGCATGCAGAGCTGCTGCTGCTGCTAAGTCGCTTCAGTCATGTCCGACTCTGTGCGACCCCATAGATGGCAGCCCACCAGGCTCCCCCGTCCCTGGGATTCTCCAGGCAAGAACACTGGAATGGGTTGCCATTTCCTTCCCCAGCATGCAGAGCTAGCTCATCCTTATTTATCACTACAGAAATTCAATGGATGTAACAGACTTATTAAAAGGTTTTTCTAAGAGGGAAGCCACTTAGAAAGCATTGACAGCTTCACTTAGATTCATACTTTAAACCTTTTAAACCTTAATGCACTACTTACCGGTTATGTGACACCTTTGCTTAGGTCTGACATGGGAAAACATAGTATTTAGAAAATCGCAAAGAATTACTAATGCTAGAAAACATTTAGCAAAAGAAACTTTTAGCCTTTGTATAATAAGGGAATACCACCAGCAGGTGGCAGCAACTTTGAGTAGTAATCAAACTCCAAAACCAGTGCTTTGTTAATTATAGTTGGCTCAGGGAGCAAATAATCTGGTAAATATTATATCCTGGAATTACACTTGTGTTATATTGTTACATATTGCAGTATTATAGAAAAATGCAATAATATGAGTGCCACCCAACATGAAAATACATCAGGTGGTCTTAAACTATATTTTGAATTTCTTCCTATTAAAAATAATACAATTATGTAAAGTTTAAAAAATAAAATTAAATTAAAAAAAAGAAAAAAAAAAAAAAGAAAAAATTCCAAAAAAAAAATATCTTTCTATGCCTATATTTTATTCAAATCTTTTGTGCTTGAGTCAGTCTCATTGTTTCCTGGATTTTATGCTTATCAGAGTTGATTTAAAAACTATAGATTTAAAATAAATATCCAGATACAAATTGTTTACCACGAAGATGTTGAAGCAGCAAGACACTATAGGAGGCAAGAACACAAACTAGCATCACCATCACCTTTGTACCATCAAATAGATCTGATGTATGTCTGAAAAATTAGTAATTTTTTTAGTAAGTAAAAAAAATTTACATCAACCATTTTAAAAAACCTCTCATTTTACTATGTTTTCCTCTACTTTGGTGCTATATACTTTAAATTAATATATGCTTAATTATAGCTGGCCTTTTTAATAAACAAAAGAGAGAATTAAATGTGCTGCTTATTTGCAATTATTTGGCCTTATTTACAGAATCTTTAATTTTTGTCTTATAACTAGCTTTAAAGTTGAGAGAAACGATTTAGAAATATATATATATATATATATTCCTTTTGCATATCCTAATAGCATAACATGATACAATTTTTAAATAAATATTTAATTTTCAATTTGTGTAATTTAATATAGCTTTTAACTGTGACCCAATATGTCATGTGTGCATTTTTTGCTGCACCATAGCATTAGAAGACACAGAACTATATAATAATTTGTGGTGTTCAGAAATGTTAAATGCTTATTGGGAATGGTTCACACATGTTTCTGTAGAGATCTTGCATTTTAAGACTAAATTGATTTCTATATAAATAAATAATTTATATGGAATATCTAATCAGACTAGGAAGAAAGTTTACTATACACATTTCTTTTCTAACAGCTTTACATCTGGGCTCACTGAAATGTACTAAATCAGAGTATCAGTTTACAATTGTGAATTGTTTTCATGGTATTTGAAAGAGTCAAACATTTATGGTATTTGAGAAAACAACTTTTGAATCATGTACCTTAAAGATTTTCAACTATAATGCAATTGCTTACATTTGAAGTTATTCATAAATGTGCAATTGCTTACATGTAAAGTTATTCCTAAATTCCCATCTGTGATGTGTGAAACTACCATAAAACAATGAGTAGGGCCAAGGGAATAACTCTCCTGAGAGATGTGTGCTGTGCTTAGTCGCTCAGTCATGTCCTTTGCCACCCCACGGACTGTAGCCCACCACCAAGCTCCTCTGTCTATGGGATTTTCCAGGCAAGTATGCTGGAGAGGGTTGCCATTTCCTTCTCTAGGGATCTTCCCAACCTAGGAATCAAACCTGTATCTCTTGAGTCTCCTGCATTGCAGGTGAATTCTTTACCACTGAGCCACCTGGGAAGCCTGGAAAAGCTAAAAATTCTCCTAAGCAAGGATCAGATGAGCTTTCACAAATTATTTTAACTTTCTGGTCTGTTTTCTCATAAGTAAAGGTGTATTGTAAAAGAATCTAGCTCATAAAGAATCTGCCTGCTAAGGAGACACAAGAGACTTGGGTTTAATCCCTGGGTTGGGAAGAGCTCCTGGAGTAGGGAATGGCAAACCACTTCAGTATTCTTGCCTGGAAGATTCCATAGACATAGCAGCCTGGCAGGCTACATACAGTCCATGGGCCTGCAAAGAGATGGACAAGACTGAGCAACTGAGCATACACACACAGTGAAGATTTAATGAAATAATAACATGCCAAGCATATTTGGTTCATAGATTTTATCAATTCATGGTTGTGATTTTTATCTTTATAGAATGTGTCAACCCTTTAAATATTTTCTTTCTGAGTCTACTTTCCTAGTGGTGTCACTTGCTTCCTGCCTCACACTCATCCATGCTCACTTCTAAGTCACGATGTGTAGAAATAGCTCTAGACATAAATACTAAACAAATAGGCTATTGTGTCTGAACTCCATGATGTATTAACTGTTTTAAGAAACACAGTCAAGCTTCTTGAGCCTTGTATATATCTATAAACTAGGGGCAATGATCCTTAATCCAATGAAATCATGGGGGATATGTCTCAGTCCTGGTAAAGTGAAAATCATTTATAGACTGTCATCAGCTATCTATGATTCCTTAGTGTCATTCCACAATAAGATCCAGAAAAGGTCTTTTGAGTCAGGGAGGTAGTAGCACTTGTCCATGAACATTCCGGCTCCTTATGAAGAAATACTTCTTGCTTCCTCTGTCTGTTTGACATTCTGTTTAATAGTGTGTCACAAAATAAAGTTTTTGGATGAGAAGGAAATGTAATATGTTTGCCAGAAGAGAAAAACAGATATATAGAGGTTGTGATTTTTCCAAAATTGACCTCTGAGTTAATTAGTGACAAGCCAGGAAGTAAATATACAACAGCATGCTTCCCTTTCCTTTCCTGCTCATCTAAAAGGAGATACAATTTATACTCCACAGTAGGTGATCACACCTGCATGTACAATAGAACCCCCTTCTGGTGTTTCCCAAGGGCTAAAGAAATAAAAAAAGTAATACAAGAAAGTAACACACCTGTGTGCTTTTTGCTACAACTGCTATGTATTGTAACTGGCCAAATGTTTTCAAATAAGAGTATTCTGAAGCTAATTTTATATAAAAACAACATGAAAAAGACAAAAACTATCATTTCATTCTGCCTGTGCTCAGGATCCCTCTGCTACATGACTGCTATGTTATTTTCATTATAAAAAGGAAAAAAAGAAAATAATGTTGTTTGGTTATTTCCCTCCTTCCTGAAGCACATGCAAGTAACTGGGATTTACATTCTTGAGAAAGATTATTTTGTTGCTTTTCTTATTTAAAGTTAAAAAAATAAAATTAAGCAATAAATCATAGCAGATCGGTGTTACTAGATGATTATAGCACACTTTAGGGGATATTTTAAAGTGTGAATCCAAGTGGCTTTATCCCCTTCAGGGACATGTAATAATCCCTCTGAAAAACACTACTGGAGTATTATATTGATATTATGAAATATAACTTATTTCAAAAGGAAATCATGTAGATCTGTGCTTTTACTAGGCGATATACATATGGCTGCTAAGTCACTTCAGTCGTGTTTGACTCTGTGCAACCCCATAGACGGCAGCCCACCAGGCTCCTCTGTCCCTGAGATTCTCCAGGCAAGAACACTGGAGTGGGTTGCCATTTCCTTCTCCAATGTGTGAAAGTGAAAAGTGAAAGTGAAGTCACTCAGTCGTGTCCGACCCTTAGCGACCCCATGGACTGCAGCCTACCAAGCTCCTCTGTCCATGGGATACATGTGGCAAAGGATGAATAAAATATAAAAATGAAGGTTAAAACAATTTTGTTCATAAACCTAGTTAAATGTCTTATACTACTGATGTCTCAAATATTTGGAGCATTTCTTAGAACCAATTAAATGATTAAAACTAGACAATTGATAATAAGATGATTGCCTCTGTTAAGGTGGTTAAAATTCAAGGTGTACGAATTTACTTGAAAATGAAATGGTGTGAAAGTTGATGATTAATGTTTCATACTTTAAGAAATGGCATCATTTATGGAAATACATAGTTTCAGAATAAAATTCTAACCTGTAAAAGCCTCCCTTTTGACAGTGCTTTAAAAAATCTTTCCATTATTGCAGGGTAATAGCTTGACTGTAATGTCTGCTGTTAAAGGAGCAAGTGCCTGTACAAATATTAATCTTACATTATTACTGCTAAATATTCAACTGATTTGAATATTAAAATAGCCCAAAGGCTCTTCAATAAAATATGTGATTACTGAAATAGTACAGTCCTTTTTATCATGCCAGGCATATTCCATACATATATTAACAGATTTCATAGTTGCTTAAGTTAAGTAAATATATTAATTTATAATAGTGGCAAAGCCTGAAGTTTAATTTGGGGCCTTTAGAAATGTTCTTGCCATTATTATTTGAACTTATCTAGTACATTGTAATAAAATTTTGATTCTGTGGGTAAAAGTTTAACTGTTGAAACTTTATATTACATTTTTATTTCTGGAAACTCAGATATAATTCTTAAGAATATCTTTTAAAATAATAATAGCTAACACTTATATAGCAATTTCTATGTCAGGCTCCAGTCTAAATACTTCAAGTTATTAAAGTTTTTAATACTTGTAACAAATGTATAAGGAAGGTGCTATTAGTAGTACCATTTTATAAATGATTGAATTGAATCTGAGTGTTTAGGTCATCTCTTCAAGGCCACGCAGTTAGGAAGTGTTTAAGCCAAGATTCTAGTCCATATGTGTCAGATTTCATAGTCTCTGCTTTTGCTAAAATTTATTTAATGAAGATGAATTTTAAATAACCAGGATGCTTTTTTAAAAGAAAATATTCAGATGCTAAATATTACTCTGTGAATAATAACATTTTATGAAAACATTTTATGTGTGTGAAATGGCCTCATCATTCTATGTGTGAAAACTGAAAGGAAACTGATTAAAGTGAACTATGAAATTGAGTCCCTGTGTCCTATTTTACAGTATGTAACATAGAGTCTATAAATGACTCATTAATGCTGAGGAGAGTACAGAAAAGCTGAAGAATTTACCTGAAGTGCTTTATTGCTAACTTCTCTCTGCCATTGCAAGGTTAGAGAAACTATAAGCAAGGACAAACAAGTATAATTTCAAAGTTGGCAAATGTTCCTTTCAGCTTCCCACTGTAGTCCTTGTTCTGTTAAGTTCTCCATGGTTCTTGCTTTCTCTATTCACAAGTTTCCAGTCTTCTTTATTTGCATCTCAGTTATTTAGAATTCTTAGTCTGGCTTGCCCTAGATTAACCCATACTCACAGAATCCAGATTTTAAGGGTTTTAAAGTTGGCAAAGCCAGTTATCTTAAAATAATTGAATCAGTTATAGAAACAAACTCAATGAATAGTCTTTTATGTATTAACAGGATTTATTAGCAGGATGCTTCTTGTTAATGTCAACAGGCAAGTGTTTTGTAGTCAGACAAACTTGAGTTTGTTTTCCAGCTTTGCTATGCTTTTAACTCTGTGAATTTGGGTAAGTTACTTTATCAAGTCATTTTCTTATGTGTAAAATTGGAGAAAATAGTATCTACCTCCTTGAATTAAGGTTTTTTTTTTTTTTAATGCGTGTTAAGTGTTTACCACATGGTAGATACTAAATGAACAATGCTCCTTTTTCTCGTATTGAACATTGCCAGTGGTGGAAAACATGACATGCTGAGGCAGTTATAGCCTCAGCCCTCTTCCATTTAGATCTCATCTGCCCTTTTCTGGTTATTTTTGTATTCTGCAGCGTCTCTGACTCACGTTAACTGGTCCCAGTACCTGTCTGGACCTCAATGTTCTCATCTGAAAGGACAGATTTCACAGGATACATTTTACAATCTCTTCCCCTCTTCCTGTCTATAATACTTGGCAATACTTTGTGACACTCTTAGATTTAAGTCTTTCCCATTTTGCTACTCAGTAACTGTGAAGCTGGTGACAATGTGAATATATTTTCCTGCCCTTAACTTGTCATTTTTGGAAGTCAATTTTAAGGAGGTAATGCTAATGACAGTGTTTAAGGCAGAAAAGCATTTCATTTTCAAGCAAAATCCTACGTTGAATTTCAATATCCAATACAATTACAAGCAGAATAGCTCCTGAATAAAGTAGGGTTGAATATAAAGGATACCTCTCTGTTTGGCTTCTTGGCCTCAGATTCATCTTACTGCCACATTTTCCTTGTAACAAGTGGCCTTCAAGGTAACTCCATGGACACTTTGAATTTCTTGAAACATGATTTTAAAAATATTTATTTGACTGTGTTGACTCTTAAGTGCGGCTTGTGGGACCTTCGTTGTGTCAGGCGGGATCTTCCGTTGCAGCACAGGGACTCTGGTTGTGGCACAGCAGCTCTGTAGTGCGGGGCTCAGTAGTTGTGCTGTTCAATCTTAGTTGCTCCTTGGTATGCGGGATCTTGGTTCCCAGGCCAGGGATCAAACCCAACCCATGTCCCCTGCATTGCAAGGTGGATTCTTAACCATTAGACCACCAGGGAAGTCCTGAAACACAGTTTTTAAACCACTGCTATAAGTCAAAGATGGTTTTTATGGTGGGTCTTTCAATAACTATGGTGAACTGAAGTAAACTACCTGTTGTACTCGGGCTTAAGGCCCAGGGGAGATTTAATTTCAAGGCAGCCTCAAGGTGCCATTTTTCTTTCTCCTACTTCTCAAAGAACTGATTATCCTAGTAATTAAATAGGAAAACCTTTTAGGGTGGTTAAAGCTTCATGTAAACAATAGAAAACAAGCATGCAATAGAAAACTTTAAGACAATTTTAAGAAATAGTGCATAAAATATGATTGTTTTAGGAGTACTACATCAAGTGTCTCTTTTCTTCTTTTGCTGTTCTTCCTATGCCTGAGCTCAGTGTCTTCCTTCCCAGGAAAATGTGTAGAATTCTCAGACACTATTGTATGATTACAGTGAATGGTAAAATACTTGTCATTCTTTCCAAGGTATGGAGTGTTAACCCAATGATGTGACAATTTCATCAACTCGAATTACATTTGGTTTAGCTAGTGTTCTCATGTGGTTTAGGTTTTCTTCTTTGAAAAAAATTATCTTTAGTTTTTATCAGCATAATTATTACATTTAGGAAGAGCCAGGGTGGCTTTATCTTACTTGTATAATTGATAGACTTACTCTTATTACTCCATGAGTAAGTATAACCACACATCATATACTATTATAAATTATAAATTATAAAATTACATTTCTTCTCATGCTACTCTTACACAACACGTATTGGTGTGTGGTATTCTGTCTTGAATATGCCTCCCCATAAACCTTAAACAGATGATAGTAGTTCAGTAGTATTCCTAGTTGTGACCTTACCTGTAAGAATTTTGCAATTCGGATTTTCACTTGTGCCAAGTGAACAATAGAGAATGCTGATTGGACATATTTTGCAGCTATATGAGGACTGGCTTCATATTTTTTGCTACCTGTTTGCAAAACTTTGTGCATTTCTCTACATTTCATCTCCTTTTTAACATTTCTTAAGACAGTTATTTCAGATGGGAGAAGAAAATCAGTAACAATTTTTATAACAGGTTTATATTTTTCAATACAAATATAATTATATTTTTTCACATACTTTTTGTCCATAAACCTCTTTCAATTTCCAAATTAGATAAGGCATAAAGACTGAATCGGGTTACTATTTTTCCACTTTCTGACTTATTTCTCTTTAAGATATTATTATTCCCTTAATTAGATAATGCATAAACACAATTTTCTGCACAATAGTGAGGATTTCTTGAAATAGGTTTTTAGTCTTAGAATTATCCAATACTATTCAAATACTACTTTTTCTTCCATTCTGTTGCATATAACTTTTGAAGCGCAAAGTATAAAATTTGATTTTTTTTTTAACTTGGCACATTGTTTTCTATGGAAAAAATCATATTTTCTAATGAAATAAGCTTATATTCTATAGAAGGCAGAATTATTTGTCAAAAAAAAATACATCAAAATGACTATGTTATGGGCACATGATACTTGATAGAGTGTTAATGATCTATTCTATGAGTGCCACAGATTTAATGACCCAGAACTGCCTATTCAAACAGCCATTCCAGCTGCTAACTAGCCATGCCCCTTGCTTGCTTTTTCTTGTATCTGGATCAGCATACAAAGCAGTACTGAATTTGCCCCTGTTCCTTTCCCTTTTCTTCTTTCCACCTCTAAATAGATGTCTTTCTTATTCTGTTCCCTTTCTCTTTTTCACTAGTCTGTTCTATATTTTTCAGTTTTTGTCTGTGGACTTTAAGATTCAATCTTTGCATATCAATTCAAATAATTGGTTGATATCTTCTTTAACCAGTCATTTGAGTCAATTGTCATTGTTCCCAAACATTTTAGAGATATTTATACTATTTAATGTTCTCAATATTTGATTTGTATGATTGCTCAATTCTTTTGAACCTTTTATTTCATTTTATTTAATTCATTTCTTTACACATTTTGTTGAGCATCAGGCTGTTATTAGGGATATAAGACACAGTTCTTGCCTTCAAAGACCTCATGGTTTAATAAGGGAAGTAAACATTGAAACTCTTGCAATTTTTGAGGTACTATAGTAAAGAGAAGGGTAGGATACAGTATAAGAAACAGAAAGTGATAGTTTATCTGGATAAAAATAATTGACAAAGGCAGAAATATTTGAGCAGACTCTTGGAGATTGAGTAAGCATGTTTCCAATTTAAAAGGGTGAGAGAAAACATTCTTGGTAAAGGTATTAGTGTTTACAAAGATAGTGAGTGACATGAAATTACTTCAAACCCAGTGAGATGTACTCAGGGAAATGCATTTTGTGGTAGAAGAGGTTGAGAAAAAAGGTAGGTACCAGGAGATAGAAGATTGCCTGATTTTTATCTGATAGGTGAAGAGGAATAAGCGCATAATTTATTTAAATTCAATTATCAGACCTCTTGATCAATAACATATATTTTCATGGGAATTTTATTATGCCTATGTGAAAATAGATATTTTTTGTGTAATATCCTCTTATTAAAGGAGTTAAAATAAGGTTTTTAGTTTTAGAAACAATTTCAGTATAATGTGAAATACATTAGAACAAGGATGACAGAGTTAGTTTGAAAGCTGTAGAGACCACCAAGTTAAGAGATAAAGGCTTAGATAACTGTTATGCTGTGATAAAAAGAGGAAGGAAGAGTTTGAGGATCATTAAGCTGTTGAAAAGGATTAAAAGGCAAAATGATAGGATACTGAAAGAGGAACTCTCCAGGTCAGTAGGTGCCCAATGTGCTACTGGAGATCACTGGAGAAATAACTCCAGAAAGAATGAAGGGATGGAGCCAAAGCAAAAACAATACTCAGTTATGGATGTGACTGATGATAGAAGCTAGGTGTGATGTTGTAAAGAGCAATATTGCATAGGAACCTAGAATGTTAGGTCCATGAATCAAGGCAAATTGGAAGTGGTCAAACAGGAGATGACAGGAGTCAACGTTGACATTCTAGGAATCAGCGAACTAAAATGGACTGGTATGGGTGAATTTAACTTGGATGACCATTATATCTACTACTGTGGGCAGGAATCTCTTAGAAGGAATGGAGTAACCATCATGGTGAACAAAAGAATCCAAAATGCAATAATTGGATGCAATCTCAAAAACGACAGAATGATCTCTGTTCGTTTCCAAGGCAAACCATTCAATATCACAGTAATCCAAGTCTATGCCCCAACCAGTAATGCTGAAGAAGCTGAAGTTGAAAGGTTCTATGAAGACCTACAAGACCTTTTAGAACTAACACCCAAAAAATATGTCCTTTTCATTATAGGGGACTGGAATGCAAAAGTAGGAAGTCAAGAAACACCTGGAGTAACAGGCAAATTTGGCCTTGGAATACGGAATGAAGCAGGGCAAAGACTAATAGAGTTTTGCCAAGAAAATGCACTGGTCGTAGCAAGCACCCACTTCCAACAACACAAGAGAAGACTCTACATATGGACATCACCAGATGGCCAACACTGAAATCAGATTGATTATATTCTTTGCAGCCAAAGATGGAGAAGCTCTATACAGTCAGCAAAACCAAGACTGGGAGCTGACTGTGGCTCAGATCATGAGCTCCTTATTGCCAAATTCAGACTGAAATTGAAGAAAGTAGGGAAAACCACTAGACCATTCAGGTATGACCTAAATCAAATTCCTTATGATTATACAGTGGAAGTGAGAAATAGATTTAAGGGACTGGATCTGATAGATAGAGTCCCTGATGAACTATGGACAGAGGTTTGTTACATTGTACAGGAGACAGGGATCAAGACCATCCCCATGGAAAGAAATGCAAAAAAGCAAAATGGCTGTCTGGGGAGGCCTTACAAATAGCTGTGAAAAGAAGAGACATGAAAAGCAAAGGAGAAAAGGAAAGAATATAAGCATCTGAATGCAGAGTTCCAAAGAATAGCAAGGAGAGATAAGAAAGCCTTCCTCAGCGATCAATGCAAAGAAATAGAGGAAAACAACAGAATGGGAAAGACTAGAGATCTCTTCAAGAAACCTAGAGATACCAAGGGAATATTTCATGCAAAGATGGGCTCGATAAAGGACAGAAATTGTACAGACCTAACAGAAGCAGAAGATATTAAGAAGAGGTGGCAAGAATACACAGAAAATTTATACAAAAAAGAGCTTCACAACCAAGATAATCATGACGGTGTGATCACTCACCTACAGCCAGACATCCTGGAATGTGAAGTCAAGTGGGCCTTAGAAAGTCTCACTACGAACAAAGCTAGTGGAGGTGATGGAATACAGTTGAGCTATTTCAAATCCTGGAAGATGATGCTGTGAAAGTGCTGCACTCAGTATGCCAGCAAATTTGGAAAACTCAGCAGTGGCCACAGGACTGGAAAAGGTCCGTTTTCATTCCAATCCCAAAGAAAGGCAGTGCTAAAAAATGCTCAAACTACCCCACAATTGCACTCATCTCATACACTAGTAAAGTAATACTCAAAATTCTCCAAGCCAGGCTTCAGCAATACATGAACCGTGAACTTACAGATGTTCAAGCTAGCTTTAGAATAGTCACAGAAACCAGAGTTCAAATTGCCAACATCTGTTGGATCATTGAAAAAGCAAGCTTAATGTATATTCAGATGACCAGGAGATCCTCTTCACAAGTAGTTTTCTACATCAATAAGTCTGAGTTGTGGCCTGAAATTCTGCAGTTTGTTAAAGTCTCTGGGAGATGGCCATGCTGTCTGTCCATGGACCATACTTTGCATAACAAGTAACTAAGAGATAGTTAGATTTTAACACTAACAAGGAGATATGAGCTGGATATGTAGGTTCACAAATTCTTAACATATTGGTGCAATTGAAGCCAAGTTACAGATTGTTTATGCAGATTAACAATTTAAAAATATTTAATAATAAAGCCATATTTGAGCGATTATTAAAAATTGAAAATTATGCTAATTTTGACAGACTTAAGATTTTGTTTAAAGTGTATTCTTAAATTCAGTTCTGCCTTTTATTTATTTAGTTGTCAACCAGTGAAGTTCATATTTGCAGTTTATTTTGGGGGAGAAATATACGTATTTTGGGCCTCCTGGTGACTCAGATGGTAAAGAATATGCCTGCAATGCAGGAGACACAGGTTTGATCTTCCAGGCCAGGAAGATTCCCTGGGGAAGGAAAAGGCTACCTATTTCAGTATATTTGCCTGGAGAATTTCATGGACAAAGGAGCCTGGCAGGCTACAGTCCATGGGGTCACAAAGAAGTGGACACGACTGAGCAACTAACACTTTTTTACAAGGAATGTGATGAAAAAATTATTAATAAAATGGCACCAATAAAGGTCGATCCCTTCTTAAATGAGAAAGATCTCATTCTTATACCAATCAGGTGAAACTTTTCTTAAAATAGGATAAAAACTCCATGGTCCTACTGTATAGCAGAGGAAACTATATTCAATATGCTATAATGAGCCATAAAGGAAAATAATAGGAAAAATTTATATATATAGGAGAAACATTTTGCTTTACAGCAGACATTAACATATTATAAAACAACTATACCTCAGTAAAATAAATTAAAAAAATATATGATAAAAACAAACTGGCAACTGTGGGAACCCAGACATTCAGACACATATTATACTTTGAATCGAGGAAGAGTATGTACAATTAAAAGAAAAATAAAGCTGCTTTCTGACTATGAAAGGTGAGTAGAGAAAAAGGAAGCTGGCTAAGCAAATGGAGACTAAAAATGTCAGGAATTCAAGTTATTGCAAGCAAAAGAAAAGCAGGTTTCTGGGAGGAAGTGGTAAACAATATTGTAAGTCACAGTCAGTGACAGTAAGAATTGGTGATGGACAATATTTGTTGTTCTTAGAATTTTTGCACTTATGCAGTAGGTGGCCATTTTAAAACTATTTTAGGAGAAGAAGAAGTTCAGAAGAATCCAGATATCTGTGACTTGAGATTGAATTAGGAGGTGAGAAATTCAAAGAAATGAA
Organism: Bubalus kerabau; assembly: GCF_029407905.1. Lineage (NCBI taxonomy): Eukaryota > Metazoa > Chordata > Mammalia > Artiodactyla > Bovidae > Bubalus > Bubalus kerabau. The sequence continues at coordinate 73,547,759 of NC_073629.1, forward strand.
GGGAAACCAGTTTTTTGTTGGTTTGTTTAAGGAATTTTACTGTGAACAGTATAAAAAAGAGAGGGCTAGTTCATAAAATCTCATTTTAAAAATTGTATTTTAATTTCAGTATGGAGGACAACTAGTGTTTATACCTTTTTGGTGTAGGAAACTCCAATCAGTAGCTTGCTGCTGCTGCTAAGTCGCTTCAGTCGTGTCCGACTCTGTGCGACCCCATAGACGGCAGCCCACCAGGCTCTGCCTTCCCTGGGATTCTCCAGGCAAGAACACTGGAGTGGGTTGCCATTGCCTTCTCCATTGTGTGAAAGTGAAAAGTGCAAGTGAAGTCGTTAGTCGCATCCGACTTGTAGCGAGCCCATGGACTGCAGCCTACCAGGCTCCTCCATCCACGGGATTTTCTAGGCAAGAGTACTGGAGTGGCTTGCCATTGCCTTCTCCGAATCAGTAGCTTAGGATTCAATAGATGTGAAGTAGAAACAGGAGTTTTGGCTTCTGCCTGCCATTAACAATTCATTTACTAGAGCTGGAAAATGAATGCTAAAGCAATCAGACAAAATGCTGTATTCTCATTTCTTTCCCATCTTTCAATTCTTAATAATAAATCAGTCAAATGAGAACAACTTCACAGGTAGAAGGGGGTAGCACTTTAGTTGATCCAGTGAACTATCTGCATTAATTATGTCACTTCTGGAAATGTTTTACATAGAAACTACAAAGAAAGACAAAATTACCCTTCTTTGTATCAGTAATATTATCAAATGCTGCTAAATCAAAATCAAAATTCAGTTTATGATTTTGATTTTGATCACAGAAATTAGAGCTTTGCTGTATTTTCTCATTTTAAACCTGGGCTTGTTTATCTCCCTCAGTTACTTTTTCTATCTTGGTGCTATAGACTGGTTTGAGATTGATGGTGAATTCAGAGTTTTGATAATATCTTGTTAACTTTTGATTTCCAGGGATTAGCATTACTTAGAGATGTTCTCTCTAGACAGTTATTTACTAACTCATCCAATAAATTACTGTATTTCTTAATAAGGACTTTTAAAACCATGATACAGTAGTATCGAGCTAGTTAAAAACCATTTTGTGGATAAGTTTTATGTGACTAATTAGGCACTTTGGAAATACCTGGTCTTCAATATGGTAAGAATATTCTGAGATAATTTGGGTTCAGTATAAAGTTCAGTATCTGTATGGGTGGTAAGTTGCTTCAGTTGTGTCCAACTCTGCGATTTTATGGACTGTAGTCCCCCAGGCTCCTCAGTCCATGGGATTCTCCAGCCAAGAATACTAGACTGGGTTGCCATGCTTTCTTCTAGGGGATCTTCCTGACCCAGGGACCAAACCCACAGTTAAGTCTTCTGCAGGCAGATTCTTTACCACTAGTGCCACCTGGGAAGCCCCCAGTATCTGTATCCAGTTCCGTTTCAGTCACTCAGTTGTGTCCGACTCTTTGCAACCCCATGGAATCGCAGCACGCCAGGCCTCCCTGTCCAATCACCAACTCCTGGAGTCCACCCAAACCCATGTCAATTGTGTCGGTGATACCATCCAACCATCTCATCCTCTGTCATCCCCTTCTCCTCCTGCCCTCAATCATTCTAGCATCAGGGTCTTTTCAAATGAGTCAGCTCTTCACATCAGGTGGCCAAAGTATTGGAATTTCAGCTTCAACATCAGTCCTTCCAATGAACATCCAGGACTGATCTCCTTTAGGATGGACTGGTTGGATCTCCTTGCAGGCCAAGGTACTCTCAAGAGTCTTCTCCAACACCACAGTTCAAAAGCATCAATTCTTCGGTGCTCAGCTTTCTTTATAGTCCAACTCTCACATCCATATCCATACATGACTACTGGAAAAACCATAGCCTTGACTAGACAGACATTTGTCGGCAAAGTAATGTCTCTGCTTTTTACTATGTTGTCTAGGTTGGTCATAACTTTCCTTCCAAGGAGCAAGCGTCTTTTAATTTCATGGCTGCAATCACCATCCGCAGTGATTTTGGAGCCCAGAAAAATAGTCAGCCACTGTTTCCACTGTTTCCCCATCTATTTGCCATAAAGTGATGGGACCGGATGCCATGATCTTAGTTTTCTGAATGTTGAGCTTTAAGCCAACTTTTCTCTCTCCTTTTTCACTTTCATCAATAGGCTCTTTAGTTCTTCTCTTTCTGCCATAACGGTAGTGTCATCTGCATATCTGAGTATCTGTATAGACGTCCCTATTTTTAAAATGTTGTAAATACGTGGAATTTAAGCAGTGTCTGTCTTTTTTTTTTTTTTTTTTGATAGGGTCAGTGAGAAGGTTATACTACATGAGACATAAAACTTAGCAATATGTTTTATGAGTTATGTTTTGGTGTCGACTAGAAAGTGTTCCTTAAAAGTTTAATAGACTTTCTTGATTTTTGGACCATAAATCATCTGTGGGAAAGTGAAATTGGATTGTTTCACTGTAACTCCCAAGTGGCAAATCATTTCAAGAGCTCTATGAATAGGTGCATTTGCACAATCTGATTGGCTACCCTAAAGGCAAGAGCAATTATATTATGCTAATGTACATGTTATGCTCAGAAATCTGAATTTACCATTCTAATACACCAATGTATATTGTCTTTTTCAAGAGGTGAGCTTATAGCTGTCAAGTTTTGTGTAAAGAAAGATTTTAAAGATTAGCAATTGTCAAGTTTAGGGAGCTTGAAGCATTCTTACATTTCATGATAATGATTGAATCTTTCCGTTGACAGTAAATACAGAGCTGAATATAGTGATAACCTTGATTAAGTATTACATGGTTGTGGAAACATTCTGGGAAAGGCTTTTTACATCTTTATGTGACAATTATAACAACCTGAGGAAAGTTATTTGGAAATTTGCTCATTAAGAACTTTGCAAAAAAGCATTTGTTTGCATTGCCTAATCAAATGGAACAGTGGATACATAATTTTTCCTAGGGCATATAATTTATGCTCAAAAATGTTGCAATACTTTTGTGACACCGTTTACCAAGGATTTTTATTTATTTTATTTTATAGCTCATCATATTTTTTAACAGGAAGAATCCCCTTTAAAATTGAGTAAACAAAAGTAAAAGCTACATCCCTTGCTTCACCTAACACAGAAACATAAGAAGATGTATACTATACACTACAGACTTTTCACTTTTTATTTTAGATGGAGAAAACAGTGAATGATGTGATGCTTAAAATCTTTAGTACATAAAATTTTTCTGAAATAATTTCTAGTACCTTCTTCAGTAATAAGTCATGTAGCTAGATGACTGTATATGAAAAATTATCTGTGTAAGTCAAACATTTTATTCTAAATTTTAGCAAGAGTGATTCCATGAGTTAAGAGACAATAACTTATGTAATAGCTGAGTTATAAAAGGTGATTTTCTTTTGAAATAGTTTATATGGTGCTTTTAAAGCTTTTTCTTAATATGATGAAGTAAATGATATGTACCCTAGTTTTAAGCAGTTGGTTGAGTTCACTGTCATCGTCTATGACTATGATTACTTTTGTTTAAACAATATAGTGTATCAAGACAGCAGTGCGGCATAATTTGATAGGAGAACATAATAAAATATAATGGCATTTACTAGTCCCTTATACACCCACTAAGTTATTTTGTTAGTTCATTAAAGTGTTTTCTGTTTCACTTTAATTTTTATTGATCCCCAGTGAATACGAAAGCCTTTATGTAGCTCAACTCTTTAATTTGTTATTTCAGTAATTATTATTCTTGTTTTGTTTGTTAAGATTTTTTTCATTAAAATGTTTTAAACATGGAATGTAATCTAGCAGGGAAGCATTATATTAACTTTAAAAATCCCTTGCTTTAATTTACAAGATATTTTTTTTAATCTCATTATGGGGGATTTAGCAGCAAAACTCTCATTTACACAAAAACAGGCCTATTGGCCTCTCTATGTAGGGGAATTTGCATCTGCATTTTAAAGCACTAAGCCTTTTTAATATCCCCTTGATAAATTAGCTTTCAGGATTCATCCAACAAATAGATGTGGGGAGAAACTGTAAACACTTAGCTAAGTGGTTACAGATACATAAGCAATTAAAATGAGGTAATTTTATTTGTGTAAAGGGTTTGGGCTTAATTTGAATCAGCGAGTGGCAAGGGGTCCGCTCAGGTTCCAGTGCCACCAGTGCCATTGCCAGCACAGTGCCAGTAAAAATCCATTAACAGTAAATAAAAATCCAATGACAGTAAAAATCCAATAGAGAAGACGCTGGCAGTTATGTCAGTTTCTTTTCAAAAACTTCTGTCACAGAAATGACGAAGATGACACTGAAATGCAATGAACAGAGAGAATGGAATACCCTTTAATTAAAATGATTTGGATAGGTACATATTTTATCCTTCAGGTGTTTTTATTACTTGGGATATTTCGTTGGACTAAAATGAGATGACTTAGAAAGGAGTAGGATATGTAAATATTTTATTCTTACTGTGTGAGTCTTTCCATTGTTTTATATCACAAGTCTTTGGCAACTTTAAAAACAATAAAATTAAAAGACCTTAGAAATTGTCTTTTCTGAGGGCAGGAGGAGAAGGGCACGACAGAGGTTGAGATGGTTGGATGGTATCATCGACTCAATGGATGTGGGTTTGGGTGGACTCTGGGAGTTGGTGATGGACAGGGAGGCCTGGCGTGCTGCGGTTCATGGGGTAGCGAAGAGTCGGACAGGACTGAGCGACTGAACTGAACTGAGAAATTGTCATATCTTAAGAATTTTTCAAATTCAATGAATTTCTTATCTTTGCTTTGTTCAAAACCCTTAACATGTTAATTTTTAAATGTTGCCTTGTCAAATTTATCCTTAGATACCCTGAAATTTTGTTGTTTATCTTTTTAAAATTAAATAATTAAAAAAATTACTAGTATGTAAAAATGCAATTTTTTCAATCATGTTGATTTTTATAAACAGCAACCTTGGGAAGTAATTATTGAATTTAATTACGAATTGTAAAATTTTTCTGATACCTCCATATGAAGTAATTATTGAATTTAAATACAAATTATAAAATTCTTCTGGTACCTCCATGTAGATACTCATCTCTATGAATAATGATAATTTGGATACTTCTTTAACAATTTATACTTCTTATTTCTCTTGTCACATTGTACTGGCTAAAATTTTTGTTAGATTTTAAAAAAGATTTGATTGTAGCAAATATCTGTGTCAAGTTATAAAGGAAATAATTCAGTTTTTCATTATTGACAGTACTATTAACCTTTCATTACTGACAATACTATTAGACTTTACACATGTAAGCTTTTTTTCAGTTTTTAAAGGTTTTAAAAAATAGATATAAATTTTATTGAATGTATTGTCATCCACTGGGATATGAGAGTTAGTAACAACCTAGAGGGGAGGGAGGTGGGACGGATATTCAAGTGGGAGAGGACATCTGTAAATCTATGGCAGATTCATGTTGATGTTTTGTAGAAACCAACACAATACTGTAAAGCAAGTATCTTTCAATTAAAAATAAAGAAAAAATCTATTATCAAAGTAATTAAATCCTTAAATAACAATGTGGTCAGAAGGCATGATTCTTTTTTATAAGCTGTTAATTTCAGTTTACTTTTAAATACTTACTTTCATATTTATGAAATTTGGGCTTCCCAGGTGGCGCTGGTGGTATAAAGAACCCACTTGCCTATCAGGATTCATAAAGGATGCCGGTTCGATTCCTAGGTCAGGAAGATTCTTTGGAGAAGGGCATGGCAACCCACTCCAGTATTCTTGCCAGAAGAATCCCATTGACAGAGGAGCCTGGTAGGCTACAACCCATGGTGTTGCAAAGAGTTGGACACTACTGAAGAGACTTAGTATGAGTGTGTGCATGCATTATGAAATTTGGCTTTAATTTTATAGTCTGAGAGTTTGTTTGTCTGGTTTTGGTATCCAGTGCATAGTTATATAAGGCAATGGCACCCCACTCCAGTACTCTTGCCTGGAAAATCCCATGGACGGAGGAGCCTGGTAGGCTGCAGTCCATGGGGTCGCTAAGAGTCGGGCATGACTGAACGACTTCCCTTTCACTTTTCACTTTCATGCATTGGAGAAGGAAATGGCAACCCACTCCAGTGTTCTTGCCTGGAGAATCCCAGGGACGGGGGAGCCTGGTAGGCTGCCATCTATGGGGTCGCATAGAGTCGGACACGCCTGAAGCGACTTAGCAGCAGTATCAGCAGCAGCAGCATAGTTATATCAGTGAATGAGAATAGAGTCTTTTCTTTACTTCTCGTCTTTGAAAGAATTTAACATTAGATTATCAGTTCTTCAAATAACTGGAAGAATTTTCCAGTAAAACCTGAGCCTGATGGTCTTTAGGGCATGATTTTTTTTTTTTTTTTTTTTAACCAGTGGTTTGTTTCCTTAATAATTACATGAATATTATAAAAGTTCTAATTTTTGAGTAAGTTTTTTGAGTAAATGTTTCCAACACATAGCATGTTGCCTAGGTTCTTAAATACATTGACATAACATTTTCCAAAATATTTTTTTTGCCAATTAATTTCTATCACACCTATAATTATGTTCCCTTTTTCATTTGTATTATTGTTTTTATTACTTCTCTCTTTTTATTTATTTTGTTAGATATTTGTTATTTTTCTTAATTTTCTTGAATCAATATTTAATTATTTGGAAGTTATGATCATTTCTGTATTTGATTTACTAATACATTATTTCTGCTGTTTTTAAAATCAATTTCTTGTTTTTAACCTCCTTTGAATTTGTCCTCTTGTTCTTTTTCTGGCATAAATTTAAATGCTTAGTGCACTAATTTTCAGTCTTCTGACAAAATATAAATAATTTATGTTTATAGTTTTTTCTCTCTATGCTGGGTATGTATGTTCCTCAAGTTTTGATAACATAGTATATTTAATTGTTGGTATTGAGTTTTTTTAAATAATCATTATGATTTTCTTTCACTCTTAAATTCTTAGAATTTATTAAATTTTCAACAAATAAGGTTCTTAAAAATGAAACTTTCTAGTTTTCATTTCTAAATATTATTGTAATAAGAGGATAGTCATGAAATTTTCAGCTTTATAGTATACATTTAATATTTGTAAACATTTCAAGAGTTCTTAGAAAATTGTATTCTTTCAAGTATTGTGAACCCAGTTCATTTATGACCATCATGTCAGTCTCATTACTTAATTTGTTCACATCTTCTGTGTACTTTCCTATTTTTTTTTTCTTTTAGTCTGCATGATCTGATAATTACCAAGAGTTGTTAACACCTGCCATTATAATGATATATTGGTCATTTTATTCTAGTGACAATGTCGATTTTTTGCTTAAATATTTTGTAGCTATCTTATAAGTCCATCTAAAATTAAACAGTTTTAAGCAGTTTTTCTTTCTGTTGAATTGAATCTTAAATCAGTTTGTAGTGACTTTCATTATCTCTTTGTGTGTTGATTTGTTACACTATTTTTTCTTATGATTTACTTTGAAATTAAAATAACTATATCCGATATTTTTTGTCTGTTTATTTAGAATTTGCCTGACATCTTTTTCTGTCCTTTAACACTATCTTACAGTGTACTTATGTTTTAGGCATTTTCCTGTAAGTGGCATAAAGCCAGGCTGTGTTTATTTTTAACTAGTGCAATAGTTTTTGTTGGTCAATTTATTAAGGCCCAATTTAGCAAGTATGCCTACTATACTTTTTTCCTAGGGGGTGAGGGGTTTTCCTGTTTAACTTACCAATAGTATTGCTTTTCAGAAGTCTGGTATTATGGGAACTTAATTTTTTCAACCTGCCACATTTTCTAGGTTCCAGGTTTTATCTGTCGCCTTCCAGATTAGCTTGAGAGATCCACACTATGCTTCTTAAGATAAAGGGGAATTTTTAGGATTAACTTTTCTTTCTCCAGGCATTCTTATAATTTTGGCCCCTGAATATTTTCTTTCCCTGAATTTTCTATCATCTCAACCATACATGTAATATTTTTAGGTGATCTATGTCAAGACTATTTTTCTTAAAATCTGTTATGCTTTATTGCCAGAAACAAAGGGATACTTTATTTTTTAAAAATTTTTGGAAAATGAATACTTTAAAAAAACGTAGTATGTGAAATTAAAATCTTAGACTCTGGAGGAAACTTTAGTGTCCTAGCCAATTTTTTAAATTTATGTAGGCCTATAGTTTCTTCATTAAAAAAAATAGGAATGTTAATATTTCTTTTGCAGCATTAGTGCTTTTTATTATAACTTGAATATGTGAAACCCTTGGCTCATCCTTAGCCACATAATAATTGGTAGTTAATGTTATTTTCATAAAGACTATTATGTTAAAAAAAGTATTAAGTGAAGAACGCTTTTAAAAACAGAACAGATGTGATGAAACATAAGCTGCCAATAACACTATGAATGATTTTAGGTTAAAATGTATAGCTTCAATTTTGCAGTGATGCAGGGAACAAAATAAGGAAATGTGATATTGTATGGCAAATTAGGCACAGTATTGGAGCTCAACCATTATTCAGCTTTTATCAAAAAAGAAATGGCAACTTCAGAATTAATACACAGCCAATTTAAACATGCCATTACTATCTCAAAGCTTCTAACTGGGTTGAAATTTATTCACTGATCTGATCAAGAATTCATGTCTGTCTTTAATACTTTCATTTTATTTGTTCTTCCTAGCTTTTATTACTCTTAAAGCATTTCAGCTTCATATGATGGAACTAGAATATGGTAGAGCTGCCTTATAACAAACTGTTGACTTTGTCTTTTTTTTTTTTTTCCTGTCACTATTTTCTAGTATGGAACAAGAAAAGGCTGTTTAGATTGTTTTATAGTTGTGCATATACTTATGAAAATGTCCTTATGATTAGGACTACATATACATGTGAAAGAGAATCTTGAATAGATTGTTTTACCATTCTGTTTTGAGACACTAATACCCATTTTAATTTTTTCAGTTAGATGAAAATACATAAAAATGAATTCCAAGAGTTAAAAGCATAATACTGCTATCCACTTCACTGCTTAAACTAAAAACCCTGGGATCATACTTGACTATTCTCCTTTTCCCTCACATCACAAACATGAAGATGTACTCATTTCTAACATCAAAATACATATTGAATCATATTTCATTATTTCCAGTGCAACCATCCTCTCCAAAGCCACTGTCACCTCTGGTACTTCCTGACCTGTCTTGCTGTTTCTACTCTTTCTCTTCTGTAGCATACTCTTTGCAGAGCAGCTTGACAGATGTCTTTGAAATCAATGTTAGATAATGTTATTCTTCACTAAGATTCCTCCATTGTTCTTTCATTACACCTAAGTAAAGAATAAAATCCTTGTAGTGGCCTCTGGCCTATTCCTACTGCTACTGCTGCTAAGTCACATCAGTCGTGTCCGACTCTGTGCGAACCCATAGATGGCAGCCCACCAGGCTACCCCATCCCTGGGATTCTCCAGGCAAGAACACTGGAGTGGGTTGCCATTGCCTTCTCCAATGCATGAAAGTGAAAAGTGAAAGTAAAGCCGATCAGTCATGTTTGACTCTTAGCGACCTCATGGACTGCAGCCCACCAGGCTCTTCCATCCATGGGATTTTCCAGGCAAGAGTACTGGAGTGGGGTGCCATTGCCTTCTCTGGCCTATTCCTAGTGGGGGAAAAAAAAATGCACCATCCTTCTTTCTGCTTCATTCCAGCTGTACTGACTTTCTTAGTGTTCCTGAAATGTTCTACTTCAGTATATACATGGCCCTCTAGCAGCACTTACCAGTTTTTCTCCCTAGACTTCTGTTTTGCTTCGTGGCACTTATTACCTGACATTGTATTTTATGTCTGTTTATTATAGATGTCTTTACCCTAGCTGACCATCAGAATTACCTGAGATGTATGAAGAATCATGAATTACCTCACATACCAGAATTACCTGAGACATTTTATATATATGAATCTTCTGGGTGGGGCAGGAGGAGTCATTTTAGGCATTGGTAGCTTAAAAACTCTATACCTAGAGTTAAGAACCTACTGTGTATTTGTGTGTGTGTGTGTGTGTGTTTGTTTTTCCTGCTCTCAATAGACTATAAATTCAGTAAAGGCTTGGCATTATTTTGTTCACTGCTCTATTTCTAGCTCTCAGAATAGTACCAGGCACATAGAAAACTTTTCATAACTATTTGTTCATAATTTTAAAAAATAGTTACCCCTTTTCATCTAGAATATATTTTTAAAAATGCACCATTGGCTCTACACCTCTCATTCCTTCATCAGTTTTTTTCACTAATTTAAGAAATATTTACTTAATACATTTAGGGAAGCAGACAATATTCTAGGCTCTCAAATACCAAGAATGAAATAAATGTCTCTGTTTTTGTGAAGCTTTCATTCTCATATTGGTGGTACATTTTGTAGATAATTGTAGTTTTAGAAATTAAAAAAAAAAAAAAAACCAAGTTCTTTCAAATAAGTTTTCATTATTCCCATGTGCTGCTGCTAAGTCACTTCAGTTTGTCTGACTCTGTGCGACCCCATAGATGGAAGCTCACCAGGCTCCCCCGTCCCTGGGATTCTCCAGGCAAGAACACTGGAGTGGGTTGCCATTTCCTTCTCCAATGCATGAAAGTGAAAACTGAAAGTGAAGTCGCTCAGTCGTGTCAGACCCTCAGTGACCCCATGGACTGCCGCCTACCAGGCTCCTCCGTCCATAGGATTTTCCAGGCAAGAGTACTGGAGTGGGGTGCCATTGCCTTCTCTGATTTGAGAAAAACCACTTCACCTCTTTGGGACTAGTCATAAAACTATTTTAAATAATCCTTTTCCTTTAAATCAGTGTAATTGGAACTGTTATTTTTGTTTTTCTGTTTAAAAGAAAAAATTATGTAATTTCAGAAGATTCTTTCTTAAACTATGACCAGTTAAAAGAAAACCAATTTTCTGCAAAAGAAAATCATTAGCTTGTAACAGATTTACAAGACCCACTACATCTGTCTTAAGAAAAGCTCTTAATCTGCAGAATAAAGCCAGCTTGAGTGATAGCTCTAGGATTACCCAGTGGCAAAAGTGTTAGAATCATTTAAAAGTTCATTTGAGTTTTGCACACACAAACTGATCATTCATTTTTTTTTTTTCATTCATCTATTAAATAAATATCCCTGGCTGGTAAACATTACTAAGCTGTTTGCCAGGTCAGAAGGTTATAATATATATTCTCTGTTTTTAAGAAGCGCATTTTATCATTAATTTTGTAAAGAAATAATAGCAAATATCACATCAAAGATAAGTACTGCAAATTGCAAAAAAGTACATAGAGTTCAACTTAGCCTTTGCCCTTAACAAGCTCACAAAATCTCTCCCTTTTTTGATGTTCTATAACATTCAGCTTGTTTCATGTCAACTAACATGGTCTACTTTTATTCTAGTTTTTCTTCTACTCATGTTATCATACTTTAATTCCTTGAAGCTTATGCATATGAGTATTACATCTATATTGTACTTACATAAAATATTCACATTGCATTGTACACCATATTCACTCAATACATATCTTTTATCAAATTATATAGAATAAATTTAAGTGACTAAAAGTTACAGTTATAAAAATCTAGAACAAAGTCCAATAAATCCAAATGCATATCATCCTCAAAGGCTTCCAAAGAAACTAAATGCAAATAAATAACTGTGCTCAGGTATAAAACAAAAATAATCTGAGTTTGTAATTAACTGGTTACAACCCCAGAATGTCTGTAAAGTTTAAAAGCTATGTAGCATTGTAGTGACTATATATTAAATGCAATTCAGTAAACGCATTGCCTCTAAGATAAGGACAGAGTTAATGGCTCAGAAGTTAAAAGAGTCTGCTTGCAATGCGGGAGACCTGGGTTTGTTCCCTGGGTCGGGAAGATCCCCTGGAGAAGCAAATGGCAACCCACTCCAGTGTTCTTGGCCTGGAGAATCCCATGGGCGGAGGAGCCTGGAGGGCTACAGTCCACAGGGTCGGAAAGAGTCGGACACGACTGAGCGACTTCATTTCACTTCACTTCAATCTAAGCACCAGTGCTCTTGGAAGGTGGGCTTTTATAAATTGTTGAACACCTTCTTCCAGGCTTACAGGTTAGTATTTTCCCTGTGCCTGAAAGCAGACTCTCAACATTAAGAGGAAAGTATCGTGGGCTCAGTCCTTCTACCTTCATCCCCAAGTATTTGGAGAGAAATTCCAAGTACTTCAGGGCTTCGCACTAGTGGTGAAGAATCTGCCTGTCAAAGCAGGAAACACAAGAAATGCAGGTTCTGTCCTTGTGTTGGGAAGATCCCCTGGAGAAGGGAATGGCAGCCCACTCCAATATTCTTGCGTGGAGAATCCCCATGGGCACAGGAACCTAGCGGGCTGTTTCCATGGGTCTCAAAGAGTTGGACATGATGAGTGTGAGCACTCCAGCATCTTCGGTTTTCCAACTTATTGACTGTTCTATCAAATCGTTAATGGTTTTCTGGTCCTTTTTGGGGGGTTAGCAGAAGTGTAGAGAATAGAGCATGGGCTCCAGAGGCATACAGACCTGAATGTCTAATCTGTTTCTGTTACTCATGACTGTTCCACCTTGAAAGAAGTAACTTTTCTAAATCTCAGTTTCTCTGTTTGTAAAATAGGAATATAATGTTTCTATCACAGGTTTTTCTAAATGATTGCATTAGACATTATTTTGTTGTTGTTGTTAAGGATGGTAGATAACAAATGTTAATTTCTTCCTGCACTTTTATTTTTTTTTTGCATTTTACATCAATTACATTGAGTTTAATCTCCCGGTCTCATTTGGGTTAGTCTGGATTATTGTTCCTCAAAGATTAGATTCAAACCTGTCAGTGATATAACAAGAACTTTAATAAATAAAGGGCACTGAAACACAGAAGTGTAAAATGACATGAATTCAGAATGAAGGACAATATCTTAGATCGAAAAGATAAACTTTATGTAAAAGTCACTGCACTATTTTTGCTGTTCTCATTTCTCTTTGGACCAAACAAAATGTCACCTTAGTACTGTATTCATTTTTAGAACTGACTAGATAATTTTGGGGACCTGTTTTCATTCTGATATTCTTTGAGACTGTATGATTATGGACACTGGAGCTGCTAGCAAATTAGGCTAAACAAGTATTAATATTCATTTTCTCCATGGTAAAAGTCTGAAGGAGAAGGTTGTAAATGACTTAAAGGTTTTACCTACATAATAAATTTAGTAGAATAGAGTAAATGGATATGCAAGTCCATAAGACAACTAAATGTGCATTTTTTGTGACTATAGAATTTTATTACATCAATGTATTTGTTTTTAGATTAAAATATATATATACAGCAAGACAGTAACTAATTTCACTTATGCTTATAAAAGCATCACAACTGTGATAAGTTCTTTCATTCAGTGTGTTTATTTTATATAGGTTTCTATGACAAATTCAAGGAGTTTTTTTTTTTTCTAAAGTATTGAATTTTCTTTTTAAAATTCTATTTTATAGTTTAACTCATATTAGTGTTTCTTTCTGAAATATGTTTCTTGGATGTTGACAGTAATTGGAACAAATATGATGTTAGCTGTGTTATTACATGGAATATAGTCTTTAAGAAACTTGACGTCTTTAAGAACCGTGTTTCTTAAAATGCTGCTGCTGCTGCTAAGTCACATCAGTCGTGTCCGACTCTGTGCGACCCCATAGACGGCAGCCCACCAGGCTTCCCCGTCCCTGGGATTCTCCAGGCAAGAACACTGGAGTGGGTTGCCATTTCCTTCTCCAATGCATGAAAGTGAAAAGTGAAAGTGAGGTTGCTTAGTGGTGTCCAACCCTTATCGACCCCATGGACTGCAGCCTACCAGGCTTCTCCATCCGTGGGATTTTCCGGGCAAAAGAACTGGAGTAGGGTGTCATTGCCTTCTCTGGTTTCTTAAAATAGATCCTTAGAAAACAACAGTGTGGAAAATACCCTGAAATATACTTTTAATGACAACCAAGTGCCTGACCTTTTGTGGTGCATTGCTTTATGAAAGAATATCTTCATTTGACATATTTCAGAGACCTCTTAATTGTTGCATTTCTCCTCATATTAAAGCTGTGAATGATTTTTAGAAATTATTTTGCAATGAACATATACACAGTATTTCTGACTTGATGGATGCATCATAATTAAGTGAAAAACTACCTTAAAATGCCCAATATCTACACTGGTTTAATGAGAATATAATATGTTAGTATATAAGAATATATTAGTTTGGTAATAATTATTTGAACAAATTTTAAACTAAATCTGGGTATATAAATATTTTAATATACCTAATGAAAGTTCAGTATTTTAAAGATTTCATAAATATTTAAATAAGCATTATATATTATAACATACACAAGAATATATGCTGACTATAACTTAGAAAAACATCATTAAATAATTTGAACTTTTAAGTGAGGTTAGTAGTAAAATAATAACAATGTACCTGAGAAACGTTACATAAGCTCTCTCAGAAAGCAGTTTTCAAGTGAGTTAAAAGAGCAAAAATTCTTTGTAAGTAAAGTAGTATGTGAGGCTTGTCTAAATGTATAGTTTGTGGGACTCAATAGTCCTAGGTTTACTCCCTGTTCTGCCAGTTGTGGGACTTCAAAATAGTGCCTTGCATGGGCCTTAGATTCCTCATTTGAGCAGAGGTATGAAGGAGACACAAAAGTCATGGGTTCAATTCCCGAGTTGGGAGGATCCCTTGGAGTATGAAATTGCAACCCACTCCAGTTTTCTTGCCTGGGCAGTTCTGTGGACAGAGGAGCCTGGTGGGCTACAGTCCATGGGGTCACAAAGAGTCAGACACAACTGAGCACACACACGCATAACAAACCTTAAACAATGGGATTATTAACCAAGATAATGTTTGTCTGGCAAAATTCTTAGTAAAAAGTAAGCACTCAATAAAGAATAGTACTATGAAGATGATACATATCACTTTAAAAAAAAAGTTTTATGGTTAAATAAATTTTGGAAATGTCCAGTGTAAAAAAGAGTTTCTTTTCCCTTTGGTGTTCCTCAGAGCTTTTAAGATGCTAATGTGCTTGTGACTCACTTAAAATCCTACAAGGCCCAAGTTTAGTTAACTATGGAGCTGCTTTTTTTTTTTTAACATAGAGCTTCTCTTGGAACTACTATTCTTCCCACGCACTTTCTTAAATGACTTCTTAGGTAAACACCTACCTATTAATCATAATTTATGTAAGATTAATGTTGCTTAGGTTTCCAGCTGCTTGAATTTTTTTTTAATTAAATGTCAAATGTCAGACTAGTGAATGTTTAAAAAATTTTTCATGAACATGACAGTCTGACAACCAGATTTTTAGGAGTTAAGTCTTCAATGGCATCAAAACTAGTCTTTCCATTCTAGAAGTGCTCATAATCATCAGAGCATAATATTCCATGAAGTCCCTATTATTAATAATTATGTATTAATAAAATATTTCCTTTGTTAACAAAAATAGTAAATTAGAGTGAGATTGTTTACAGTTACAATTCTATTTAGGTTTCAATAGCTTACTTTTTTTGTGGAAAAATAATTATAAAAATTAAGAAGTACTGAGATGAGTATTACTTGACTCTCCAAAAAAATTCATGGATTATTTTTTATAGCTGGTTTTAAGACTAGATTATTCAATATGTTCATTTTTTATACATAAATGAAATTTAAGCCTTAGAGTTTCAAATACTGCCTGAATCTTATACTGTATTTATTCTAATTGGTCTGCATATCTACAGTTTGGAAAATACACCATCCATATTACACCAGAGGGATGCACTTTAACAAAGAGCTTTTTCTTGCTTTCAAGGTAACTCCTAGCTCTTTGATACAACACAAGACTCTCCACAGCCTTGCACATGCCCACTTTCCATCTCAATCACCATAACCACTGCTGTGCACGTAAGCACTTTATGCTGTCTCACCACTTAGATTTTGATAGGTCCTTGCACACTTTACGTATCTTTGTTTGCTTGCCTCTATGCCTTACTGCATATTGTTCTTATTGGCAGCTAACTACAACTCATTGTTCAAAATTCTACTGAGATATCACCAGTTCTGGAAGGCTTCTCTAACCCTCAAAGTCAAAAACTAAATTTAACACCATTCAATTATGTTCCCATTTCACACTATTATTTCTGTTATTTTCAGTGACTGTGATGTAGTTTAATAAATTGTTTGTGTGCCTTTACTTAGGAATAAGCATTTTTTGCAATATTTTTGTTTTTAATTTACTTTTTTTATTGAAGTATAATTGCTTTACAGAATTTTATAAGCTTTTTGAGGGCAAGTTTTATGAGCTGTTAATTCCTAGCATCTCACTGATATCTTGCTCATTCTATGGTTGCTAGCTGTGATCTACTTCACTGTGTATTAGGAAATATTTCCATTAGGCAGGTTAACTTAGACATTTGTGAACCCTCCAAGTTCCCCATCTAGTATCTGGCAGTGCTTCATCTACTAAGTCATTATTCCTATGTGAATGTTATTGTATAACATTGAAAGGCTGTTCTTTCACACCCTAAACTTCCCTTTCCCAAAGATATCAGCTCACCCACTGATTTTATGAATCATTCAAATACCAACTGCATCTTACTCAGGCACTTGCTAGTAATGAATTTCTCAGACATGCTGAGCCTAGTAATATCCATTGAATTCTTATATTCTCCCTCAACCCTCTTTCTGGGAAGAGTCTCAGTGTTCATCTGCCCCCATGGTGCACAAATTGGTCTTCATTGTCATGACCAAAATCATGCAGAGGGTGCTGTATTTGATAATCAAAAAGCAAGAACTTGAATGGAATATTCTTTTTAAATACATACTTAATTTTCTTGTCTTCCTTTATTCTTTAGCCTAAATCAGTCATTTTCATGGCATCACTCTTACATTTTCCACAGTCAGTTGCACTAAAGTCCTATTTCTAGGTCTTCTTTTAGAACAAAATTATCACAAAATGAAGATACTGATGAAGGTTAAGGCACATATTATCATGAGTTGGCTTTGTGTAACTTTGAAATTACCTTTAAAATCTAACTGTGGTCATGATAAGCTCATATGCACTCCCCACCCCCCAACCAAAAAATCATTCCCACCTACCCAGTCCTCTTCCAGACTTCCATCAGCTAGTAAATGCTCACATCCTCCTATACCTGTGCCCACATGACCCCTCGGAGCTGTAGCTAAAGCCAAGATTCCCTTGAGTTCCACATGTTTCTGCTCACAGAGAATAGATCTTTTATTTTTACTGAGCTGGTGTGGGTGAGAGGGTAGGGAAAGGAGGGAGGAAAAAGAAATATAAATAGCAAGCACGGAATGTTACAGTGTTTTAGTTGAGCCTGGCAGGTATGTAGAGTTGTATATAGCACATAAGGCCAAAAAATTTATTTTTATACATTTTCATCACATTTTCTTTAGTGAACAGAAGGAAGAAAAAGAGTATGACTTTGTACTAATTAGAAAAACAAAGATAAAAGTGGACATTTTGAAATTGGACATTTTATGGGTACCTTTTGTTCTTTTACTTCTGTTTTTATCCAACACCGTTTTTCGTGTGACTTGCTTCACCTGCTTGTGTCCTCACCTCGTTTTATCAGCTGTCTGTAGCTGCTTCTGACTATCTCACAGGCATGGGACGTGGCAACCACAGGTGTCAGCAGCCCTTCACAGCTGATAGAGCCATGCTTTCACTTGATTTTCCCCCATTAAAAAGAGAAAAACACAAACACCTGTTTTGACTCATCTCCCTTCCTTTTCTCCAATTGCAAATTAAACTGACAAGCTGGCTGGACAGTGGCAGAGGGGACTTACTTTTCAGTCAAATTATTTTAGTCTCTTTTTTGCCAGTGTATTCTCTACCTGTCATTTCCTCCATGTAAGTTTTTGACAGCTAGAATTGTTTTTATGGTACATTCCAGTCTGTGCTTTTAATAGCTAAGTTTTTTTTTTTTTCCACTTCCTGGATTTAACTAGCCTAAAATAACTGTCTGACCTCCATTTTGAGCTATGTTGCTAAAGTTACAAATATCTACCCTGGATTTTATTCATTCTTTGAGAACACAAGTATTTATACTATGTCAGTGTTGCCAGGTGTTTGGGGCCAAATATATGAATAACACATGATTCCCGGTACTGACTAGTTCAGCCTGTAATGGCCAGTTAAATACAGCATAACTGAATATGTAGCCATGTGGGGAGACAAACCTGGATATCCTGAATGGATAACTCCTTAGGATGCATGGAAGCTATCATGGAATATTACTTGCTCTAGTAGCTTTAGGATGCTACTCGTATGTTTGTAGATTATAGTGAAGGGTCTTTTGGGGATACTTTGTCCAATGAGTGTTTTCCTGGTGGCTTAGTCAGTAAAGAATTCACCTGCAGTTCAGGAGACCTCCTGCAATGTCAGAAGATTCAGGTTTGATCCCTGAGTCATGAAGATCCCCTGGAGAAGGAAATGGCAACCCCCTCCAGTATTCTTGCTTGGGAAATCCCGTGGACAGAGAGCCTGGTGGGCTACAGTCCATGGGATTGCAAGAGTTGGATACAACTTAGTGACTAAACCACCACCATTGTACAATGACTTTTTCATCTTGAGGTTGTGCCCAAACCAAAAACCCTACATTTAAAAAGAGAATGATTTTAAAAAGAAAAAAAAAATGGGGAAAATTTTTTAATTTTGAATTTCAATGAAATTAGAATATTACATAAGGATCCATATGCTAACCTTCACTTTTCCTCAGTCCTCATGTGCCTCATTATTACCTCAAATACATGATGGTTCACTTAACATTTTTTTTTGAGAAACAAAGAAATTGAAAGAGTCAAGTCTTTGGTAAAATATTAATATACTTAATGAAATGGCTAGAATTAGTAAATTATAGAAATTCACCTTTATCATCAGAGTTTATTTTTGTAGAGTGAAATTAGGTTTTCTTTAAATTTCCAAACTGGAAACATGTAGGTTTTGAGCATAAGAAAATAAATGAGTAAATGTTTTTACCTAGCTCAGTTTTATACAAAGCTATAGTTTTGCTTCTCTTTTTTCTGTACTGGCTGAAGTACTTGGCTTCTTATATCCATTTATTCAAATTTGGCCATAGGACAGTGGGTAACAGCATAGCAGTGGCAGAAAAAAGTCACAGCTGGTGGAGAAAAATGACCTTCTGCAGGAGCACCCTGGCTTCCCCTTCTGCCAATCAACTCAGCTCACAGTAAGCCTGACCCAGAAAAGTGGTCAGGTTAGATAGGAAAGAAGAAAACTTCTTTTGTTTTTATCCTCTAGACTTAGAGAAAAAGTTTTAAATGGATTTAATGCCTCCATTCATTCTGGGATACCTATTAAAAAAGAAAAGAAAAGAAAAGAAAACACCTCTAAACAGGGAGAACCATATGAGAAGTTATGAAGGAAATAGTCAATCTTAAAAATGAGCCCAAAGACATTTATGATTGCAAGTGAATTCTTATCAGTTTCCTTCTAGGATAAATTGAGGTATCTAAATGACTCCTTCTCATTTTAATTGCCCCAATGTTAATGTTTACTCTCCTTTTCTCATGAAAAGATAGGAATTATTTTAGATGGAGATTTTTGACCTCTAAAAAGAAAAAAAAATAGACCTCACTAACATAAAGACATATGCAGTTAAATATAGACTTATTGAAACATACAAAAATAAAAAAAAATGCGTACCATTAACTTTGACCTTGATCTCTCATTTTACACTCTCATCAAAAAACAGTTAGCAATGTGCTTATCTCCACTGTGCTCCGTAAGGAAGGTAAGGAAGCTGCAGAGATGATTTGACACTGGCTCAAAGAAGCCTGCTAACTGCAGTCTAACCTTGTCTTTGCAAACCACATTATTTTGCTTAGTTTTTCCCCCAGTAAGTCATGCCAGTACCTCAGAAATGGAGATTCACCTCCACGTTATTTTAGTTACTAGTATTCTCTTTACAGCCTTCCCAGGTGGTAAAGAATCTACCTGCAAAGGAGGAGACCTCAGTTCAATTCCTGGGTCTGGAAGTTACCCTGGAGAAGGGATAGGCTTCCCACTCCAGTATTCTTGGGCTTCCTTGGTGGCACAGATGGTAAAGAATCTGCCTGGAATGTGTGAGTCCTGGGTTCGATTCCTGAGTTATGAAGATCCCCTGGAGGAAGGCATGGCAACCCACTCTAGTATTCTTGCTTGGAGAATTCCGTGGACATAGGAACCTGGCAGGCTACAGGACTTGGGGTCACAGAGTCAGACGTGACTAAACACAGCACAGTATGATTCTTTTCAGTGGAAATTTTGAAAATATTTTTATTTCTGTACTAATTGTAATATTCTTCCTCATCAGATCGTACAGTTAGGTACTTGACTAATCACTGTGTGTTTAATGTCCAAACATAATATACCTGAATGGAGCATTCTCTTCCCTTCCTAACACCCTCACCAGCATTAGGCTGTGTACTGACCAGGAGAGAATGTGAACGAGTCAATTGCTTTAGTGGCACTGGTACTTATACAGGGAAATAATTATTCTGATAGAACATATATTACATTTTGTGGTGGAGAATTATGATTATAGGCATTTAAAATGCATGGAATGTTTCTGCTTTAACTACGTGGTCTGGAAGGCCTTTTT
Organism: Bubalus kerabau; assembly: GCF_029407905.1. Classification (NCBI taxonomy): domain Eukaryota; kingdom Metazoa; phylum Chordata; class Mammalia; order Artiodactyla; family Bovidae; genus Bubalus; species Bubalus kerabau. The sequence continues at coordinate 73,568,430 of NC_073629.1, forward strand.
TTACACAAGGCTTATTTACGCTCAGAACTCTAAATTTACCATGTCGTTTTAACACATTCTTGGGGGCTGACAGAGCTGGAATACTTTCATAGGCTAATGTAAGTGGACACACAGAAGTGCCAAAGTGCATTAGGAAAATGGAAATCTATTCTGCTTCACGGTTGAATTTACCCTTCTCCAGAGACTGAATTTATTTGCATATTTTATTTCAAATATATGTGAGTTACACTGAAGAGGGTTTGAAATTAAATAAATGCCACAATTAAATGACAGACATGGCAATGGCACACCTAGTAGCCTCTCATAAATTTTTCTTTTCATAGGAATTTACATCTTTCTTACTTTTTTGATTAAAAAAAGTATCTGTCCTGTAAAAGTGACTGAAATATTATTGGAAAAGGTTGGCCACTGACAGGTTTACTTGAGAATTACTGTTTGTGTTACTAATACTTTTTGAAGAATTAAAAGATAAGTTGAATCAAAATATAGGTAAAATTATATAGCTTATTTTTCTAAGGGGTTCCTTTTGATAAATATTCTTTTCTAAATCTGTGCATGATAGTCTATTGATGAATATTTTCAAATATTGAAGTCATTGGAAACATTTTACAGATGTTCAACTTACTACTTAACGGCTTCCTTGTGGCTGAGACACTAAAGAATTTGCCTGCAAGGCAGGAGACCTGGGTTCGATCCATGGGTGAGGAAGATCCCCTGGAGAAGGGAATGGCTCCCCTCTCCAGTATTCTTGCCTGGAGAATTCCTTGGACAGAGGAGCCTGGTGAGCTATAGTCCATGTGGTTGCAAAGAGCTGGACATGACTGAGTGACTAACACATATTTATTGAAAAAAAAAAGACATTATACCATGTATTTATTATAACTCAACTAAAATTCTTTATAGCAATTTGGATCCAAGTTTTAAAAATAAGCTTTTATAAATTTCAAATGCATAAAAATCTAAATGTGTTTAATTAAAAAACATGAATGCTTGCTTTTAATAAATAATAAAATAATTATTAACACTTTGATACTTTACTGTTTTCTTTAATAATTATAAGAAGAAATATTATATAGGTGAAAGTTGCTCCTAATACCAAATAAGTATCTCATCAATTAGGATTTGTATTTATGGCTTAGAGTCATACATTTACCTTAGTAATTTAATTCTTGATTTTGTTGTATACACACACACACACACACATAGTAAATTCGGCAAAGGGAAAAAAAAGGGACAAATCAAATTGTGACTTAAACTAGCTGGTTGTTATGGGAAGTTTATTGCCCTCTGCAGCAGCAGCAATAGGACTGAATATTTGTGTCTCCCAAAACTTCATATGTTGAAACACTAAAACACTAATCCCTAGTATGATGGTATGTGGAACTGAGACATTTGGGAGGCAATTAAATTATAAAAGTGGAGCTATTATGATGAGATAAGTGTCTTTATACGAAGAGCAAGAGAGATGTTGCTCTCTCTTCCTCTCTATCATGTGAGAACACACCAAAACAGCTGTCTGCAAAGAAGAGAGCTCTCACCAGGACCTAACTGCACTGGCATCCTGATCTCAGGCTTTCTAACCCAAGAATTATGAGAAATAAATTTCTTTTGCTTAAGCCACCCCATCTATAATATTTAGTAGAGCAAAAACACTAAGTTACCTGTTTTCTCTAAAACTGTTTCCTCCTCAAGTAATAAGAGATGTTGATAATGCAAGATAAAAGAATCGGGAGGAAAGTACACCTTTTGTTTTCTACCCATTAATTTCTGAGTCACTTATCTATTAATTTCTCTCTTACTACATGAAAAATGGCTGCTGTAAATGAACTATAAGTCTGTGGTACTAAGTTGACTAGTTCTATAACAATGTAAATTATAAGCTTTATAGTATTATAAAAATAATGCAGTGTATATTCCTTCAAATTGATGTTCCTGTGTAAGATTTTGTATCATTTTCTTGTATCATGCTTGTTTACATAAGCCCAACACAATAAGGAAAATCTACTAATATAAACAACTTCAACTAATATGATCTAAAAACAAAATTTAATCCTGCCATCCAATAACTTCTTGCCTTCCTTCATGGCTTTTTTGATTTGCAAATTCCCAATTTTTCTTAAAAATACCCAAATAGTAGCTTTTTATTTTAATGTCTTAACTTTTGTGCTGCCATCCTTCTCCTCTTTTTTGTATTACCCTCCCACCAGTATTTCCTCTTTGCTTATTTAACTTTCTCATTAAAGTCTGCCAAAATCCCTTGAGAGTAATATTGAATGTTTGCTGGCAGGCTCCATCTTGGTATGTTGCTTCATTTTGATTTTCATTACAAAATGTTGAAATTTATAAAGCATCCTATAAAAGTGTGTATTGTATCAGGCAGGGCACAATAGAATCAGAGTTGTAAAGGCTAACTTTAGCAAGTTCAACATTTCAGACAGGTTTAAGGGCATCAAGGCTAAAAAAGATATTTTAATCATTTGAAGAAGTATTTTAGATTATTTCTGTATCAGGAAGTTTGTAAAACAGCCACTATCTTAAAGCTCAACATTCAGAAAACGAAGATCATGGCATCCGGTCCCATCACTTCATGGGAAATAGATGGGAAAACAGTGGAAACAGTGTGAGACTTTATTTTTCTGGGTTCCAAAATCACTGCAGATGGTGACTGCAGCCATGAAAGTAAAAGACGCTTACTCCTTGGAAGGAAAGTTATGACCAACCTAGATAGCATATTCAAAAGCAGAGATGTTACTTTGCCAACAAAGATCTGTCTAGTCAAGGCTATGGTTTTTCCTGTGGTCATGTATGGATGTGAGAGTTGGACTGTGAAGAAAGCTGAGCGCAGAAAAATTGATACTTTTGAACTGTAGTGTTGGAGAAGACTCTTGAGAGTCGCTTGGACTGCAAGGAGATCCAACCAGTCCATTCTGAAGGAGATCAGCCCTGGGATTTCTTTGGAAGGAATGATGCTAAAGCTGAAACTCCAATACTTTGGCCAACTCATGAGAAGAGTTGACTCATTGGAAAAGACTCTGATGCTGGGATGGATTGAGGGCAAGAGGAGAATGGGACGACAGAGGATGAGATGGCTGGATGGCATCACTGACTCGATGGACGTGAGTCTCAGTGAACTCCAGGAGTTGGTGATGGACAGGGAAGCCTGGCGTGCTGCGATTCATGGGGTTGCAGAGAGTTGGACACGATTGAGAGACTGATCTGATCTGATCTGAGCTAAACACAGAATTTAATTTCTTTCAAGCTTTTCTCTAAATCTGTATTCCAGTTGTGATTTGCTAACCTTTAAAGTGTCCATCTTACTGTTGTTTAGTTTTAAGTGCTACTTTCCAGTCACTTTACAGGTTAATAACAGGTGTAACCTCTCAAAATGTTTTTATTCATATGCTATTTAAATTGTAGCCCATTAGCAGCAATTATTTTGAGTAAACTTAGGAGCATGGAGCATTTTACATTTGATGTGTCCTTTGCATTGATTTAAGGAAACTGCGAAAGACCTGTGGTCAACTCTTTGGTTCAATTTGTAAAGAATAATTAATGAATTGCTGAACTGCATTTTTGAAAGTTAGTATTGATTTACATTTAAGAGTAGACAATGCATATGACATTATTGATTAGTAATGTGAATAAATTTTTAAATATCATTTCCTCATGCAATATGGTTTCATTATTCCAACACTCTTCCACCCAATTCTTTAAATTGTTATTGAACATTTAGTCTATAGGCCACATAAGAAAGTTATACCAACACCTATATACTATTCTTTCTGTTCTCTAATGATCAGTCTATCACTCCATTGGACCATGGGTTCCTTGAGATTCTATCACGTTGCTCTTCTGGACCAGGCATTGAACAACTCTTATTAATTAGCTGACATTAGTATCATCTTTTTATTTTCCCAAGTAGCACTGCTGAGTTGTGCTTTACTCATTCTCTATAATTAGGGGACTATTAGGAATTCAGTGGGGGAAACTATAGAGAAAAATATATAATCGGGAAAAGGGCAATAGTTATCACCTTGCTGTACTTTAAATTTTCTATTTTTCTGATTTTATAACAAATATCCTACAGTTTATGTGAAACCTTATTAAAATAATAATAATTAATAAAGTGACTACATTCCCAGATTCCCAAGTTTCTCCTCCTGTTGCATCATAGCACAATTTAAAGGCAGGAAAGAAATGAGTTTAAGTCCAGGCCAAAGCTATTTTTCTCACAAAACAATTTAAGGATTTTTGCATATGATCAAAGAACTGCTTGTATTAAACTTTGAGAAGGAGTGTCAAACAAACAACAAACACCAGAAGGCTGGAATTTAATTAATACCACAATTTTATATATATATATATATATATATGTGTATATAAATTTATCAGTTCAGTTCAGTCACTCAGTCATGTCCGACTCTGTGACCCCATGGACTGCAGCATTGCAGGCCTCCCTGTCCATCACTGACTCCCGAAGCCTACTCAAACTCATATCCTTCGTGTCAGTGATGCCACCCAACCATCTCATCCTCTGTCATCCCCTTCTCCTCCTGCCTTCAATCTTTTCCCAGTGAGTCAGTTCTTCACATCACATGACCAAAGTATTGAGGTTTCAGCTTCAATGTCAGTTCTTCCAGTGAATATTCAGAACTGATTTCCTTTAGGATGGACTAGTTGGATCTCCTTGCAGTCCAAGGGACTCTCAAGAGTCTTCTCCAACACCACAGTTCAAAAGCATTAATTCTTCGGCACTCAGCTTTCTTTATAGTCCAACTCTCACATCCATACATGACTACTGGAAAAACCATAGCTTTGACTAGATGGACTTTTGTTAGTAAAGTAATGTCTCTGCTTTTTAATGTACTGTCTAGGTTGGTCATAACTTTTCTTCCAAGGAGCAACCATCTTTTAATTTCATGGTGTAAATTCATATGCTATTTAGCATAAGAGGATAGTTTACTTGGAATGAAACTTGAAAGTAAATCTAGAGTATATTCACTGTAGGGTAGCTTCTGTAGAGAGGCATTCTTGGTATAGCTTTTGGTCAGTAATTATTTCATTCTCTTCAACTCTCTGCAGTCCTGATCCACTCATGGGCTGGTTCCTTGTAACTACTTTGTTTAGGACCTGCAGTATTTATGGTGCCCTCTTAATTTCAAAGGACTTGACTAATCCCTAGTTGCCCACCTGTCATTAATTTTGTTTCCTTTTGCCTTTCTTGGATAGTGTCTGATGATAATGTTTATATTTTAATATTCAGCACTTTTTTTTTCTCTGTGGCAAGTCCAGTATACTAACTTGCTGTGGGTTTCTAATTATGCATCAAATTTGATGCCTAAATGAGTGCTCCTCAATATCAATGTGTATGCAAATCACCTGGTAAGCTTGCTAAAATGCAGATTCTGATTTAATAGGTCTAGTGTAAAGCCTGAGATTCTGCATTTCAATAAGATCCTGGGTGATGCTTGTTTTGAGTAGTTACTTTAAGCATAGAGACTGAATGGTAGAAATTATACACTAAAATAAACAATAGATGCTCCAAAGCACCCTCACCTGAGGATAGGTTGGTGAGTTGCTCACTGGTTCATTGTTATATACTATTTAAAAGAAGGAGGGTCTGTAACATAAGACTAAAGAAAAAATTAATGTTTCTTTTAAGAGCATGACACATGTTGAAAAAAAAATGCATTCATTTCCTCTGATATTAGATGGTAAATAATTGACTAAAACACACAAAAATTAACATATTATTAAATTTGTAAAACTAGGCATTTAAAAGAAATTTAAATAACTTTCAAATTATGTTTTTTGTAGTGTATAACGTTTACAATAGGGCTTCCCTGGGGGCTCAGTGGTAAAGAATTAACCTGCCAATGCAGGAAATACAGGTTAAATCCCTGGGTCAGGAAGATCCCCTGGAAAAGGAAATGGCAACACACTCTAGTATTCTTGCCTCAGAAATCCCATGGACAGAGCATCCTGGCAGGCCAAAGTCCATGAATTAATCTATTAGGTGGATATGACTTGGCGAGAGTGTTTATACTGTCAAAGTTATTAAAGCTTAGACTGCTCCAAGTTTTTTTGGACATTTCCCTCCAAAACTATTTTCTCATCTGTAAAATGGAGATAGTGTAATTATGGGACTTCCCTGGCAGTTTAGTGGTTAACACTTTGACTTCTCATACAGGAGGTACGATTTCTGCTTGGGGAGCTAATATCACACATGCCTCTGGGCCAAAAAATTGAAGTTATAAAATTGAAGCAATATTGTAAAAAAAATCAGTAAAGCCTTTAAAAATGAAAAAAAATATATGATTATATGAGCAATATGGTTAGCACATAGTATTCAATAAATAGAATTCATTTTAGTTATGGGCATACTTATTACCTTTACCCAAATTTCAAAATTAAGAAATAAGGACATTTATTAAAATGGTCATAAATTATGACTTTTCTAGAACAGCCATCACCCTGATATTCCAGTTGTCAGAGTAAGCTTGGGATCTAAAAATAGTCTTTGAAGTCAGATATTAGTGTATACCTAGACCCTTGATTCGGAGAAGGCAATGGCACCCCACTCCAGTACTCTTGCCTGGAAAATCCCATGGACGGAGGAGCCTGGTAGGTGGCAGTCCATGGGGTCGCATCGAGTCGGACACGACTGAGCGACTTCACTTTCACTTTTCACTTTCATGCATTGGAGAAGGAAATGGCAACCCACTCCAGTGTTCTTGCCTGGAGAATCCCAGGGATGGGGAAGCCTGGTTGGCTGCTGTCTATGGGGTTGCACAGAGTCGGACACGACTGAAGTGACTTAGCAGACCCTTGATTATTTTGCTTAGCTTTCATGAGCCTTGGGTTTATCATCAATCTTAGTATAAATAAGATGATGGATGTTCAGCTCCCAATATGGTGACAGACTCAAAATAGAGATCCAGGTGTCTTGAGAGAAAAAAATGACAACTTGAACACAGTGAAATTTAAAACAGATTAATTGATTACAAAATAATCAAAATACCATACCCTATCAAGGGCAAAGTCTTAAGAGTGATGCTGTAAAAGCTCAATAAGTGTCATTAGTATTCTGTAAATTAAGTTAAAAATACATATTTTCAATGATCAAAAGTGACTGATGGAAAGCCAAGACCAAAGATATCAAGGGAGAAAAAAATTTATGTTGGTCAAAATGCAAATACCCTGGAATCTTGGGAATAAGAAACAGTGTATTTTAATATTCTTAAGGAGACAAAATTAATAAACCTGAATGAAAATAGATGCTTGTAAATAGATAAACTTTAGTTCTGAGGGCTTCCCTGGTGGCTTAGTGAGTAGAGTTTGCCTGCAATGCAGGAGACGCAAGTTCACTCCTTGAGTCAGACAGATCCCCTGGAGAAGGAAATGGCAACTCACTCCAGTATTCTTGCCTGGGAAATCCCATGGACAGAGGATCCTGGCAGATTGCAGTCCATAGGGTCACAAGAGTCTGACATGACTTAGTGACTAAACCTACCTTTAGTTCTGAAGCCAAGCTCCATCTGTTAAAGTCCTTGCATATTGTGATTAACTTCCTTAAAATCTTCTGGTGTTATGTTATCTTCTTAAGACAGGGGAAAAAATGGAGAAAAAACACAATAATCCATCAATTACCTTGAGAAATAATCTCAAGACTGTCTACAAAAACTAATAGTGGATACTATTAAACATGAAAGGGTTAAGTGAAAGGGGCAAGTTATAAAATCCTATTCAAAGTTGAACTCTTTAAAATATAAGATATTTCCTAGGTAATGATGGCCTCATTGAAGCCTGGGGTGGACATTGTTGTATTTTCATTCCTATAATTCTGTAAAGTCAAGATAATTGGTACTCAGAATGTACATCTTAGAAATAGAGACATATCAATGAGGCAATACTGAGAACCAGTATAAAGCCTGGTGTTTGTGTGTTTCGTAGATGATGAAATAGAAGGCAACTAATTCAATCTCATATTCAAAAATTTAAGAAAACTGTTGATTATTTAATATAGGCCTGATGCTATGCTAAAATATATATGTCACATGGCTCATGACCTAATGGAATAGAAACTCATTTACCTGAATTATTATAATTCCAGTGTTTATGCTAAATAAATATGTATTTGTATATAGTATGTATACACACTTACGATTATAATTTATATAAACTTATGTGTAAATTTATATATTATATATATATATAACATATTCTTGACATAATATGTAATATACATTAGTAAGAATCTATATAGGAAAAGGAGTAGGGGCCAGGACGGGCATTGTAGGGAGAAAAAAAGTAACATGAATGTAAAAAGTAGGGAGAAAAAAAGTAACATGAATGTAAAAAGTACAGAAATAAATCTTTTATTTTGCTTTAGTGTACTGTGTGTGAGATAAACAATAGCATTGTAAGACTGGAATGGTAGATTAGAATTCTGTTATGAAAGGTATTGAATTCTATTCCAGTGACTTTGGATTTTATTTTGGTGAAAGTGGGAAGCTATGTGAATTTCCTAAGCAGCAGAGAGTCATGATCAAAACTTTAGGTTAGATAGGTAAATCGGACAATAATGGGAAGAGATAGGAGTTGTCAATGGCCAAGATTGGAGATGATGAGAGCCTGCCCTAGGGTAGTAGCAACAGGAATAAGAAACTGAAAACTCAATCACTGAAGATCTGATAAATTTTCATGGAAATTGCTTCCCCTTAAAAACTGACCTTTGTTAATTACAGGAATTCACAAAGTTACAAGAGACCTCGTAGTTACTGTGATAGTTCTTGCTTATTTCTCTCCTTGCATACTATAATATTTCACTATATAAATGGGGGCTTTACTTAAATTATAAAACCAGAAGAAATGGGTAAGAAAAAATTTTCAGGGTATTCTCTGAAATTTAATTTTTATGATCTGAATTATTATTCAGGTATATGTAAAATTATTCTTATTGAAAGAGTCTGTCTGGAAGATGGGAAATAAAATAAAATTAATGTATAAAAATATACATCAATTATTGAATTTCATGTCACCAATCATGGATACACTTTATATGCATTATTTTGTTTAACCTTCACAAAAACCTTTGAGATAGTAATAATGCCGCTAAGTCGCTTCAGTCGTGTCCAACTCTGTGTGACCCCATAGACAGCAGCCAACCAGGCTCTCCCATCCCTGGGATTCTCCAGGCAAGAACACTGGAGTGGGTTGCCATTTCCTTCTCCAATGCATGAAAGTGAAAAGTGAAAGTGAAGTCGCTCAGTTGTGCCCGACTCTTCGCGACCCCATGGACTGCAGCCTATCAGGCTCCTCCGTCCATGGGATTTTCCAGGCAAGAGTACTGGAGTGGATTGCCATTGTCATACATAACAAAAATTCAGAGAAATTTAGGGAATTTAAGTATATTGAAAACACAGGTTGTTGATTTAAAATTCCTAGTGTTTTTCCCTTGTCAAGCCTCTGAACCTTACCATTCACAATTGCAACTCCTCAAAAGTTTCTTCCTGAATAGGGGAAATTAAGAACTAATTTGAAACTAAAAATAAATCTATACATGTTAAGAAATGTTAGTGCAAAACCTTAAAGAGTTAATCATACTTGGTATGACTATAGGTAGGATTTTCCCAGTGGCTCAGGGTAAGGATTCCACCTGCAATGAAAGAGATAGATGGGATTGATCCCTAGGTAGAGAATATCCCTAGAGAAGGAAATGACAATCTACTCTAGTATTCTTGCCTGGGAAATCTCATGGACAGGGGACCCTGGCAGGCTACAGTCCATAGGGTCACAAAGTATAGGACAGGACTTAGTGACTAAACAGCAATAGCAGCTACATAACAATGACTACAGGTAGGGGGTAGTACAGTGTCAAACCTTATGTAAATTTTGAAACATTATTGGCAAAATGTTAGAGATAATTATGACAAAATATCTAATTTAATAGATGTAAAACATTTATTGAATGCTACTAAATAAGTAATTTATGCATGTAAAAAAGAAAATGTAAGGGGCATAAGTATAAATTATTAATATATGAATTCTGATGCCATGTTATTTAAAAAATTCAGTGAACATTTATTGGATTTGTAATGTGTGCAAGATATTATAATGAATTCTTAAGGAGGAACAATAGTCATGTGATTTCTATCCTTAGGAAATTCACAATAGAAAAGTACATTGGCCTTTTTCCAAAGATATATACTATGGGACATACAATTATAAGCACTACTGAAAAATTTAAAATAGTGGTAATAGTAGATTAACTCCCCATGAAGTAGATGATGCATCATGGGGAAAGGATATGAATTTAAATGATGGATAAGATTTGCTCTTGGACACTTGATGAGAAGGGCATTTCACTGTAATTGAGACATGACTTTAAACAAAATATTTACAGTTTGGAATGCAGATGTAATTAATTGCAGTCTACATTTTAGGAAGAAAAATAAGGAGTTACTGTGGGATTTAGACTTGGAAAAGCAATTTGAAACTAGATCATGTGGAGCCTAATATAACCTGTTAAGGAATTTGGACTTTATTCCATTAAATATTTTGACTCCATAGATCGATAGAAGCCTTTGAACTTGTAGTCAACTGATTAAATGGTCTATGACTATTAATCTATCAGTAGATAGAAGATTCATAGTATGAGAGAAGATATCAGAGGTATATAAAAAAAGATAAGTTAGAAGAATTTTAGATTAAGCTAGGCATGAAGTGCTGAGATCCTAAGTACAAAAGATAAACGTGAAAATAAAACAACAAAGTTTGTTATCTAACTGGTTTCTTGGTAGGAATCAGGAGAACTTCAAAGTTTTGAGGCTGGGTGAGTAGGATAATTGTTTGTTTGTTTGTTTTTAACATGTACAGACCTAGAGAGAACTGTAGAGGAGGAAAAGTAATTTCCCTTCTACCTTTCTAGGTTTTTGGCTGAGACCTCCCTTTAGTAAAAGATAGGTTAATGGGAGAAAGACAGAAATTTTAAAATATGCTGTTTTTGTTGTTGTTTAGTTGCTAAATTGTATTCGACCTTTGTGACCCCATGGACTGTTTCAAGAGGGAGGGGACATATATATACCTATGGTTGATTCATGGTGATGTATGGCAGAAACCAACACAATATTATAAAGCAATTACCCTTCAATTAAAGAAAATTAATACTGGAGTGGTTGCCATTTCCTTTTCCAGGGGATTGTTCCGACTCAGGGATTGAACCCACGTCCCCTGCATTGGCAGGTGCATTCCTTACCACTAGTGCTAAACATATGGAGGTGAAAGATATGGATAACGGGGAACCAGTTTGGGGAAACTATGGGGAAAATCATGGTGAACAAGTATAAGTTTGTTATACATACTTAGGTAGGAACCTTCTCCATTGGTAAGGTTCCACTGATTTAGTTATTCTCGTTTTCCTATTACAGAAGAAAACACCCCTGTAAATGAAGATTTGTAGAAGGAAAATAAAGCTTTGGTGTTTTTCCACAGATGCTCAAGCTTTCCTGCAAACTTGAAATAGATAGCAAATAGTGCAATAATAATAATAATAATAATAAACAGACAAAATACTTAAAACACATGGAAAGCACTACTTGTAAATGTTATTTACAAAAGGGTAACCTCTATTAGGTTTACAGAGCTTCTCCTTTGTCTGGTGTTTCTTAAAAATAAGCAGCCTAAAATAATCCTTATGTCAAAGAGGAGTATTTTGGATTGAACAATTATGCTCTCCTTCAGAACCATATAATTTTGGGGGTAAAATGAGAACATTGATTTAATCTATGTCAAATTATAGATAATGGCAGTTATTCAACAAGTAATTTGAGTTATGAAACTGAAGTTGATGATGGGGATGAGGGCTGGATATTTAGTGATAAGAGATATCAAATAGCTGTGACATTAATACTGTGCAATCATATTGTTTAGAAACAGATTGGAGCATACTTCCTTTTGTTGGGATATAGTAAGCAGATGGTGGTTGGAAAGAAAAGGAATTTTTCAAAATAAGTTTTATAGAAATAAAAGAAGGAACATGTTTAAAAGAGGATCGGGGAAAAACAAAACTGGGAAAGAAATCATTTCAGAGATGTTTAGTACATTTACAACATACTTTACTCAAAGTGTATGGGTCAAAAGTGAGAGGTGCTTAGGACAATGAAAGGGAGCTCTGTGAAAGGGAAGATCATCTTATTTATTGTTACGGCTTTTGATCCTTTTATAGTTCCTGGTACTCAGTAAAAATGAAAGATTAAAGATTTCTCAGAGGTGAGGATTGATGAAAGACAATGAGAAGGAATGAAATCAAGATCATATATTGAGAAAGTAGACTTTAAGGATGGTTTCCCTGAAAGGAAAATTGAGCAAAAAAATATATTGTTGAAGTGCTTAGAAAGACATCTGTAAAAGTATCCACCTCAGTGACTTTGATTTTTTTTTCCAAGTTGTAGAAAGAGAAGTCATCTATTGAAATGTTGAAATTGATTAGATTTGGGGTTTAGAAAAAAGCTGATAATGAATGGGGAAATAATAGGCACAAATGAACAAACAGAAAAATCAGTAGCAATCTATTGTAGTAGGATAGCATGATCCTAAGTTGTCTCAGTAAAGATAATTTTGTGACTTCTTACAGTGACTGCAAGTGGGCTATATATATATATATATATATATACACACAACAGAATGGGAAGGACTAGGGATCTCTTCAGGAAAATCAGAGATACCAAGGGAGCATTTCATGTAAAGATGGGCTTGATAAAGGACAGAAATGGTATGGACCTAAAAAAAGCAGAAGATATTAAGAAGAGATGGCAAGAATACACAGAAGAAATGTACAAGAAAGATCTTCACGACCCAGATAATCACGATGGTGTGATCACTGACCTACAGCCAGACATCCTGGAATGTGAAGTCAAGTGGGCTTTGGAAAGCATCACTACGAACAAACTAGTGGAAGTGATGGAATTCCAGTTGAGCTATTCCAAATCCTGAAAGATGATGCTGTGAAAGTGCTGCACTCAATATGCCAGCAAATTTGGAAAACTCAGCAGTGGCCACAGGACTGGGAAAGGTCAGTTTTCATTCCAGTCCCAAAGAAAGGCAATGCCAAAGAATGCTCAAACTACCACACAATTGCACTCATCTCACATGCTCAAAATTCTCCAAGCCAGGCTTCAGCAATATGTGATCCGTGAACTTCCTGATGTTCAAGCTGGTTTTAGAAAAGGCAGAGGAACCAGAGATCAAATTGGCAACATCTGCTGGATCATGGAAAAAGCAAGAGAGTTCCAGAAAAACATCTATTTCTGCTTTATTGACTATGCCAAAGCCTTTGACTGTGTGGATCACAATAGACTGTGGGAAATTCTGAAAGAGATGGGAGTACCAGATCACCTGATCTGCCTCTTGAGAAATTTGTATGCAGGTCAGGAAGCAACAGTTAGAACTGGACAAGGAACAACAGACTGGTTCCAAATAGGAAAAGGAGTTCGTCAAGGCTGTATATTGTCACCCTGTTTATTTAACTTATATGCAGAGTACATCATGAGAAACGCTGGGCTGGAAGAAACACAAGCTGGAATCAAGATTGCCAGGAGAAATATCAATAACCTCAGATATGCAGATGACACCACCCTTATGGCAGAAAGTGAAGAGGAACTCAAAAGCCTCTTGATGAAAGTGAAAGTGGAGAGTGAAAAAGTTGGCTTAAAGTTCAACATTCAGAAAACGAAGATCATGGCATCCGGTCCCATCACTTCATGGGAAATAGATGGGGAAACAGTGGAAACAGTGTCAGACTTTATTTTTCTGGGCTCCAAAGTCAATGCAAATGGTGACTGCAGCCATGAAATTAAAAGACACTTACTCCTTGGAAGGAAAGTTATGACCAACCTAGATAGCATATTCAAAAGCAGAGACGTTACTTTGCCAACAAAGGTCTGTCTAGTCAAGGCTATGGTTTTTCCAGTGGTCATGTATGGATGTGAGAGTTGGACTGTGAAGAAGGCTGAGTGCCGAAGAATTGATGCTTTTGAACTGTGGTGTTGGAGAAGACTCTTGAGAGTCCCTTGGACTGCAAGGAGATCCAACCAGTCCATTCTGAAGGAGATCAGCCCTGGGATTTCTTTGGAAGGAATAATGCTAAAGCTGAAACTCCAGTACTTTGGCCACCTCATGCGAAGAGCTGACTCATTGGAAAAGACTCTGATGCTGGGAGGGATTGGGGGCAAGAGGAGAAGGGGACGGCAGAGGATGAGATGGCTGGATGGCAACACTGACTCGATGCACGTGAATTTGAGTGAACTCCGGGAGTTGGTGATGGACAGGGAGGCCTGGCGTGCTGCGATTCATGGGGTCACAAAGAGTCAGACACGACTGAGCAACTGATCTGATCTGATCTGATCCTGATTTTTACCAAAAGATTTTCCTGTGATATTGTTTCCCTAGGCATGTGTAGACAGCAGTGTTATTCATTGTGTAATCAAAAGGCATGAGATTGTGTTTGCAGATTTCCTTCAATATCTGTACAGAGGATTTAAGCCATCAGTTTCACCACTAAGTAGAGTTGAACTGGACTACCCAAAGATGGTTATCCAGTTGAAGCTTCTAATGTCTATGCTTCGCCTTTTGAACCATGGATGAATGCAACCTCTTAAATCTGATCCAGATATGACTCAGTTACTACCTTTGGAGAAGGCAATGGCACCCCACTCCAGTACTCTTGCCTGGAAAATCCCATGGATAGAGGAGCCTGGTAGGCTGCAGTCCATGGCGTCGCTAAGAGTCGGACATGACTGAGTGACTTCACTTGCACTCATTACCTTTGAAGGTTTTATCTGCAGGTAAAGATATTCCTGGGATTCATTGCTTAGGTTTGAGATCATGAATTAGGTTTGACTTTAAACAGTCTTCTTTTAGAAAATGTTATGTATTTTTGGGGAATTCCTTAAGTAGGAAAGTTGCTACTTCTTGTAATACAGGCAGTTTAAGTAAAAGTGAAGTCACTCAGTCGTGTCTGACTCTTTGCGACCCCATGGACTATAGCCTACAAGGCTCCTCCATCCATGGGTTTCTCCAGGCAAGGATACTGGAGTAGATTGTCATTTCCTTTTCCAGGGGATCTTCCTGACCCAGGAATCGAAACCTGGTCTCCCACATTGCAAGCAGACGCTTTTACCATCTGAGCCACCAGGGAGTTTAGGATTTCCTTAAATCCCATATTTTTCTGCTGTAACTCCTGCCATACTGACACCTGTCAGGAAGGGTTAAGTGTCTGCTACAAGGTAAGGGTGAAAGAAATGAGTCATGATACTGTCTGTTTCTGAGGAACCCTGACCCTGTCATCACAGGAAATTCACAGAGCAATACCACGATTTTACATACTGAACATTGAAATAAGCACTTGATATAGGTTTGTGTGATGTGAGGAATTTATTGAGTAAGTCTCTTCCTCCAAGTGTGCTAAGTGGAAGCCAATAAATAGTGACCCGCCACCCTCCCCCTCCCCAAAGTCTTATAGTAATACCAATAATCTTTTGCTGTTCAACTTCTTGGCTCTGAACAAATGAGAAGATGTTCAGATCCTAGAACAAATAAGGTATACAGGCATTTGAGTTTTTTGTTTTATATATCATATTTAATGACTATGGCCTTTTAGGGTCACAATTCTAGAAAAAATGGGTACTGTCTCATTCATTTGAATGTACTACAATAGCAGACTGAAGATTGCCATTTTTTTTAGAGATAATTGATACACTTCAATGGTAGGGCTCATTCATTCATTTGTTCATACATTTCTTTAATTACAGAATCATGCTGAATAGTCTGTTAGCTGTTGAAGGTATAAAGGCAGGCTCCATAATACTTACAGACTTTTTCACATTGTAAGTGGTAGGAATAATGGAGAAATTATAATGAGAAATATTAGTGGCTAAATTGGATGCGCCCAGATAGAAAAGGACAGTTGAGAAATGTAGATTTGGGAAATGCTCTAAGTGTCTTTGGGTATCTTTCATAGATAATAACTGTAGCTAAGATCATGGCATTGGAGTTAGTTTTTAGTTGTACCAGATCTGCCACTTGATAACTGCATGACATGGAGGGAATTCTTTATTCTTTTAGTTTATTCATCTTTATAAAGGATATAATAATAATTCCTGCTTTCTAGTGTATCTCTGAAGATTGTCAGGTAATCCATTGATCACATTTTGTGGCACACAGAAAATACTTAGCATGTGGCTGTTATTATTATTCAGTTCAGTTCAGTCACTCAGGTGTGTCCAACTCTTTGTGACCCCATGGACTGCAGCCCGCCAGGCTTCCCTATCCATCACCAACTCCAGGAGCATACTCAAACTCATGTCCATCAAGTCAGTGATGCCATCCAACCATCTCATCCTCTGTCATCCCTTTCTCCTCCCATCTTCAATCTTTCCCATTATCATTATTACTATTAAAATCATTTCTTAAGTGTTAGCCAGCTTTCATTTGCAAATAAGCAGATAGTATCTATATTTAGTTTTATTTTTATGTATAGAATTAATTTTTACGACATTTGGTTTTTCAGGGATCTGAATATTGCAGATCATATTATCTTTACAAGTAAATTTTTGTCAAGTAAATAAATGAGATATTCTTTTTCCAAGATTAGTCATGTTTAGATTGAGGCACAGAGAGAGTAAATTGCTGACATACATTGCCTACCAGTGGTCAACTCGAACCAGAAATTGCCCCCATAACTCCTCTCTCTGTTCTGTGCCCATTATATCATGTTCACTTGCTTGAAATAGTTTGCTGCCTGCCAAGTCCTCTTTAGACAGTCTATGAAGGTTGTTAAGGAAATATGTAATATTCTAATAATTTAGAAGTTATTTAGGTCCATGACTAAGGAGGACATGAAGACTGAATCCTCGACTGAGAAGAGTACAAACTCCCAAAGTAAGCCGTGCCAAATTGGGCCTTGAAGTGATCTGCTGAGCAGTTTTCTTCATAGAATAAACCATATACAGTATTAAAAACTGCCTCAGGAAATTTCTAGTAGAGGAAGCTGACCCTCCTTAATTTGCCTTCAAATCTGTAATCAGTGTGTTTTGTTCCTTGGGGGTAACTTATGATAATGTGACAGGGAAATCCCATCTACCACTTTGTGAGTCATCCTTAATTTTTATGGAAGATATCCCACCAAGTTAATTCTTTTAAAGTAATTTTGAGTTTACTTGGGTCATAGTTATTACTCAAAAAACAAACAAACAAAAATGAAATTCCCTAGCTGTAATTCAGATTTCACTCAGAGCTGTAGTGGAATGGATTTGTCATGAGTAGATTTTAACCTAACAATCTTTATGAGAGCCGCTATCAAGTAGCCACTGTTTGTGTAGTTGCTAAATGTTTAAGTGTAGCTATTCTACTTTTAAATGTGTTGTAACTATAAAAGTCACATCAGAAGTTGAAGATTTATTAGAGAAACTGTTTGTATAACTCATGCATGATTTTGCATTGATTACATGCTGAAATGATATTTTTGTTATATTGAACTAAATAAAACATATTAAAATTAATTTTACCTGTTTTTTATTGTTTTATTAAAGTAGCCACTAGAAAATTTTAAATGACATGTGTGACTCCCATTATATTTTCATTGGATATTGCTGTTTTAGGCATGTAATTATGACTTCCCTGGTTGCTCAGTCAGTAAAGCATCTGTCTACAATGCAGGAGACCTAGGTTCGATCCCTGGGATGGGAAGATTCCCTGGAGAAGGAAATGGCAACCCACTCCAGTACTCTTGCCTACAAAATCCCATGGATGGAGGAGCCTGGTATCCATGGGGTCGCAGAGTCGGACACGACTAAGCGACTTCACTTTCACTTAAGGGATAGTATGCATTAGTGATTCTTTCAAATATTTAAGAAATTTTATTGGTACAAGGTTGAAGTCTTAAATTAACTTATATTTAAAGTCTAATTTTTCCCTTTTATATTTTTATATATTCCTAAAACATTTCTGATAATTCCATTTCTGATATCAAAAATAAGATATACACATATATATGCTATAAATAATATTAATCATAATGAAAGGTTGTTTCTGAGCCATGAAAGATACTGGGATTCTTGGCCTCCAGAGGAGAGGAATTCAATCTGGGGCTAGTGATGAGGCTTGATCACTCAGAGATTTTGGGTAATAAAATTTTATCGAAGTATGAAAGAGATAGAGAATGCTTCTGACATAGACATCAGAAGGGGGCTGAAAGAGTGCCCCCCTGCTAGTCTTTAGCTCGATGTTATATAGTTACTTGCAGTCTGCTAATTAGAGAAAGGAAATGTCTCAAAACTCAGAGACTGGCACTAGGCCCCTCACACATAACATGCATTTTGAGATAATATTGGCACAAGGAGAGTTGTCCTGGGCCATAAAATGATTGATATGAATCTTGAAGAAAGGCAGGTTTCCAAGCAAATACAGCCTCATTAACATAGCTTAAGAGAACATTTGCATGAGTAAAACATACTGGTTTGTCAATTAGATTCTGAGTCTTAGGCAGAACCAACTTAAAGACAGGGTCTAGGGTAAATACATAGTTCATTCAACATTGCTTAAGACAAACATTTCATGCAAAGATGGGCACAATAAAGGATAGAAATTGTATGGACCTAGCAGAAGCAGAAGATATTAAGAAGAGCTGGCAAGAATGCACAGAACAACTATACAAAAAGATCTTCATGATCCAGATAATCACAATGGTGTGATCACTCACCTAGAGCCAAATATCCTGGAATGTGAAGTCAAGTGGGCTTTAGGAAGCATCACTACGAATAAAGCTAGTAGAGGTGATGAAATTTCGGTTGAACTATTTCAAATCCTAAAAGATGATGCTGTTAAAGTGCTGCACTCATGTGCCAGCAAATTTGGAAAACTCAGAAGTGGCCACAGGACTGGAAAAGGTCAGTTTTCATTCCAATCCCAAAGAAAGGCAATGCCAAAGAATGCTCAAACTACTGCACAATTGCACTCATCTCACACGCTAGCAAAGTAATGCTCAAAATTCTCCAAGCCAGGCTTCAGCAGTATGTGAACCATGAAATTCCAGATGTTCAAGCTGGATTTAGAAAAAGCAGAGGAACCAGAGATCAAATTGGCAACATACATTGGATCATTGAAAAACCAAGAGAGTTCCAGAAAAACATCTACTTCTGCTTTACTGACTATGCCAAATCCTTTGACTGTGTGGACCATAACAAACTGTAGAAAATTCTTAAAGTGATGTAATTACAGACAGCCTTACCTGCCTCCTGAGAAATCTGTAGGCAGGTCAAGAAGCAACAGTTAGAACTGGGCATGGGGAGAGGGTGGGAAGATTTGGGAAAATGGCATTGAAACATGTAAAATATCATGTATGAAATGAGTTGCCAGTCCAGGTTCAATGCACAATACTGGATGCTTGGGGCTGGTGCACTGGGACGACCCAGAGGGATGGAATGGGGAGGGAGGAGGGAGGAGGGTTCAGGATGGGGAACACATGTATACCTGTGGTGGATTCATTTTGATATTTGGCAAAACTAATACAATTATGTAAAGTTTAAAAATAAAATAAAATTAAAAAAAAAAATAGCAATGCTAGGAAACTAAAAAAAAAAAAAAGAACTGGGCATGGAACAATAGGCTGGTTCCAAATTGGCTAAGGAGTACATCAAGGCTGTATATTGTCACCCTGTTTATTTAACTTTTATATGCAGAGTACATCATACAAAATGCTGGACTGGATGAAACACAAGCTGGAATGAAGATTGCCAGGAGAAATATCAATAACCTCAGATATGCAGATGACACCACCTTTATGGCAAAAAGCGAACAAAAACTAAAGAGCATCTTGATGAAAGTGAAAGAGGAGAGTGAAAAAGTTGGCTTAAAGCTCAACATTAAGAAAACTAAAATCATGGCATCTGGTCCATCACTTCATGGCAAATAGATGGGGAAACAATGGAAACAGTGACAGATTTTTTTTTTTTTTTTGGTGGCGGTGGGCACCAAAATCACTGCAGATGGTGATTGCAGCCATGAGATTGAAAGATGCTTAATCCTTGGAAGAAAAGTTATAACAAACCTAGACAGCATATCAAAAAACAGAGACTTGACTTTGCCAACAAAGGTCCATCTAGTCAAAGCTGTGGTTTTTCCAGTAGCCATGCATGGATGTGACAGTTGGACCATAAAGAAAGCTGAGTGCCGAAGAATTGATGCTTTTGAACTGTGGTGTTGGAGAAGACTCTTGAGAGTCCCTTGGACTGCAAGGAGACCCAACCAGTCCACCCTAAAGGAAATAATTCCTGAATGTTCATTGGGAGGACTGATTTTGAAGATGAAACTCCAATACTTTGGCCACTTAATGGAAGGACTGACTCATTTGAAAAAACCCTGATGCTGGGAAAGATTGAAGGCGGGAGGAGAAGGAGACGACAGGATTAGATGTTTGGATGGCATCACCGACTTAATGGTCATGAGTCTGAGTAAATTCCGGGAGTTGTTGATGGACAGGGAGGCCCTGGTGCTGCAGTCCATGGTGTCACAAAGAGTCTGACATGTTGAATGACTGAAATGAACTGAAGACAAACATTTCCTTAAGAAAAACACATTTGTTAGCTCTAGGTTTGAGAAAAGTTAAGTTCAGGTATAACCAGGTGTCATTATGGCAACACAGAATTTTAAGAGAAACCTCTTTTTAAATTTGTATAGTGAAGGGAAAAAGAATCTAACACCTGTAGTTTGTTTCCTCCTGCTGCTTGAGTGAGATAAAAAATGTCTGATACTTACAGCCTAATTCCTCTGTTTGTAGACTCCTGGCCTTGCTGCCTGTTACCCTCTCAGTAATATTAATATCATTCTTCAAAAATTACACTTATGCCATTAATGTTGCTGATACGTTATATACTTAGTAGTGACATACACTCACTTCTGTCTTGGCTGACATTCTAAGAAGGCCTAGAATATGTTACATTTGGAATTAAAGTTAGGTAATACTTGGTTCTTGTTTTCAAATACCTAACAAAGTAGTAAGTTAATCTGACAGGCAAATATAAATGAGAGTGTATAGAAATGCACTTTGATAGAATTAAACATAAGTTGCTATGAGAGTGCAGAGAGTAAGAAAGTCTTCACAGATGAGTTGAAGCTGAGTATAGAAGCTCTGTGGACCAATTAATATTCATCAAACGAGAAAAGCTAAAAGCATTTGAGGAGCAACATTAACCAAGGCACAGAGGTGTGAAATGCGACCTATTTATGAAATAAATGTATTCTCTATGGCTTCCACAAAGGGAGCAGTTGTTTTTGGTGAGAGGGAATAGGGAAAGGGAAGGAAATAGTGGCAAGAGCAGAGATTTGGACTATGATGCTAAAATATGTGGTTCTAAAAATAGAAGCTCTATCATATAAGAGGTGTTAAGAAAGGGGAAATTTGCTACTTGGGTTAAGTGTGATGGAAGACCTAAAGTTAAATTTCAAGAGAAGGATGGAGGTGAGGAAGTCACTTAGGAGTTTATTGCAATTGTATAGGTAAGAATGTAAGTGAGACCACCTTAGCTAAGGGATTTGTATTCTATAAGAGACAGGTCAGGGAGTACATACAATATAGACATCTAGGTAACACTTAGGTTTCTGTCTTGGATTATAGGATATCGTTTTCAGAGGTATACAATACAAGGAAATGATCAGCATCGGTATAGGGAAGATTTTTCAGTTTTGAACACTGTATTTGAGATTTCTGTGACTGTCTATTCATTAATTATATATATGAGATTGGAGATATGGAATGGGAGAGTCATTATGTGGGTTGAGCTCTCTCAGAAACAAAATGCAGAGAGACAAGAACAGAGGCCCAGGAACTAAGTGTTTTGATGAAAATTAGGAGATACTAAGGCGGAGAAGGCAATGGCAACCCACTCTAGTACTCTTACCTAGAGAATCCCATGGATGGAGGAGCCTGGTAGGCCATAGGGTCACTCAGAGTCGGACACAACTGAGCGACTTCACTTTCACTTTTCACTTTCATGCATTGGAGAAGGAAATGGCAACCCACTCCAGTGTTCTTGCCTGGAGAATCCCAGGGACGGGGGAGCCTGGTGGGCTGCCATCTATGGGGTCACACAGAGTCGGACACGACTGATGCGACTTAGCAGCAGCAGCAGCAGGAGATACTAATTCATTCAGACATGACTGAGCTACTGAACAACAAGGAGATATTAAAGATGTATCCAGAAACTATTCATATTATGTGTTTTTCAAACTTACTAATATTATCCATGGATTTGGTTGCTGCTGTTCAGTTGCTCAGTTTGTATGATTCTTTGTGATGCCATGGACTTCAGCATGCCAGACTTCCCTGTCCTTCACCATGTCCTGGAGTTTGCTCAAACTCATGTCCACTGAGTGGGCGATGCCATCCAATCATCTCATCCTCTGTCGTCCTCTTCTCCTCCTTCCTTCACTCTTTCCCAGCATCAGAGCCTTTTCCAATGAGTCATCTCTGTATCAGGTGGCCAAAATATTGGAGCTTTGGCTTCAATATCAGTCCTTCCAATGAATATTCAGGATTGATTTTCCTTAGAATTGACTGGTTTGATCTTTCTGTCCAAAGGACACTCAAGAGTCTTCTCCAGCACCACAGTTTAAGGCATCAATAATTTTGATTTATGGGTTCAGTAGCCCAGGACTTTTTTAAAAAAGAGAGACAAATTAGTGACATTTTGTAATTTCACTAAATTATCATAATTTTTCCAGTGATAAATGGTAGGAACCCATACTGTTATTCAAAATTATGTAAATTAAATATATAAATCTATTTATTGGCATGCATTTTATGGCTATGACCCACAATTTCCCCAGCAAATCATAACTGATATTAACATTAGGTCTTAAGATGTCCCTTATAAAGCTGACTGAGAGAAGAGATTGGGATCATGGAAAGAGTAACAAAATATACAACTCTCAATTATAACTACCATTTACAAAAATTCAAATAAAATGGTAGATATACCATAAAGAGATCTGTGTTTTTGTTTCCAGATATTAAATAATGATGCTATTGAAGAATATAAAACTACTGAGGTGTTTCAACACACTTAAAGCATTCTAGGAGATCAGATAGCTGTGACAGATGGAATTCAACTTCTCTACGTAAGACCAACAACTTTCATAAATCTGACCTGTTCTTTGTAGATGAAACTATTGAAACTTTTGTGTTTCAACCAATTGGATTCTGCGAGGAAAACAGCACTGCAGATACTGAAGACAATTTTCTGCTGCACTTCAAGAGTTAATAGCAAAAGTGTTTTGTGCACAAAGAAAAATCTTTACTAGTAAACTGACATAATGACTTCATATCAAATGGTGCATCCTTATTGCATATGGTCCAAGTTAGATTATTTCATCTTAAGACATATATCAGAGATCAAAAGGTGCAGATAAAACAGCCAAGAGAGTTAGAACTACATTAGAATTTACATATGATGAGTGATTGGAAAACAACCATTGCAATGTTATATAAATGAGAAAATCTTGACAAAGAGTTTTGGTTGAAAGAGTCACATATGTGAAAACTATGATAGAAAATAAACCCAAAGTCATCTTTATTTCTATAAAATTTACATTTTATAAAAGAAAAATAGAGACTTTTGGTTTTTAACTTTGTTAGAAATATACTGATCAATGCAATTTGATAGAAATAATTAGTAGTGATATCAGTAACATGCTTATTGATGCAATCTATGGTCAGCTATAGGCTTTATCTTCCCAAAATTTAAAGAACAAGCAGGCTGGCAGGATTTTTTTTTTAATAGACTTGGGTCATTTTTAAAGATGGATTAGAATCATTAATAACATTTTCAATTCTATAAGCTCATGCCATAAAATGCCATTACTCATTTGCTCTATGTAGGCAACACAAACTGCAGTTGCTGGATTGATCAGATCTGCAGCTGGATCACTTACTGGCTCATTAATTTTTATCATATATCGAGTATTCTGACCTGGTACATCAGCTTTTGAAATAGCCACTTGTCTTCTTTCCCTGGGCAAATAACTACTGGATGCTTTTTTAAAATGTTTGATCTAATTCATTTTATTCTCATTGAACATCTGTGGGAGAGGAAAGCTGGTAAACATGTGTTTAAGTTTACATGTACTTTGGGACTCATATCACCTCTATGTACATTCCTGCAGGATTGGCTTAGGCAAATTTGTTTAGATGGTAAAACAGGTCTTCAGCATTTTATATCTTTTCATTCTACTTTTCCCTTCTCTTTCAACACCTACTCCCAAGCATTTAGTTTTTTCTGTTCATGTCCCTTGGTAGTCCCAGAGAAAAAAAGTAATTCAGATGCTTGAGATGAAAAAAACTTTGTAACAATACTCTGTCTCCTTAGCCTTGTGTTTCTCCCCAGTGTTTTTCTCAGTGCTCAAGAAAACCTTTTCCCACCTAGTGTGAAAAGTGCAATGCCGCAACATCATGAATCTGCATTCCACGTTTTCAGTCCCTCTTCCTTCAGAGTCATAGAGCACAGGATGACAGTGTATTTTAGGGACTTCACCTCCCTTATAGTGTTTCCTTCTGCTGTGCCAGTCAACTCTATCTCATTTCCCTTCCCTCAATAGTCTGTTTCAATCCCCCAAATCAATTTACACCAGGCTTAGTTCCCTGATATGTTACATTACCCTGAAAGAATCAGACTAAGACCTTCAAAGAGGGCAGCCAGGGTTAGCACAAAGAGATTACTGATGTGATTTCATTGATAATAAGGGATTAAGACATGGATATGTAAATTTTATTGCATTCTAAATCATGTATGTTCAACTACATTATCATAGTCATTTTATTATCTGATCTCCCTTTCTCTGGCCATGTATTTCTCTTTCTTTTAACGTTTTTGTTGTTGTTGTTGTTAATTGGAGGGTAATGGCTTTACAATATCGTGTTGGCCTCTGCCACATACATCAACGTGAATCAGCCACAGGTATACATATGTCCCCTCCCTCCCTTCTGAAACCCTCCCTTTTCCCACCCTATAGGTTGTCACAGAGCACTGGGTTGAACTCCCTGTGTCACCCAGCGAATTCTTTCTTGCTATCTGTTTTACATATGGTAATGTATATGTTTCCATGCCATTCTCAAATTCATCCCACCCTCTCCCTCTCCAACTGTATTTGCAATAGACTTTCTTTGTATGAGGACTATTGTAAAATCTGTACAAATATTCAGATCAACACTCTGCTCCCTCTTTTTTTAGCCTCCCTTCTCCCTTACTATACTTCCATTTTATATTTTTCCTCACCTGAAATGTTTATAATTCTATCCTCTCTCTTTTCTATTTTCTTACTCTTCAGACCATCCCCAGGACGCCTTATTTTTTCTTCTTCCTTCATTCTATGTCTCCAGTCTCTGTTCTTTTTGTGTTTGTGTGTTTGACGGGGAAGACCCATATCTTTAGGGAATTCAGTAACCAAAAGTGCAAGTGACTTGTGTATGACTGCCACAGTGTGTCAGCAGCATGGAGAGTTCCTCTTGGTGTAAACAAGACAGTGGCCACAGGAGTCAGGCTTCTTTCCTGCACGTTCACCTATAGCTTTGGAGTGGTCTAGAGAGCAAGACACAGTATCTTTCTTCATGAGATACTTCAGAGCTGGTGATGAATTTCTGAATGATGTTCAAAACAGTCCCCAAAGCATCCTTTATGAAGGGCTACCCATTCCAATTCTGTGTGGCAAAACTGATGATTTAACACACATCCACATCTTTTCGATAAGTTAATTGTATAGAAAAGGAAATAAAAAGAAACTCAGAAAATAAAGCAGATTTTATAAAAATCTCCTGATTTCTTCAATTCATCATACTATACCAAAGATTTTCCCCTGGCATGAATGGATATAATTTCCCCTTTTCTGTCACAAATGGGGTGTTTATTTTCCTACTGCTCAATGGTAGCTGAAAGGCTGTGGGGGGATGTGCTTTTGTGCTATCTTCTCCAATGTGCTGTATCCCTGTGCAGTCAAATAAATTGGATCATTGAACATCACTAGGTGCATTCATGTTCCAGCTGTAGTGATTGAGAGGGTCAGTGTCCTGTATTTCGTGTGTGCTCCTTTCTTTTCTTTGCTCAGCAGTGTACTATTTGGTCGATGTTATTTAGTCGTATTTCTGTACGGTCTCCCCTTTGCCTACCCTTTCCACCGTATGAGTGGTTTGTATTTCTCCCTGGTAGCTGATGCTTTCCATTCTCTCTCCTGCCTGTCTCTTTATTTCTTTTTTTTTTGTTTGCCAGATGAAGCTGCCACCAGGCCTTGATTGAAACCCTTGAGTAGTTCTTTCACCTATTCTATTCACCTATGCTATTCCTACATCTTTTTTCTTTTATCTAGATTCAATAAGTGTTATAGAGCATACAGGATTAAGTAGGTCTGGGCGAGAACTGGACATTAACTCTTTAGGAATTCTAGTGTAGCTGATGAGGCCATCTTGTTGAAAAAGCAAGGTAGTAACTTTTCAAGCAGCTTAATTCCAGAGACAGCAAAGCAATGCTGCTTCCTGGAAATCTTTTGTTCACAAAACACTCAAGCCCTGCTTTTAATGCACTGAGGTCTCGAGTTAAGTGTTTCTCTCTCAGAATATCAACATTAAGGTAGACATTGCAAATTTTTACTTTTATAGTTCATTATAATGATCTGGCATTTCTGCAGTTCCCTGTTGCAAATATATCATCCCCTTTTTGCTCTCAATAAGTTTGTATTCAGGCAGAGTCAAAGGACAGGAGGACTCTGAGAAATCTCTGTCAGAGAAATTACTACAAAGCAATACTTCAAAGATACTGTGAGAGAGGGCTTTGAAAATCTACAGGTCTGGTACAGCCCGATGAAGCTGCCTATGGTAGATCAGGATGTCAAGGGAGCATCTGCCATAGGTGTCACAGGGAGACCAGACCCTTAGAAATTAGTTTGAAACATCAGTCTTCTTTCTATACTACTTGTATTTAATGGATAAGCTCATGAGCCTTTCTGCGTGTGTCTTAAATTTCAATCCCTTCATGGCATGTGTTCTGGGAGGAAAATAAGAAGGTATGTGGAGAGGTATTAGAAGGACCAAATAGGTAAGCAGTAAAGTTGCCAAAGGGTATACCAAAGGGAGGAAGGAGGGTCCATAGGACCAGGCCACATGTGGTAGGATGCCTTAGAGTTACCGAGTTGTAGGGTCCAAAATACTGGAGAAGAAAACTTTTAAACGGTTGCTCAGCCAAGACAGATGTTTCTCTTAAGGTCTCATAATACACTATTCTGTAGAACATATCTGGTAGATTAATGACCAGCTCTGGTGAAGGCCTAAAGCCCAATTTTAGGCTAGTGATAAATATCTTGGATTTAGAGGTTTAAATGTTTTTATTAGCTAAGATATACTTTATGGAATGATAAAAACAATTATTCTACCACATGTAGAATTCTCATACACCAAAACCAAATTTAGTTAGCTATGTCTTTCCAGATGAGACTGGAGAACAGATAAGTATAAATATTTATAAGCATTTTCAGTTTCATGTATATTAAAGATTTTGACTTTCCCTTTTACAGTATTTTCTTATATATTTTCTCAGCTAGCATATTTCAAATGCTCTCTTTTCCAATTTCCTTCTCATGAGCAAAGTTATCCTCATTTTAAACATGAGAAACCCTGGTGGTTGGATAAAATTATTTCATCACGTATAATGCACTTCCAAGTAAGGTGAAGCAATGTAAGTTGTCTACCAATTAGAGATTGAATAAACAAGTCTATCAAATACCCTAATTTTCTAGATAGTTTGGGGAGCCACTGATGTAAAATAAATGGAATTCTTAATGGATTCAATGAGATAAAGTACCTTTGCTTCTTTTCTATGTATTTCTATATGGTTACCATTTCCACAGACCATAAAACTATATATGTGTAATTTAATATATTTATCCACACATTGTGAAAGCTATTACATGAAAGTCTAGGGCATGAATATACTCTCCCCATTTCCTTGAGAAACTGTAAAACAACACACAGCTATGTAGACTCCAGTGTTGATTCAAATCTTGATTCTGAGATTTATCTATGGTTGCTACTGCTGCTGCTGCTGCTAAGTCGCTTCAGTTGTGTCCGACTCTGTGCGACCCCATAGACGGTAGCCCACCAGGCTCCCCCGTCCCTGGGATTCTCCAGGCAAGAACACTGGAGTGGGTTGCCATTTCCTTCTCCAATGCATGAAAGTGAAAACCGAAAGTGAAGTCGCTCAGTTGTGTCCAAGTCTTCGCGACCCCATGGACTGCAGCCTACCAGGCTGTTCCATCTATGGGATTTTCCAGGTAAGAGTCCTGGAGTGAGTTGCCATTGCCTTCTCCGATCTATGGATGAACCTTGGGTACATAATTTAATCTCTCTCTATACTCCTATGGACATTAAATGAACATTAACAACTAAAGTGTTTACCACCGTGCTTTGAATATTTGTATTATATACAATTACAGGGTAAGATTTTCATGACTTGAAGGTAAAATGAAGGGAGAAAGTTCAAGGGAAATAGAATCTATCTTCATATGTTTACAAGATTTCAAACACCTTAATATATGTGATACTTCACAAATTCTTATGATTCATGCTGTTTTTTAATTTTGATTGTAATCATAATATGAAATGATGATTATAATTTCACCTAAGAGGGAGAGATCATTATTTTATTACATAAAAGAGGAATCTAAAGCTCACAGTGATTAAGGAAAAGTTATGTAAAGATTCAGAACCCATATCTTGGAGATAGACTGCCTAGTTCAAAGTCTGGCATTCTGTTGCCACTTATAAGCTTGCTTACTGGGTGATTAACCTGGCTGTGCATCAAATTCCTCATCTGTAAATTGGGGATAATAATAGTACTTATCACCTCTGATTGTTACAAGGATTAATTTGGTTATCATATATGTAAAGGGCTTACAAAAATGCTTGACTCATAGTAAATACTCTATACATATTAGCTATTATTTTTATATCATTAATGCTATTGAAAGCATACTTACATTTACACAGTTGGAAAGCAGTGAACAGACCTAAAATACAGGTCTTGTGATTAAAAATATTTATGTTGCTATTAGAATACCAGGATTTCTCTGAAAAATAGTATTGGACATTTACTCGGCTCTTACTGTATGCCAGGAGTTCTTACATGCACTTTACATGGATTCTTTCAATTATTCCTTACCACAGCTTTATGAGAGAAGACTTCATATGCCAGATTTTATAGATCATCTAGCTGAGACAGAGGGAGGTTACATTATTTGACCAAGGCCATCAGAATTCCTAGAAAAGTAATCTAATTCCAGACCTTGCATTGTTGTTGTTGTGTTTAGTCACTAAGTCAGGTCTGACTCTTTGCGACCCCATTGACTGCAGAATGCCAGGCTTCCTCATCCTTCACTATCACCTAGAGTTTGCTCAAACCCATGTCCATTGAGTCAGTGATGACATCCAACCACCTCATCCTTTGTTGTCCCCATCTCCTCCTGCCTTCAGTCTTTTCCAGCATCAGGCATAACATTATGCAAATTTAAATATTTTTCTGTAGTTCCAAATTTTCCATGATAGACGTATGTTAGTTTTAGAAGTAGAAACAATGGATAATAAAAGTTATTTCAACAGAATAACTATTTTGTCATGTAGAAGAAGCTGAGGGAATTGTTTACAGTAGGTGATGGCTAAGTTGTAGAACCAGCAGAAGTTAGAATCAGGTAGCTATGGGTAGGCAGGAAGCAATATAAAGGGGAAAAGGGAGAGAGCCAAAAAGCAGTAAAGAGATAACTGAAATAGCAGACTGACTTCTCAAAGCTTTTACTCAGAGCTAGATTTATATCACAGGATGTAATGCACAAAATGTTTCAAAGAGACACATTTTATCATCCTTGGATTAATGAAAGCATTGCCATTCCTTTGACATTGTGATTATGTGACTCATAGAATTTCATGAATGTTTTAAATCACAAATCATTTGAAAAAAGAGCTATTTTCAGTTTAAAAAAATGTGTTCAGTATATTTTAAAGTTATGGATAGAAAAATGAAACTGATCAATTGTGAAAAAAGTGAATGTTACTCCAGTGTTCCTCATCTGAAGACATACTTTACTGTTGGGCTCAGTTGATTTCATGTTTGTATCTGTGCACTACATGTATATACTCATATCCCTTTGTCCAGTCTCTGAGTGTAAGGCTCAGAGTCATTTGTTCTTTGTGAGGCTGTACTTGACCTCAAAGCTGTCTGAACTTTTGAAGGCTTGACAAGAGCAGTTAGGGGTAAATTGTATCTGATTCTATTTGCTGAAAGTAAAACTAACTCATGAAAGTAAAACTAACTTGATGAAAGTGAAAGAAAAGAGTGGAAAAACTGGCTTAAAAATCAATATTCTAAAAACTAAAATCATGGCATCCAGTCACATCACTTCATGGCAAATATATGGGGAAAAATGGAAACAGTGACAGACTTTATTTTGGGGCTCCAAAATCAGTGACTGCAGCCATGAAATTAAAAGATGCTTACTCCTTGGAAGGAAAGTTATGTCCAACCTAGATGGCATATTGAAAAGCAGAGACATTACTTTGGCAACAAAGGTCCATCTAGTCAAGGCTATGTTTTCTCATGTGGTCATGTATGGATGTGAGAGTTGGATTGTGAAGAAAGCTGAGTGCCGAAGAATTGACACTTTTGAACTGTGGTGCTGGAAAAGACTCCTGAGAGTCCCTTGGACTGCAAGGAGATCCAACCAGTCCATTCTGAAGGAGATCAGCCCTGGGATTTCTTTAGAAGGAATGATGCTAAAGCTGAAACTCCAGTACTTTGGCCACCTCATGCGAAGAGTTGACTCATTGGTAAAGACTCTGATGCTGGGAGGGATTGGGGGCAGGAGGAGAAGGGACGACAGAGCATGAGATGGCTGGATGGCATCACTGACTCGATGGACTGAGTCTGAGTGAACTCCGGGAGTTGGTGATGGACAGGGAGGCCTGGCGTGCTGCGATTCATGGGGTCGCAAAGAGTCGGACACGACTGAGCGACTGATCTCATCTGAACTGTACTGCAAGGAGATCAAACCAGTCAATCCTAAAGGAAATCAATCCTGAGTATTCATTAGAAAGACTGATGCTGAAGCTCGAATAGTTTGGCCACCTGATGTGAAGAGCCAACTCATTAGAAAAGACCCTGATGCTATGAAAGAGTGAAGGCAGGAAGAGAAGGGGACAAAAGAGGATGCGATAGTTGGATGACATCACCGACTCTATAGACATGAGCTCGAGCAAGCTCCGGGAGATGGTGAAGGACAGTGAAGTCTGGTGTGCTTCAGCCCATGGGGTCGAAAAGAATCAGACACGACTGAGCAGCACAACAAAACTAACTCAAGTCCAGCCCTTATGGAGGATGCTGAGATTTTTGGAAGGTGGTGCATTATACTCTGCTCTACAAATCCCTAACCATGTGGCCCAAAGGAGTAAACTGTCAGTTAAAAATCCCATTTTATTTGTCTTTGCCAGTAGATTAAAAAAATAACTTATCAATGTGATTTTTCTCATGGGAAAATAAATGTTTTCCATTATTTCATCTTCCATATATCACTGTGTACAAGTATTTATATCTTCATCAATGTATATAAGTGAAATTGCTGTTTATTAAGTCTTACAATGATTAATAGTTTTAATAATTTGAAGTTTAATCTTGAATCAGTATATTTCTTATCTGTTGCACATATTGTCTACAATAAGTAAAATGATTTCAATTACAAAGCAATCTTAATGATTAACAAATGATTATGATCATGTTATTTTCTCTATGGTTAAACTATTAAACATCATTTTAAGGGTACAGTTATTATTTTAAAATTATCAAAGCCATCTGGCATATTTAGGGATTTTGTTTTATGTATTGGATTAATAAGAACAACAATGATCCAAAGTCACATAAACAGCAAAGAGAGTTCCTGGAGGAGAAATATTCAGTGAATTGTGCATATGTGAGGTTGAATGCACTTATCTTTCCATCTGTGCTGATAGAAGGAGGCTTAGTATTTTCTTGATCTTGAATGTTTAGCCCTTCAAGGATTTCTCCCCATAGAAATAGACTTCCTTGAATTATACTTCATTTGTACTTGTTGATATCCTACCTAATTAATCTTTGTGGCAGGCACTCTCTAATTGAACCCAATTCAATTAAATAATTTTGCTTTGCTTGTCCCTGTGTTTGAGTATCTGAATCTACTTGGAATTTTAAATATATCTAAACACTGTGCAGTCTACTTCATGTTAATCAGCCCACATTTATTGAATTCCTACTGTATGCAATGCAATAAGTATTGTGGAGTTGTTTGAAGGAAATAATAGGTACAGCTGCTAACTTTATGCACCTGAGAAAGCAAGTAGAAAACAGGACACAGGCATTAAAATTTTTTTAAAAAAGTTTCTTTTGTAAAGAGAAAAATGAACTAAAACTAAAAAATGTTAGAATTTTAGACTGGCTGTATTAAGGTGCTGCGTTTTCTGTGCTGTGCCAAATACCAGTTAAGGGGAAAAAATATGACCCTGTGAGCCAGGAATCAGTGGGGATTAATGAGAGGTTCATTGTGATATGCTGAAAGTTTCTTGGAAAACAAAGAATCATGTAAGTTCACATGGGTTTAAAATTGAACTTGGATGTTTTCAGGTTCGAACAAGCCCATATTTATAGCTGGAATCTAGTTTGAATCTTTAAAGCTTAAAGAAATATTTCATTTTTAAAAATTAGATTTTAATTTATTATTTTTTAAATCATATATCTTGACATTCTTATTTCTTCTATAAATTGAAAGAACTAGATAGTTGCAATGTTACAAATTACTTCTTTATGGGACAGTATTCATTCATTGCATGTAGAAATTCAAGGGTAATTAAATATTGGTACCTCCACAATGTATGCAGTGCTAATATATGTGATTCATTATTCCCAATGAGAGTAGAATGGTTCTAATCTAGGTGTGTATGTAAAATCCTTAAATAGCTCACATCATAAATATAAACTGCAGGGCAGGTTTTGTTATTTTTCACTGTGATCCATGACACTTCTAGCCTCTTTCACCCTCCCACAACCCAGTAGATGATCTTACTTTCTACTGAAAATGTTGGGGAAACCAGATGTAAGACCTAATTCTCTTTGTAGTCCTATATTCTTCAGAAACTGGGATTCAAAATCTCAGATCCATAGTGACATTGCCCTCTTACTTCCATTATAGTTCCCACTAAACCACGTAAAGCCTATCACCTAATAGGTCTTCCATAACCCTCCTTTGTTTCTCTTCACTTGTATGTCATGATACTTTCATAAATATCTTTTTCATCAGTTTCATTTCCACCACTAACTCCATTCCCATCAACTATACACGTGTCAAACACTTCTTCAAATACCAAGTCCTATTCCTACCATTCAAGTTCCTCTGAACTCTGGAACTAAACTTCCCACCCCACACATTCACTGAACTGAACTTCTTCCCTGACAAGAGACTGTTTTCTGCTGGCATTGCTCATGACCTTCCTGTTTCCCTCACTGGACATTTCATCCTGTTTTGATTACATTATCAGCCTAACCAAGGCTTCCTCGTGCAACAGACTCTGAGATATCACCTCTCCAAATCCTCAAAAATGTTGCCCATTTCTCACAGTAACTCTCCATATTTGTCTCCAATTGTAGCTTTCCATGTAATTCTGCTATCTCTACTATTAGATTATAAGTTGTTTACAGTGGAGAGCATTGTTTGTTTTCCACAGTAGCTCCTGAGGTGCAGTAATTAATATAACATTCTATCACAGAAAAAGTATTAAGCATCTGCTGTGTGTAAGAGATGAGAGAGATTAAGATACTGTTCTTACGAAACCACAGAAGAGGGACATGTAACTCAGGCTCAGAGTTTGAGAAAACTTCTAGAAGAGGATCACACATAGGCTGTATTATAAATAATGAAAAGGACAAAGCCAATAAAGTAGGATTAAAAGATGCTTGCTCCTTGGAAGAAAAGCTATGACCAACCTAGACAGCATATTAAAAAGCAGAGATATTACTTTGTGAACAGAGGTCCGTATAGTTAAAGCTATTGGTTTTTCCAATAGTCAAGTATGGATATGAGAGTTGGACTATAAAGAAAGTTGAGTGCTGAAGAATTGATGCTTTTGAACTGTGGTATTGGATATGACTCTCGAGAGTCCCTTGGACAGCAAAGAGATCCAACCTGTCAATCCTAAAGAAAGAAGTCCTGAGTATTCATGGGAAGGATTGATGCTGAAGCAAAAACTCCAATACTTTGCACCTGATGCAAAGAACTGACTCATTTGAAAAGACCCTGATGCTGGGAAAGATTGAAGGTGGGAGGAGAAGGGGAAGACAGAGGATGAGATGGTTAGATGGCATCACCAACTCGATGCACATGAGTTTGAGTAAGCTCCTGGAGTTGGTGATGGACAGGGAAGCCTGGAGTGCTGCAGTCCATGGGGTCACAAAGAGTTGGACATGACTGAGAGACTCTAGTGAGATGAAATGAATAAAGTAGGATAGGAGAATATTTTAGGCAGAGGGAATGACATGGAAACACAGGAACATTGAGTCATGATGCTCAGTAAAGACATTAATAGGGCTAAGTGTATGAAGAAGGAAATGGTGAACACATTAGGCAGTTTGAATCATGAGTTTATTTATAATCAAACTATTATGTGTGATATTGGAGTTGAGATTTGGATTATAGTATGTGATATGCTCGGAGAAGGCAATGGCACCCCACTCCAGTACTCTTGCCTGGAAAATCCCATGGACGGAGGGGCCTGGAGGGCTGCAGTCCATGGGGTCACTAGGAGTTGGACACAAGTGAGCGAATTCACTTTATTTTTTCACTTTCATGCATTGGAGAAGGAAATGGCAACCCACTCCAGTGTTCTTGCCCTGGAGAATCCCAGGGACGTGGGATCCTGGTGGGCTGCCGTAAATGGGCTTGCACAGAGTCGGACACGACTGAAGCGACTTAGCAGCAGCAGCAGCATATCCTTGGAGTTAAACATTTGGTAGGTGAAAAGTAGACACCAAAAGGTTTAAGGTGAGGATTGGTTATGATAAAGGGTCTTTGAAAGCAGACTCGAGACGTTTATACTGCAGCTTTGCCACATTTTGTATGCCACTAGGTATGCATGTATATGTGTTTGTGTAGCGGTTTTCCACATATCTGCATATCTGTAAAATATGCAGATTAATTTTGACTTATTGTTGAAAGAGTTAAGTGATATAACATAGGTATAATATCTTATGGAATACTCCTTAGATACTGTTATTTTCGCTATTAGCTAGAATACATCCTAGCACATGGAAAAACAATACTCTTTGTTCAATGAATGACAATTCTGTGCATGAGAAAAAGAGCCCTTCATTGACACTGTGTTTTTAGCTAGTAAAGATATACATTTGAATTTTTCTTGTGTTTTTAATTGAATTTTAATTTTTATCAAAGTAATATAGACTTATAGTTTAAACATCAATGAGTAATACAGGGCTTCCCACTATGACATCTGACTTTTCACAAGCAACCCTTATAACTCTTGTGGTTGTATCTTCCAGCATGTATTTTCATTTTTCTAAATAATATTATATATTCTAATATATATATATTATTATATTATGTATATATTATATTATATAATAATTGATATATATAAATTATATATATATATATATATAACAGTTCTAATGAGTTATAAATTTGGAAGGTGAAAATTAAGCTGTCTTGTCCCCTCCCCACTTGTATGTGTTTTCCTACTCCTTTCTCTCTCTTAAAACTGTATTGCATTTTGAAGTTATATGAATAATCATTGACCAGAATAGCATTACTATACAGATTGAAAGAGATGGGAATACCAGACCACCTGACCTGCCTCTTGAGAAATCTGTATGCAGGTCAGGAAGCAACAGAACTGGACATGGAACGACAGACTGGTCCTAAATAGGAAAAGGAGTACATCAAGGCTGTATATTGTCACCCTGCTTATTTAACTTCTATGCAGAGTACATCATGAGAAACGCTGGGCTGGAGGAAGCACAAGCTGGAATCATGATTGCCAGGAGAAATATCAATCATCTCAGATATGCAGATGACACCACCTTTATGGCAGAAAGTGAAGAAGAACTAAAGAGCCTCTTGATGAAAGTGAAAGAGGAGAGTGCAAAAGTTGGCTTAAAGCTCAACATTCAGAAAACTAAGATCATGGCATCCGGCCCCATTACTTCATGGCAAATAGATGGGGAAACAGTGGAACAGTGGCTGACTTTATTTTTCTGGGTTCCAAAATCACTGCAGATGGTGACTGCAGCCATGAAATTAAAAGAAAGTTATGACCGACCTAGATAGTATATTAAAAAGCAGAGACATTACTTTACCAAAAAAGGTCTGTGTAGTCAAGGGTATGGTTTTTCTAATAGTCAGGTATGGATGTGAGAGTTGGACTATAAAGAAAGCTGAGTGCTGAAGAATTGATGCTTTTGAACTGTGGTGTTGGAGAAGACTCTTGAAAGTCCCTTGGACTGCAAGGAGGTCCAATCAGTCCACCCTAAAGGAGATCAGTCCTGGGTATTCATTGGAAGGACTGATGCTAAAGTTGAAACTCCAATACTTTGGCCACCTGATGCGAAGAGCTGACTCATTGGACCCTGATGCTGGGAAAGATTGAGGGCAGAAGGAGAAGGGGACAATAGAAGATGAGATGGTTGGATGGCATAACCAACTGGATGGACATGAGTTTGAGTAAACTCCAGGAGTTGGTGATGGACAGGGATGCCTAGTGTGCTGTGGTCCATGGGTTCACAAAGAGTCAGACACAACTGAGCGACTGAACTGAACTGAACTGATAACTGATTGTTTATACCTGAACTACAGAATATACTGTGATCACACTTTTTCACTTACATCTTTTAAAAAACTGTTTGATAAATGTCTTTATTTATACTTGCATAACACCTATATTTCAAGTTACCTGAAGGCTTTCTAAAAACATTGTAGATGTTCTATTTTTTTTCTTGTGTACTTATGTTTTCATCCAGTAACTCTTTATTCTTTGTTCTCTGTGGCTGCAGTATCCTCTTTCACTTAACTGAAGCCATTAGTGATGTGTTATTTATTTTCCTTTTTTTTTTTTTTTTTTTTTTTTGTCGAATGTTCTGCTTATTGCATCAGCTTCTTTTTGGGGTATTTTTTTATTTTGTTAAGTTCATTTGTTTTTCTCAAGTGCTTGATGATCCTTTCTGTTTAATTATATTAGGAAAGAAATTCTAGGCAATTGACTGGTAGAAATGTGTGTAGGACTAGTGGGCTTCACTGTTGAAGAATTAAGTGTATGTAATCCAGTTGTTTCTTTTGTTTTGTTCAGTTGCCTAAGTCGTGTCTGACTCTTTGTGACCCCATGGTTTACAACACGCCAGGCTACTCTGTCCTTCATAATCTCATAATGAATGAGAGTTTGCTCAGATTCATCTTCTTTGAGTCAGTGATGCTATCTAACCATTTCATATTGTCACACCCTTCTCCTTTTGCCTTATGTTTTTCCCAGCATCAGAGTCTTTTCCAAATATCAGTATATCCTGATTATGTCTTTGGGATATGACCCAAAGTTTACTTCAAAGAAAATCTTCCTATCTTCTTCCTGTGTGTGGGGAGGTTGGGGCCGGGGGGGTAGATGTGGGATGAGAGCCTGTCTTCCAGCTTTCTCATAGATGCACATAGATGCACAGTGATAGAAGCTATGCATTTCATTGTTTAAAAAATGTTTGGGCTGCAGTCCATGGGTCGCTAAGAGTCGGACACGACTGAGTGACTTCTCTTTCACTTTTCACTTTCATGCATTGGAGAAGGAAATAGCAACCCATTCCAGTGTTCTTGCCTGGAGAATCCCAGGGATGGGGGAGCCTGGTGGGCTGCCATCTATGGGGTCGCACAGAGTCGAATACGACTGATGCAATTTAGCAGCAGCAGCACACTCATTATGGAGTTTTATCCACTGTTGGGCATAGTGTCACCGTATTTACAGTCTCTGGTGTAATTTCCCTGGAAGTATATGGTAGAAATTTGTCTGTTATGCCAAATTTGAATCAGATATCTTTTTATTCAGTTCTGCTTCTCTCTCACACTTTGTAAATGATCTGGTGCCTCTGATTTTCTAGCCCTCCCAAGGTTCTGTGACTCAGATTGGCTTCCTTCTTTTTGGTCATAACTTTGGAAGGAACTTAGATTTCAGCCCTATCTACTCATTTCTGGCCAGTCATCCATGAGTTTTTCATCATCTAAAACATTCCCTCATCTATCGTCATATCTATTTTTCTCTTTGTCCTCATGGGTTATTCTTTGATGTTGTCGTTGTTGTGGGAGTAATTTTAGATATAAGCACCTTCAGTCCAGAATCTTAAGCCCTCATTTGAAAATGTCAAGATGCTTTTAGGTTGATCATCTTATTTGATTCTCACAACTTCTGGAATGTTTCACAGTTGGAATAGCTCTCATCTCTGTTTTATAATTTGTGGAAACCGCTTCTTGAGTTGAGTTTGGTAGTTGTTATATGGCAATTTTAGCTCAATACTTTGGTTCTATCTTTAGTGTTCCTTATAGGAAATCATAAAGTCCAAGGGAGAAAGCATGGGAATGTCTTTAGAATCTGAAAAATAAATACAGGAAGTAAAGACATAAACTTTAGGACCTTGACTCAAAGAAATGGTCTTTACATATCAAAAGAGCAGACCACATTATTGAAAATTTACATAAGACTCATGCTTACTCAAAGAGCACAGAACACTCTCCATATTTAAACTAAGTGATGTTTGTTGCTGAATCTCACATGTTTCAGGCAGCACTCAAGTTACAGTGTTTGGTATGACCTAGAAAATTCTGAAAGAGATGGGAATACCAGACCACCTGACCTGCCTCTTGAGAAATCTGTATGCAGGTCAGGAAGCAACAGTTAGAACTGGACATGGAACAACAGACTGATTCCAAATAGGAAAAGGAGTACATCAAGGCTGTATATTGTTACCCTGCTTATTTAACTTCTATGCAGAGTACATCATGAGAAATGCTGGACTGGAAGAAACACAAGCTGGAATCAAGATTGCCAGGAGAAATATCCATAACCTCAGATATGCAGATGACACCACCCTTATGGCAGAAAGTGAAGAGGAACTCAAAAGCCTGTTGATGAAAGTGCAAGTGGAGAGTAAAAAAGTTGGCTTAAAGCTCAACATTCAGATAACAAAAGATCATGGCATCCGGTCCCATCACTTCATGGGAAATAGATGGGGAAACAGTGGAAACAGTGTCAGCCTTTATTTTGGGGGCTCCAAAATCACTGCAGATGGTGACTGCAGCCATGAAATTAAATGACGCTTACTCCTTGGAAGGAAAGTTATTCCCAACCTAGACAGCATATTCAAAAGCAGAGACATTACTTTGCCAACAGAGTTCCGTGTAGTGAAGGCTAAGGTTTTTCCTGTGGTCATGTATGGACGTGAGAGTTGGACTGTGAAGAAGGCTGAGTGCCAAAGAATTGATGCTTTTGAACTGTGGTGTTGGAGAAGACTCTTGAGAGTCCCTTGGACTGCAAGGAGATCCAACCAGTCCATTCTGAAGATCAGCCCTGGGATTTCTTTGGAAGGAATGATGCTAAAGCTGAAATTCCAGTACTTTGGCCACCTCATGAGAAGAGTTGACTCATTGGAAAAGACTCTGATGCTGGGAGGAATTGGGGGCAGGAGGAGAAGGGGACGGCAGAGGATGAGATGGCTGGATGGCATCACTGACTCAATGGACGTTGAGTCTCAGTGAACTCTGGGAGTTGGTGATGGACAGGGAGGCCTGGCGTGCTGCGATTCATGGGGTCGCAAGGAGTCGGACATGACTGAGCGACTGAACTGAACTGAACTGACATCTCTCTTACCGTTATGAAGAGACTTTTGATTATGAAACAAAAAGCTCCTATTTCTTAAATGGTAGAGCTCATATAAAAGGCTCAAAGAAGGTCTCATCCTGTGTTAAACACACCTTTGATAATGTAGGGTTGGCAATTTCAAAGATGCTCACCACCAATAAGCATAGGCAGCTCACTTGGATTGTGCTGTTGGTAACTCATCACTCATACCTGCCCCATCTTACTGAAACAACAGCAGTGGCAGCTGAGGAGACACTACTTGCAATGAAATTTACTCAGGTAGATGGTAAAATTGGCTATTGAATTGTATCTTTTATGCTAGAGTTTTCTTTCTTCTGCCTTTTTTTTGTTTGTTTTTTCTTTGTTCTATTCCTTGAGATTCATTTTTTGACATCTATATTGTCATTATTTTCCCTAGTATTTTGTCTATTATGATTTTTTGAAAGAAATATTCTTATGAAATTTTCAGTAATGATAAGACAGCAAAAACAGGCAATATGATATG
The DNA here is from genome assembly GCF_029407905.1 of Bubalus kerabau. NCBI lineage: Eukaryota > Metazoa > Chordata > Mammalia > Artiodactyla > Bovidae > Bubalus > Bubalus kerabau. The sequence continues at coordinate 73,608,938 of NC_073629.1, forward strand.
TGATTAAATGCATATATATATATATATATATATATACATACATACACACACACACACACACACACACATATGTGGGTACACATTACATTAAATAGACTTAGCTTTAAAAAATGAAGGTTGTCTAGATTTAGTCTTTAAAATGATCAGGTAGAAAATTCACTTGCAAAGTGTACTCTTTGACCATTTTGAAGGTTCCTAGATTTATTTCAGGCAGTCAATACATCCCAGCAATAGCAAATAACATCTCTAACATTTTACAATCTTTGAAGTCCAGGAACAAACAAGGATTTTCTAGTTTTATTCTTTATACTGTATAAATACTGCATTCTATAACAATTATATACATTTTCCAGATTTAATTTGCTTTGAAAAGTCTCCAGTGGGTGAAATAAAACACAATAAGGCACAATGCTGTCTAAATTAAAAGTTGTTTCTGTTTTAAAGGGTTTATATGAGTGAATTCTGCAATTAAAATTCATTGACAAATATACTGAATTTTTTTTCCTGTTGACATTTTACTCAAAACATATCTGTTGCTTTTAAAGGCAGTGAGATAAATGTTTGGAAAGAGAGATTTGTGCTCAAAAAGTCCTATTGCAAAGACAAAAGCAAGTTGTAAAAATAAAATTGCACAGTAAAATGTATTTATTTTATTTACAAACTGCAAAAGCATTTTGTTGTAAAAGTAACTTTAAACAAAAACAAAAAAAAAAAACCTGTACTAAATTCCAAATACTTGAAAGATAGATAATTGTCTATAGTTGAAATCACTCAAAAGCACTCCTCCAGCTCTTATACCTGGAGACCAGCCAGGCTCCCTCAATCAGATTCACTTATCAGGTGTTAAAAATAAATGAAATGGAAATTCGCAGATTGGATCCAGTGTATTCCAAGTGCGCATATTCACAGGAACTCTTCCAGTAAATCATAAAACAATAGAACTGAAATTTTAGAGTAGTGTCAAAGGCACCTGCCTAAATATTCTTCTATCTCTTGGTCCATGTACATATTACATAAGCTGATGGGCTCTGCATTGCATCAATGACCTATGTTTGTGTAGAATATCATAGCTGTTTAAAGGTTATGATGTAGTAATATGAGTTCTTAATGTGAAGAAAAAAAAACACAAAAGACAAGAAAATGCACTTTCCCTTTGGGAATTTTAGATTAATTCATTTTGTTTTATGCTTATGAGTCATATAGGCTTACCAGGTGGCACAGTAGTAAAGAATCCGCCTACCAATCAGGAGATGTGGGTTAGATCCTTGGGTTGGGAAGATCCCATGGAGAAGGAAATGGCAACCCACTCTAGTATCTTGCCTGGGAAATTCCACAGACAGAGGAAGCTGGCAGGCCACAGTCCATAGGGTCACTGAATGTTTAGTAACTAAACAGCAGCAGGGGCAGCATGAGTCATATATCTAAACTGTTCCATTTTCAAAATAAATGTAATTATAGAGCCCAGTCAGTCAGTTCAGTCAAACAGTCATGTCCGAATCTTTGCGAACCCATAGACTACAACTCACAAGGCTTCCTTGTCCATCACCAACTATCAGAACTAGCACAAACTCATGTCCATTGAGTCAGTGACCCCACCCAACCGTCTCATCCTTCATTGTCCTTTTATCTTCCTGCCTCAGTCTTTCCCAGCATCAGGGTCTTTTCCAATGAGTCAGTTCTCATCAGGTGGCCAAAGTATTGGACCTTTCAGCATCAGTCCTTCCATTGAATATTCAGGACTGATTTCCTTTAGGATTGACTAGATCTCCTTGCTGTCCAAGGGATTCTCAAGACTCTTCTCTGTTGAGGTCCCTTAATGGACCAGGACCTGGTGGTCCAGAGTCAACCAATAAGAAAGTAAAGGAGAGAGAAAGAGGCTGATATTCCTTGGTTTATGAAGAAAGCCAATGAAGCCCCTAGCATGGGGCTTGCTCTGTTGATGAAGGCCTCAGGCGCCCTCTCAAGGGGGTTAAGGCACAGAGCGCCTTCTCAAGAGGATCTTAGAAGCCCGGGCAGGAAAGTGAACCCAGAGGACCTCTGATCCAGGGGATCAGCCTGAAAAAGAGAGAGAGGGAGAGAGAAAGACAGAAAGCAAGACACAGGGACCAAAGCTCTGATGGAACAGAGGTGTTTTATTCAACATTGTGTAAGTATTTATGCTGTCTTACAAGATAGCTATTTTTAGCAGAGATAAAAGCAAAACTTACAAGGAAACATGAGGTCATCCATATGAAAGAGAGAGGGTTATAAATAATCACTTTTACCATATGGTTCATAAAAAGGAAGAGGGTACTTATCACCGTATAGAAAAACTAATGAAGGAAGTGCCTGGATTCCTCAGCCCCCAGGAGTGGATTGCCTCTCCTCTTAATTCCTGAATATTCAGGAATTAATAAGGAACAGAGAATTCCTGACAGATCCAAAACGGCACACAAGAAGCTTCCTGTTAAATGCTTCCTGAAAATTCCCCCTATTTTATTATATTTGTAAAAAAAAAAAAAAAAAAGGTCCTGACCAAATGAGTTTGGTTAGTATTAACCAACCTTATAGAAAGGTGACGTTAAACAACAAATATAATTACCAAGACAATGACCAAAGTTATACTTCCAGACCCGATGTTGTGGGTAACACTTTGAAACCATCTTCGTGGGTCTAGCCTGGATAATTTGTTCAGCTAAAGTTTCCAAATTAGTGGAAGAGGACAGACATTTAGAAAAAGTTTTAAAGATTATTTTGGTAGTAATTGTACATTCAGAGAGACATTATCATGTATATTTTGTAAATGAAATTTGATTTGTTCCCAGTTGTAGGCACTATGATTGAATTGAACAGAAGTAACACAAAATTGAGTAGTTTAGGAATAGAGGAGTTAAGACAAGTATATAGTTTGTAATTAATACAAGTTACAGAACATAAAAGTCCTATTAAATTGTAAATTTTCTATGGCTATAACAAAAGGAAGTGGGACACAAGCCTATAAAATATAAAGGACACAGGCCTATATAAAATATGACTGATTATAGCGAAAGAAATAGTTACTATGACCACGACTGGTCTCTATGAAATGTCCAGTCCAAGTTTTAAGTTCTTTGGTGCTCTGGAGCTCGCAGCCAGTTTCCAAATGTCCCATTGTTCAGGCCCACTCTGTTTATCGAGGACATCCTAGGATGAGGTGGGGCTAATCCACCGTCAAGCTACCCAAGAAATCCTTTGTCATAGTGATGTTCCATCCTAGTGTCAGTGACCTTCCATATCACACACAGTGTTGTTAATATCATCTGAGCAATCAGATAACCACATACCATGGGGTCTCCAATCAACAGTTGTATGATTAGCCACAAACATTGATTTTCTTGACTTGGTTTGACATTTGTCCCAACGAACAGGAACATAAGTGAAGTTCTTATAAGTAAACCCTTGGCATAATGTTCTTTCCCTAACTCTTTTCCTAAAGTCTCAGTAGTATAAACATGGTTCACAGACAAAGAAAAGGCAGTAAATAGTCTAAGCAACATCTGAGAATCCTTTTTGGGATGCAGGGCGAAAGCCCAAGTTTGTCCGCTGACGTTTATGCACAATTTTGCTGGGCCTATGCACAAGGGAAGGACTTCATAGCCTAAAGAAATGTTAATTAGTTTCCCCCCTCCCCACCCAGGGTGTGAGGGCCCTTTCACATTCCAGGGAGGGGGTATATGGGTGGAGTCATTGGTTGATATGATCAGTCTTTTTTCTGTCCATTCTATGACCTGCCATAGAGGGGGGTTGGGTAAGTCAGGGCTCGAGCAGGGGGAGGCGACGCACTCCTGCTTGGCATTGCCAGGAAAATGTATCCAGGACTCCGAGGCATTCCCTGTTGAAAGACCAAATTTTCAGCTCAATTAGTAAGGGATTTTATTTGTCTCCAAGTGGGGAGATCATAAGGTTGATGTTGCCGAGGACGGTGCTTTCTGGAGATCTTTAGAGCGGACATAGCCCATATTGGAATTTCTTCTTCCTGGGGTTCTTGTTGTTTCATCTCCATTTTGAATGCTGGGGTCCCCCTTGGATCGAATCTTCCAAAGAGGTTAAAAACTTTAAAACAAATAAAGCTGTATTAACAATAGTTACAGGTTTAGAAAATATCATATGTTGGAATCTAGTAAAGTCTGATTTAGATAAGGAAGACAGTAGTGTACCTTGTGTATTCCCACTTTTTAAATTTTTTTATTTGTAACTTTAGTGTGTGATGTGTTTGACTATGTCTTGTGTCTGTGAATTATAAGGAATACTTGTAATATGTTTAATAGAAAAAGATTGTAAAATTGTTTAAAGTGTCTAGAAATATAGGCAGGGCCATTGTCTGTTTTTATAGAACTAGGAGTCCCCATTACTGTAAAACAAGCTAATAAGTGAGTCATAACGTTTTGTGTAGCCTCACCACGAAGAGTGAAGAGGTGTGGCCCAAATAAAAGCATTTGGTTGTAAACCACAAGGCTTAATACCTTGTGTTATTTCCACATGTTAGGAGATGCCATTTGTTAGATTTCTTTTTTATAACAAAATTAAGAGAGTTCCAAGGAGAACAAGATTCCTCAATATGTTGTAATTCTAGTTGTGTGTCTATAAGTTCCTTAGCCGCCTGTAATTTCTCTTTCGTGAGGGGCCACTGTTCTGTCAAAATAGGCTCGTCATTCTTCCAAGTTATTTTAATAATTGTATTGTTTGTTAAGTGAGCAGTGGCCCCCAGGAAAAATGTGGAATGTATATCTGAGTTTGTCATATCTGATATCATTTTATTAAAAGCATATATCTTACTTTTCCTTAGCAACTATCAAGTGTCTTGTATATTAGCATTTTATAGATTGGTGAATATATTTATTATATCATATTATAATATATATTTATTGTATATAAATTTATATTTATATATAAATATATTTACATTATATAATATATTTATTAATAGTTTAAAATATCTTTAGTTTTTCTGTAAGAAAAACTTTTTGTAAGAGGAAGATAATGCTTAGTAACTAATGTTTTAAAATCGTATTTTATTTGGAAATGACCTACCTATTTAATAAACTTTTATTATTTAGTTTAGTACAACTTTAGAAATTTAAGTTATCCCAATCCTGAGATTACTTTAGATTATAATAATAGATTATTCTATTAAAAATATAATTATTTTAATAGAGTTTATCTAAAAGTTTTTATCTTATTTATATATGTGTGTATATATATATATATATATATATATATAGAGAGAGAGAGAGAGAGAGAGAGAGAGTTACCTTTTTGTTGACAAATTTAGTTTACCTTAAACCTAGGCATACTAAAAGTATTATATAATGTTGATGACTTAAGACATGTCATAATTAGATTAGCAAACAATTATATTTAAATTATATTTGTATTTAAATAAACATTATATTTAATATTTTTCAGTTCATGTGAATTTGAATTTAAATAGAGCTCATTAACTTCATATTATCTAAAAACAAAGTTGGTATATCGATGGCAGCACTGCCGGATGTAGAGGGTTTGAGGGAAAAGATGGAATTTGCCCTAGGTTTTTGTTGAAGGGGACCTGGGGGGTCCCCTGCTTGGAGTTTCCTGGAATAGGTTTTCCTTCAGTTTCAAATTTAGACTTACAATCTTTGGCCCAATGCATTTCTCTATTGCAGCGAGGGCAGATTTTTGGAGGTTTTTTACATTTTTTCCTTTTTTATTTTATTTTAGCTTTCTTAGGGCAGTCCCTTTTTAAATGGTTCTTATTTCCACATGTAAAGCATCTTTCATTTCCCTTTCTTAAGGCAGCAACTGTTGTTTCAGCTAGCATTTGCGTCTTTTGTGTTTCTAATCCTAGAGTGCGACAAGCCTTCAAATAATCAATAATAGTCCCTGTCTCAAGAATTGGAGCTATAGCTTTTTGACATTCCTGATTTGCATTTTCATAAGCAAGTAATTTCTCTAGTTGCCTTTTGGCTTCTTCTCCAGTTACAGTATGGGAAATAGCATTTTGTAATCTAGCTAAAAAAACCAGCATACGTTGCATTAAGTCCCTGAACTTTAAATAAGTGATGAAGTAAAGTAGAAAAGTGATGGGGCTTTCCAGCCATTTTACCCATGTCTAAGTACTTACCGGCCTCAATAGGCCCTGGGGTCACTCCGTCTGAATCTGCCTACGTGTACCAAGTCCCTGTTCGGGCTCCACTTGTTGAGGTCCTTTAATGGACCAGAACCTGGTGGTCCGGAGTCGACTGATAAGAAAGTAAAGGAGAAAGAAAGAGGCTGATATTCCGTGGTTTACAAAGAAAGCCAATAAAGCCCCTGGCACGGGGCTTGCTCTGTTCACAAAAGCCTCAGGCGCCCTCTCCAGGTGAAGACACAGAGCGCCTTCTCGAGAGGGTCTTAGAAGCCCAGGCAGGAAAGTGAACCTAGAGCACCTCTGTGCTCCAGGGGATCAGCCTGAAAAAGAGAGAGAGGGAGAGAAAGAGAGAGAGAGAGAGAGAGAGAAAGCAAGACACGGGGAGCAAAGCTCTGATGGAGCAGAGGTGTTTTATTCAACATTGTATAGGTATTTATACTGTCTTACAAGATAGCTATTTTTAGCAGAGATAAAATAAAACTACAAGGAAACATGAGGTCATCCATATGAAAGAGAGAGGGTTGTAAATAATCACTTTTACCATATGGTTCATAAAAAGGAAGAGGGTACTTATCACCATATAGAAAAACTAACGAAGGAAATACCTGGATTCCTCAGCCCCCGGAACAGGCTTGCCCCTCCTCTTAATTTCTGAATATTCAGGAATTAATAAGGAACAGAGAATTCCTGACAGATCCAAAACAGCACACAGGAAGCCTCCTGTTAAATGCTTCCTGACACTTCTCCAACACTACAATTCAAAAGCATCAATTCTTTGGCTTTCAGCTTTCTTTATGGTTCAGCTCTCACATCTATACATGACCATTGGAAAAACCATAGCTTTGACTAGACAGTCCTTTGTTGGCAAAATAATGTCTCTGCTCTTTAATATGCTGTCTAGGTTGGTCATAGCTTTTCTTCCAAGGAGCAAGCATCTTTTATATTCATGGCTGCAATTACCATCTGCAGTGATTTCGGAGTCCAAGAAAACAAAGTCTTTCACTGTTTCCATTGTTTCCCCATCTATTTGCTATGAAGTGATGGGACCAGATGCCATGGTCTTCATTTTTCGAATGCTGAGTTTTAAGCCAAATTTTTCACTCTCCTCTCTCACTTTCATCAAGAGGCTATTTAGTTCCTCTTTATGTTCTGCCATAAGGGTGGTGTCATCTCCATATCTGAGATTATTGATATTTCTCCCTGCAAACTTGATTCCAGCTTGTGCTTCATCCAGCAGGGCGACAGTATACAGCCTTGATGTACTCCTTTCCCAATTTGGAATCAGTCCATTGTTGCCAGTCTGGTTTTAACTGCTGCTGCTTGACCTGCATACATAATTCTCAGGAGGCAGGTAAGGTGGTCTGGTATTCCCATCTCTAAGAATTCCATAGTTTGTTATGATGCACATGGTCAAAGGCTTTGGCATAGTCAATAGAGCAGAAGTAGATGTTTTTCTGGAATTCTGTTGCTTGTTTGATGATCCAAGGGATGTTGGCAATTTGATATCTGGTTTCTCTGCTTTTTCTGAACCCAGCTTGAACATCTGGAAGTTCTCGATTCACATACTATTGAAGCCTAGCTTGGAGAATCTTGAGCATTACTTTGCTAGCGTGTGAGATGAGTGCAATTGTGTAGTAGTTGGAACATTCTTCTGCATTGACTTTCTTTGGGATTGGAATAAAAACTGACCTTGTCCAGTCCTGCGGCCACTGCTCAGTTTTCCAATTTTGCTGGATATTGAGTTCAGTTCAGTTGGTGTCCAACTCTGTGACACCATGGACTGCAGCACCTCAGACTTCCCTATCCATCACCAACTCCTGGAGCTTACTCAAACTCATGTCCATTGATTTGATGGTGCCATCCAGGCATCATATCCTCTGTCATCCCCTTCTCCTCATGCCTTCCAGTGAGTCATTTCTTTATATCATTTGGCCATATATTGGAGTTTCAGCGTCAGCATCAGTCCTTCCAATGAATATTCAGGACTGATTTCCTCTAGGATTGACTCATTGGATCTCCTTGCAGTCCAAGGGAGTCTCAAGAGTCTTCTCCACACCACAGTTCAAAAGCATCAATTCTTCAGCATTCAGCTTTCTTCATAGCCCAACTCTCACATCCATACATACTGAGTGTAAGCTATACTTTAACAGAATCATCTTTTAGGATTTGAAATAGCTCAACTGGAATTCCATCACCTCCACTAACTTTGTAGTGGTGCTTCCTAAGGCCCACTTGACTTCCCATTCTAGGATGTCTGGCTCTAGGTGAGTGATCACACCATCATGATTTTCCAGGTCATTAAGATCTTTTTGGTAGTTCTTCTGTGTATTCTTGCCACCTCTTCTTAATATCTTCTGCTTCTGTTAGGTCCATACTGTTTCTGTCCTAAAGTGTGTGCATGTTTGCATAAAATATTCCCTTGGTATCTCTAATTTTCTTGAAGATATCTCTAGTCTTTTCTATTGTTTTCCTCTATTTCTTGGTATTTATCACTTAGGAAGGCTTTCATCTCTCCTTGCTGTTCTTTGGAACTCTGCATTCAAATGGGTATATCTTTCCTTTTCTCCTTTGCCTTTAGCTTCTGTTCTTTTCTCAGCAATTTGTAGGGCCACCTCAGACAACCATTTGGCCTTTTTTGCATTTCTTTTTCTTGGGGATGGTCTTGATCATTGCCTCTTGTACAATGTCATAAACCTCTGTCCATAGTTCTTCAGGTACTCTATAAGATCTAATCCCTTGAATCTATTTGTCACTTTCACTGTATAATCATAAGGGATTGATTTAGGTCATACCTGAAGTGTCTAGTGGTTTTCCCTACTTTCTTCAATTTAAGTCTGAATTTTACAATAAGGAGTTCATGATCTGAGCCCAGTCAGCTCCCAGTCTTGTTTTTGCTAACTGTACAGAGCCCAATACTGGTACACTAATGGGAACTTGATTTTTTAAGAAAGTTTTTGCTGAGAATCTGTTGTATGCCAAGCCCAGCACTTGGGAGACACTGGAAATACGTAGCTTTTTCTTTCCATATATTGAGTTATTAACTTATTGATATTTTCTTCTCAAATAGTTGAATTTGGTTGCATGTTAAAAGATATCTAATAATTAAAAATTTTGAACTGGAGAGGGTCTTGGAGATGAGCTATCCTAACTGAAGCCTTTGTTTTGTAGAAAAGAAACTAAGCAAGAGAAATGAAGGGACTTACTTTCAGTCACAAGACTAATGTGTGTTTGTTTGTAGCCCAGTTGTGTCTGACTCTTTGCAGTCCGATGAAACATAGCCCACAAGCTCCTCTGTTTATGGGATTCTCCAGGCAAGAATGCTGGAGTGGGTTGCCATTCCCTTCTCCAGGGGATCTTCCCAACCCAGAGATAGAACCTGGGTCTCCCACATTGCAGGCAGATTCTTTACTATCTGAGCTATCAGGGAAGCTGCTGCTGCTGCTGCTAAGTCGCTTCAGTCATGTCCGACTCTGTGCGACCTCATATACGGAAGCCCACCAGGCTCCCCTGTCCCTGGGATTCTCCAGGCAAGAAAACTGGAGTGGGTTGCCATTTCCTTCTCTAATGCACTGAAAGTGAAGTCGCTCAGTCGTGTCCAACTCTTAGCGACTTCATGGACTGTAGCCTACCAGGCTCCTCTGTCCATGGGATTTTCCAGGCAAGAGTACTGGAGTGGGGTGCCATTGCCTTCTCCATCAGGGAAGAGGGTCCAGCAATTAGGACTCAGTTCAAAACAGTGAAAAATATTTCAGATTTAGAGTCAGGCCTATTTTATTCTGAATAGGATAAATTTTATGGAAGATTGTGGAAACTTATCTAATACTAGATCATTCCTGTGTTGGTTCCATTGTGAATATGAAGAAGCTCCTGTATGTGTAGCTAACTTTAAAAAGGTGGCTGATTTCCAAATTTTGCATGAAAAATGGGTCAAAATAGCAGTTAATAGAAGTGGTAGTGATTCAGGTTGATTCCATAATACTGCTCCTATTCCACATTATCACATCCTTCTCATTCTAATTATCTGTACCTTTTTAAGTTGCACTATTTTTAAGATCCTAAAATAGCCTATGTATATTAGACACAATTTTAGAGGACTATGAATAATGCAAAAATAAATATAAGAAAGCAAAAAGAAATGAGAAGACATGACCAGAAAGAACACAGCCACTATCAAGGCCCATGCACCTAAGAAAATGTATTTACATTGTTTTTCTACTTCTGAAATTATGTTGACTATATTCTTCTTTGCAATAGAAATGCATTTGGACTCCTTCTTTATGTGATTCTTAGGAGAAGTCTGAACTCCGCTTTGGCATTTGTAATTCTTGTTCAGTAAGTGATTTGGCATGCATATAGTAGAGATAAATCTTTCTGGAAGTGAGAACTATGACTGAAGACAATCCCAAGGTTAAGTTTTCTACTACACTCCTATTAGCATAAAGTCTTTTCTGTGAGTGCCAAAATGAACATTTAAGTATATTAGTGAAGAAAGCACTGGCATAAAGAGGAAAACATTCATTCTAAGTCTTGTGTTATTCTCGAGCTACTCCATTAATTCAGTGGGAATTTGAATAAAACAAGGTGGAACATCATGATAAGATAAACATCCTTTAATTGATCACCTGTATTTTTCTGTCATATTTATGTAAAAAGCAAGAGATGCTAGTCTCTGATGTTGATTAAATATATTCAGATGTAGGTATTTGTAAAAATAATTAATACATCATTGGATAAACTGATTTTAAAATGATAATAATTGTTAATTTTATAAAGTTTAGAAATACCTTGCCTTTAAATTTTAAATATTGGTAGCTGATTGGACATATGACTATTACTTTCATTAATTTTTAATGGTTATATCATTAGTGCTCTAGGCAAAACTAGGAAGCATCATGTTTAATTATAATTTTATACATGATCAATTTGTGGAATGTTTTTATATTGAACAATTCTTCTATTAAAATAGTTAAATTTTGTGATCTATAAACAGATCAAAGGAATAAAACCTAAATTTAAATTGCAGTTTTAAAACTGTAGAGATTCATATAATATCCTCAAAGTGTAGAAATATGATATTTTAAATTTTATTTACTCAGATAAGAATAAATGTTATTAATCAGGGTCTAACTAATTTGGCTGAATTCTTATCAAGATAGGAAAATCTCAAGCCTCCTTTATGTCAAAGAGATAGTGAACTATTTTATAGAGAAAATTGGCATGTCAGAATCAATAGTTATGAATTTCTTGAAGTCAATGTGGTTAATGTTCATGGGCCATTCTTTAGACTAGATTACTGAGGCAGTGATGTGAGTGTCTGCAGTGAGAAGATAAATAACTCTAGGTGAGTAGATATGATGGTTTTGCTAAGCAATCTACTTCCTTGACTGCATTCTATAAAACATTAATTTCTTGTGGTAAAATTTCTTTTGCACATGAATAAATCAATCAGTTGGAAATATAGCATGAAAGCCTGCTCAGAAAAAAAAAAAAAAGTTGAGCAAGAGAGGAAAAAAAGGAGAGGAAGAATGGAGAGAAAAAGGAAATCATCCTGTTAAAAGTAGCAGGCATAGGAAGCCATAGGCAAAACATCAATACTAGGTCCATTCAGTCTCTTTGGGACACCCTTATAGTCTTTAATGCCCTATTCTTATGTTCTGTGCATATACTTTCAAAAAAATTTCAAATTGCTTCATTCATATTTCATTCATTTGGTATTCTTTTTTATCATCTCCTGGTGTTCTTTTTCTTGAGTTCTGAGGGAAAAATATAATCATCAATCATTCAGTTTATGTTCCCAAATAATTTTCAAACATTCTTTAAACATTTTTAAAGTAAATCTTTGTTCTGTTTTTTTCATGATAGATTAAAAATCCCAGTGGGGTCTGAATTAAAATTAAAATCTGTATTCGTTTCCAAACTCAGTGTCTTAAAACAACACAAATTTATTCTCTTGCAGCCTGGAAACTAAAAGTCCAAAGTCAATGTAATAGAGGGCTATGCTTCCTCTCAAGGCTCAAGGGGAGATTCTGTCCCTTGCTTCTTCTAACTCTTGGTTGTTCCAGGTATACCTTGGTTTCTGGAAGCATCTCTTCAGTCTTTACCTCCATTGCCTCTGTCTCCTCCTCATCTGTCTGTGAAAGACCTCCTGTGTGTCTCTTATCCTAATACTCCTCAGTGGATTTAGGGCCTACTTGGAAATGGCAACCCACTCCAGTATTCTTGCCTGGAAAATTCCATGGACAGAGGAGCCTGGTAGGCTACAGTCCATAGGCTACAGTGCAAAGACTCAGACATGACTGAGCGACTGCACTTTCACTCACTGGACAATCCAAGGGTTTCCCTTGTAGCTCAGCTGGTAAAGAATCCGCCTGCAATGCAAGAGACCTGGGTTCCATCCCTGGGTTGGGAAGATCCCTTGGAGAAGAGAAAGGCTACCCACTCCAGTATTCTGGCCTGGAGAATTCCATGAACTATATAGACCGTGGGGTTGCAAAGATTCAGACACGACTGAGTGACTTTCACTTCACTCATTGGACAATCCAGTAGGATCTCCAATCTCAAAGTCTCTAACTTAACTATGTCTGCAAATAACCTTTTTTTTTTTTTTTTTTTCAAATAAGGTGATATTACCAGATTCCAGGAATTAGGATGCAAAACACATCTTTGAGGGGCCAGATTTTGTTTTGATTATTTAAAAATGTTTCCTTTTATATGCAGTCCAATGAGAAGTATTCAATATAACTCTAGGAAACAGTAGAGCAGAAATAGAGTTTTGCTCCAGTAGAGCAAAAACAGTAGAGCTGAAAAGATCAGTTTCAGAGTCAGGTGGACCTGGCTTTGAATCATGGACTTTATCACTCAATAGGTATGTGGCATTAGGTAAATAATTTTAATATTAGAAAAAGATATAAAATATAGTATTCTAGGTAACATGGCAATAATCCAAAGACTTCAGATATGGTACAAATACCATTAGGGTCCATAGTAATGTTCTAAGGCCTATGTAAGTACTTAGCAACTTCTTGGTCTTATATCTTCATATGATTCTTTCCTGGGCTTCTCTGATGGCTCAGATGGTAAAGAATCTGGGCTGCAATTCAGAAGGCCCAGATTTGATCCCTGGGTTAAGATCCCTTTGAGAAGGGAATGGCTACCCACTCCAGTATTCTTGCCTGGAGAATTCCATGGAATGAGGAGCCTAGCAGACTACAGTCCATAGGGTCACAAAGATTTGGACAAGACTGAGTGACTAATGGTTTTTCCTAGAAGTGATCTACTTGAAAATAGGCCTGTGGCTGGCCTGGTTCCAGTTCCAATCTTATGTAATTATGATGAAAATTAAATCAGATAATATGAAGTTTCTGGATCTATGTCTAAACACTGAAAGTGGTCTATAAAATATGATTTTTCAACAGACTATCTTTCTTCCATTGTATTGTTCTGCTCCTTTGTCAAAGCTTAACTAACTATATGTATGTATTTTTGTGAAAAATTTATTTGATATATTATTTTTCTATTCTTTTATCAATACCATAGTTTCTTGATTATTGTAGCTTTGGTAAGTTCTAAGGAGAAGGCAATGGCAACCCACTCCAGTACTCTTGCCTGGAAAATCCCATGGACAGAGGAGCCTGGCAGGCTGCAGTCCATGGGGTTGCTGAGGGTCGGACACGACTGAGTGACTTCACTTTCACTTTCCACTTTCATGCATTGGAGAAGGAAATGGCAACCCACTCCAGTGTTCTTGCCTGGAGAATCCCAGGGACAGGGGAGCCTGGTGGGCTGCCGTCTATGGGGTCCCACAGAGTCGGACACGACTGAAGCAACTTAGCAGCAGCAGCAGCAATAAGTTCTAAAGTCATTTATTAGTTTTAGGAGTCCCTTTATCAATTCTTTTGGGTTTTCTACTTAAATGACCTGTCATCTGCAAACAAAGGCAACTTTATTTTTTCTTTCCCAAGCTATATATCTTGTATTTTCTTGTCTTATTGCGTTAGTTAGGACATTTAGTACAATGTTGAAAGAGCAGTGGTTAGAGGGGACAGCCATGTCTTGTTTCTGATTCTAGGGGAAAACTTTGTGTTTCTTACATTTAATATGATGGTATCTGGAGGGAGTTTTGTAGTTATATTTTCGTTGAGGAAGTTCTCCTCTATTACTATTTTACTAAGAGTTTTTATAATGAATGTATGTGGGATTTTGTCAGATATCTTTTCTACATCTATTGATAAAATCATATGGCTTTTCTTTTTTAACTTCTTGATGTGCTGGATTATATTAATTTATGGTTGATTGTGAAACTAGCCTGTCATACCTGGGATAAATCCTACTTGGTCATAGTTTAATTATTTTTATGCATCGTTAGATTCAATCTGCTAATATTTTGTTGAGGCTTTTGCTTCTATATTCATGAGAGATACTGTTGAAAAGCAAAAGTGAACATTGCTCAGTTGTGTCTGACTTTTTGCCACCCCATGGGGGCTCTCTTTTCTTTCAGTGTCTTTGTCTGGTTTCAGCATTAGTGTAATGCTGGTACTAGGATAACTCATAGATAAGTTAGGAAATACTGTTTTTACTTCTATCTTCTTAGATTGTAAAGAAATGCTATAATTTATCCCTTAAAGGTTTATTAGAATTCATCATTGAACCCATCTGAGCCTGATACTTTAATTTTTGGGAAATGTTAATTATTGATTCATTTTTTTAATAGATACATGTCCATTCAGATACAGATATATACAGGATTTGTCTGTTTCTTCCTTTTTACATTTTTGTAGATTGTGTCTTTTGAGCAATTGGTCAATTTGATATCTACAGTATGAAATTTGTGAGCAAAGAATTTTTTGTAGAATTTCTTCATTGTTCTGTTAATGTTCTTGGGCTCTTTAGTGATGGACTTCTTTTATTTCTGATATTAGTAGCTTGTTTTCTTTCTCTTTTTCTTAGTTAGCTTGGATAAATACTTATGAATTTCCATGGTCTTTTAAAAGAACCATGTTTTAGTTTTATTGACTTTCCTATCAATTCCGTTTTGACTTTCAGTTATTTTTGCTCCAATTTGTATTATTTCATTTCTTCTGCTTTCTTTGGGTTTGATTTGATCTTTTTCTAGTTTCCTAAGGTGGACGAGTTGGACACGGCTTAGAGACTAAACAACAACAACAAAGGTGAAAATATAGATTACTGATTTTAGATAGCTCTTTTTTCCCAATATATGCACTCAGTATTCTAAATTTTCTTTAGGCACACTGCTTCTACTGCATCTCACATATTTTTGATAAGTTGTATTTTAATTTTTGTTTAGTTCAAAATATTTTTAAACTTTTCTTTCCTTGACTCATATGTTACTTAAAAGTGTTTTTTTTTTTTAATCTCTTCATATTGGGGACTTTCAAATTATCTTTCTGTTATTAATTTCTAGTTTAATGCCATTGTTTTTCTGTATGGTTCCTATTGTTTTAAATGTGATAAGATGTACTTTATGGTCTAGAATGTGGTATATCTTAGTAACTGTTCCATGTAAGCTTGTGAAGAATGTGTATTCTGCTTTTGCTCAGGAAGTAGTCTATAGCTATTAATTATATCCAATTATTAATTATATCCAATTGATTTATGGTACTGTTGATTTCAGCTGCATCCTTAATGATTTTCTACCTTCTAGATCTTTCAGTTTCTGAAAGAGGGTGTCAACGTCTCCAACTATAGTCGTGGGGCCATCTATTTCCTCTTGAAGTTCTATCAGTTTTTGCTTTGTGTTGTTTGTCACTCTGTTATTAGGCTCATACTGCTAAGTCACTTCAGTCGTGTCCAACTCTGTGCGACCTCATAGACGGCAGCCCACCAGGCTGCCCCATCCCTGGGATTCTCCAGGCAAGAACACTGGAGTGGGTTGCCATTTCCTTCTCCAATGCATGAAAGTGAGACGTGAAAGTGAAGTCACTCAGTCGTGTCTGCCCCTCAGCGACCCTATGGACTGCAGCCTACCAGGCTCCTCAGTCCATGGACATTAAGAATTATATTGTGTTCTTGAAGAATTGACCCTTTTATCATTATATGATTCTTCTCTTTATCCCTGATAATTTCCTTCATGTTAAAGTTACCTCTTCCTCTCCTTCCTCCACCCACAGACTTCTTACAGAATTTTTCCTTCATCTTTGATTTTCTGTAGTTTTAAAGTGATATGCTAAGATGTCCTTTTTTGGCATTACCTTGCCTGGTGTTCTCTGAACTTCCTAGCTATGTGACACAAAACCACAGGGTTTAGTGTCTTACATTAGTTTGGGGAAACCTTTGTATTGGTCCCACAGTTACTTGGATATTCTGTTCAGGTTTTATCAGTTTTTGTTCCTTTTGCTTTTCAGTTTATGGGGTATCTATTGAAATATCTTCAAGCCCAGATATTCTTTCTTTCACCATTCCAGTCTGCTAATCTACTCATGAACCCATCAAGGCATTCTTTATTTCTGTCACATTTTTTTTTTTCTGCCACATTTTTTTTTTCTGCCATTTCCATTTGGTTCTTTCTTAGAATTTTCATATCTCCATTAATGGTGCACATCTATTACTGTATGTTGTCTATTTTATGCATTAAAGTCCTCAGCATATTAATCATTGTTTTAAATTCCTTGTCTGATAATGCCAGTATTCCTGCTGTACATGAGTCTGAATATTGTTTTGTCTTTTCAAATTGTGTATTTGTGTTTTTTTTTGTCTTATTATTTCTTATAATTTTCTCTTGATACCCTGACATGATGTACTGGGTCAGCAGGAGTGCTCTAAATTGGCTTTTAGTAAAGAAAGTTCCAGAAAAACATCGATTTCTGATTTATTGACTATGCCAAAGCCTTTGACTGTGTGGATCACAATAAACTGTGGAAAATTCTGAAACAGATGGGAATACCAGACCACCTGACCTGCCTCTTGAGAAACCTATATGCAGGTCAGGAAGACCTGGAACTGGACATGGAACAAAAGACTGGTTCCAAATAGGAAAAGGAGTATGTCAAGGCTGTATATTGTCACCCTGCTTATTTAACTTATATGCAGAGTACATCATGAGAAACGCTGGGCTGGAAGAAGCACAAACTGGAATCAAGATTGCCGGGAGAAATATTAATAACCTCAGATATGCAGATGACACCACCTTTATGGCAGAAAGTGAAGAGGAACTAAAAAGCGTCTTGATGAAAGTGAAAGAGGAGAGTAAAAAAGTTGGCTTAAAGCTCAACATTCAGAAAATGAAGATCATGGCATCTGGTCCCATCACTTCATGGGAAAACATGGGGAAACAGTGGAAACAGTGTCAGACTTTATTTTTTGGGGGGGCTCCAAAATCACTGCAGATAGTGATTGCAGCTATGAAATTAGAAGACACTGACTCCTTGGAAGGAAAGTTATGACCAACCTAGATAGCATATTCAAAAACAGAGACATTACTTTTTCAACAAAGGTCCATCTAGTCAAGGCTATGGTTTTTCCAGTAGTCATGTATGAATGTGAGAGTTGGACTGTGAAGAAAGCTGAGCACCGAAGAATTGATGCTTTTGAACTGTGGTGTTGGAGAAGACTCTTGAGAGTCCCTTGGACTGCAAGGAGATCCAACCAGTCCATCCTAAAGGAGATAAGTCCTGGGTGTTCTCTGGAAGGAATGATGCTAAAGCTGAAACTCCAGTACTTTGGCCACCTCATGCCAAGAGTTGACTCATTGGAAAAGACTCTGATGCTGGGAGGGATTGAGGGCAGGAGGAAAAGGGGAAGACAGAGGATGAGATGGCTGGATGTCATCACTAACTCGATGGATGTGAGTCTCAGTGAACTCTGGGAGTTGGAGAAGGACAGAGGCCTGGCGTGCTGCAATTCATGGGGTCACAAAGAGTTGGACATGACTGAGCAACTGAACTGAACTGAACTGAACTGAATGTGATGATAAGGCAGGTGTGTGGGGGGAAGGGAAAACGAGAGTGTCCTATAGTCCAAAAATTAAGTCTTGGTCTTTTAGGGAACCTTTGACTCTGGACTTTGAACTTCACCAGTGCTTCTCCATGTTCCCCTTCTCCACCTCTACCTCTCCAATTATGTGGGACAGAATATCTGGAATAGTTTGAAGTTGGATATTTATTCCCTTCCACATAGAAGGATATAGAGTGGCTGGAATTATTTCCCTTTTCTTTTGAGAAAGCTTAGGCTAGCAGAGTTTAGTGTTTTCCTTCCACAAGGTTTAATAAGATCCCAAGAAGTTAGAGTCTGATTAAACAATTTCTCCCAAGGGCATAATGTCTTAGGAAGAACAGAGTGCTCTAGTGTATTTGAAAATGGTTCCCTTTCTGCTTTTCCTATTAAAATCACAGTAGTCTTTTTTTTTTTCTCTCCCCAATATTATTATGATACTCTGGCTAGGCTCCTGAAGATACAGCTCACAAAAGCATGGGTGGCTCTCTATTACTGGGTACTCATGAAATTTTTAATTTTCTGCACCAAGCCTCTAGAAAATTATCAGTTATAGTTGATGTTTTCAAACCATAGCAGTTATTTCCACTTGCAAATATCAGCTGTGACTCCTAGTATTCTCTCATCTGTCTCTTTAATCTTAGGGGCAACAGTTTCGTCTGTGTCCTCACCTTTATTCCAATCTTGGAAGAATTACTGATTTCTCAATCTGTTCAGCTTGTTACTCATTGTTTCAGTGGAGTGGTGACTTACAAGCCTCTTCCATGTAGAACTGGAGACCTGAAGTACTGCTATGAATATTTTTTTCTTTTTCTTTTTTTTTTGTGCAGGGAAATATTGGATTCACCAAAATACACTTTAATTTTTGTTTTAATTAAAAGTAAGAATTGCAAAAATGCATTTGGGAAAAAATCGTTAAGATGTGATAGCTTTTGTGCCAACAATTGATTTCTTGAAAATAATTAAAGATAATTCTCAGAAATAAAAGCTTTCCCAGTAAACCCAAATTTTCACTTTGTCACATGCCTATTTATTTTTGTCCAAATGATAACCAAACCTACTCAGAGAAATCTAATATTAAGGCAGTTTATAAAAAACAATGTAAGGACTATAGCAAAAAATCAGGCAAAAATGATTTTAAGAATAGTTAAAATCTTAACTTTGTGCATGTTCTCATTTTATTATAATTTGAGGGAAAATTGCATAATTTTTATTTTTAAATGGTACTCTTTCCTATACCATTCTATATGTATTCATCTCTTCACTCATTTCTGCAAATGGATCTTATCATAACTCTTAAGATGAGACTTAGGAGAGGGAAACCTTAAACATTGCTATTAATTCTACAATTTAAAAATGTGTTTTCTATATTTCTGTTTTCCAACCAAAGGCAATAATAAAATGTACAGTGTATCTTAAAGTGAAGAAGAGTCAACTTGGGAAGAAATATTATTACTGAAATAATCTGTATTTAGTTCTACCTCCTAAATTAACTTTGATTTCTACTATATCAAAATAAATGGAAATTTCATAGCATCCTATAATAAATAGGGACTCGTTGAATATATAGTATTTATGGAGCAGAAAATAAAATTGTAGCTGTTTTGCAAGATTTTGAAATCTTCTCTAGAGAGACAAATACCACCAGCCAATGTAGAGTGACCCTTTATACACATCAGAAAAGCAGCACAAATAAAATATAAATTGTAAAAGGAAAGAAACAAAATATAGTTGAAGTTAGGTATGCTCAAATTTTCCTAAAGTGATATAAAATTAATTTAATATGATATAATGTGTATATAGCAGAGGACTTATTTTTTAGTTTCTTCTGTTTTACATTTGTCTCACTTATATGTCTATATCTTACTTTATAGATACAGTAGTCTGACATAATATCTAGGTGTCTATTTATATACCTGCCATTTATAACTTGAAAAGCTTTGTAACAACTAGTAATAAATGCATTCATAACCACATCTTCTCTAATCACTACAGTGTCTGCACTGCTATTTGGCACTCATTAGCTGAAACTGCCATTCACCTCTAATTTATGACTAGCATACAATTATGCTTTATCACTATTCCAAGTGATTACTACACTGAATCTTTCTCAGCGATATGCAACACTCCATGATAAATTGTTCTGCAGTGGATAGTTCATTTCTGTCATTTACTCTTTTTCCTTAAAATAATCTCAAGAGAATTATACTGAAATGTGAGTACTTTCTTACACTAAGATTATTGGATCAGTGCTATTCCTACATGAAGGGGGGAAAACTCTATTCACAGAAGGAAGCAGACTTGGAGTTAACAAATGTATTTGAAAATATTCTGATAAAAATGAATGATTGGGGCAACTTTAAGGATAGAGTTTGAATTTTTCTTTAGCATGAGCATATTTTGATTGAAGACTGACAAATTTAGTAATTTGACAATAAAATAAATATTTTTATATTAAAGCCCATAAAGTATGTCATGGATAACAAACAAACAAAGAAAAAAAAAACACAAAACAATTATCATTTTGGATGTGGTCATTTATAATCAAAATGTTTAATATTTTTTAACACTTTCTTTTCATTATCTACCTAGGATTTTCATAATAGATAAAAGTACTAACATTAACTATTTGTGTCTGACAAAGTTGTGCACTAAATATTTCACAGGCATAATCTCATATAATTCATATAGCAACCCTGTGAGTTTGGTATTAATATCTCAACTGTACAAAGAAGGAAATAAGAGACAAAAAAGTTGCATAGCTTACCCAAGAGCAAACCAGGGCTGCATAATTGTATTCATTTCCTAGGGTTGCTATAACAAAGCACCACAGACTGAGTTTCTTGAAAAAAACAGGAATGTAACATTCTATTAATATCAGAGTTCTGGAGGCTGAAAGTCCAAAGTCTAAGTAGGGATAGCTCCTACCTACCTCTGAGGTTTCTAGGAAAGAATGCATTCTTGGCTCTTCCAGGTCTGGTAGCAGCAAGCATTCCTTGGCTTGAGGCAGCTTAACTCCAATCTCCGCCCCACCCTTCACAGGGCCGTTACCATGTGCCTCTCTGTGTTCTCTCCTTTCCTTATAAGGACACCAGTTACTAGTTTTAGGTGCCCACTACTCCTCCACTATGTACAGGAGGAATCATCTCAAGATCCTTAACTAATTACATCTGCAAACATTCTATTTCCAAATAAGGTTGCATTCTGAGGTTTCCAATGAAATTGAATTTGGGGGGAATACTCTTCACCTTGCTACAATGGTGGAGCTGGAGGCTCTGTTTACATGCAGAAATACTCTAGAGTCTGTTCCCTTAAATACATATATTCTTGCCACAGACTGTACTTAGACCATATTTCATTTAGTAACCATTCCAATTATCTGGGTAGATGTTCTCTCTCTTTTACATGTAAGAATGCCCAGGTTCATGGGTCACAGATCAACATGAATTTAAATTCAGAGCAACTTTTCTAAAACACAGAGTATGCCATTACCCTGCTTACAACTTTTTTTTTTATGTGTTCCTATTCTCTTTAGAATAAAAATCAAATTTCTGAAGGGAATTTTTAGGGTCCATCAGCATC
The DNA here is from genome assembly GCF_029407905.1 of Bubalus kerabau. NCBI lineage: Eukaryota > Metazoa > Chordata > Mammalia > Artiodactyla > Bovidae > Bubalus > Bubalus kerabau. Next base: position 73,630,593 of record NC_073629.1, read on the forward strand.
TGGCCTTTCCCACCTTCTTTAGCTCAGGTCTTCCTCTCCTTTCCCAATACTCTCTGTATCCTACCCACCCTGGCCTCTAAGCTTTCTCTGATACTGTTTCCTCTGCCCACAGCACTTCCTGCCAACATGTTTCTTCTGCCTACTCTTCCTATCTCACTTTGCCACTTCTGCTGTGTTGTCCCCTCTAACAACCTAAAGTAGGCCCCGTGAATCAGCTGTGGGTTCCCATAGTAATCTAAGCTGCACCTACCCTAACCCATGGTACCTTGTTATCATTGCTTCTTTAATAGCCCATCAGTTTGTAAAAGCAAATATCACAAGTGTATATTCTCAGCTGCATTTTCAGTACCTAAATAGAGTGACTGCCACTAATGTATGTTGAAAGAATAAACGAATGCAGCGAATTAAAATGGAATGCATAATATCTTTATACATGAGACAAAGCAGAGGCAGGAAACTACCTAGCAACTCAAAACAGCATCTTCATCTTGTTTCAAAGAGACTTATTCTGACTTTAGGTGCACTGCTCCTCAAGAAGGAAACACCTATGGGCTTCCAGCAGGCAGCTGACTTTCAGGGTATCCTTAGTGTCATTTAGTCCTGCTCTTTTTTCATGGGTCTAGAACTTCCTAATCATCTTCTAAGAATTCATACGGAATACTCACATATCTTATTCCATTTGTCCCCACTTTGATAGTAAGTGTTGAAATACATTGAGAAAAGTATGGCAACAAGGAATAATATGCTTGATGGGACAGTCATGACTAAGAAAGTGATTGAGCTTGTTGCTTGGTCATGGTCCTGGTCCTGCCTGCATCCTGGAGTTACACAAAGCCTATACTCAACCATATGCTTCCTTCAGAGCTCACCAAATCTTTTAATGAAAGGGCAAGGAAGCATTATATGAAGTGCAGAGAAGATCTATTAGACAGTTTTGACTGAGGAATTTCAATTGGTAGAACATGATGATGTACATATACCACCTGTAGTATTGTGTGTGATGTGTGACCTCCACTCACCCAGTATGGTAACATGTAGAATTCATGCAAAACATTTTACCAGGAAGCCACCTTCCCCTATGGTAGAGTACACCATTTTGAAACAGCATGATATGTGTATTTCAGAAAACAGTTTTCCCTGAGAAAAACATCACCACCTACAACAGGGTCTCTAGTCAATTTATCTCTTGCTCCCAACCCCACTTCCAAAAAGTTTGTCATTGTGAGAGTATCTGTAGATTTACATAATGCAACCTAATTGTTTCCAATTAGAAAATATCAGATCACATTTATGGAGGGGTAACCTACCTTTCTGAAAAAAAAAATAAAACTTTTTAGACCTTTCAGTCTTTTTTAGCAGTATACTTTGTAAAATGTTTTCCATGCAAATTTTGGTAAATCTCTCTTCCTAACAGTGTTGTTAAGCTTATTAAGGGTTATTCCCCCTCTAATGAAAATTGAGAATTGGTGAGTTGATTTTCAGTTCCAGAAGATCTGTTGGTATTCTATCCACTGTTGTAACCTCAAAGTCTAAAATCAGTCATAGTAGGTACTCAATAAATATTTAAATAAATACACATCTATGAAAAAAATGTACTATGGCTTTAACTCATTCACTGACCACAGCAAACCTGATATCCCAAGGAACTTTTCATATTCTTCATTTTTCATATCAACTTGAGAATTTATTGTTTACCATTTAAATCCATCATTATGTATATCTTTGGAGGATTGTTTCTCACACCAATTGAAGGAATTGACTCAGTTTTTGCTGCAGTGAAGGATTGGAATAGAAAGTTAAGCAACATTTTCCTGTTTCATCTTCCCAGCACTACTTGTACATTTTCTTATAATTACACAAATTTAACTTCTAGAGGGAAAGTTGTTAAAGTTTTGAAGGTGTTAGAGAAACAGATAGTTGAAGTGATTTGATAGCAGGCTGAGAGTGAAGTGATATTCTTTAAGGCATAGTTGTTTAAAACATGACAATCTGAGAAATTTGCTTGGCTTCCACAATGGTGTTCTCCATAGTTACAGCAAGGTATGGTCTGGCTATATTCCAGTGTTCTATGTGATTAATCACCATACATTACTACAAAATGGGTTGCCATTTCAGAACATGAGTCTTTAAGTAAAAAACCAAGTTATGAAGTAATTTAGAGAACACTGACTATAAACATTTGGCATAAGCCTTTGCATATCCTCCAGTCATATGTTTATTAAGAAAATAATATAATTTACCATCATATATTTGCTTCATTCACTTTATGAAGAGATATAGTACTTATGGATTATTTGCATTTAAAGTAAAACATTTAAATGAAGGACAAGTAATGACTAGCCTCTATTCCCTAGATATATTATTTTATTCTATTTTATTTTTTTTTCTTTTGAAATTTAACCAAATTTAACCAGAGTTGTTAATAATATTGAATTTTAAAAATTTATTATATGTTTAATTATAATAGACTAATTTTCTGATTGTTTTATAGTTTATAATGATTTATGTTTAAAAATTATCATAAAGTGTGATCTCCAGTTATTCACCTTGTTCATAAAAAGATTTCCAAGTAAAATAAAATCATATTTCTTAAAAAAAATCCAATCTTAGGTTTTTCCTTCCCCACAAAGGCCTGTGGTAACATAAAATTTATATGCACCATTGTCTGGAAATACCATAGAAAAAAATTATTGGTGCCTTTGGATAATAGTTGGGCTGAATTTCTCTATTTTCTTTCCCTACATGCTTACTATGAGTAGGAATAACCAGTATGGACTTTTACCACCATCATAATCCATTTATTTTATAGTTGTGGCATTTAGTTGAATTTTGCAAGTATAGTATCAGTTCTCCACTCAGTATTTTTTCATGAGTGCATCTTAGTGTCATAATCCTGTACTCTCTGCTCTCATGTTTTTGTCAGAACCTATTACATCAGTGAAGAAATCTTTGTTTCTTTCTAGGCCTTGAACATGCTCAGAGCTCATTTAAGTTTTCTAAAACTGAAACAAATCCAGCTAATTATCCCTTGACCTGTATTAACAGCCCAGCTGGTGGAGCTCATATTTAGCCTATGGAATGTAAAATTATAATAAAATTGACTTGCACCCTTCCTTCACATTGTGAGCATGTTAAATATTACAAAGAATTTTAAAGCTGTTTATTTTTTTCTCTTTTAGGCATGATCAATCACTTTTCTATGGTCTCAAACCCTATGTTGCTCTTAAACTCCTTTAATATCCGTTCCTATGCAACAGAGCAGAAATTCAGAGAGGGGGGCGTTACCATCTGCAATGGCTGTCATCACCTGCAGGAGTTTTTGACTTGCTGCTGATGTAATTGAGGCATGGTTGATTTTCAGCATACTACAAGCAATTCCTTTGTTTCTCTGAAAACTCAGTATGTGATATCTTGTGTACACTTTAACTCTTTAAATGGCCATTTGATTCTTTTTTATGGCTTGGTAATAAGTTTATCACTTGGAAAATCAAGTGTAAGACATTTTAAAACCTGCTTTTGAGGAATATCGCAGACAACCACCATCAGTAGCTTCAGGAAACTATACCTAAAATATGCATGGTAGGCATAAGCAATCCTCTACTCAAGTCTGGTTGAAGGAACACCAAGGCATATTCCACATTTTTGTCAAAGTATGGAAAATTTTGTGATTCATGCACATACTAAAAGTAAGTTGCTACTTTGGAAAAAGGATATGTGTTAGTTAATAGCTAAAAAGCATAAACTGAATTAAGTTTGTCAGATTAACTAGCTGTCATTTGAAGAGATAGGTGTGTTACAATGAAATTAGAAGGATCTATATTTGATGATGTGCTAAGAATCATGAATTGTAGTTCAGTTGAGTTCCGTCACTCAGTCATGTCCGACTCTTTGCAACCCCATGAACCGCAGCATCCCAGGCCTCCCTGTCCATCATCAACTCCTGGAGTTTACCCAAAATCATGGCCATTAGTTGGTGATGGCATCCAACCATCTCATCCTCTGTCGTCCCCTTCTCCTCCTGTCTTCAATCTTTCCCAGAATCAGGGTCTTTACAAGTAAGTCAGCTCTTGGCATCAGGTGGCCAAAGTATTGAAGTTTCAGCTTCAACATCAGTCCTTCCAATAAAACTCAGGACATATCTCCCTTAGGGTGGATTGATTGGGTCTCCCTGCAGTCCAAGGGACTCTCAAGAGTCTTCTCCAACACCACAGTTCAAAAGCATCAATTTTTTGGTGCTCAGCTTTCTTTGTAGTCCAACTCTCACATCCATACATGACCACTGGAAAAACCATACCCTTGACTAGACAGACCTTTGTTGGCAAAGTAATGTCTCTGCTTTTGAATATGCTATCTAGATTGGTCATAACTTTCCTTCCAAGAAGTAAGCGTCTTTTAATTTCATGGCTACAGTCACCATCTGCAATGATTTTGGAGCCCAGAAGAACAAAGTCAGCCACTGTTTCCCCATCAATTTGCCATGAAGTGATGGGACCAGATGCCATGATCTTCGTTTTGTGAATGTTGAGCTTTAAGGCAACTTTTTCACTCTCCTCTTTCATTTTCATTAAGAGGCTCTTTAGTTCTTCTTTACTTTCTGCCATAAGGGTGGTGTCATCTGCATATCTGAGGTGATTGATATTTCTCCCGGCAATCTTGATTCCACCTTGTGCTTCCTCCAGCCCAGCGTTTCTCATGATGTACTCTGCATGTAATTTAAATAAGCAGGGTGACAACATACAGCCTTGACATACTCCTTTTCCTATTTGGAACCAGTCTTTTGTTCCATGTTCAGTTCTAACTGTTGCTTCCTGACCTGCATACAGATTTCTCAAGAGGCAGGTCAGGTGGTCTGGTAATTCCCATCTCTTGCAGAATTTTCCACAATTTATTAATATCCACACAGTCAAATTGTCACCTGCTTATTTAACTTATATGCAGAGTATGTCATGAGAAATGCTAGGCTGAAACACAAGCTGGAATCAAGATTGCCAGGAGAAATATCAATAACCTCAGATATGCAGATGACACCACCCTTATGGCAGAAAGTGAAGAGGAACTAAAAAGCCTCTTGATGAAAGTGAAAGAGGAGAGTGAAAAAGTTGACTTAAAGCTCAACATTCAGAAAACTAAGATCATGGCATCTGGACCCATCACTTCATGGGAAATAGATGGGTAAACAGTGGACACAGGGTCAGGCTTTATTTTGGGGGGCTCCAAAATCACTGCAGATGGTGATTGCAGCCATGAAATTAAAAGATGCTTACTCCTTGGAAAGAAAGTTATGACTGACCTAGATAGCATATTCAAAAGCAGAGACATTACTTTGCAAACAAAGGTCCATCTAATCAAGGCTATTGTTTTTCCAGTGGTCATGTATGGATGTGAGAATTGGACTGTCAAGAAAGCTGAGCACCACAGAATTTATGCTTTTGAACTGTGGTGTTGGAGAAGACTCTTGTGAGTCACTTGGACTGCAAGGAGATCTAACCAGTTCATTCTGAAGGAGATCAGCCCTGGGATTTCTTTGGAAGGAATGATGCTAAAGCTGAAACTTCAGTACTTTGGCCACCTCATGTGAAGAGTTGACTCATTGGAAAAGCTCCTGATGCTTTGAGGGATTGGGGGCAGGAGGTGAAGGGGATGACAGAGGATGAGATGGCTGGATGGTATCACCGATTCAATGGATGTGAGTTTGAGTGAACTCCAGGAATTGGTGATGGACAGAGAGGCCTGGGGTGCTGCATTTCATGGGGTCGCAAAGAGTTGGACATGACTGAGTGACTGAACTGACCTGAAACTGAACTGAACACACTCAAAGGCTTTGGCGTAGTCAATAAAGCAGAAGTAGATGTTTTTCTGGAACTCTTTTGCTTTTTTGATGATCCATCAGATGTTGGCAATTTGATCTCTGGTTCCTCTACCTTTTCTAAAACCAGCTTGAATATCTGGACGTTTACGGTACATGTATTGCTGAAGCCTGGCTTGGAGAATTTTGAGCATTACTTTACTAGCGTGTGAGATGAGTGCAATTGTGTGGTAGTTTGAGCATTCTTTGACATTGCCTTTCTTTGGGATTGGAATGAAAATGGACCTTTTCCAGACCTGTGGCCACTGCTGAATTTTCCAAATTTGCTGGCATCTTGAGTGCAGCACTTTCACAGTATCATCTTTCAGGATTTGAAAGAGCTCAACTGGAATTCCATCACCTCCACTAGCTTTGTTCGTAGTGATGCTTCCTAATGTCCACTTGACTTCACATTTTAGGACGTCTGGCTCTAGGTGAGTGATCACATCATTGTGATTATCTTGGTCATGAAGCTCCTTTTTGTACAGTTCTTTGTATTCTTGCCACCTCTTCTTAATATCTTCTGCATCTGTTAGGTCCATACCTTCTCTGTCCTTTCTTGAGCCCACCTTTGCATGAAATGTTCCCTTTGTATCTCTAATTTTCTTGAAGAGATCTCTGGTCTTTCCCATTCTATTGTTTTACTCTATTCTTTACATTGATCGCTGAGAAAGGCTTTCTTATCTCTCCTTGCTATTCTTGGAACTCTGCATTCAAATGGGTATATATTTACTTTTCTCCTTTGCTCTTCACTTCTCTTCTTTTCAGAGCTATTTGTAAGGCCTCCTCAGAGAGCCATTTTACTTTTTGCATTTCTTTTTCTTGGGGAAGGTCTTGATCCCTGTCTCCTGTACAATGTTATGAACCTCAGTCCATAGTTCATCAGGCACTCTGTCTATCAGATCTAGTCCCTGAAATCTATTTCTCACTTCCACTTTATAATCATAAGGGATTTGATTTAAGTCATACCTGAATGGGCTAGTGGTTTTCCCTACTTTCCTCAATTTAAGTCTGAATTTGGCAATAAGGAGTTCATGATCTGAGCCACAGTGAGCTCCAGTCTTGTTTTTGCTGACTGTATAGAGCTTCTCCATCTTTGGCTGCAAAGAATATAATCAATTTGATTTCTGTGTTGGCCATCTGGTGATGCCCATGTGTAGAGTCTTCTCTTGTGTTGTTGGAAGAGGGTGTTTGCTATGACCAGTGTGTTCTCTTGGCAGAACTCTATTAACCTTTGTTCTTCTTCATTCTATACTCTAAGGCCAAATTTGCCTGTTACTCCAGGTGTTTCTTGACTTCCTACTTTTGCATTCCAGTCCCCTGTAATGAAAAGGACATCTTTCTGGGATGTTAGTTCTAAAAGGTCTTGTAGGTCTTCATAGAACCATTCAACTTCAGCTTCTTCAGCATTACTGGTTGGGGCATAGACTTGGATTACCATGATATTGAATGGTTTGCCTTGGAAATGAATAGAGATCATTCTGTCATTTTTGCGATTGCATCCAAATACTGTATTTTGGACTCTTTTGTTGACTATGATGGTTACTCCATTTCTTCTAAGGGATTCTTGCCCACAGTAGTAGATATAATTCATATGATTAAATTCACCCATTCCAGTCCATTTTAGTTCGCTGATTCCTAAAATGTCGACATTCCCTCTTGCCATCTCCTGTTTGACCCCTTCCAATTTGCCTTGATCATGGACCTGACATGGACCTATGCAATATTGCTTTTTGCAGCATCGGACCTTGCTTCTATCATCAGTCATATCCACAACTGGCTCTTGTTTTTGCTTTATCTCCATCCCTTCATTCTCTCTTGAGTTATTTCTCCAATGATCTCCAGTAGCATATTGGGCACCTACCAACCTGGGGAGTTCATCTTTCAGTGGCCTATCTTTTTGCCTTTTCATACTGTTCAGTGGGTTCTCAAGGCAAGAATACTGAAGTGGTTTTCCATTCCCTTCTCCAGTGGACCACATTCTGTCAGACCTCTTTACCATGACCTGTCCGTCTTGGGTGGCCCCACAGAGCATAGATTAGTTTCATTGAGTTAGACAAGGCTGTGGTCCACATGATCAAATTGGCTAGTTTTCTTTGACTGTGGTTCCAGACCGTCTGCCCTACGATACCCTCTCTTAACACATACCGTCTTACTTGGGTTTCTCTTACTTTGGACGGGGGTATCTGTTCATGGCTGCTCCAGCAAAGCACAGCCACTGCTCCTTACCTCTACATGGGATATCACCTCACCGCCCCCACTCCTGATCTTGGATGTGGAGTATCTCCTCTTGGCCACTCCTGTGCCACACAGAACTAAAATGAACCCATATTTTAAAAATTTAAGCCTGTAAATTATTTCTGGATTCTACAAATAGCAAATATTAGTTGAATGAATGAGGGGGGTTATTGGTCATTTGATGGCATAGATGTTAGCATTCTACATCAATGTTTTGCACATGGTTACTGAATTAGTGAATAAAGCAAAAGATATAATTATTTCTAGATTGGCCATTTTATCGCATGACATACTACACAAGCCCAGAAAAACACTGATACATTTGTAATCTCTTACTCTTTAAATATGCTGGATGAATACTGGCATTTTTTTATCTTTGTTACCAGGATCAAATAATGCTATTGCCTAAGGAGAGGAAAAAGAGTAGCCTCTCAAACATTTTTATGGTGATTGGGATTTTAGTTCAATATTCATTTCCCAAATGTAACATTCTAAATGCTAGTTTAAATTAGTGAATTCTATTAGGAAGAGAATACATGCTTAATTAAAAATGAACCATACATTCCAACATAGGAAATAATATGCAAAATCCCAAATTGTAAGAATCAATGGGTATATGAACAACTCAGGTTTTCCTTAGCCCTTTTCCATGAGTAAATAAAGTATATTACCTTGATCTTCACAAACTTCCATGCAAAGCAGAGATCCTAGGTCCAGGATATGTGATCAGTCAGGAGACGCTTAAGGAAAATCAAACATTCTTGAGAAGTTTAAGAAGGAGACTCCAAAGCATTTTCTCAAAGGATCTTTCAGACTAAAATGTTTCTCCAAAAGAAACAAAAATTTGTTGAGGGTTGGGGCAGTTCTACAATTCATTTTGGAAACCCATGGGAAAGATTTAAAATGTGTATTGACAAAACCACTGTGTTATACAAATCCAGTATATCATTCACATCATAAATTATGAAGAACTTCCTAAGTATCCATCTGCGGAGGGTTACTTTGTCTAAACCCTGTGTTGCATTTATAATACATTCAGTTGCAGGGGACAAAACCTCCCTAAATCTAATTGAACTTTACAGATATACATTGTTTTGCTTAAGACTGGAGATAGAGTAGTCCCTTGATATGTGCAGGGAATTAATTTCCAGACTTCCCTGGGATAGTAAAACCTGCAGGCAGTTAAGTTCCTTTAAAATTGCATAGTTAGGTTGGCCCTGTGTCTAGGGGATCCAGTGATAGGGAGGTTTGACTGTACATGATTCTAGGTTTTGTTTAGTGGATCAATACTGTCATACATTTGATTTGGTTCAGAATTTTTGTATTTCCCTTGGCTCTAGCTTTACATTCACAAGACAGCCAGCATTGTTTCCAACATTAAATCTCAAGTCTTCATATAGCAAATATTAAGCACAAAGAGTGATTGTTAGGACATTGGGAAATAATTCTCTGTGTGACCCTTGATTACTGTATCAGGAAAGGAAATCATTTCCCAGAACTTCTCAAATGGTTCAGAATCTTGTTTTATTGTCCAGAACTTGTATGCAAGTTAACGGATACAGTCCATGGCTAAACTAACAACTAGCCAAAGGAATAGAACACTGTTAGGTTTAGACCAATTACTAAGTGTCACCATATAGGGCTAATGGATAGACAATTAATATTGACCACTGTATCCAGTATTTCCTTAGGGTGAGCATGGAACTCTCTTTCATTAACTCTCAATCATTAAATATACTGTGGAGAATATTTTCTTTTGTTTTCATGTTCAGTTCAGTTCAGTCACTCAGTCGTGTCCGACTCTTTGCCACCCCATGAACCGCAGTACACCAGGCTTCCCTGTCCATCACCAACTCCTGGGGTCCACCCAAACCCATGTCCATTGAGTCAGTGATGCCATCCAACCATCTCATCCAATGCCGTCCCCTTCTCCTCCTGCCTTCAATCTTTCCCAGCATCAGGATCTTTTCAAATGAGTCAGCTCTTTGCATCAGGTGGCCAAAGTATTGGAGTTTCAGCTTCAACATCAGTCCTTCCAATGAACACCCAGGACTGATCTCCTTTAGGATGGACTGGTTGGATCTCCTTGCAGTCCAAGGGACTCTCAAGAGTCTTCTCCAACACCACAGTTCAAAAGCATCAATTCTGCAGTGCTCAGCTTTCTTTATAGTCTAACTCTCACATCCATACATGACCACTGGAAAAACCATAGCCTTGACTGGATGGACCTTTGTTGGCAAAGTAATGTCTCTGCTTTTGACTATGCTGTCTAGGTTGGTCATAACTTTCCTTCCAAGGAGTAAGCGTCTTTTAATTTCATGGCTGTAGTTACCATCTGCAGTGATTTTGGAGCCCCCCAAAATAAAGCCTGACACTGTTGCCACTGTTTCTCCATCTATTTTCCATGAAGTGATGGGGCCGGATGCCATGATCTTAGTTTTCTGAATGTTGAGCTTTAAGCCAACTTTTTGACTCTCCTCTTTCACTTTCATCAAGAGGCTTTTTAGTTCCTCTTCACTTTCTGCCATAAGGGTGGTGTCATCTGCATATCTGAGGTTATTGATATTTCTCCCAGCAATCTTGATTCAAGTTGTGCTTCCTCCAGCCCAGCGTTTCTCATGATGTACTCTGCATATAATTTAAATAAGCAGGGTGACAATATACAGCCTTGACGTACTCCTTTTCCTATTTGGAACTAGTCCGTTGTTCCATGTCCATTTCTAACTGTTGCTTCCTGACCTGCATATAGATTTCTCAAGAGGCAGGTCAGGTGGTCTGGTATTCCCATCTGTTTCAGAATTTTCCACAGTTTATTGTGATCCACACAGTTAAAGGCTTTGGCATAGTCAATAAAGCAGAAGTAGATGTTTTTCTGAAACTCTCTTTATTTTTCGATGATCCAGTGGATGTTGGCAATTTGACCTCTGGTTCCTCTGTCTATCTTTTCTAAAACCAGCTTGAACATCTGGAAGTTCATGGTTCATGTATTGCTGAAGCCTGGCTTGGATAATTTTGAGCATTACTTTACTGCCTGTGAGATGAGTGCAATTGTGCAGTAGTTTGAACATTCTTTGGCATTGCCTTTCTTTGGGATTGGAATGAAAACTGATTATATCTAAATGAAATAGTTATATATTCTTTTTATCTTTCAAGTATAAAACAACCTTTCAGTGCTGTAGCTATCTATTACTGCATAACAAACCACCCCAAACATAGTGGCATAAAATAGTAACCACTTAATTTTGCCCACAGTTTCTGTGGATCATGAACTCATGCAGGGCAGAATGGGATTGGCTGGTGTCTTCTCAGAAATGGTTGAGACCTCATCTGGGAAGAACTGAATATCTGAGAGTGACTTGGAAGACTGAAAACTCTTCATTCAAATGCTTGGCACCTCTGTTGTAGGAGTCAAATACTGGGCTTAGGTAGGACTGTTGACCAGGTTATCTATGCATGGCCTTTCCCTGGCAACTGAATTCCAAGAAAGAAAAATCTAAGAAGAATAATCTGAAGAGTGAACATTACAAAAGAACAAAGTAGAACCCATATGGCTTTCTTTGATCTACCCTTAAATTTCTTGTTTCATGATAGTATCACATGATGTTGGTAAGCTAATCACTAAGGATAAGCAAGATTTAAGAGAAGTCAACTTAGATTCCACTATTTGGCCAGGGTCTTAATGCAGAAGAACATGTTGGGTACAAGAAACTACTGCTTTTGTTATCTTTGGAAAATACCATCAGCTACCAGTATAAGATGAAGGTGATGAAATAATAATGGCATTATGAATGATCTTACTTAAACATTTTCAGGTATGATCTTTGTGCAACTTGAATTTTCAACTCAAGATATGTTTTGAGGTGAGAAAAGAGTAACACCCCTAATAATGTTGATGTTCAATATCCTTCATGTAGAATAGAGTCTGATGTAATGTAGAACCATAATTCCTGAACAACATGGCTGCACAAATTAACAGAAAGATTCACAATATATTATTTTTTGGATCGCAGTTCATATTCACTTCATAACAAATTCTGGTGATACATTTTCACAAGTGATGCTTGTGTTACAAATATATGGTTCAAAAATGAGGAAGTGATTCTAAATATGTTTAATCAATAGGATTATCTTTGGGAGCTTTTAAGAAATGAATATGTGTATTCAATATAAATAGTCATAAAATATATATTTTATTTTATAAAATAAAAATTCCCACAGGGATGGTGGGAGTGTTAATTAACATGACATTTGAGAAAGCAATGTGGCAAAATGAAGGTTCATATAACCTTTGATGTAGCAGTTGCACTTGTATGAATTTATACTTTAGCTCTACCTACATTCTTAGCATTTAAAGGCTATTTATCAGCATTGAATAAGCAAAATATCTATTTACTCCCCCTAACAGTGCTCTGCCTTCTCTCTGTAAAACAAAATGAATGCTGATGACCTCTCAGAGCTAGTGGCTGCTTTTTCTTTAGTACACCCCTGACTGTGGTTCATGAATCATCTAGGGCTTTTCCTATAGTTTCTGGGTGACTCTTCAAACACTGAAAAGAAGGAAGCTATATCTACGTGTATGCATTATGGAAAGATAGTTTAGGTATATTGTAAAGGTAAGCAATCTATTTATAGTATATTATGTATAGGATGATCTTATTTATGTTAACAAAAAGTCTTCAATAGATATAAAATATTCTCATTTATATACTTTCTGGAAAGATATGCAAAAATTAGTTCCCAGTTTCTTGGAGGAGTGATACTGGTGGTTTTAGAACAAAGAGTGATTATAAATTAAAAAAAAATAGGAATTAAAAAAATTTTTTTTAATGATTAGAATATTTTTGTTGGTGGTATTTAAAATACTACAAAGGTGATTCTAATACCCATCCAGGCTTGAGAACCACTGTCATTAATGTAGTCAGATTTTTAGGTGAGAATATGAAAAATGAAAGATGTACTTCCAGAAAAATACATGAAAAATTTAGAAGGAATGGAGTAAAAGTCCAAGATTTTTTTTTTTTTTAACAGTGTATTCTTTGAGGGAAATCAATGGGAGACACTTTTTATTCTCCTAAATTAGCATTTGCAAATGCAATAATAAGATATGCTTTAACATATCATTATCTAAGAAATAGGTGCATCTTAATTTCTAAAGGATTTTTAAGTATATTGAATAGAGCCAGCTAGGACAGATTTTCATTATAAAGTGATACCATTATACCAATGATTGCAGGCTAATTCCCCACTTAAAGAATCTGACCACTGACCATGCTAGATCAAGAGGGTTTAATTTCCTTTGTAAATGTTCATTCCTGCTCATTTTACATATGAGCAAGTAAAACGATAGTTTAATAAAGCAAGAAATCATTTTTAAAGGGAGAATATGTAAAAGGAAATGCTGTGGATTTTTGTCACAATAATTATACACTTCCCTTTACCATCATCCCCTGACATATCTGTGTAAAACCAAAAAGAAATAATGTTTTCTGATTTGTTTTCTATAACCTTTTAAATGATGCCCATGACTGTATTGACCTTTAGTGCTGGCAAGTGCACGTTGGACTATTGTCTTTAGGAAATAGGTTGTAATAATAGGTCCTTTTCCTCCTGTCTTATCTGACATTTTGGCATTCATCACTTTTAAAGATTGTATTGGATTTTTTTTTCATGAAAGCCCTACTTTTACTTGCCAGTAGTAGAGTTTGTCTGTCATTTTCCGCCATTCCCAAGGATTAAGATGAATAAAAATATTAATATTAATAAAAATAGAATATTTAGATATTGCCCTCAAGTTTAAGATTATTTTATTAATTCATATAAAAACTGTTGTCTGTCAGATTTATTATCCAAGTTTTACAAGTGAAAAAAATTGGAGCTCAGATAAATTTGTGATTTTTCCCAACTCATATAACTGTCAATGCCTATGTGCTAAGTTGCTTCAGTTGTATTCGATTCTTTGCAACCCCATGGACTCTGGGGCTCCCCTGTCCATGGGGAGTTTCCAGGAAAGAATACTGGAGTGGATTGCCATACCTTCCTCCAGTCATGACCCAGGAATTGAATCCATGTCTCTTTTGTCTCCTGCATTGGCAGGCGGGTTATTTACCACTAGCACCACCCCAGTAGTAAATGTCAAAATGGAATTCCAACCTAGGTCTATTTGATTCCAGATTTCTGCTCTTATATACCTTTTTTTATAAGGATGTTATCTTTGCAAAGTTCTTTGCAGTTTACCAAATATTTTTATTTATAAACATCTCATTTAGTCACACAACCTGCCACATAGGTTAAGTGACTAGAAATAATAAGTGACAGTGCTAGGGGCTGGATCCTCTATCTACTGACTTCCAAATCACTTCTACAGGGATTGCCTCTAATTTAAATCTCCTTAGTATTTTACATAGTGGACAAACTTAACATTGCTCATAAACATAGAAATTAACTTTGTAGCTCTGTTTTCAAGCCAGGGACAAGCAATGTTCAATAAAACCTGTATCAGAGTTGATTCAAACATTCTACTTCAAGAAATAGGCAGAGGAAATTCTTGATTTGGAATTAGACACAAACTTTGGTCATGAAAGTGCTAAATGATGGGCAGTTAGGGATTTGAGCATAACCTCTGCTCACTCATAAGTTCAGTTCAAATGGATGGACTTCATAAGTTGCTTTGTCTGTTTGGACTGCTGTAACAAAAATACCATAGACTGGGTTGCTTACAAAAAGCAAAGATCCATTTCTTATAGTGCTGAGAATTGGGAAACCCAGGATGAGGGCACTTCTAGATTTGGTGTCAGATGAGGATCTTTGTTAGTTTGCTTGCTAGTTCATAGACAGCCATCTATTTATTGTGTCCTCCCAAGGCAGAAGGGGAAAGTGAGCTCTCTGGATCTAAGTCTCACTTATCTGGACTCTAATCCCACCTCCCAGAGTGCCTACCTTCTAATACCTTCACATGGGGGATTAGATTTCAACATATGAATTTGGGGAAGACACACACTTTCAGCCTATAGCAATAAGTGAGTGTTGCTTCTCAGTAAGCCTAAAATATTACCAAGGAACTGCTTAGGTACTGTGACAATATGATAAAATCTTCTTCTGTTTCTGCTTGATAAGAGTTTGATATATGGGCATTATTATAATTTGTTTATGGGAAAGTTAAGAGTCATCAAATTATACAAGCTATGGAGTTAATATTATGCTAAATGATGCCTGAGGAAAATGAACATAATTTTATTTTGTATTCTGGCATTCAAGGAATCTTGTCTCAATGGATTTTTCTTTTTTGCTTTCTACAAAATACATAGTACATTTAATAAAAGGTAATTTTATAAGAACTGTTTCCAGACTGAGCTGAAATTACTACTATGACCTAGGCAATAAAATTATCCAAAATTAGATTCCTGCTTATTTCTATGTCTGGGAAAAATAGACCGTAATGATGGAACAAATGTTTAGCCCAGTAGATTAACTCTGAGTGTCCTAATGAGCCACTAATGTTCATGGGAATGCTGGAAAGAGTTTAGGATGGATGCAAAAAATAAAAGCCCAATAATAGTAAAATAATTAATTTGAGGCCTGTCTGGCCATTAAAAATTCTACTTTAATAGGAAATAAAGGTAACTTACATTTTCATTTTATGCTATGATAATTTTCTAGACAGTGTAACACCCTTGTAAAATTATATGTAGTTGCTTTTTATCAGATACAAATTTGTGTGGCAATAAACCTATAAGGACCTACTTTATTAACAAATGCCTTCTTGTAACTTTGACCTTAGAATATAAAACAAAGCACAAAGAAACTAGTAATCTTATTTTTTGTAGGATCACTAGAAGAGCATTTTTATTCAAGAACCAATTTCACAAGATGTTTCATAGGTCAAGCTCCCGTGTCTTTTATGTAGTAGATGGTCAATAAATTTCAATGTTAATTTGATTAAAAGATGTGTGTGAGATTTTAACATTTATATAAACATGACAAATACTATATAGACTGTTTTTTAGATAGTTTAAGTCAATATTGTTGACCTAAAAGTGTATCATACAGTAATGCTAATACCATCTGTTGAAACCTTTCCAAGTGAATACATATTTGCCTTCAGTTCAGTCAGTTCAGTAGCTCAGTCGTGTCCAACTCTTTGCGACCCCATGAATCGCAGCACGCCAGGCTTCTCTGTCCATCACCAACTCCTGGAGTTCACTCAGACTCACTCCATCAAGTCAGTGATGCCATCCAGCCATCTCATCCTCTGTCGTCCCCTTCTCCTCCTGCCCCCAATCTCTCCCAGCATCAGAGTCTTTTCCAATGAGTCAGCTCTTTGCATGAGGTGGCCAAAGTACTGGAGTTTCAGCTTCAGCATCATTCCTTCCAAAGAAATCCCAGGGCTGATCTCCTTCAGAATGGACTGGTTGGATCTCCTTGCAGTCCAAGGGACTCTCAAGAGTCTTCTCCAACACCACAGTTCAAAAGCATCAATTCTTCAGCGCTCAGCCTTCTTCACAGTCCAACTCTCACATCCATACATGACCACAGGAAAAATCATAGCCTTGACTAGACGGACCTTTGTTGGCAAAGTAACGTCTCTGTTTTTGAATATGCTATCTAGGTTGGTCATAACTTTCCTTCCAAGGAGTAAGCATCTTTTAATTTCATGGCTGCAGTTACCATCTGCAGTGATTTTGGAGCCCCAAAAATTAAGTCTGACACTGTTTCCCCATCTATTTCCCATGAAGTGATGGGACCGGATGCCATGATCTTTGTTTTCTGAATGTTGAGCTTTAAGCCAACTTTTTCACCCTCCTCTTTCACTTTCATCAAGAGGCTTTTTAGTTCCTCTTCACTTTCTACCATAAGGGTGGTGTCATCCGCACATCTGAGGTTAGTGCCTACCTATAAAAGTTCTTAGTTTGAGATTAGGGGATCAAAGATTATCTAAGTGAATTTACCTTGATATCATTTCTATGATGTATAATTTTTGACATAGCTGATAGAGAAAATATATAATATAATCTGAACTGAATTTTCATCTTTTGATTATATCCTGCTTTGTGGTTTTTATTTATTTACTCAAATTATCTGTGGAAACTATTGGGGAAAAAAAATGTTTCCTATGTGTAAAGGTTTTCATTTCACAAAGTATCAGTCAGAAATAATATCTTAGGTCACTAAATGGGATGTTGTCATGAAAATAATTAAAATAAGAATTAGATATGAAGAAATAGATATGAGTCTTAAAATCTCTATGAAAACTTGAAAAATAAATCATTGGTAATTAAGCCATTAAGAAACACCAATGTTAAGAGGACGACAAACTTAAATATTATGTTTTAGTGTTCAGTCATGTCTGACTTTTTGTGATGCCATGGACTGGAGCCTTCCAGGCTCCTCTGTCCATGGGATTCTCCAGGCAAGAATACTAGAGTGGGTTGCCATGCCCTTCTCAAGGGGATCTTCCTGACTCAGGGATTGAACCTGGGTTTCCCATATTGCAGTCAGATCCTTTACTGTCTGAGCCACCAGAGAAACCCAAATTAGGTTTATTTAGACCAAAAATAGATCAGACTCCAGAGACACAGAAAATTATACTTAGCATGACCATATGTTAATATTGTATTTAAAATTCCTTGCCATACATGTTTATAAAATAACTTACCTAACATAACTTCAACCATTAAGGAACATTGTGGAAAAAGATATGTCAGGAAGGGGAGATATTGTAAAAGTTTAATTGATTGAAATTTGAAATTCCCCATTTTAGTACAGACTAGGAGAAGGCAATGGCACCTGACTCCAGTACTCTTGCCTGGAAAATCCCATGGACGGAGGAGCCTGATAGGCTGCATTTCATGGGGTCGCGAAGAGTCGGACACGACTGAGTGACTTCACTTTCACTTTTCACTTTCATGCATTGGAGAAGGAAATGGCAACTCACTCCAGTGTTCTTGCCTGGAGAATCCCAGGGATGGGACAGCCTAGTGGGCTGCCGTCTATGGGGTCACACAGAGTCGGACACGACTGAGGTGACTTAGCAGCAGTAGCAGGAGTAAAAAATATATTTATATTGTTTAACCCAGTGGGTTGTGTTACCAGCTTGAAAAATAGTGAAGGGGCGAAGAGATATAGGATTTGGAAGAATGATTAGTTCATTTTTTTTTTTTTAATCAGATGGTTCCAGAGGTCTGGAATTCATGGGAGAGATCTTGACTGTATGTATAAATTGTCATGTTATAAACATAACAGATGACTGCAAACACATTAGATCAGACAGAGAGGGAAAAATCAGCAGTCATATGTCCTTTGCATTGACATAATGAGTGAGATTTTAATGCTATAGACAAGAAAAAATGCTGAGATAATCTCAATAAAGGATTCATTTAATCTGTCTGGAAGGAATTAAGGAAAATTTCATATAGATGACAACATTATGACCAAAAAGCTTGGTCCTAAAAGATTAATTAGATCTTGTAGTGGTAGTGTAGGACTAAAGGGAGATTAATATTCTGTGAGTTGATGCCCCTGACATTTCTGAGACTAAGTACTCATCAAAATTTTGAAAGTGATGAATCAGTGTTATATCAGACAGTCTTGGGAGTAATGTGATTCCCTGGACTATAAGAAAGTCTCCTCTTTGTCGTTTCTTTATCTCCATTATTTCATAGCTTTTGTCTGAACTGATTTATAGGGAGACAAAAGTTTCATTTTCCAGTTAAAAGTTAGGCTTAAATGTGAAAATGTCTGGTTAAGTTAGCATACACATGTGAATAAATATACATCTTGAAATCTGTTATCTCTCATTTTGGGGAAAGGGATTAGAAAGTTAGAAGATGTAGGTGCTAAAGGAAATTATATCCCTAAGTGGAACAATACAATAAAAAGAGAAGGCTAGAGGCATTGAATTTCACCTCACAATTTTGTCATGAAAATGCTACAGTTATACTCAGGAGATGTAGACAAACAGAAAATGTTAAAAAGGTCCTTCATGACCTATACTAATTGCATGCACTTCTGTGAAAACCTTATTAATTTAGAATGATAAAGGAGAACTTTATAATAGACATTACAGGATAGATGAGATTCTAAAATATGATAAATACAATGTGGATATTTTAGAAAAATTTATCATTAATGGCTCAATTTAATAAGAATATTCATGAAAGACAGAAAAAAAAATGTCTATTACCAAACAGTCATATTGGAAGGTTGCAGATGAAATATCTGGAAAGTAGTTGAAAGTGAAAAGTGAAAGTTATTTGCACTCTTTGTGATTCCATGGACTATAGCCTGCCAGGCTCTTCTGTCCCTGGAATTCTCCAGCAAGAGTACTGGAATGAGTTGCCATTTCCTTCTCCAGAGGATCTTTCTGACCCAGGGATTGAACCCAGGTCTCCTTCATTTCAAGGCAGATTCTTTACCAACTGAGCTACTAGGGAAGCCTAGAAAGTAGTTAGAGGTCATATTATAAAATATCTTTAATTCTGGAATAATGCCTATGAACTTAATTCTGTGGCAATGAAGAGCTATTTGATGATATTAAGCACAAAATTGCATAATCAATGTAGAATTTTAGAATAATTAATTAAATAAAAGTGCCTAGAATGGTGGTAAAATGGTAAGGAAAGTCTGTAAGTTCTCTAATGGCAAGGGGCCTTATTGATTTGTTAGCAGTAAGTTTTTATTCATATGAACATTTGGTCTATGTTAAACAATTTTATAGTACCAGTGAATATAGGTAGGTGTGTTGAATTGTTTCCAAAATCCATTTGGCATGTGAGTTGTAATTATCGTTTGAGTGATTATTGAGAAATATTTGGCCACATATAATACACTGTTTTACCAAGAGCTTAATTAGTATAGGCTTTATTCCTCTAACTGAAGAAAAAAGAAGAAGCATTCTCTTGCTATACATCTTCAACAGTGTTATTTTCACTGATCATGAATCACTGTGTATTGATTTGTATTTACCCATGAAACCCTGATTTTATATCTGTTTGTTTCAGTCCATTTTTGTATTATGTGAAATTCTCCACCAAGAATTGGTTTATGTAACTTTAGTGCTTATAAAGCTGGGTTTTAGAGACTCAGATTACCCAAGTAGAGCAAATAATCTGATGACATCTTGCTTACCCTTGAATTTAATCCTGTACTATGGCTACTTTGTGTTTAGTTTTCTGCACTATAGACTAAGCCTCAAAATGAGCCAGCGTGGACAAAGCGAAACTCACTGAAGTATGCACTAGGATATAGGCGTGGCTTTCAGTTTAGCATCCTTTCTGCTCTCTGTGGAACACTAATTCACATGATTAATCTTGAATACCATCTTCAGAGACAAATCAGTTTTGGAATACCTATGGATTACCTCTGTGGCAGAGCCCTTTTTGACATTAATATACTAAATGCTCTGAGAGTCCCTGCAATAAGGAAACCTGATTATTTTAATTAGTTTTTATGCACACAAATAGTTCCATGTAACCCATTTTGGAAAATGCTTATTTTACTTCATAGATAAGGCAAACGAGGTTTTCAGAGACCAAGTCCTTATAAGCAGTTGGTAGCAGAATAAAAACCATAGTCCAGGTTTTCAGATTTTATTTTCAAGCTCTTTTTCCTAGGCTGTTACTACAAATCTCAGATGCTCTGCAGTGAGAATTTAGACCAAGTAAACTTTGCTGACCATTAAGATGCACAGAAGGTAAAACAGGGATATTTCCTGCTGATGTACCTGACATGTACTGACAGAGAATTTCACGAAGCCTGTATAGCTTTTGAAGTATCAGTGTTAAAAAAAAAAAAAAATTGATTTTCCTATTTTATGTTGACTGTTAAAGCAAATTTTTACTAATCAAGTTACTTATTTCTTATTATTTTTTTGATGTATAGAAAGAGTTCTTCACCACCCTTAGAATATCTGTAGCTTTAGCAATAAATATGCTTAAAAGAAAAATTGAAAGTTGCAAATTTAATTTTGTAAGAGGATGCTCCTTCACCATTATTACTTAAGGTTGGTGATGTGTTTTTCATACCCTTTAATAAACTTTGATATGATATATGGATTGTTGTTGTTTAATCTTTAAGTTTTGTCCTACTCTTTGGTACCCCATGAAAGCTAGTCCACCAGGCTCCTCTGTCCATGGGATTTCCTAGGCAAGAATACTGGAGTGATTGCCATTTTCTTCTCCAGGGGATTTTCCCAAACCAGGGATCAAACCTGTATCTCCTGTGTCTCCTGCACTGGAAGGCAGACTTTTTGCCACTGAGTCACCAGGGAAGTCCATGATATATATTAGTAATTTATGTCATTGATAATTATGCTGAAAGAAGATTTATTCAATTAGTAACCTGTGCAAGAATTGTTCAGCATTGGGTAGATGTCAGACACTGTGCTAGGCTCTTTTAATATATTGGCAGCAAGAAAACCCTTATTCTCAAGGAGCTGGCAATCAAGTTTATATTTTGAAGCCATATTCAGTATGGAGATAAATCAGAAAATAAAAGATCAATTTGTTGACATATCATTTGATGGCGCAAACTACTCAATGTTAGCACTGCCTTCCTAAAATATGTACTTATATTCTTGTGATATACTTAGTTTCCTGGTAAACTCAAATGAAAAGAAATGGACATTAATGCTGTCTTTAGCGTGTCTTTATTTATTGAAACAGAGCAAGTGTCCTGTATAGACAATATGTGCACATACCGAAGTATGATTTCTTTATAAGCCCTTTCTTTCCTAGGCTACAGCACAGTTAACTAAAGCTGATGCATCTGTAGAAACTAAATTTCATGCTCTCAACCACAACAAACAAAAGGGACTCACATCAAAGATGTGTATCGTGATTTGTGCCGTTGCTGACATTTACCGAGGTTTGGATATTTTAATAAACACGATTCTAGTAATTTCCAGTGCTAAACTGCTAAAGCAGATAACTGATCTAGACCAACTCTCAAATGACCGATACTGGTTCATTTGGGAGAGTAAAGACCTGGACTGTGTTTATGGTCCCTGGGGTACCAGTTCAGTCACTCAGTCATGTCTGAATCTTTGTGTCCCCATGAACTGAAGCACCCCAGGCTTCCCTGTCCATCACCAGTTCCCGGAGTTTACTCAAACTCATGTCCATTGAGTCAGTGATGCCATCCAACCATCTTATCCTCGGTCATCCCTTTCTCCTCCTGCCTTCAATCTTTCCCAGCATCAGGATCTTTTCAAATAAGTCACTTCTTTGCATCAGGTGGCCAGAGTTTTGGAGTTTCACCTTTAGCATCAGTCCTTCCAGTGAACACCCAGGAATGATCAGTCCTTTAGGATGGACTGGTTAGATCTCCTTGCAGTCCAGGGGACTCTCAGAGTCTTCTCCAACACCACAGTTCAAAAGAAACAATTTTTCAGCTCTCAGCTTTCTTTATAGTCCAACTCTCACATCCATACATGACTACTGGAAAAACCATAGCTTTGACTAGACGGACCTTTGTTGGCAAAGTTATGTTTCTGCTTTTTAATATGCTGTCTGGAGTACCAAAAAGTGAGCAAGCAAAAAGTTTGAAAGTCTATGTAAGATACATGGGTATAAGTGAATAGAACCATTCCACTGTTTCTTCCTTTGCTTTGTTGGGAAGCCTGTTTAACCTTTGGTCAAGGCTGCCTTCAGGGAGTTAGCAGTCTATTGTGTCAGATGATTCCAGAGCTCTGAGTTCACTCGTATTTGTATCTCTAGGCTAAGGAAATAGCAATGTTAATTTTCAAGATATTATCCACTAATATGTAAGAGCAATTACTTTCAATACAACAGTTGTTTTTTGTCCGCCCCCCCGCTTTTGTTACTGTGTTCTTGGGCCCAGGCAAAATCTGACCGTGGCCTAAACAAAGAGCTGTTGTTTTTTTAAAAAATTTCTTGGCCACATTTAGGCAATTTCCTGTAATGTATTAGGAGAGAAGAGCTGCTTAGTGACATATAGGTAAACTGAAAGATTCTTTAGAATATTACAGTTTGTATTAGTCTGGAGAGTCTGGTGGAAAGGGCGAGGAATTTGGAATCAGTTAGACCTTGAGTTCAAATCCCTGTTCTTACTATTTCTAGTTTTTACCTTTGGACTATTAATTTCCTTAGGACTCATCTTATTCTGTAAAATATAGCAACAGCAGCAACTTTATAAAGTACTTTTGAATATTTGATTAGTGTTTAGAATATCACTAATGATGAAAAGATCATAATCATCACTTGATCATCTACTATCAATCATCTACTATCTATGACTGACAAATATAAGATTGTAATACTTTTTATTAGAATTCATTATATCTTGCACTGTGTATTTTCAGAAATGTGTTTATATGGATTTTTGTTTCTAATATCTTTGTTCTTCCAATTTCCTTTCTGGAAGTGAGAAAAGCATAGATCGTCAAAAATGATGATTATTCCAACACTTCCCTCATCCTCAATTTAATTCTCATTAGTTCTGAAGTTATTATCTATGTGAATTATCCCAGTAATTGCTTAGGTCAGCAAGGTTTTGTAAGCGTCTTTCATTTTATTTAGATTTATATCCAAACAACTTTAAAATAATCTCATTCAACTTTTCAAAGCCTAAATTTATGAACAGTATTATATGGTGTCTCAGGAAAACAGAAAAGTTGGACTCATGATAATCAGTATGCAGTAAATCAATTTATGTGAAAGCCCTTTTTCTTAAAAAAAGTAAATTATTCCTTCCTTGATTTGTCTTTGCTCTTCAAATATACCCATATAGCTGACTATAAAGTAACTATTTTTTATTTCAGTAAGAAATGGGGAGAAATGTAAGAGTTTAATGATTAAAAATACCCCTCTGCACACAATAATTAAAAATATAATGAGGAGAAGACAAACTATCTAACCATTATTATCTTTTAAGATCCTAAATGAGTAAGAAACAATGTCATATGATGGTCCTAAATCCATGTATTTATAATTATCCAAATTAGTTAAATGAGAAAGAAATAAAGGATATGGAAATTATAATACTTTGAGAATAGGAATATTGATTAGATGTTAAAGAAGCTTTAAAACAAAAATGTTAGGGTTTTTTTTTGTGTTTTTTTTTTTAATAAAATTGTTGGCAATTAAGTGATACCTACTAGTTGAACAATGACCAGATAGGGAGTTTGTGATTTCCAGTTTCAAGGGATGCACAAGATCATCTATTTGGTCAGCTTTATCCCTAATTAAAGCCTTCTGTATATAAGTAGTAAACTAAAGGATGAATATTTAGAAACATCAAAATTCAGTGAGATTGAAAAGGAGGAAGATTGGGAATGCTATTAAAAGGTCCCACTTTACATGCATCTAGTTCTTATAAAAAGAATATGATTGAACACTGATGAAACTATATTTTTCTGTTGATTCTTCTTCTCCAATAAAACCTTCTGAAAGGCTTACATCCTTACATCATCACCTCTCCACTGAAACTTCTCTCAGTAATGCTACTGAGAAATTATCATCTAGGTTATCATATATTTTTCAGTTCCTCTTTTGACTTCTTCATAATGTTAGAAAATTAAAAAAACAAAAAATACCCCTTCTTGGTAAAACTTTCCTTGGCTTTCATGATTGATTATGATTTTCCTACTATTCTCAATACTATAATATTCAATATCTCCAAGTTTCTGTCCTTTCCCTCACCTATTCCCATAGGTGGCTCAGGGGTAAAGAATCTGCCTTCAATACAGGAGACGTGAGTTTGATCCCTGGGTTGGGAAGATCCCCTGGAGCAGGAAATGGCAACTCACTCCAGTATCATTGACTGGAAAATTCCATGGACAGCAGAGCCTGGCAGGCTACAGACCATGGGGTCATGTGAACTGGACACGACTTAGCAACTAAACCACCACCACTACCAGCAGCATGATCATACTCACATAAATTGTAAAAAAAGTCTCCAAGTGTGCCTCTTTCCCAGTCACTGCATTTATAATTACGTATTGACCATCTCCTCTTGGTGATGCCAACAGTGCCTCAAATGCAACATCTTAAAGAAAGTAATTTATTACCTCTGCCCTCAAGCCAAGTACTTATTCTAATTTCCCTAGATTTAATTGTATTTGTATTCTTTTTTGAGATATCTAAATGCATACAGTTAGAAAGAATGCCATCTGTTTGCTCTTTTTTTTTTTTTTTAAACTTGATCTCTCATCTCTTTGAAGACCAAAATTTCTACCTCGACCATGACCCCCTATCTATCTTTTCCTTTGAATTATCTTTGTTGACAAGTCAATCAAGACTGTCACAACTTCAGACTAAGATCATAGCGTCTAACTAAATATTCTGCCTGCCGTAAGAATCCTCATCTCAATTCAGACTACACAAGGAGGATTTATGCTTTCCTTTTTTTAATCCTCTTTGGACATTTTACCTATGTGCATTATATTACCCATCACAGTATATCTTTATGATCTGTTTACCCCTGTGTCTCCTTGCTGTTCTGGTAATTTCTAGAATTTCTGGACCATATATTTCCAACTCTGTATCCCTTGTCAAAAATGCTGAAAACAAGTAGGGAGCTTAATAACTTCTTGTGGAAAATGACTGAATGACTGAAGGTGGAACATTTAAAGTAGTTCTGATTCTCCTCCCTTGGGAAAATTATTAATAGCTCTGAAGCCTATTTTTTCAGTGTAAAAAGGGATAATAATATATATTTGAGAATTATAATGCATAGAATATATGAAATCACTTAGCTTACTATCCAGTTCATATGATATAATAATATAATAAAAAGTCCTCCTAACTCCTTCAAAGATATCCCTTATCTACTCTAAAACATCTTTACTACCTACTGAAATTGTTCCAAAATTCACTGGTCAGCATCTGAAATCTATCATTCACCTCCCGATGAATTTTGGAACTTTATTCTCCCCTTTTTCATACACTCCTATTCAATCATATCAGATTGCATGCTCTACTAAACCTCATTTCCTATTTTGTACTTCTCTCCCTGTGCTTCTCTTGTTCTCTCATGCCGAGAACTGTTCTGTTGACAACGCTGATTCATCCCCTTTTCTAACTCTCTAAAAGATTCCTGTCTATAAAGAACTGTCTCAAACCTCTATATCTCTAGGTAGTTTTCCTAATTCTTCTAATGCAGTGAGATATCATGGCAACTCTCTTAAAGTTCTATAAACCATTAAGTGTCTTAGAGCACTTCTATCACATCTGTCCTGGTATAAATATTTTGCATATCCTCCATTGTTGATTATAAGCTTATTCAAAGCAAGGAGTTTTTGTTTTGCCTTTTACTTTATTGAAGAAATTGAAATGGAAATTGACTCAGACTATCTCAAAATAAAAGTCTTGAATTCATTTTGAAGTGTGGTTATTTCTCAGTAACTTTAGATAGGTATATCTCAGTTTCACCTTGTTTTCTGTCAAATACAAAGTGGAATTTAATTGGTGGTTATATTGGTGATTTGCCTGCCATAGCCGCCTGCCCATTAATAGCTGATTGGGATGACCACCTGGTTTCACAAGGGTCACTGAGCATCTGTTAGATAATGATGACTTTCAGTCACTGCTCAAGATGAAAGACAAATGTTTCTCATTATTTATAAGACAATTTGAAGTTTGGCAAAAATCAAAAGTATACTTTGCCAAAAATAGTTTCAATTATTGGACTCATGTGTGTTTCAAAAGAAATTAAATCCATTCAATATATGTAACTCTGTAAAATGTCACTTTAAAATCTATTAGCTCTCCATAAAGCCCTATATTTATTTTATAATCCATCTTTTTTTTTATTTTGTAATAAGTACATAAAATATAAGGTAGGCCTTTAAATAATTGTGCGGTGTTGATTTGAAATCCTGAAAATATACTTATGATAAACCGGTATTTTAAAGAAAACAGAAAGAAAGATATATTAGCTTCTTTTAAAAGCTCATAATTAGAGTCCAATTAGAGAGAAAAAAGATTAATGTGTAAATATAGTATGACATCCATGAAGTCCTTTTGAATAAGAATCGAGTTGTGGTGAACTACAACTCAGGAGACAAGCCAGGGAACAATAGTCCTGTATGTTCAATATTGATTGCAAAGACGATTGTGAAATGTTAGTAACGGAAGAGGCAGTAGGGAAAGTGTGGCTGTATTTCTAACATGATTTTTACAAGGCAGTTTGTGCTTAACTAACTTGCTGGGATGCTTGAATGTAACACGCTGTGAAAAGAAATGTGGATATAGTGCAGTTCGATTTTCATAAAAGATTTTGACAGCTTTACATGAGAGATTAATAGCTTAAGGTAGAGAATTGTAAACGCTTAAGAAGTGTCTTACATAGAAACCATTTCAAGAATAAAACAGGGTCTTTGAAGATGAAATAATAAAAAAGAATTTCAAATGTAGTAACCCTTAAAATTATAGGGGATACCAAACTTAAAATTTCTAATTTTAGAAAGCACTTAATTTCCATTCTTCTTCATGTCCTTCTCTAATTTATCATGACCGTGTATTTATTACATTTAATTACGTTCCCCAAATATTTATTATGTTAACTACAGATTATACTAAAAGCAACTGCTAGTGTGTTTGCACAAAATGCAGATACATTTAAGGAGGGTGAGTGCTGAGAAATGAAAGGCTTACTGGAGGAAGAACATAAATATGGATATTATTTGGGTATGTTTGTAGATCATCAAATAAAAATATAAAAAACTATCTTTATATGTGTAAGGACAACAATTAAAAATATCATATTGTTCCAATCAAATCAGGACCAAATAAGCAAGGTTTTTCATGTTCACCAAAGATTTGTTCATTTACTTTGTTTTCTTTATGTCTTCACCTTACTATCTACTTAACCCAGCCCTTGAGCATTTTTCTTATGTTCCAGAAATTTAAGAAAAAAAGATACTGTGTTTGTGAGTGGCTTCCATTTGTTTTTCTGAGACAAATAGGAGTTTGTTCTACTTTCATCAAAGCTAGAAGTTGGCCTCACTAAGTGATATATATAGTATCACCATACTTTTACCTATAGTATCACTGTATTTTTACCTACACATGTAGGTAAAAACAAATTTGATAAACAGTGGGCATTCCTGTTAGCTCCAAATGATATATTTCATTTTGAAACCATAGAGGAAATCCAGAGATTTGTGTGTGTGTCTCAGTTTAGAATAATCAGCAGCAAAAGCTCTAAAGTACAGTGGGAATAGGGTGAATGCCAGTGCTTCTTCTTATACTAATACTAAACCTACTCTGGACTCTTTGTACCCTTTTGGTATATCCAGAAGAATGTGATTTCTTCTCTTTTATAGAACATTTGCACAATCTCTTATTTCAGGTATTATATTATTCAATACTTACAAATGCTTTTTTACACACTGACTGTGTAATAGTGCTGCAAACATGTGTGCTAAGTCACTTAAGTCCTGTCTGACTCTGTGCGACCCTATGGACTGTAGCCTGCCAGGCTCCTCTGTCTGTGGAATTCTACAGGCAAGAACCAGTAATAGATATTGTGCTTGTTACTGGTCATCATAGTGGATAAGTCAGTCAGATCTTTGACAGTTTAGCGGGGGTGATATAATCAAGAAAGGGATTTTACAGTGCAGGGCAATAAAGCAAGATAGTTAATGCACTAGAGGCAATGCAAGCTTTAGGAAAGGTCCCTTACATGTATACCTGTGGCGGATTCATTTTTATATTTGCAAAACTAATACAATTATGTAAAGTTTAAAAATAAAATAAAATTAAAAAAAAAAAAAAAAAAAGGAAAGGTCCCTTAAAACTGTCTAGGGGCATGGAGCAGATGTCACGGAGGGCTTTTCAAGAAATGACACCTAAGGCGAGGTGTTTAAGTCTTGTCACCTGGGACATTTCAGTTAATCTTCACAAAATACCTTCTTCAGATACGTATTGCTATCCCCATTTTAAAGAATCAAATGTGAAAGCTTAGAAAAATTAAGCAGTCCCCAGATTCCTAAGGCTAGTCAGCATCAATAACTGTGATTCTACCCCATGTTGTTCTGAATTCAATGTAAATTTACCTTAGAGAAACCATATGAATATTTTCCGCATATTTCAGTTCATCTGTTTTTAGAGAACATTATAGTGATGGCTTTCTATCACAAGAGTTCTGACCTCGGGAGATGATTCAGTCATGAAGTTAGGAAAATATATGTAGCAATCTAGAAAGGAGAAAGTCATGGCTGAAATTTCAACTTTTCCTAAATCACAGTGGAATTTTAGATTCCTTGGAGGCACTTGCTTTCCTGAGCCAGCCAGACACTGAGATATGACAGGGTCAGCTGTCCATTAGATGAGACTACTGGATGGATCCTCCAGAAAGAGAAGGATTAATATTTGTAGAGGTTCTGGTAGTTTCTGTAAAGAAAGCACTCAGATGAAAAATAATATAAATTATATGTTGGTTACATATTCAGATTTTGCTATCCTTACTATTCTTGTAATTATAAATATTCATTTTCATTTCTTATGCATTTTACAATGAATATGTCTCTCCCTTCCTTCTCTCACAACACACAGACACACACACACACACACACATGCAAAAAAACACAACTTTTGAAGCACACAGATATGTCTTGAAGCAGCAAAGATTTAACAATAATGAAAGAACTTGTCATGGAGAAAAAAATAAAGTATTTTAGAGTTCTGAGGAGGAAAATAAACTGAAGAGACTAACAACACATATTTAAAATACATAGGTATTGGCTAAATTTCTTCAAGTGTGTTTTAGTGTTGAGTAAACAAAAAAATAAAATAATTGCACTCAGAACATTTAACAAATTAAGACATTCTTATCAGTGGTTTTAAGAGACTAGTTAATTATTTTTAATTTACTGATAAATAGATAATTTTAATGTAGCTGGGCTCAGATTTCCAGCGACTTTAAGCATACACTTGAAATAGAAAGAAGTGAGACTCTTTAAGCAATTATTCAACAAGTCCGTGTTCTTCATGAAGAATATCTTCAGGGCACTACAGGCAATCTGTAAACTAATATTCTAATAATTCTTACATAGATTCAATTATCTATTTTTCCTATACCTAGGCAGATAGAAGCTGAAGGTTGAAAAGGAGAAAAATAGAGGAAACTATGCCGATAGCTTTAAATATGTAGTTAAATGGTTTAACAGTGGGAAAAGATACAATATATAGTATGCCAGGTATCAAAAAGTTTCAAACTATGATATAAATGTCCTTAGGCTATATGAGGACTTTAAAAGCCCTTATAGGAATATGTAATTTTTTTAAATAAATTTTTGGCTTAAATTTTCATATGTGCTCTTATCTAAAATTGGCCTACCAGAGAGTATAGATCTGAGAGAATTGTTTCTAATTCCTACCTCTTGCTTTTGGACTCATCTTTTGCTAAATCTCTCAAACATACAGAATCATATCATGAAGCATAGTTCAAAGTATAAAAACTAAACGAAATGAAACAAAGAGACTCTATAAAATATTGGTGTTCTCTTGATCCATGCATGTTGCTGAAATGACATTATTTCATTCTTTTTTTTTTTCATTCTTTTTTATGGCTGAGTAACATTCCATTGGGTCAGGAAGATATCCTGGAGGAGGAAATGGCAACCCACTCCAGTATTCTTGCCTGGAAAATTCCAAGGACAGAGGAGCCTTGACAGGCTGTAGTCCACAGGGTCACAAAGAGCTGAACACGACTGAGTGACTGAGTACACATAATATTGCATTGTGTATAGGTACTACATCTTCTTTATTGATTCATCTATTGATGGACCTTTAGTTTGCTTCCATGTGTTGGGTTATTGTAAGTAGTGCTGCAGTGAACATTGAGATGCATGTATCTTTTCAAATTAGAGTTTTATATAACTGGAAGTGGGATTGCTTAATCATTAGGTAACTCAGTTTTTATTTTCTGAGGAACCTCCATATTGTTTTCCATAGTGGCTATGCTAAATGACATTCCACCAACAGGATAGGAAGGCTCCCAAAAGAGATTTATTATAAAACATCTCTTAACCCATAACTATCCTAACTCTAGGAACCACCTACTCGCTTCTTGGCCATAAGGTACCTCATTGTCTTTGGAACAAAATGCAAATTCTTATGTAATGGGCCATAAAGCTTTACATGATCTAATCTCTGCACTCTTTTCTACACTCTTGAGAAAGAAGAATGGAGCTGGAAGAATCAGGCTCCCTGACTTCAGACTCTACTACAAAGAAACAATAATCAAAACAGTATGGTACTGGTACAAAGACAGACTTAGAGCAATGAAACAGGATAGAAAGCCCAGAATCAAATCCATACATCTTTGGTCAATTAATCTACAACAGAGGTGGGAGCAAAATACATTAGAGAAAGACAGTCTTTTCAATAAGTGGTGCTGGAAAAACTGGACAGCTACATGTAAAATAATGAAATTAGAATGTTCTCTTAACACCAAACACAAAGAATAAACTCAAAGTAAATTAAAGACCTAAATGTATGACTGGATGCTATAAAACTCTCAGAAGAAAACACAGGAAGAACACTCTTTAACATAAATCACAGAAATTTATTTTTGGATACACTTCCTACAATAATGAAAATAAAAACAAAAAATAAATAAGAAGACCTAAATAAACTTTTGTACTGCAAATGAAACCATAAACAAAAGAGAGAGATAACAGATCGAGAGAAAATATTTGCAAATAATACAACCAACAAAGGATAAATCTCCAATATATACAAACAGCTCATGCAACTCAATATCAAAAATACAAACAATCCAATCAAAAAATGAGCAGAAGATCTAAATAGATATTAATCTACAGAAGACATAAAGTGAAGTCACTCAGTCGTGTCCGACTCTTTGCGAGCCCATGGACTGTAGCCTACCATGCTCCTCTGTCCATGGGATTTTCCAAGAAAGAGTACTGGAGTGGGTTGCCATTTCCTTATCCAGAGGATCTTCCCAACCCAGGGATTGAACCTGGGTCTCCCGCATTGTAGACAGACGCTTTACTATCTGAGCCACCAGGGAAGACATAGAGATGGCCAAAAACCCATGAAAAGATGCTCAACATCACTAATCATTACAGAAATGCAAATAAAAACTACACTGAAGTATCACCTCACACCAGTCAGAATGGCCATCATCAAAAAGTCTACAAAGAGTAAATGCTGGAGAAGGTATGGAAAAAAGGGAACCCTCCTACATTGTTGCTGGGGGTGTAAATTGGTATAACCACTGTAGAGAACAGTATTAAGGTTCCTTTGAAAACTAAAAATAGTTACCATGTGATCCAGAAATCCCACTCCTAGGTGTATATCTGGATAAAACTGTAACTTGAAAAGATACATGTGCACCAGTGTTTACTGCAGCACTGTTTACAATAGGCAAGACATTGAAGCAACCTAAATGTCTATTGTAAGAAGAATGGATAAAGATGTGTTGTGTGTGTATACAATGGAATATTACGCTCATAAAAATGAAATAATGCCATTTTCAGCAACAGGGATGGATCTAGAGATTGTCACTGTAAGTGAAGTAAGTCAAAGACAAATATTATAGTATGTCACTTATATGTTGAATCTAACAAGATGATACTGATGAATTTGTTGCAAAGCAGAAACAGACTCAGAGATGTTGAAAATAAACTTATGGATAGCAAAGGGGAAAGGTTGGGGAGCAGATGAATTAGTAGTTTGGGATTGACATATACACACTATATGGAATTGATGGTCAACAAGGCCCTACTGTATAGCACAGGAAGTTTTACTCAACATTTTATATAAACTATATGGGAAGATAATCTAATAAAGAATGTGTATATGTATATGTATAACTGAATCAC
Source organism: Bubalus kerabau (assembly GCF_029407905.1). Taxonomy (NCBI): domain Eukaryota; kingdom Metazoa; phylum Chordata; class Mammalia; order Artiodactyla; family Bovidae; genus Bubalus; species Bubalus kerabau. The sequence goes on from NC_073629.1 coordinate 73,663,484, forward strand.
TGCTGTATACCTGAAACAAACACAACATTGTTAATCAACTATACTCCAATACAAATAATATTGTAAAAATAAAACATTGGTGTCAGTGTTGATATAATAATTCTAGTCTGCTAAATTCTATTATAATTTAGGCAGTTTCCAATTTGCTTTCAACACACCTTCATGAACACCTATATGAATGTATAATAGAGTTGTAAAAGATACAGATTTGGTAGTGTTTTTGATTATAGATTGTTATAATCATATCACTCAGATGGAGTTAAAAAAAATGGAGTGGCATCACTATAACAGGATTCTTTCCATTTCATAGTTTTATTAAAAAAACAAGATTTCCCAGAATTGATTCTACAGTCTATTTCATGTAAGCAAATAGTATCCTCATTTGTGCAAGAAAGTTTATCTCTGTGTCTATAGATAAAACCAACTCATTAAGATATCCATGATTAATTATGTAAAATAAAAAAATTCAGTATTTATCAAAATGTATTATATATAACCTGTTCAATTGTATACTATTAATGACTGCAGATGGAGACTGCAGCCATGAAATTAAAAGACACTTGCTCCTTGGAAGAAAAGTCATGACCAACCTTGATAGCATATTAAAAAGCACACACGTTAGTTTGCCAACAAAAGTCCATCTAGTCAAAGCTGTGGTTTTTCCAGTAGTCATGTATGGATGTGAGAGTTGGACTATAAAGAAAGCTGAGCACCGAAGAATTGATGCTTTTCAACTGTGGCGTTGGAGAAGACTCTTGAGAGTCCCTTGAACTGCAAGGAGATCCATCTAGTCCATCCTAAAGGAAATCAGTCCTGAATATTCATTGGAAGGACTGATGTTGAAGCTGAAACTCCAATACTTTGGACACCTGATGCAAAGAACTGACTCTTTGGAAAAGACCCTGATGCTGGGAAAGACTGAAGGCAGGAGAAGGGGATGACAGTGGATGAGATGGTTGAATGGCATCACTGATGTGAGGGACATGAGTTTGAGTAGGCTTCCGGAGTTGGTGATGGACAGGAAGGCCTGGCATGCTGCAGTCCATGTTGTCACAAAGAGGCAGACACGACTGAACGATTGAACTGAACTGAACTGAATGACTGTAAAAATAAATTTCTCCATAATAATTTTTACTTAGATTCTTACAGTCATATGAATTTTTATAGCCAATTTACATATTTAATTATACTGTAGAAGATAAGGTATCAATAATAGATTTTAATTTTTAAAATTAGATTAGGATCAAATTATATGACAAAAGTGGATTAAAAATATGAGTTTAAGGAGAAAGAGAAACAATGTAGCATTTTTTAAAGACAGAGCTTGTTCTTTTTTTAATTTTTTAAAATTACTGGTATCACTGTTATGTACATTCTTGGATGCATTTAAAAGTGAGAATTAACACATTCAAAGTGAGGATTAACATTTTTATTTTAATATATCCATGTTTATAGTAATCAGAAATTATAATTTCTGCAAAGACCTTAGCTTATGATGAAAAATTTAGTTGACATTTTAAAAGCATGCAATACTTTACATAGTGTATAAAATCATTTTATGGATCATAAATGCAAAAAGAAAGCAATTGCTCACCTTTACTTCATCACCCTGAGTTTGGGAAGATCGCTGTACTCATGCAATCTGCAAATAGAGATGCATAACCACGTCCTAGAGTTATGAGGAAAACTAACTCATAAAACCTTATAATAATTACAAAGTACTTATATACATATTTTGCCTTAAAACTTTATAAATCTATCTCCTGTGCACAGTCTCATTTAATCTTTTACCAAAATAGGAATTACTTAGTATAAGTGGTGCTATCTCCATTTTGCAAATATGTGAGTAATGCTTTAATAGTTACTTTTGAGTTCAGTTTACTTGCCCAAAGTAATTGCTAATAAACCATGGAGTTGATATCTACAACATAAGTTTTAAGTTTCAATTTAACTTTTTAAAAAGGTAATAACACTGAAGCTCTCTTTTTCTTAACATGTTCTGCCTATAAGATGAGGAAATTAAAAAAAAAGAAAAAAGGAAAAGCTTATTTGGAAGTTCAAGGAAGGTAAAATAGGAGTACTTTAAGGTATGACCTTCATTTATGTAAAAATTATTTCTCATGAACCAGCAGCAGGATGACAATGCAGATAAGTAACATTTTGCTCTTATCAAGCCAGAACTCCAAATGGCTCTTTTTTCTTCCTTTAAATTATATTTCACAGCATAAGGGATTTTGGTCATTGAGGATGGTGGTAGTTTGTTTTGTTTTGTTTTAAACATCAAGTTAACTGTAGGGAGGTGATTGATGATAATTGCCCTTAATTACACACTTACCAGGTACATTTAACAAACATCCTAACAATCTTGTCAAATAATTTTACAAATCCACATTTATAGATGAGAAAACTAAGGCACATTAATTTGTCCTACGTCCCACTGCTAGTACACAAGAAATTAACATTTGGACTCCAACATACGTAAAGAATCTGCCTGCCAATGCAGGAAACACAGAGACACAAGTTCTGTTCTGGGTCAGAAAGATTCCCTGGAGTATAAAATGGCAACCCACTCCAATATTCTTGCCTGGAAAGTTCCATGGACAGAGGAGCCTGGCCCGCTGTGCAGTCCATACGGTCACAAAGAATCAGACATGACTGAGCATGCACGCGTGCGTGTGTGTGCGTGTGTGTGCGCGCATGCGTGTGCACGCACATACATGCGCGCGCACACACACACAATAACTATAATTTGATCACTCTGCTACGCTGCCTCTCAAGGACATATAATGTGTCCCTGTGATCTAACAAAAACTAAGATTATTTTTAACTTTTAACAAATTTTGAGAAAACAAATTTGTTTGCAGGAAGCAGATTAAAAAAAAAAAAAGTACACTATTTTCCCTCTGGGATACATTCCCTAATTTGTATTTTAAGGCATACCTCATATTGAAATATGACTTAGTCAATTTTCTCAAGAGAGGACAGATAAATATGGATTAATGGCTACTTTAGTTAATGATTGCAAGGCTGGTTTTAATTAATTGTGCTATGTACTCATTCTTTATTCATAAAATAAAATTTGTGCACAGAATACTTTTTATTAGAAAAAAAAAAGGCAAGAAGAAAACTCCATCAGTGACCAGTAGATAGTTTAAAGGTCAACATAAGCAAAGACACAGAGAATAATTACTTTTGCTTTTATAGATGCTGTAAAGTAGCATATACTTAGTTTGACAAAACAGTTGAGTTTGTAACATTTCTGTATATCCATTTGTTATGTTTCTTATTTTATCATCTGTATTTATATGCAAATAGAATACTTTGCAAATGATGTAAACACAAAGATGTTTAATGGAAAGAAGTAAATGTTTGGCGGAGGGCACTAGAATTGCTTATATTGCTTTGGGTACAGAGTTCCGTGTGTGTGTGTGTGTGTGTGTGTGTGTGTGTGTGTTGTTTTTCCCTTGTTTTAAGAGTGAGGCATCTGTATGAGGCTCCATCCCTAAAAAGATGGTATAGAGAGACTTGCCTGGACCCTAGAGCTTTATCTCTGTCACTTCTCTGGACCTGGCTGCATTCTCCTTCTCTGATACTGCTATTTTAAACACCTCCTGCCTGCATTCTGAATGTAGTGTTCCTTCCTTTTATAGATCCTCAGGTGAAAGTCCAACTTCTCCAGGAAGCAGCTGCCAGGGAGACAGCACTGCGGACAGAATTCTCCCCACAGTGGTTCAGAGCACCTGCCAGTTAACAAAACTCCTGAAGCCCTTCCAGATCTAAATATCTCACACTTAGGTCCATGTGGGAGAAAGCAAGCTGGTTTAGTTGAATTCAAAATGTAAAAAGTAGAAACAAACAAAAAAAGTTCCCTATCGGATTACTGATTTTTGTATCAGCTTTGAACAAAGCTAGTCTTTAACTTCTCAAATAGGTAGCGCCTTATCTTTTATATTCTTCATCCATCATACTTTCATGTTTTTGTGTTAAATGAGATCATATAAATGTATTTTCCATACCACTTAACCTAGTCATCATTTCATTCAGAAAATGGAATTTATTATTATTAATAAGACAAGATGATCATAATTAAATTTTTAGTAATAGTCCAAAAATGTCAGTATGTTGCACTAAAACTTTTTTACTTTAGTCAGTATTACTCTATCCATGCCTATTTTACTGAATGAATCTTAATTCATATGTTGAGTGGTTTATAAATAATGTATTGAAACACCCTAAATATAAAACTCCCTTGTCATTACCTCTTCTAAACATAGACAGGCTAACATGGAAGCTTGACTTAAATGAGACAATGGAGAGAAAAAGAATAAAGCAATTTATAGTATTGTGGAAAATATGGTTTAATTACAAGTTAAAATGAGTGATTTCAGTGTTTGGAATTTACAGATTAATAAAAACCAATATTTGATGATCTCCTAGGAATTTAAAGAAAGTATGCTCAGTCGTGTCCAACTCTTTGCAACCCCATGGGCTGTAGCTTACCAGGCTCCTCTGTCCATGGGATTTTCCAGGCAATAGTACTGGAGTGGATTGCCATTTCCTTCTCCAGGGGATCTTCCCGACCCAGGGATCTAATCCAGGTCTCCTGCATTGTAGACAGACACTTTACCGCCTGAGCCACCAGGGAAGCACTGGTGACTTGGCCTAGTGACTTCTCTGGTGGCTCAGCCAGTAAAGCGTCTGCCTGTAATGCGGGAGACCCAGGTTCAATCCCTGGGATGGGAAGATCTCCTGGAGAAAGAAATGGCAACCCACTCCAGTATTCTTGCCTTGAAAATCCCTTGGGCGGAAGAGCCTGGTAGGCTACAGACCATGGGGTCACAAAGAGTCGGACACAACTAAGTGACTTCATGTTCACATTAGGCATTTAAAATGTTGAGTTTTGCATATATAAGTATATATAAGTATAAAACATACATAAGTATATATATATATATATATATATAGTTATATATGTTTTCTAAAGTACAGACTTATTATAAATTGTGCATTAATTAAGACAAAGATATGCATTTATGCCATTGCTTGATCATTATTAAAGTTCACATCTTTTAGGAATTAGGTATAGAATGTATGAGAAAACAAAGAAAACCTTTTTTCAAACATTCATTATTTTCAGTATTCTTTTCTCTGACTTACAATATTAAAAATACGTATGTTTGAGAATTTGGTGTTATAATTAGATAGTAGCTCATAACTTTCAATCTCTTGTCCAATACATTTTTAAAGTAGCTTTATTATTTCAAAGAAGTGCTAGAATAAAATATATAGAAAATTGTTTTTCTTTCACAAAGTAAGAAATCAATATTATTTGGGTTTTTTGGTAAAAATATACTATTTAAAAATTAAAATATACTTTCAGTTCAGTTCAGTTCAGTCATGTCCGACTCTTTGTGACCTCATGAATTGCAGCACGCCAGGCCTCCCTGTCCATCACCAACTCCCGGAGTTCACTCAAACTCACGTCCATCGAGTCGGTGACGCCATCCAGCCACCTCATCTTATGTTGTCCCCTTCTCCTCCTGCCCCCAATCCTTCCCAGCATCAGAGTCTTTTCCAATGAGTCAACTCTTCGCATGAGGTGGCCAAAGTACTGGAGTTTCAGCTTTAGCATCATTCCTTCCAAAGAACACCCAGGACCGATCTCCTTTAGAATGGACTGGTTGGATCTCCTTGCAGTCCAAGGGACGCTCAAGAGTCTTCTCCAACACACAGTTTAAAAGCATCAATTCTTTGGTGCTTAGCTTTCTTCACAGTCCAATTCTCACATCTATACATGACCACTGGAAAAACCATAGCCTTGACTAGATGGACCATTGTTGGCAAAGTAATGTCTCTGCATGACATAATTCCCATTCTAAAAATAAGTGTACATATGTCATTAATATTATATACTTATTCCTGGAGGTTAAATGAAATTATGTCATAATAAAGTTAATGCCATGCATTACAAATTTCAATAAGCATATCATTTGTAACTTACACGACTTATTTGTACCTCATGTCCTTCTCTCTAAAAATGGACAAAATGATAGTACTTGATGATACCTATCACAACGGATGTTGTAAAGATTGAAAGAGAAGTAGATATAATGTGCTTAGAATAGTAACTGACAGGTCATAATGGTAGTAGTATATTATTGTCTACACAATAATATTGAATTGTTTCCTGCACAAGTGCATTTATCACTTAGAAATTTCTTTAAATATATTTTAAAATATAATTGTCACCATCTGTAAGTGTGAGTGCTTCACTTAATAAAGAAGATCTTTGGACAGATTGCTAATTCTGTGGATTTCTCATGACAAAGTCACACATGCCCTACACATGACAAAACAAAAAGATAATAAGTGTTTCTGCACCAGAGTACCTTCTGCCACAGAAGTATTAAAAGGTAACTCAAAATATCATCAATCATAATATTATATATAATATTATTTTCTAGGGAATATTGCACATTATGTAATTGTATGACTTACAAATACTTATACAAATATATGTGTATATTTATATCTATATCCTTATTCATATATATATATCCATATCTATTATACTATCTAAGGAATAACTGGCAGGAAACACGTTAAGAGAACACTTTAAAAACAAAGGCAAGTGGCTGAGGAGATAGAATTTGTTCTGTTCTGTTTAATCTCTGCTTTACTCTCCTTACCTCATTTTGGGCTTGAAACCAGGATATCAAAGCTCTTTTTGTATGCAAAATTAGCTTGGAGGTTGTATGAGGTTCTGAATTTTTTATTTTTTCTGTGTGCTTTTGAACGTTCTTCTGTCAAATTTAGAACTTTGTGATACAATGAAAAGACAGCTGTGAAGGTAGCTGGCCAATCCCTTCACAGGAATATCATTTGCACACAGTTTAGCTTTGAATCCAAGGGAAATTATACTTTTCTTTTATTAATTAGTACCTTTAATAGGAGCTTTCATTAATCAACATGTCTTGAGAAATGCTAGTCTTTTTCTATTGAGTTGAATAAATCCTGCTGTGTAGGGTACTGGAAATGGTGCTAAGGCTTATGTTTGGGGAACATGTTACAGGGAATTAGATAGATGAAAGGAAAAACAATCATCCTTTGGAAGTCACAGGCTTAATTTCTTAATCAACTTAAAAAAATAAATAACCCAAATATGCTCATTTCTACTAAGCTCTCTGATGTCTACCTTTCAGATTTAATCACACAGGAGATAGCGTCACAGAGTCTGTTAGGATAATTCCAGCATCATTTCGTTCAACTAGCACCTCACCAAGTGGGACTTTATACCCCCCAAAATAAGGACTTGCCTAATGTGTACTAATGGGTTTACTGGGTGACTCAATGGTAAAGAATCTGCCTGCCAATGTAGGAGACACAGGAGACAGGGGTTTGATCTCTGGGTTGGGAAGATTCCCTGGTGGAGGAGGAAATAACCCACTCCAGTATTCTTGCCTGGAGAATTCCCATGGACAAAGGAGCCTGGCAGGAGGCAGGCCATAGGGTCTCAAAGAGTTGGACATGACTGAGCAGAGCTGCACAACACAATGTGTACTAATGCCATTTATAAAGGAATTCCTTAAAAGAGTTCAGATGCAGCAATGTCTGTTTTATTAGAAAAGTATTAACTATCTTAAGTTTAGGTTTAAACAATCTTGAACAAAACGAACTATTAAAGTTATTTTCTATAAATTTTTCAACAACCAGATGTTTGGAACTGTGTATGTAAACATCCAGATGATTGACAAAAAATTTAAGTATTTGTCATGATAACTGGCTTGGTGTGAGCACAGCTTATGTTGAGGAGGGTATTTTTAGAACTGCTTCACTCATGTCCCTATAAAGTAGGTAGTCTAGCAGATTTTTTAAGTGGAGCAAAAAAAAAAAAGCTCTCAAGAAAATGCATGTCATACACAATTAAAGGATATATTTATTGCTAAACATTTTTATTCATATTATTTCATTGTCTAGACTTCAAAGGGATCCTAGATCACTAGCTGTTAAAATGTTCTATTTGGAAGTCCAGAGATGAAAAATGATCCAAGTTTGTAACCTGAGAATTGTTGCTTCATCTTTCCCCTATTAATGATCTGATCATCTTTGTTTTACCAACTTATTCCTCACATATTAATTCCTCCATCTGAAACAGAAGAACCCCTCACCCTTGCTGCTGTCTGACTCTAAGAATGAATAGTATAGTCTATCACTGTGGTTAAGAGTGCAGGCTGATAGGCTTTGTTCATGTTACAATTTCCCAGTATCTTCATGTCTTTGTAGATAAAATGAAGATAATAGTGTCTGGCTCATAAGTTTATGTGAGGATTAAATAGAATATGAAATGTAAAGTGCCTAACAAAGTGCCCAGTAAGTACTAAACAGAATATTTACTGGCTTAAAGTGGTTCCTCAAGTACAGAGACAAATGTTGTGGATCTTTCTTATTTCAAGTAGTTATGAACTGACCTCTAACCCCCACCAACCACTTTACTCTGTTCACTCAATGCTGAGTTTAGTTCCCCACCAAACACTTAATTGCTTAGGCCTTTCTCTGTATTTTACAGCAGTCATCGTTTGTGCCACAAATATCTGTGTTTAATTACTCAGTGTCAAATATGTCCATGACTTTTCTTTCTGAACTAGGTTGCACTTTGGAAATTTTGATGCACTTGACCATATTATTTCTTCTTCTAAAAGCATCTTAATTTTTGCCCACATTCATCCACTCAACAAGTATTTCTATTTATTGTCCATTATGTATAGGGCCTTAGAATATACAGAAGTGGCTAAATGGACAGTTCCTGGATCTTACTTTTAGCAGGGAGAGACAGAAAATAATAACCCAGTAAACAGGTAATATGTCTCATGGGAGTGCTGGGAATAGTGGTATTTTTTGTTATTTAACACTTTATGTAATTCATTGGAGACCTAAGAAAGATAGGGAATACATTATGCAGACCTCTGGAGGAACAGAGTTCCAGGTAGAAGAAACAGAAATACCAACTTCCTGGGGCAGGGGAATGTATGACTTATTGGAAGCATAGCTGGAGACCCAGAGTCTAGAGCAGAGTAAATGGGAAAGACTGTGAACTGATAGTCAGGGAGGAATCAAGTGGTCAGATTACGTAGGATGGTTGGTCACTATCAGGATTAGAGTTTTACTTATGAATGAAATAGAAAGACTTGGAATTGTTGATCAGTTCAGTCACTCATTCGTGCCCAACTCTTTGCGACCCCATAGACTGCAGCACTCCAGACTTCCTTGTCCATCACCAACTCCCAGAGCTCACTCAGACTCATGTCTATTGAGTCGGTGATGCCATAAAACCATATTATCCTCTGTAGTCCCCTTCTCTTCCTGCCTTCAATCTTTCCCAGCATCAGGGTCTTTTCAAATGAGTCAGTTTGCATCATGTAGCCAAATTATTGGAGCTTCAGCTTTAGCATCAGCCTTTCCAATGAATATTCAGGACTGATTTCTTTAGGACTGACTGGTTTGATCTCCTCGCAGACCAAGGGACTCTCAAGAGTCTTAACCAACACCACAGTTGAAAAGCATTAATTCTTCAGTGCTCAGCTTTCTTTAAATGGTCCACCTCTCACATCTATACGTGACTACTGGAAAAACCATAGCTTTGACTACACAGACCTTTGTTGGCTAAGTAATGTCTCTGCTTTTTAATATGCTGTCTAGGTTGGCCACAGCTTTTCTTCCAAGGAGCAAGCATCTTTGAACTTCATGGCTGCAGTCACCATAGAGTCATCTGTCAATAACCTCACATGCAGATGACACCACCCTTGTGGCAGAAAACGAAGAAAAACTAAAGAGCCCCTTGATGAAAGTGAAAGAGGAGAGTGAAAAAGTTTGCTTAAAAGTCAACATTCAGAAAACTAAGATCATGGCATCCAGTCCCATTAATTCATGGCACATATATGGGGAAACAATAGAAACTGACAGACTTTATTTTGGTGGGCTTCAAAATCACTGCAGATGGTGCCTGCAGCCATGAAATTAAAAGATGCTTGGTCCTTGGAAGAAAAGTATGACCGACCTATAAAACAGCATATTAAAAAGCAGAGACATTACTTTGCCAACAAAGGTCCATCTTGTCAAAGCTATGGTTTTTCCAGTAGTCATATATGGATGTGAGAGTTGGACCATAAAGAAAGCTGAGCACTGAAGAATTGATGCTTTTCAACTGTGGTGTTGAAGAATACTTTTGAGAGTCCCTTGAACTACCAGGAGATTCAACCAGTCCATCCTAAAGGAAATCACTCCTGAATATTCATTGGAAGGACTGATGCTGAAACTGAAACTCCAACACTCTGACCACCTGATATGAAGAACTGACTCATTGGAAAAGATCCTGATGCTGGGAAAGATTGAAGTCAGGAGGAGAAGGGGGATGACAGAGCATGAGATGGTTGAATGGCATCACTGACTGGATGGACATGAGTTTGAGTAAGCTCTGGGAGTTGGTGATGGACAGGGAAGCTTGGCTGTGCTGCAGTCCATGCGGTCTCAAAGAGCTGGACATGACTGAGTGACTGAACTGAACTGAGTCACCATCTGCAGTGATTTTGGAGCCTAGAAAATAAAGTCTGTCACTGTTTCCATTGTTTCCCCATCTATTTGCCATGAAGTGATGGGACCGAATGTCATGATCTTAGTTTTTTGATTGTTGGATTTTAAGCCAGTTTTTTCACTCTCCTCTTTCATTTTTATCAAGACGTTCTTTATTTCCTCTTTGCTTTCTGACATAAGGGTGGTGTCATCTGTGTATCTGAGGTTATTGATATTTCTCCAAGCAGTCTTGATTTCAGGAATTGTTGATGATTTCATTTAAATTCTGAAGTTCATTCTGTTTGTTGTGGGGAGAATGGTGTCAATGGCAGAAGCCAGAAACCTTCAGATAATATAATAATTTATTATTACAGCAATTTAATTACTATATTTTCACTTCCTAATCTTTATGATGGCAAATCATGAATGTAATTTATCATACTTGCTAAATTATAAATTCTGCATGAGCCAGGATTCCAACAGATTATATCTTTAGATCACTAGAGTTCTTCAACCAAAGGGGGGAAAAAAAAATTTGGTGCCCAAAGATTACAAACTTAATTTTCATTACATCTGTCCTTCTTGTACCCTCCCATTACCCTCTGTCATACCCTAAACTCTTTCTTTCTTTCCAGAATTTCTTCTTAATAAAGCATATACATATCAAGCAGTATTTCTTTGTATAAATGGAAAAAAATAGGGTGGATGTGGAGAACAAAGAGGAGCAAGATAGGAGACATATGTGTATATGCCTATGTAATACATTTTGCATAATCATCTTATAGTTGACCTTCAGTTCAGTTCAGTTGCTGAGTCATGTCTGACTCTTTGCGACCCAGTGGACCACAGCACACCAGGCTTTCCTGTCCATCACCAGTCATGGAGCTTATTCAAACTCATGTCCATTGAGTTGGTGATGCCATCCAACCATCTCATCCTCTTGTAGTCTTTCTAAATATATAATAATTTTATAAAATAGAAAGTCATGCCTAAATGTTGCTGTTCCCAATTTGTTAAATTCCATATATGGCAATTTGAGGTATTTAGGTTCTACCTCAGTAATCTGACACAGTTCTACAGAAATCCAAGGAAATGATACACCAGCTTTTTTACCATGAGTCTCATTAAAGGGTCTTCCTAATATATGTTTTGAAAAATTTTGGATTTGAGTCAATAAAATTTATGTAATATAATTATCTTAGCCAAGGAGACATAAAGGATCCTTTTTTTCATGTTTTTCTCAGTGAAGAAGTTAGAAGTTATTCTTCTATGAATATCCCTGACATACAACAACAGAGGAGCAGTGCTTATGCTAAGACTAAGAATTATAACTCTGATCAGATCTATGAAACCCCTAATATCTAAATACTAGTTACTTTTTGTAGTCTTCTTGATACCCCCACCCCCAAATAAAGGTAAAACTGCTGCTGTCTCTAGGGAAAGGAAAATACCAGACGGAGTGTTCTAAATCAGACTTTCATGGTAAAATGTCCATTGATAATTAGTTTTCTGCTTCCTTTAAAATAGGACAGGTTAAGCAGTTGGTCACATTCAGTAAATAAGAAATTACTTGCAGTAATTTCTGCAACATTCTAATAATCTTCCCATATCTGAAATCTATTTTAAAAGCCTTTGATCTTCATTATGGTGGAAAGGACATTGAATGTGAAGATAAGAGACTTGATTGCAAATTCAACTTTGCCACCCACTAACAACGTGGCTTGGGCAAGTTATTTAACTCAAAAATTCTATTTCTATTCTGATGATGAAATTGAGCATGGTGATCTATACCTCCCAGTGTTGTTAGGAACACCAGATATGATAAAGTTTGAAGGCCACAAATGCAAAGGTCACGCAATAAACACTTGGTGAACCCACATATTAAATGTAGATATTGGAATTATCATAATCCTAGTAAAGGTGTTTCCATGTTCTACTCATATCAATACACATGTGATCTTGTGAATTGGAAACTGTCCCCTGTAGCTTCTTTCAGCATATTATAAAAATGACAATACACTATAATTATTCAATTATGTCATTAAAATGGGTTTTATTTTCTTCATTACATACATCAGGAAAAGCTTTTCAATTAACAGTGACCTGTATGACTTCTACTAGTTTGCATTCTGTAGATGGTGAAGCTGACTGCAAATTAGATTCAGCAATGTATCTTGTTCCTTATTTTTTCACCCACTGATTAGTTTGATACCTTTGGCAGTAGTCTACCCTGTTGTTTTCAACTTGCCATTTTGTACCAATCTCAAAATGCTGCCTTCAATCCCCTAAGGTGTTCTGTAGAAATGCTGTCAAACTATTTGCTTGTATGTGTATTTTGACTCTGTAGCTGTGCTTTGTACTCATTTAAGAGAACCAGTCTTTAATTTGTATCACAGTGTTTTCAAGATAAAATTTAGAATTCCAGGCCTCAGCAAAATCACTGATATGTGACTACAGCCTTCTGTTTCAAATCTTGGCATGCCTGATGTCTGGTGGATGCAAAGCTATATTTTTGAATTTTGTTATAGAATTACAACTCTGAATAAATGACTTCAGATTTAGCCTTAAAATCTACTAATAATCATCATGCTTTCTATTATCACTTACATCTAGTTTACCTTTTCAATTTTATCTCTCATCCCTCCTAGCTTATATTCCAGACTTTCTACTTGCTTGAAATGCTTGGCTCTCCTCTTTCACCTTTCCCTGGTATTATCCACATATTGCACTTCTGTCTAGAACATCACATCTTCCACTATTCATCTCCTTATCTTGGGCATTTTCTATACTCGTAACAACCTTTCTATGTCAAGTACCCCTCTTTTGTTTCTCATGTGTCTTGCATCTGATTTAATAAAAGTATTCTTTCTGTGCTTTATTCATTGGTTGACTTAATTAGATTGTCTTCCTTAGTAGACTGAAAGTTTTGGAGAGCAAAGGCAATGTCCCTTGAATAGTAGGTGCTCTGTAAGTATTGTTGGATAAAAGAATGCTTTCTGGAAAAACTGTTGATCAGTTTATTGAAAAGATGGCAAGAATTTACTACTAAAAGTATTATATTAGCCTTGCTACATTTAATTACAGCACCAAAATTACTAGTAAAAAGCAGTTTATAGTTTTGGTGTACAGGTCTACTGCTCTGCAAATGCAGATAATTTTAAAAATAAACATATATGGTACCATTTTGTGTTTTATGCATCTGGTACATTATATACAGAATTGGGTTAGGTTAAATCAGGCTAGCTAATGAACCTATTCTACTTCTTATAATTTCAAAGAAAGAAATGTGTTTTGTGTTGAAATTGTTATTTGAACTAATTTAACCTTATTTAAATGTACTTGTCCTCCAGACTGAATAAAAAAAAGATTTTGACTGGCTTTGAACTAAAATACACATACACGCAGACACATGTAAAAAAACAAAACTAAACTGAACTGTGCGAAGGTATTGTTTCATATTTGCTTTGAGGATGAAAAATGCACCAACATGTTCATGTCTCCTGTGTTTATGTCTGATGTTTGCATTTGCGGCAGTGCCATAATTCAGCATATGGATACACTCAGAACAAAGATAATGTCTCTCATTTTCATTTTGATTAATAATGTTCTATCTCTGGTAATTTGCAGGTGTTATTTGGAAGATGGAGCTTCAAAGGGTGCCTGGCTGAATCGGTCAAGTATTATTTTTGCGGGAGGTGATAAGTGGTCAGTGGATCCTCGAGTTTCAATTTCAACATTGAATAAAAGGGACTACAGCCTCCAGATACAGAATGTAGATGTGACAGATGATGGCCCGTACACGTGTTCTGTTCAGACTCAACATACACCAAGAACAATGCAGGTGCATCTGACTGTGCAAGGTACTCATTTCCATATCTGCTATATTGTGAAGGTCTCTGCTTAGAAATGTTTGGTATTTGGATATAAGAATGACTAAGAGGTAACTGACAATGTTGAAAGATATGTTGTCACTGTTTTCAGGGATTTATGTTCTTAGATTCCATTAAGTATAATGGCTATTATAGGCATACAAATCCCTACTTACGGAGATCAAAAAATTATCCATTAACACCACATTATGATTCTTTTGTATATGATTCACTTTGTTTCTTCCTATGAGTCACCCATTCAATAAATTTTTGAGATACATGATTGATACATTACAATAATTTTTTGATAACCTGTGATGGCTACATTAAACTTAGAACTTTTTGCAATATGACTAGTAACTTTTTAAAAATAATCCTCAAGCTTTCCTACACTTTGTCTCAATTCAGCTTCTTTTTACTTTGATTCAAGTTGCAATGAAGAGAAACACCCTTCTAGAATTACTTTAATTAAATATAGAGTGGTTGGAAAAATATGGTTCACAATGTTTTATTTTTGATTTACATCCAGTAGATCATAAATCATAGCTAACTTACAATATCCAAATATAAACAGAATCAGCAAATTATTTTCTTTAACTTGCATGCTAAAATGTAAGAGCATATTTACCCTCAACACGTTACTTTTCATGGAAAATGTAATTAAAATGCTTTTACCCTTTTGCATTGTTTCCTTGTGCTGTATATATTAATCATGTACTGGATGCATAAAAATAGAATACTATGGAACTGAAAATGATATTGCAGTATTTCTAAGTAAAACTAATAACAAATTATATGATAATGTAGTGCCAGTGAATGCCTGTTTTATTCCTGTCAGGAAAGCTGAATGAGCAAGTTACTGGTATTATTTTTTAGTTTACTCTTCAAAAATCAACAGTAAGTATTTATGTCACATGGCTTACATTCAGAAAAGATTGTTATTTTACAACTTTACTATTTCATCACATAAGGGTAAAAGTGGATTCAAGCACAGCTTCAATTATTAGTAAATAGTTTAACTTTGTGATGATTAAACTTATTAAACAATTAGCTTTAACAAGAAAAGTATACACTGAAGGGTAAGTCAGTGAATTTCCTCAGTGGTTTTTCTTATTACAAATCATTGAAGACTTTTTGGTGTTTTTTATTTAAAATCATATGAGAAAATAATAAAATTTTCACCAAAGTCAATTTTTATCCAAAGATTATCCAGAGATTCCAGAGGGCAGTGGTTTTTCCAGTTTCAAAAAATGACATGAAGTTACAAGTCAAAGGCACATTTCTTCAGTTATCCAAGATGATTCTTGTTCTCTTGTTTTGTTCAGTGCCTTTTGACTTAAGTTTCTAGTTCAAACACTATACGAAATAATTTATAATGTAAGGAAAAGTATACTTTGACAGTAATATTTGAATCACTTAAGATATAGACATTTTACTTCTTGTATATTTAAATGATATATTTCTGAACGCTAAAAATATCTCTCCTTCCTTTTCTTCATTCTCTCTTATTCCATATTAGGCCCACATTTTGCAACTAGACTATAAATATGTATGTATGGTGCAAAATTTATATATTTATATATATACATGTGTATGCTCAATTTTCATAGAATTTCTTCATAATTTTACATTATGTATATTGTTCAGTAGTATTGAAATTGTTATATACCTTACTCCAGCACTATTTTTTGCTGGCCATGTAAACTTTTGAACATCATTTTAGGAGGAGCATTTTACAAATGTACTTACTAAATTTTTATCACTATATTTTGTTCCTCTAGAAAAATAAAATTAGTGTTACTGTTTTGACATATGTGGTTGGGTCAAATTAAAAGCTAATAATTTTACAGTATTTATGAACCTAATTACTTATTAGAAGTTGATTGACATGTGGGCAGTTTTCCAATTACATTAATAAAGTTCAAGGAACAAATTAGTAGGCTTGTCAGTCAATTTCAAGAACTAAATAAATGTCACAAAAAGTCAAACCCCACTTAAGCTATATTTCTTCACTGAAAACAGAAATAAACTGATGTGCACATCTCTTCAGTCTCTAAATTTGTTAGTTTGATACTCAGATGTATTTGGATAGTTTTAAAGTGTATGTTCTTTACCTAATAATTTGTCAAGCCTTGGATGAGCAAGGTAGGAAATGTTAACAAGTAAGAGAAGGCTATTTATTCATCACTGATGTCAAACACACCTTGGCTGGTAAAAACAAAGCTCATCTTTAATTGTTGAAGCTATGTACTCAAGGGAGCTGGTTTTTAAAAGTCATTTTAGAAATGGGGTAATAAAAAGGATTTATGCTTTTGAACTGTGGTGTTGCAGAAGACTCTTGAGAGTCCCTTGGACTGCAAGGAGATCCAACCAGTCCATTCTGAAGGAGATCAGCCCTGGGTGTTCTTTGGAAGGAATGATACTAAAGCTGACACTCCAGTACTTTGGCCACCTCATGTGAGGAATTGACTCATTGGAAAAGACTCTGATGTTGGGAGGGATTGGGGGCGGGAGGAGAAGGGGACGACAGAGGGTGAGATGGCTGAATGGCATCACTGACTCAATGGACGTGAGTTTGAGTGAACTCCGGGAGTTGGTGATGGACAGGGAGGCCTGGTGTGCTGCAATTCATGAGGTCGCAAAGAGTCAGACATGACTGAGTGACTGAACTGAATAAAAAAGATATCTTGTCAACACAGACTGTGCATGGGATATTTGTTGATATTATTGGTTTCTCAGAGATATTAATATCAATAAATCGAATAATAGGAGAGAAAAGACACTGGAGTAGGAGTTGGAAAACCTGGATTCCAAACCTATGATTGCTCTTGAAAGACTCTCTAAAAGTTTTCTCATTTGAAGAAAGTGGACTCAGATCAGAAAATCAAAATCAATTCTAATCAAAACCAAAAAGACAAATGACAGGGGGAAAAAATCCGCTGTGATTATTAGCTTTTGATTTGAAAGAGAAATAGTTAAGTTAAAAAAATGAAAAAAAAATCATAACACTTGTATAACACTTGTATTGAGAACTATGCAAAGTGATTTTTACATAGTAGCACCTTCTAATACTTACTGTACTAAGTGTATTTTATTTGGGACTTCCTTGGTGGCTCAGATGGCAAAGAATCTGCCTGCAATGCAGGAGACCCAGGTTCAATCCCTGGGTTGGAAAAATCCCCTAGAGAAGGTAATGGCAACCCACTCATGGATTCTTGCCTGGAGAATACCATGGACAGAGGAACCTGGTGGGCTACAGTCAATGGGGTCACATAGAGTCAGACATGACTGAGTGACTAACACTTTACTTTAGTGCTTTAGTTATCTCCATGTTTTCTTTCACCAATTGAGCTGAACAATGTATGTACTCATGGAATTTGAACAGTGTGGTATATTGGAATTTTGCTTCATGGGGATGGAAATTGGCTGATAGATGTAGTAAGAAAATAAATTTTTCATTGCCCATATTTAATGCTGTTAAATCAAGTTACTTATTTGTCCAGAAATTCAAACCATTTCATATAGCATTTACTAAGAGCAGTTTTTATTGTTCATGAGTATAAGAATATATATGACTTGAATACTTATTATGAAGGGAGATCTCTACCACAATACTGTCATGATAAACATAAAATTTAAATGCTTCCTATTCAAATATAGAACACAGTTAGTGTTAGTTGCTCAATCATGTCCAACTCTTTGCCACTGCACGGACTGCAGCCGGCTTGATTTCTCTGTCAATGGAATTCTACAGGCAAGAATACAGCAATGGGTTGCCATGCCGTCCTCCAGGGGATCTTCCAACCCAGGGATCAAATCCAAGTCTCTTGCATTGTGGGTGGATTCATTACTTTCTGAGCCACCAGGGAAACCCATATAACACAATGGTTTCTACTACAGTCTGCATCTAGAATCTAGGTTGTATACAGCACAAAATAAGACACCTAAAGATATTGTATAATAAGTAAATATATTTACAGCAGTCGCAGCCAACACCCTGCTACTGCCTGGTGAGACTCTGAGCAGTTAGAACGTTCTAGGATAGAAATGGAAATAACAAATGTGTGTTGTTTTAAGACACGCATGCATTCACACACACACAATATATGGAACATTTATCATTCAACTTGTGCCCTTTCAGGGAGATATACTCTAGGTTTTCTCTAGGCAGAGTAGAAGAAGTTTTGACCAGCACTCAAGCATGTAAGCAAAATAATGTCTCACAGAACTGGAAAAGGTCAGTTTTAATTCCAGTCCTAAAGAAGGAAAATGTCAAAGAATGCTCAAACTATTGTACAATTGCACGCCTTTCACATGCTAGTAATGTTATGCTCAAAATCCTTCAAGCTTGGCTTCAACAGTATGTGAACTGAAAATTTCAGATGTACAAGCTGGATTTTAAAAAGGCAGAGGAACCAGAGATCAAATTGTTAATCAGTATCTGTTGGATCATAAAAAAGGCAAGGGAATTCCAGAAAAAAAAATCTACTTCTACTTCTTTGTCTATACTAAAGCCTTTGACTCTGTGGATCACAACAATCTATGGAAAAATTCATAAAGAGATGGGAATACCAGACCACCTTACCCATCCCCTGAGAAACCTGTGTGCAGGTCAAGAAGCAGCACTTAGAACCAGACACAGAATAACTTACTGGTTCAAAATTAGGAAAGGAGAACAAGGCTGTATGTTGTCACCCTGAATTTTAATTTATATGCAGAGTAAATCATGTGAAATGCTTGGCTGGTTGAATCACAAGCTGGAATCAAGACTGAGGGGAAAAGATACCATGCTAATGACAGAAAGTGAAGAGGAACTAAAGAGCCTCTTGATAGGGTGAAAGAGGAGAGTGAGAAAGTTGGATTAGAACACAATATTCAAAAAACTAAGATCATAGCATCCAATCCCATCACTTTCTGGCAAATAGATGGGGAAACAATGGAAACAGTGACAGACTTTATTTTCTTGTGCCCCAAAATCACTGTAGATGGTGACTGCAGTCATGAAATTGAAAGACATTTGCTCCTTGGAAGGAAAGCTATGACAAATCTAGACAGCATATTCAAATGCAGAGACATCACTTTGCCAACAGAGGTCTGTATAGTCAGAGCTATGATTTTTCTAGTAGTCATGTACGGGTGTGAGAGTTGGACCATAAAAAAGGCTGAGTGCCAAAGAATTAATGCTTTTGAATTGCAGTGCTGGAGAAGACTCTTGAGAATCCCTTGGACTGCAAGGAGATCAAATCAATCAATTCTAAAGAAATCAATCCTGAATATTCATTGGAAGTACCAAAGCTGAAGCTCCAATACTTTAGCCATTTGACTTGAAGAGCCAACTCGTTGGAAGAGACCCTGATGCTTGGAAATATTGAAAGCAAAAGGAGAGGGGAGCGGCAGAGAATGAGATGGTTGAACAGTATCACGTACTCAGTGGCCATGAACTTGAGCAAACTCCAGGAGTGAGAGACAGGGAATCTTGGCGTGTTACATTCCATGGGGTCACAAAAAGTCAGACATGAGTTAGAGACTGAACAACAACATAGAGAGGAAAGATTAAGTTCTACCTGGAGCAGCAATGACTAATGACTAATGAAAGCAGGGGTTATAAAAACCTCTCTCCTGTCCAGTTAGATAACTGATGGGCCATTTTGGCTCTAGAGCAGCTGAAGCCATTGAACAGTATCTACCACAGCTCAACTTCTTGCTCTGTTCAATCTTCCCTTTTCTTTCTTCTCCAGCAATTTATTACAAGAATACTCTCTAATATATATCCTAGTTGTAAATTCCATCCTCTTTCAACTCAAAGATCCTTAACTATGACCATGTTAGATCCTTGCCTCTAGCTTAGTCATTGTTTAAAGAAAATCTTTGTAATGTCAAAAGACAGCACGTTCAAATATCATTTATTATTAGCATTCTATTTTACATTGGATTGGAATTAAAAATGGCTTATAGAAAGTATTTAGTACACCAAGGTGAATAGGATAAATCAGAAGCGAAAGATAAGGTAAGAAGAATAGGATATAATCATATATGAGGTTGAATCATGAAATTTGTACTATGATTTCTTTATATATTTTAGGAGTTGGTAAAAATTTTAGTTCTAAGAATTTTAGCACCCAACACAGAAAGAGGAGCAAGATCAGTTAGAGTTCCTCTGCTAAAATCCAAAACTGGTACCCATACACAAAGGGCAAGAAGAAACCTGAGAAAGAGGCAGACCAGTTCAGATTGAGACCAGTTGAGATTAGTAGGGGGCAGATTTAAGAAACAAGGAAACTTACATATGAGGCTAGTCTTGAGTGATCATAAGATGAGTGGACCTCCATACCTACTTGGAAGAATCTTAAAAGTTTATATTGAGCCCTTAAGAGAGTTCAGGCATGTTTTCAGTCCTGCTGCTGCTAAGTCGCTTCAGTTGTGTCCGACTCTGTGCGACCCCATCAACGGCAGCCTCCCAGGCTCCCCCATCCCTGGGATTCTCCAGGCAAGAACACTGGAGTGGGTTGCCATTTCCTTCTCCACTGCATGAAAGTGAAAAGGGAAAAGTGAAAGTGAAGTTGCTCAGTCATGTCCTACTCTTCGAGACCCCATGGACTGCAGCCTACCAGGCTCCTCCATCCATGGGATTTTCCAGGCAAGAGTACTGGAGTGGGGTGCCATTGCCTTCTCCGGTTTTCAGACCAGATGGTTCTAAAAACACATTGCTCTCTTAATGCTGAGTCCTTGAAATGGCTGCTAGTAGTGCAAACAGTGAGCAGAACTGACAGGGGAAAGGGAGAGGAGTCTCAGATTGCCTAAGTCCAGCTCAAGGGTCAGCCTGTTGTCATGCATGCCCTTTCCATAACCTCCTCCAATTGTCAACATGTGGAACATTATATCTCCATGGCTTATTTATTTTAGAGCTGAAAATTTGTACTTTTTAATCCCAGTCACTTGCTTTGCCTTCCTCTTCCCAACCACAAATCTGTTGTCCGAATTTACAAGCTCACTTTTGGGGTTTTTTTGTTTGTTTGTTTTTAGGGGGAAAATAATCTCCAAAAAATGACCTTAGTTTTTATATAGGATCTGTAGCTTTATTTCATTAATTTGTAACAGAGATAAATTTATAAGACCACCTTATATGTGATAATTATATATGTATATATGTATCATCTGCTTATGAGAAAATATTAATCATTTACTCTCTAAAATTATGTTATGAGTGCTATCAAATAATTGAGATCACAGTTACAAGGTTAGGTGTGTACATACTCATTCTCATTCCCTCTGTAAGGAATTACTACCTATTCTACCATAAATCATTTTTTTGCTTACCCCAATTCGTTCGTGCATGCTCACTCATGTCTAACTCTTTGTGACCTCATGGACTGTAGCCTGCCAGACTCCTTTCTCTATAGGGTTGTCCCATGAACTGGAGTGAGTTGCCTTTTCCTCCTCCATGGGATCTTCCCAACCAGGGATCAAACCCATGAATTCTACATCTCCTGTATTGCAGATGAGATTTTTACCACTGAACCACCAGGGAATATGTTACCCCAATTCACACTATGGTAAAGATCCTGTGGAAGGCAAAATGCACTGAATTAATGCAAACTAGTCAATATCTGAATACCAACCACTGGCTCAAAGTTCAGTTATAAAAAAATGATATAAATAAAGTTGTATTAGTTCTTACAGATTTTTCCCACAGTGATTTACTAGTAACAGTGGAGCCTTACCTAAACTCCCCCCATTTTTCTATTTTATGTTGGTCTAAAATATACAGATTTTCATTTAGGAAGAAAATCATTTGTAAGTATTTTGGAGCTTATGCCCCATTAGTTAATAGGATTGTTGTATTTCCTAAGGGTTTTGTCCAGTGGAAATGTCAGGGGAGTGTGTAATTTCCTCAGTATGTCTTGTCACAACAAAAATTTGGATGTTAAAGCCCTTGGCGTGTCACTGCTCTCGGACAGACTGTGTCTCAGCTCTCAGACAGATCAGTGTTACAGCTCCATGTTATAGCTCAGTTTTATTTAGAAAATAAAGGAAAATACATCCTCGAGGTGTGAGGGCATGCCAACCCAAAAGACACGAAAAGAAGAGAGAGAGCCCTGGCCCTTTGGCTCCTCCTTTATATGTTTTTTCTCCTCTCCCCTGGGCCTGCCCTATGTAAATTGGGCTAGCCAGGGGTGCTGTTTGTTCTACCTGAGGTCCTCACTCTGGTCCTAGGACTTTCCTTTGTTCTATTTTTGTAGGCTTTCCCCTTCCTTGTCTTTTAGCCACTGCTATTTTGTACTCCTTTTTCCTATTCTAACTACCTAACAGAAACATTTCCTCTGATAATATGTTAATATATAAGGTAGTAATAGTAGTTACTGGTGGCACTAATGGTAAAAGGACCTGCCTGCCAATGCAGGAAACATAATGAAACTCTGGTTCCATCCCTGGGTTGGGAAGAGCCCCTGAGGAGGGCATGGAATACTCCAGGATTCTTGCCTAGAGAATGCCATGAACAGAGGAGCCTGAGGGGTTGCAGGCCCTGGGGTCCCAAAGAGTAGGACACAACTGAAGTGACTTAGCATGCCACACCATAAGATATTAAGTAGTATTGATGTCCAGAAAGATAATGGTTTGGGGTTTTTCTAAAGATTTTCTAAAATCTTTTCTAAAGATTTTAGGAAAAAATATGCCTAATTTGTGAAACTGGGAAAAAGAAATCTTTCAGGTATCACTTGTGATCTAGACTTCAGCAAAATTATTCACTCAAATGTACCTGCACAGAAAAGCTCAGGTCCACTCATATTGACTTATATGAGCTAGACCTTTTTACACAGTAAAATCATGCATACAATTTTTAAATTCATGCACTTTTCAGGTAGACTGTTTCATTTTTCTTTTCAGATATTTCAATCTGGCTAGAAATGCTATGGTTACCTGGCAGTGCATATCAGGCTGGCTTCAAGAAAATCATAACTTCACTTTTACTTGTGAGTGTATTGATATTGAATAGGTTATTGATGTAGGTACTAAGGATCATAAGAAATAAGTTTCCTTGAACTAATTTTTAGTGAAATTCTTATTTGAATATTGGTACTTTTTCTAGAATAAACATTTTTATCTGTTCTGAATATTCTTTTTATTTTATAGTCTTTAGAAAAAATTATTGGCCATGACTTTTCTGCAGTTGAGATAAAAACAGTAGCAGAAAGAGAGGGTAGATTTCAATAAATAGTACTTTCCTTTGAAAAAAAATTATCTCTTTAAATGTAGTGGTCATATATTCTAACCAAAAGTTAGTATATAGTTTTATATATATATATATATATATATATATAGTTTAATATAAAATCTTGTATTAAAAAACATTATTTATCAAAACTGTGTAAAAATCCAAAATTCTACATGGAGGAAATGAATAATTTGGTAATATTTTCTTATAAACTTTCAATATGTTGTCATTAGTAAATGAGAGAAATGAGAAAGAGCAAAAAAAATATTGATAGATATTTCATGCTGTTGACTAAACCACGCCATTTTTCTATAGAAGGAATTTTATGAAAACTACTGCTAAAATTTCTGATTTGGTAACAATAAGGGGAACAGTGTCAAAATTTAAATTAGCCTCTTTGTTACTAGTGAATTGTGCCAGCAAGGAAGGTTCTACTCCAATACCTCTGATCTACTCATGACTTGGATAATTTTTTTGGAGGGTGTAGAAGTGGGAAAAGAAATGCAAAGAGTTTTACAGTTTGCAGTCAGTGTTGTTGGGGAGCAATTCTGGCTTTGTCCTTCTCTTCTAAGCTTTAAGTTTTAAATCATTTTGGCAAATATTAACTAAAAGGATACCTGAGAATGGGGTGTGTAGAAGAGGAACAATATTTATCACTCATTTTGATACTGAGTAAAGCTGTATTTCCATTTTGGGTAATAAAGAGTTCAAAATGCAATTTGAAACTGTTTTAAAATAGATAACCCTTTAAGCAAGATTTGCTGCCCATTGAAAGTCCCTTCAGAGATTGATGGATAGTCATTCTGGTTCTTGAAGTACATAGTTTGATAAGTATCTCAAGTCTCAGACTTATCATATTTTTATTTTATTGGTATTAATTGTTTGATTTTGTGTTATAATTCAGAACAGTTACATTTGTTGCCTATCTTGGTATCTTTATTTTTCCCTAAAAAAAAAAAATAAACTGTGTAAATAATACATGTCAAATCCCAATGCAGTGTACACCATCAGTATGAAAATCTCTTTATAAATAAAAGATTACCAAGCTTTAGCTGGTCCACTTATTTTGAGAAACCCTGCAAATAAACTCTTAGTCTGGTGAAATAATTTGTGTTCTCCTAGGAAGTCATTTCAATAGGATTTGGTCTATGAAATAAATTTACTGTTTTCTTCTCCAAAGTATGTGTATAGTCAAGAAATTACTACAAAGACAATTAGGGTTTTGCTGTTTTTAGTAACTAAATTCTGAATAAAATAGCACTTATAACCTTTATAACTTATAAAGATAAAAATTTAGCAGAGGATAAATTTTGAATCTACTAATGATATTGTTTATCATATGATTTGTAGAAGAACAATAAGAATTAATTATGTATAGTGTCAAGAGTTAAAGAGATATAATTAAGACTAATGGTAAAGTTCAATATGCAGGATACGAGTCGCTCTGTGTCCTAATGCCTCTCTGACCTGCACCGCAAGTCACTCTGTGTCCTGACCTGCACCACTTCCTTCCCATTCCTTCAGCAGTCCTTTAGTTACCTAATAAGAGCAGAAGATAGACACAGGAAAGGTGGCTCATGTGTCTCAACTCAGCTGTCAGATGTCTAACCCACATTAAGAGTGCATGTGTGCTCAGTCTTTGCCACCCTAGGACTATAACCTGCCAGGCTCCTCTCCAGCAAGAATACTGGAGTGGGTTGCCATTTCTTCCTCCAGGGAATTTTCCCAAGCCAAGGACTGAACCAGTATCTCCTGTGTCTCTTGCATTGCAGGCAGCTTCTTTACTGCTGAGCCACCGAGGAAGCCAGTTTGCATCTAAACCAATGGTTCTTAAACATTTTGCAGTCACTGACCCATTTTAAAATTTGCAGACCTGGTCTCGAGAAAAATTTTACATACCCTCTACATTTTATAGACTTCTTTATGTGAGCAAAATGCTCATGGAATCACTAAAGTTATCCAAATAAGAACCTCAGTTACTCTTTGTGGGTGAGGACTGGGTCTTAATCCCTTTTGACTCCCAAACATCCAGAACAGTTCCTGACAAATATTAGGGACTCAGCAGAAATGTATTGGTTGTATATGTGTATGTACTTCTTTCTCCCTGCCTTTATGCTAATCACTTTGCTTAAGCTGTGATTTAATGTATTGATGCTGTCTTTAGGGCATAACACCAAGAATGCTGACATAACAGGAAAATTTTTAAATTAAAAGGATTAGTTAGGCAGTTATGACTTAGGTTGCTTATTTTTATTCCAGGTCATAGCATCCTTATCCGCTGCTAATCCCCATGTTTTCACAAATGCAGAATAGTGATTGCATGTCGCAGTAAAAATATAATATTTAAATGGGATACCAGTATTTTACTATATATATATTAGCAATGTTATTTTGAGAATACAAATACACTTTGTATGGGACAAAGTCACAACTAATATTGTAGGCAAGGGTTCCTAATGCTAAACAGAAGTAAGAGGCTATCATTTTAATGGGTTAAGCATACCACCATTAGAATTTCCTCTCAGGTATTTCACTTATTCTTTCAGATTTTGATTTGAACAAGTGAATGTGAAGATGTGTTTTAAAACAGCATGTTGAAGATTTGAGGAAGAACTTGTTGTCAGTGCAGAGCTAACATATGTATGCTCTTTTCCTAGGCTTAGGACCTTACCTTTTAAAGGTAGTCTATTTTAAAACGACATCTAGGATTAAGTCAGTTTAATTTTATTTTTTTAATCCCTTGGGCAGTTCACTTTCATTCAATACCTCCTAGGTACAAATAACTTTGCTAAAAATTTCACATGCATCCTTCTTTGTATAAGCAGAATAACAGTCCCCAAAGATGACCATGACTCAAAGGAGAACTAACATTGCAAAGCAGCTGACCTTAAAATAGGGACATTATTTTAGATTATCCAGATGGACCCAAGGATATCACATAAGTACTTAAAAGTGAAAAAGGGAGGCAGAAGAAGAGAATCAAAGGGAGATATGATTGTGGAAATGGGTCACAGTAATGGAATGTAAGAAATACTCAAGCTACCCTTTCTGGCTTTAAAGACAGAGGAAGAGAATCATGAGCAAATAAATATGAGGACCCTCTGGAGGCTGGAAGAGGAAAGGAAATGGATTGTCTATTAGAGACTCCGGAAAAAAACATAATTCTACCAACACCTCAGTTTTCACTAAGAAAGATTTATATTGGACATCTAACCTATAATTATGGGATAAATTAGTGTTGTTTTAAACCTCTCTTTGTGGTAATTTGATTTGGCAGCAAATAGGAAACTAATACACACACACTCAAAAATAGAAGGTACTTTCATCTCTATCAAGAACAGGGTTTCCCAAGCTTGGCACTGTTAACATTTTGGATCATATAATGAATGTGTGTGTGTGTGGAAGGAAAAGAAATTTTCTGTATATTGTGAGATATTTAGGAGCATCCCTGGCTGCCTGGCTGCCATGTATTGCATGTCTGTGTCCTGCCCAAATTCATACGTTGAACCCTAATGCCAGCATTATGGCATTAAGAAATGGGGCTTTTGGAAGGTGCTTAGGTCATAAGCATGAAGCCTTCAAAAACGGGATTAGTGTTTTTATAAAAGAAACCCTAAGGAAATCTCTTCCCCTTTCCACCATGTGAGGTTACAGTGAAGAGACAGTCATCTAGGAAGTGAGGTTTCATCAGACACCAAACCTGCCAATGTCATGCTTTTGGATGTTTAAATCTATGAGAAATGATCATTTCCTGTTTGTAAGCCACTCTGTTTATGATATTTTCTGATGGCACCCTGAATGGACCTATACACTGGCCTCAACACTTAAGACATGGTAGCATGCCCTAGTTGTGACACTCCAAAGTATCTCTAGATATTAACAAACATTTGCTGGGGTGAAAAATCACCCCAGGTTGAGAACCACTTGACGAGTAGAAAAGATGTATACTAGTTTTAATTATCCACTGTGTGGCAGGTTGTAACAGGCTCCATGAAAGTATGGATCTTCTCTCTGACAGCCCTAATATTAGTGAATACAATAAGGGCTGTCATATAAGTTATTACAAGTGATTTCAATAAGGGCTGTCATGTAAGTTGAGCTTAAATAAATATTTAATAAATGATAGAATGAATGAGTGAAGGCCCCTAAGAATACAAGTCAGCCAATAACCAGACAAAATTCTTCTCATGTTTTTCTCATTCAGTATTATTTAGGCTATATTTCCCCTTGAAACTAGTTAAAACCAATATTCTCCTAAGTAGTCTAGTGTGGTTTATGCATTGGATTGACCTCAGATGATGTTCAGCTCTGATATTTACAAAATATATGAAGTTGGTTCCAAGTGTCACCATCTTTTTAAGACTCAATTTCATTCGCTGAGAAGTAAAAAGTAATATCCAACTCTTTGGATGACTGGGAAAATTAAAATAAATTAGACATATAAGAAATTTCTCAGAGTATCGGACTCAAGTAAATATTCAAAAGACTTTACCTTCTTTTTCCAGTGAGCTAATAATGTACAGATAGATTCTGTTCTCTTTTTTCCTTTTGATTGGGATATAATTGAGATTGTTCTCATTAATTTCAAGTGACTTTTATTTAAGAATTAGACAATGAAGTTATTCTGTAAAACATTAGTAAAATTAATTACTCTTCCTTCCTGTGAATAAAATCTATGTGAAAAGATATAATAAATTTATACCAATGCAGGGTTTTGGGTTACACTAATTAGAAAAAAAAAAAATGTGTACTAAGAAAAAAAAGTGAAAGTGAAATTGTTCAGTCATGTCCGACCCTCAGCGACCCCACGGACTGTAGCCTTCCAGGCTCCTCCATCCATGGGATTTTCCAGGCAAGAGTACTGGAGTGGGGTGCCATTGCCTTCTCCGAAGGGGGAAAAAATACTACCTAATATGAAAGGAAAGATAACGGTAACAGTCATTTTTGCCTATTTAGTCTCAGAGCTATTCTTTGTAACTCTTTTGTTATATTTTGTATCATGGGATTGGCTGACCAACCCAGCCTCCATGGGTGTGTTTCCAAGCTTATTTGTTTTCTGGCAGAATTCATCCAGTGGAAGACACTGGCAAGAAATGAGACAGAAGAAAGGGAGAAGGCAGGCTATTTTTGCCCCATGCCTTTCTCCTTGACTCCAGCTCATGCCAGGTAGTCCTCTGCTGTGGATCTAGCTCCTGATGGACAGTTCCCACCTCTAGGATCTGGTAATGATACCTGCTTACAAGCAGGGATATCAGTGGCTTCTTGTTACAAGTCTCTGAATTGCTCATCTTCTTATGCTTTGTCTTTTTAGTCCTTCATTACTTTTGTAAACAATTCCCTGTATTAAACCCCCTTTATGTGAAAGACTTATATTGGTTCCTATTTTCCTGACTGAATCCTGACTGATATAAATCTTTTTCCTAAGATGTCAAGTGTTTCTACTTGTAAGTACTCTCAAAAAATATGTTTTAAGCTCTATCATCTATATAGGTAAACATTTTATACAATAATAATTACCTCTTTACATTCTTGAAAAAAAATTGTATTATTAATATAAACCCAGACACATGTATATATCATTCCTGAGCATAAAAAGCAAATTTAAAAATAAATTTTAGAATTAATTACACTTATATTGGAAGGAAACTAATTGTCAGAAAGGAAGATAAATTAGGAAGGAAAATATAAAGGTATGCATAAATATTAAATGCTGGTATTTATGTGAGCCTTGGGCTTCTCTTTATTAGCTTTTTGGGTGCAATTATGATTAATATTTAATTTGTATCCTTAATGAATACTAGAGCTACAAATACACAATGGCATGAGCAGAAATGGCAATCTTTTATTATCTACACAGACTGAAAATTTAAGAAAAATAACCTAAAGAGAGGCTATAAAGCTGTGGTAGTATATTTACCCTGGGATCTATGAATTGTCCAGCAATATTCCAGGCCTTAATCTTTACAGATTCATCTGTGCCTTGTGGGAAAACTAATGAAAAGCAATTTGGGACTCTTTGGTAAACCAGTGACCTGACTTTGGAAACTAAGTCTAATGCCACCTAGGAGGCCCATAAATAACAAAAGATTATTGTTAAATAAGGAAAATCAGATATCTAGAAGTAAGGAATTTAGCAAGCTTTTATATATGGGACTGTGACGAAAGCTGAGCACTGAAGAATTGATGCGATTCAACTGTGATGTTGGAGAAGACTCCTGAGAGTCCCTTGGACTACAAGGAGATCCAACCAGTCCATCCTAAAGGAGATCAGTCCTGGGTGTTCATTGGAAGGACTGATGTTGAAGCTGAAACTCCAGTACTTTGGCCACCTCGTGAGAAGAGTTGACTCATTGGAAAAGACACTGATGCTGGGAGGGATTGGGGGCAGGAGGAAAAGGGGACGACAGAGGATGAGATGGCTGGATGGCATCACTAACTCGATGGACATGAGTTTGGGTAAACTCCGGGACAGGGCTGAGCAACTGAACTGAACTGAACTATGTATGGGAAGATGCAAGTGTCTGGATTCACTGATTCATTCCTTTCACATGCATCTCAGCTATCTGGGCCAAATCTTACTTCCTGATTATTCACATCCTTAATTCCTTGAGGACTGGTGGATGTGGTAGATGGCTGCCTGTTGTGCTTTCTCTCATCCTCCCAGTTCCTCAGGAGTTTACCTGAAGAGCTCTTATCACAAATGACTAATGGCTGCTGGATAGCCATTATTATTCTTCCTGGGCTCAAAAATTTACATTTGGAAGGCTGGAATTCCTGATGACTGTGGATAAGGTGTGATGACTGTGGAAAAGGATAAGAAATTTTCCATCTCACAGTACAAATGAAAGAAGTAGTCTTCTTTCTGCGGAGAGTCACAGCCAACTTTAGAAATGAGGCAGCTGGTAGGGAGAGGGGCTTGAGAAGTGACTACAAGGCAAGAAATAATGTTCAGCTATAGGAAACTACTCGGAAGTTACCCTTAGTATGGCCAGTAAATCATTTGGAGCTAAAGGAGAAGCTACTTCAAGACCCAACAAGCACTGAAGAAGCAGTTAGAAGTACAATGCCACATAGTCTTGTTCCATCAAGTGGAGTGAGGGTACAGGGATGGGCAGTTTGAAAACAGAAGCAGCTCCTCAGATTAGGGGAATGGCTTCATTAGAACATTGCCATATGACATCATTTAGAGGTGCTGCTGACAAAGAAATGCTCAAATGTGCAGCTCCTGAGAGATCAAGATGCAGTTGGAGGTCATCTGAGCATGTAAGAAGCAATGGGGCTCTTGGGGAGCAGCTGTAGGAGGCTGTAATGGATGTGCTCAGCTGCTGACTGGAGCCATTCATTGCTGAGAGGAGCAGCTGCCTGGAGTTTAAACAGAAAGCCCTGGGGAGCCAGGGCTCGGCGCTTTCTCAGATTAAGAAGCTGCTATAGGAAGTAGCTGTTATGAGCGTCATCATAGGGAAACATTAGAATAATCCACCTAGCTCCACCATCTCGGTGGTTGGCAAAGGTGGAAACAGTCTTCCATAGATAAAGAAATGGTGAAAAATTGAAGAGATTGACAAAATCAGTTTGAGATTTTTAAATAGCAAATTTCTTCAAACTCTGCCACAGGCTTCCTTGGCTGATGTGGTGTGACTCTTTGTTGTCGTTTGCTTGTTTATTGAGGTACATTTTTATCCTAAAGAGTAGCCATTAGACTGGCCAAAACAAGGTGATAAAATTGTAAATCAAGGGATTCTTTAACCTTAGAATACATGAGAGTGTGTGTGGAATTTGATGTGTTTTTTTTTTAATATATTTTTCCCCTAGGAAGAATAATTATCATTTTTATCCTGTTCTCAAAGTTCCTGACACTAAAATAGGTTATGATTGTTTTGCTTTAAGAAGCCAGAAAAGGCAACCAATGGAGAACTTGATAACATCTATCAATAACTTAACCACAAAAAGACACTGTTGTTTAGCTGACAAATTTATGCAGTCATCATGTCGAACAGTATCTAGCGTTACTCTAAGCATTTCCCGTTGAAATGTGTGGGATAATATAGCTAGGTGCATTAATGACTGGATTATCTTTTTGGACCAACATAGGCTCAGTAAAATGAGAGAAATAGAATCAGAATAACAGATTTTTAATTTTTCTATTTGAATGGAACAAAATTTTAGTGTAAGTTCCCAAAAAAGAAAATTCAGTTGGAAAAGTGTTGTGATGGTCCACACCTGTTTGAGATTGTGAGAACTAGTGTAGTTACCATGGAAATGGAAAAAGGGTGTGTGGAAGTAGAGATTTTTACCTTATAGGTGTAAGCATCTTAATTTCTAAATGTTAGTATATATAGTTATATTTTTGTTTTGTTGAAATCTTATAATGTTGCTGATTTCTGTCAAAATCACTCCATCTAGAAAAATTCCGTGTGGATTGAGTCACATGGTTGTCACTTACCTTGGGTTTAATAGATACTTCATTGCTGTGGGTTTTTATCAATAATCTTGACCTTCATGCCTGTTATACATCTTTTCTGAGCAAACAATGAAATGAAGTGAAGTGAGTCAAGCTTTGAGTATATTAGTGAATTGGGGTTTGAGTGATGAAGACTGAAATATCAGAATTACAACACAAAAGAGAAAATGAATTTTTTTTAGGTTTGACATACCATGCTTTCTGTTATAAAAAGAGCATTTTAACGGAACAGCTATATGTGGTTTTCAAAGTAACATAAATCTACCCTTGAAGTGCCTGACCTCCTAAAGAGTCCTGGAAATAGTTACTCTAACTCTGCTCTGGACAAATAAAAATTGCTCTCAAAGGTATTTATTTAGCTAATGAAGACACCTTGCAGAACATTTGAACAATTATTTGAAGGCAGAAAACATTCCACGGCACATCCATCTCTCATGGAGAGTTGTCGGTTTTGTATGCCTTGGAGTGCTTTTCCCATCTCCAAAGGAGACACTGCCCCACTTTCTGAGACTTGGCATGTGGTTGGGATTACTGTGAGGCTTTTGAGCTTGCAGTTCACACAGCCCACTTGTCTTTGACAGTATGATATGTTCCTCTTTTAACTTTGCCGTACACAGCAGTGAAGTCTCCCTTAAAGGCAACCTAACTGAATCTACGCTTTCTGAAGTGTGGTTTGTTATCCACTTTGGCTGCTGCCAAAATATGATATGATTTACTTTTTGCATTTGCATGTGGCTGAAAAAATTGGTGTGGCCTCATCAAGATCAAAAGGAGGGTGTGCATGAATGCCTGGAACTTTTGAATTCACAGAAACTTTTTGGAACAAACTTCAGGCTTAAAATATGAAATTAATTAAATGGAAGAGCTATATATCTCAGAAGTAAAATGATCTCCAATTTTGTCCCTTCAAAATAAGTAAAGGAGCCAGACTTCTGACCCATCACCTTCTGAAAGAATGAGAGTTATTTGTTAATACTTGTTATTAAAATGTTATATTACTGCTCAAAGAAAGCTAAATATACCAGTTTGATTTCATGTGCTTCATAATTTTTCAGTTCTCTCCTTGTCTGACTACAGTATTTAATATTCCATCTCATCACCATAAAGTGATATTTATGTGTAGCCATAGGATACAAGTGTGGTGCTGTGCACTTTGCCAAAAGTAGCCATAGTCCTATCTGACTACTATATAAAACCAAGAACATTGGCACAGCAAGAGCTATAGAGGGCATATGTATATACATGAAACACCAAGGAGAAAATGTTATTCCTACCTGCAACTTTCTCTGTTTTCTGGACTGCTCTTGTCAATCAAATTATCAAAACATTGCCCATCATCTACATCCTCATGAAACCCTTTTGATTGAGTCCAAAGTAAACACATTGCATGTGACTGAATAAAACCCTAGACCTATCATTTGGAATCAGTTCAGTTCAGTTCAGTTGTTCAGTCACATCCAACTCTTTGTGATACCATAAACTGCAGCACGCCAGGCTTTTCTGTCCATCACCCACTCCCAGAGCTTACTGAAAACTCATGTTCATTGAGTGGATGATTCCATCCAACCATCTCGTCCTCTGTCATCCCCTTCTCCCCCTACCTTCAATCTTTCCCAGGATCAGGGTCTTTTCCAGTGAGTCAGTTCTTTGCATCAGGTGGCCAAAGTATTGCAGCGTCAGCTTCAGCATCAGTCCTTCTGTCAGGGGAGTGTGTAATTTCCTCAGTTCTATCTCATCACAACAAAAATCTGAAGCAACGGCTGTTAAAACCCTTGGCGTGTCACAACTCGAGTCTCAGCTCTTGGACAGATCAGTGTTACAGCTCCATGTTACAGCTCAGTTTTATTTAGAAAATAAAGAGAAATACATCCTCAAAGTGTGAGGGCATGCCGACCCAAAAGACTCAAAGATACGAGAGAGCCCCGGCCCGTTTGCTCCTCTTTTTATATGTTTTTTTCCCTCCCCCCGGGCCTGCCCTATGTAAAGTGGACTAGCCAGGGGTGCTGTTTGTTCTACCTGAGGTCCTCACTCTGGTCCTCGGACCTTCCTTTGTTCTATTTTCATGGGCTTTTTCCTTCCTTGTCTTTTAGCCACTGCCATTCTGGACTCCTTTTTTTCTATTCTGACTACCTAATATTCCCTCCTCAAGAGATGGGAAGTCCAATTCTTTGGGATAGAAGTGTCGAGGTCTTTCTGGCTACTTCCTGCTGAACTGGGACTGCAAGGAGCATAGGGCCTCCCCCTCTTGCTAGTAACAGGCCTTAGAATCCTTATAGCAGTGTCCATCTAATGGTGAGTGATATTTTCCATGATCAGCTGTAGTTTTATATATCCTTGTTGAACTGGCACTGTTTGTTGTAGCTTGTTGACCTGGGCAGAAACAGAACAGGTTAAACAATTGATAATACATGGAGCAACCATAAGCAGCATCGATATGGTGTAACAATGACTAGTGGGGGCATTAGCTAACTCCAAATTCCCATCACCAGGATGGCTCAAGTCCCTCCTTGTTCAGGGATCAGAAGATCTATCTCCTGTCTATTTTGGAGTACAGCCCCTGCCAAGCTGTGTTGGCTGAGAAATCTTATCCCCAGAAACTAGATTTTGGGGGTGTTCATTAGCACTCATTTGTAGTTCTGAAAAGGTATCTGAGACCTCCCAGGGCCTCACAGATGTATTGAGTGTCTTCTTCTGTTTTCTTCCATGGCTTGACTCATGAGTAGTGAATCCAGGAGTCATGTCCTGATACCTTGACTGCTGTGGGGGTAGAAAGTATCACAGGGTAGGGGCCCTTCTATGTGGGCTGGAGTTGAGCCTTTGGGGACCCATCTTTCCAGACTTTAATTAGGACTTGAGTCCCTGGAGCTTATAATGGTGACTCCTTAGAATCTTTTGGGTCCTGATTGACACTCCACAAGTGTATATCCTGTTGGAATTGCCCAGTGGCCATGGTATAAGACTGGAGGGCCTGAACCTCTGGATCTAGGAAGAGGTCATTGACATAAACAAAAGGTCTCCCATATAGCATCTCACAAGGACTAAAACCAACCTGTTCCTTAGGCGCAACATGGATACAGAGGAGAGCTATTGGTAAAACCTCCTTCCATTCCAGGGAGTTCTCCTGGATTATTTTTTTATCACTGATTTTAAGAATTGGTTGGCTCTTTCTACTTTTCCTGAAGACTGAGGCCTGCAGGCACAATGGAGATAATAAGTAATGCCCAATGCTTTCCAGACACCCTTGGGTGACCTTAGAAGTAAATAATGTCCCATTGTCAGTTTGTAATGACCTGGGCAGACCAAATCTTGGAATGATTTCATGGAGCAGTTTTTTTTTTTAACTAGCCTTATCAGTCTGGGTGAGAAAGCCTTCAGTCCATCGTGTGAATGCATCTATCATGACTAACTGGTATTTATACCTTGAGAAACTGGCATCTGGGTGAAGTCTATCTGCCAGCCCTTTCCTAGGTAGGTCCCACATCATTGGACAGGCTGGACCAACTGAGGTCTTCGAGCTCCTTGGGGTTTGTTTAATTGGCAAATGGGACAAGAGGAGGCCTTATAGTCATTTGGAGACCTATTCCTCTGAAGGACTTTTCTAGTAATCTTTGGAGGGCCTTTCCCCCTAAATGAGTGGTGGCATGTCAGGAGTTAACAACTTCCATTGGAGGTTCCCAGGCAGAAAAAGGAATCCCTCCTTTTGGAACCACCCCATATGATCTTCTTGAAAGCCCTCACTCTTAGCTCTAAGAGTCTCACCTTCTTTGAGCTTCTGGCAAAAGCTCTAAGGAGTTTCTGGCAAATTAGTCTGTGGAACTAAGGTGGCAACGCCTATTAGGTCACTGTTCTGTAATGCTGCTCTCTTAGCTTCATGGTTGGCTGCTTGGTTCCCTCATGCCACTTCTATGCTCCCTTTTCGGTGTCCTTTACAGTGGGAGACTGAAACCTCAGCAGGCAGATGGACTTCCTCCAAGAGTCTAAGGATTTGATCACCATTTGATTGGGGACCCTTGAGTGGTCAAGTGGCCCCTTTTTTTCCAAATAGCCACATGTGCATGTAGCATCAGAAAGGCATACTTGGAGTCAGTGTAAATGGCTACTCTTTTTCCTTTTCCCAGCTCTAAATCTCAAGACAGGGCTATGAACTCAGCTAATTGGGCTGAAGTACCTGGTGGCAAAGGTTTAGCCTCTGTGATCTCAAAATTGGAGACTACTACATATCTGGCTCTTCTTTTTCCATCCAAGACAAAGCTGCTTCCATCAGTGTACCAGATTTCCTCAGAATTGGCCAGAGGATCTTCTGACAATCCCTTTTGGGGTTTTGTCCAGTGGTCCAAGGTTTCTAGGCAAGAGTGAAAGGGGAGAGAGCCCTCGGGAGTAGGCAGGAGGTTGCTGGTAAAAATAGTTTGCTCCCAAAAGAGTGTTTTAAAGCATCTTCTATCAGGATTGTAAGAGCTGCAAGATTTCAAAGGCAGGGATAGATTTCTCCCCAATAAGGGAGTAGGACACTCAGGGACCACCAAAAACTGGTGGGAAAATATTTGTCCATCCTAGCAACAAAGCAGTGCCCTGGTGAATCTTTTAATAGTTGTTTTTCCTGTAGCACCCAAATGGTACAGGTTTGGGAGGAGAAGGCTCTGAGGTAGGAGGTCAGGACAGAGTAGGTAGCCCCTGTGTCAACCAAGAAATTCTTGGACCTACCTGCCATATCCAGTTGCACCCTTGGGTCCAGCCCCGTGATGGTTATCTGTGTCAGGCGGGCTGGCTGGAGTGGGCTGCTTCAGTCCTGTTGAACCATCATGAGGCAAAGCTTGGCGCTTGACCTTGAGACTTTTGGGTCCCCAGGGTAGAGTGTTGCCTGATGTCCCAGTTGATGGCATTTATAACAAGCCATTTGAGGAGACTTTCCATGGTTTGGAGACTCTTTGGCCCAGTGCCTCACTTGTCTACAGATTAGGCATTTGCCTGGTGCCTTGTCCTTCAAGGACTTGGGGTTTGCCATAGGGCTTCCCTGGAGGGCTGGCCAGCATCTGGGCATGCTCTGTCTCTTTCCTTTTCTCCCTCTGCTGGGCCTTGGCCTCCTTGTCCTGTTCTCTGTTATAAAATGTATTGGTGGCTGTCTGAACCATCTCATCTAAAGAGGGAGCAGGGTCCTGCTGCTGTAGCTGTTGTAATTTTATCCTGATGTCTGATGCACATTGGGATAGGAATTTGTCCTTTAAAATCACCTGTTCCTCGTAAGAGTCTAAGTCCAGATTAGTAAACTTTTGGGGGCCTTCTTTTAGCCTTTCCATAAAGGCAGTGGGATTTTCGTTGGGCTCCTTAGTTATTGCTGAGACTGGGCACAGTCTCACAAGTAATAGGCTTCCTTCTATTTCCATGGGTGGACTTCCTTAGGGGTGAGTCTTTCTGAAGCTTATCCTACCCAGTACTGTTGCAACCTGAGAGCCAGGCATCCCCAGGTCAGGGTGCAGATCCCCAGGCAGGCTGAGGCATGACAGCCTCCTGGAGATTGAATCCCCAGGCAGGTCAAGGCAGGTTGGCCTCCCAAGTGTTGGGTCCCTGGGCAGGTCAAGGTGTGACGACCTCCTGGGACCCCTGGACTGGCGGATCTCCAAGCAGGTTGAGGTGTGATGACCTTTTGAGGACCAGACCCCTAGGCAGATTGAGGCAGGCCAACCTCCAGGGACCCTTGGTCCTGAGTTGGGTGTCCCAAAGGTCTCCAGCCTGACCAGTGCTGGGTAGGACTGCTGCTGCTGCTGCTAAGTCGCTTCAGTCGTGTCTGACT
This sequence comes from Bubalus kerabau, assembly GCF_029407905.1. Lineage (NCBI taxonomy): Eukaryota > Metazoa > Chordata > Mammalia > Artiodactyla > Bovidae > Bubalus > Bubalus kerabau. Next base: position 73,701,382 of record NC_073629.1, read on the forward strand.
CTGTGAGACCCCATAGACGGCAGCCCACCAGGCTCCCCTGTCCCTGGGATTTTCCAGGCAAGAACACTGGAGTGGGTTGCCATTTCCTTCTCCAATGCATGAAAGTGAAAAGTGAAAGTGAAGTCGCTCAGTCGTGTCCAACTCTTAGCGACCCCATGGACTGCAGCCCACCAGGCTCCTCCGTCCGTGGAATTTTCCAGGCAAGAGTACTGGAGTGGGGTGCCATTGCCTTCTCCGACTAAGGGGTTGTAATTTTAACTAATAACCAGTTTGTTCACTGCAGATGGGAATAGATATCATGATGTAAAGCAACCCAAGCCTGTGCCCTGAGACTGGGAACCTGATGAAACAGTCATAAGCCTTATCCTCTTACTGCTCTAATGGGATGTAAGTCACTGATTTCCTCCCCTAGTTCTCTATAAGAGCAGATTAGGGTATCTCCAATGGTAAATATTCCATTGTCATAGAACCACTTTAAGTAATAACAGAAGTAATGACAAAGGAGTGGGTTATCTGGCCCTGTTAGGGGCATTAAGAGTATTTTAATAATAGGCAGGATGGAGCAATGTTGCCTACAAGGGGGCAGGGTCCTGGTTGTAAGAGTTAGTAATTGGCCTAAGAACAAATTAATAAGAGGCAACAGACCAGATGTTCCATAAAAGCGGAGTGGAGATTTGATCTGGGGTATGTTTGTAACTTTAGGAGAAGGGTGGTAAGGGTTTGGGCCCAAACAGCCTGCAGTGCTAACTCCCAAAGTGGCAAACATTATCCCTGGAAACCCAATTGCCTTTGAAGGGATGCCAACAGATAGACTTCTAGCAGGTATTGTGTGCCTGTCTCCCACCCTAGCAGGTTCACTGAGAGATGCTGATGTTGCACATGTTGTAGGAAACATGGAATATGAAGGCCTGAATATCTAGAGGGATTTGATAGTATACAGTATTTCCCTCCTGAGAGCAAGCTATTTTCTGGTTGTCCCTCCAGAAGATTGTAGAGACAACATTGTGGGCCTGGATGGGGCTCAGGAAAAGAGCATGAAATGGGAGGGAAAGGGGGCAGGGCACAACTTTTGAAAGAATGACCTAGCACAAGGGCATAACATAAACCGATTAAAATCAAATGAGTCCAAGATGACAAGTCAAATTCAAGTAAACCTTAATCCCCAATCTGTAAACTAAATGACACACCCAGAGGTGGCAGGACAGCTCCAAGGCACTGTCAAAAGACGGAGGAGTGGACGGTTCCCCAATGGTTGGGATGATCTCCACACTCACCCAGCATATGAATTCAAAACCCAACCAGACCACATTCCATGGCCAAAGCCCTTGCCCTCTGTAATGGCCCACAACCTGAAGAGTGTGCTTCTCTCTGAATCCTAACAAATCCACCTCTTACTGATCTCTGTGTCTCTAACTGATTTTTTGCAATGAGACATCAGAGTCTGAGCTGCATTAGGTCCTGAAGCCAGCCATCATGGGTTTTGGCCAGGCTCAAGTCCCAGGAGAGAGGAGCTGGAGGATGGGAGGAAAAAGCAGTGGGGAAAATGTGCCAAGGAATCCCCTTCATAAGTGAAGTGAGTGAAGTGGCTCAGTCGTGTCCGACTCTTTGCAACCCCATGGGCTGTAGCCTACCACGCTTCTCCATCCATGGGATTTACCTGTGCTCACAGTGTTCATTGGCCTGATCCTTGGCACAAAGAAGATTAAGGACAGAAGAACCCCCACCGGCTTGGGTAACAGCTACTGAGGCTCAGCAGATAGTGAAGCCTTTGGGACATACTGAGGAGTAGCTTCTCCAGAGTCCCTCAGTTGCACCCACTGCCACTCGCCTGTTTGCAGATAGTTCGAGGAAACAAGAAACCAGAGATTGTAAAGGAATTAAGATTTTGTTATGCATATGTCCCTCCAGCCATAGGAGTGAGGGCCTCCTACCTTAACTGGAGGTCTTCTGGAATCTGAGACTGAGCTGCATGAGCTTTCTGCTGAGTTTGTTTTCCATTGTCCTGGTTTCCATCATGCTGGGCTTCTTGTCAGTTCCCCTGTGCTGGGTTTTCTTCCCATTCCGCTTCTACCATGGGAGCTTTCACCAAGTTGGGCTCTTGCTGTGCTTGGCCTCCTCCTCGCGGGGGCCATGCTGAGGTTGTTTCAGCCAGGTTAAATCCGAGTCACAGCACCGTAGATGTCAGGGGAGTGTGTAATTTCCTTGGTTCTGTCTCGTCACAACAAAAATTTTAAGTGACGGATGTTAAAGCCCTCTGTGTCTCACAGCTCTCAGACAGATCAGTGTTACAGCTTCGAGTTACAGCTCAGTTTTATTTAGAAAATAAAGGAAAATAAATCTTTGAGGCATGAGGGCATGCCAACCCAAAATATGCGAAAATAAGAGAGAAAGCCCTGGCCCTTTGGCTCCTTGTTTTATATGTTTTTCTCCTCCCCCGCTGGGCCTGCTCTATGTAAATTGGGCTAGCCGGGGTGCTGTTTTTTCTACCTGAGATCCTCACTCTGGTCCTCGGACCTTTGTTCTATTTTCATGGGCTTTTCCCTTCCTTGTCTTGTAGCCACTGCCATTCTGGACTCTTTTTTCCTATTCTAACTACCTAACGCTTCCAGTGAATATTCAAAACTGATTTCCTTTAGGATTGACTGATTTGATCTGGCAGGCCAAGGGACTCTCAAGAGTCTTCTCCAACACTACAGTTCAAAAGCATCAATTCTTTGGGACTCAGCTTTCTTTCCAGTCCAACTCTCACATCCATACGTGACTACTGGAAAAACCATAGCTTTGACTAGATGGACCTTCATCAGCAAAATAATGTCTCTGCTTTTTTCAGTGTCTAATAAAAAGAACTGTTTATTTGGGATTAAAATATTTCTGGGTTTTTGTATTTTGATCTGATGATTCTATACATAATCTTTATATTTTCAGTGTTTCACAGTGTCTCATGATAAATGAGTACTTTTTAAAGATCTCCATATCACCTTGAACTTTGCTACCAAAATTGGTCATTGCTTATTATCCTGATGGTTAGTAAGGAAGAATATAAGGCACTTTGTCTCTAATAAGGCTCATGTTGCTTTTCACCTTGTGGACCTAAAAAAATATTCACAACCTAAGCATTGAAACATTGAAAGTTATGTTTTATTTGGTGGGAATTTTTAGGACTTCAGGCCGGGAAACAATATCTCAAGTAACCCTGAGAGAACCACTCTGAGGAGGTGAGGAGGGGAGCCAGGTTATATTGAAGTTTTGCAACAAATGGCAGGTAGTCTGAACTTCAAAAGATTATTGTGAATTAAAGGAAAACCAGATATTCCAAGTTAAGGAATTTAGTGCTTTTCTATGTGTGGGAAGATGCAAGAGTCTGGTCTCAGTGAAACAATTCCTTTAATATGCATACTACCCACCTGGGCCCAGTATCCTATATTTTCACATCCTAAGTTTCCTCTGGGCTCACCAGCTTACCATCCGTGGTGACTGCAATCGCTGACAAAAGGCTGTGATAGCCTTTGTTTACTGATATGGCAGGAAATATTCCACTTTTCAACCTTATACTTTATTTGATTTTAAAAATTATACATTTATTAATCTTATGAGAACATTAAATAATATAAAACAGTTTTCTAAATAAGTGACTGGAGTTTGAAGCTCTCTTTATGGGAAGCAGTATGGCCAGAATGGCAAGCAAACCCTTCACTGCCTGTTCCCCCTGATGCAACAATCCCTTCTGCCCCCTTCTTCTCTCATTTTTCTACCCTTAGCCTATGGGAGTCCTGACTATCTTGCTGTACCCTTAAAGAACCTTGGTGTTTCACACCTCTGCATGTTTATTCTAACTTGAGTCCTCTTTCCTCCCTTTAACCAGAATTAATCACTCCTTGAGTCCTCTTTGACCCTTTCCCCTCATCTGTCATAACTCATTATTGGTTTATATTTCTGTGTTCCTGGCTAAAATGTAAACCACATGAAGACAAGCAATGTGTTTTAATATAGTTCTCAATAAACATGTTCAAAATGAAGTAATAAGTGCTTACAAGATGTTCCTGATGAATTTAAGGTTCTTCATCACAGAAATAATTCAAAGACAAAACAAAAAGGTTAAGGAAGTAAAGTGAGGGTTTATTTAAGCAAAATTTGTGCTCTCAGCAGGAGAGCAGGCAAACAGGTGAGTAGCTCTTCCTTGGATTTCCTGGGCAAGCCAGTTACGAAGAGCATATAAATAAAGGGAGGAATATTCACTGGGGAAGGAGGATTTGGGGGATGGATCATATACCCTGATTTTTCTAGCTCCATCTTTCCAAGGGAAGGAGGGATCTTTATGCTTATTTAGCTTAAATCAGGAGTGTCATGGCATCAGTGTTTGATGTGTACTTCTAATCTGCAAGGCTAATTTCGTTGTAATGAGAGATTATGAGCAATAGGTTACGTTCAGATACAGAGGATTCCTGCCTTCCCCCCTTCTTCTTTGTCTGCCTCTAGGACACTTAGCATCTAAAATGTGTGGTTTCTTATCAGTCTGGAGGTTCCTGCTTTTGTTTGTCTGCTAATGGACCCCACTGTTTATAAGATGTGTGATTTTGTACCATCTAACCCCTTGCCAGAGAAGGCAATGGCACCCCACTCCAGTACTCTTGCCTAGAAAATCCCATGGATGGAGGAGCCTGGTAGGCTGCAGTCCATGGGATCACTACGAGTTGGATACGACTGAGCGACTTCACTTTCACTTTTCACTTTCACGCATTGGAGAAGGAAATGGCAACCCACTCCAGTGTTCTTGCCTGGAGAATCCCAGGGACGGGGGAGCCTGGTGGGCTGCTGTCTATGGGGTCACACAGAGTCGGACACGACTGAAGCAACTTAGTGGCAGCAGCAGCAATCCCTTGCCCCCATTTCTCTGCTCATACCTGCCTGCTGTAAGAATAACTGAGATGAATCAGCTAATGTAACTATGCTTTGTAGAGAAAATGACTTCTCCAGATGTCATTCTGTGGAAAAATATTAGAGTGAGATAGACCTGAACATGAGTCTTGGCTCTGCCTCTTAGTACCTGTGTGAACTCAGGATTGAGATACTTAAACCTTAGATTTATTTTAGAATTAAGAGATGAAATCTGTTAAGTACTAGACACAGAGTCAGTACTCAATAAACTGTTATAAGTAGTATTACTATTTGTAATGAAATTCTTTCACGAGATCTGTATGTGAAAAGATCAGTGATTCAACTCCTGTTTATCATTTTTATCCCTGTAACTTCTTATTTAACAGAGGTATTGAACAGCTTTATAATAATTATTACCTTCCTGTTTCTCTAACTTACTATTTTTCTGTTTCTTTTATTTTGGAAGGATGATGACAGCACAACATAGAAAATTGCATATGCCAAGCCAGCCGTTTTTCAAATTGGACAAAAAGACTTCTTGTGAAACCTAAATGTATTAAAATGACACCCCGCCATGTTGCTTATTAGAACTAATGAAATTCTTGCTAACCTTTTTATTTTAGACCAATCATCTCCCAGCCTGACCAATAAAACAGTTAGAAAAATAGATTTAATTGTTTGGCCTCTAACTTTCATAAAGACAGACTAATTGTAGACCATGTTATAGGAAAAACTTTTGGTGTCAACTAAAGAAAAAAAAACAAAAACGTAATAGCAGACAAAAAGTCTTTTATGTACAAAACGGTAAACATTACCAATAGCCAAAGTAAAAACACAAGAGCAAATAAATCCATTAATTAAAATAGTTGATAATAGGCACTGATTTCATAGTAAAATTATGTCAGCATGGGTTTTTCTATGTGAAACTACTCAAAAAAGAGGCACAGGTTTTCCTTACTTTTTTGGTATTATAAGTAAAAAACAAAGAGACAGAGAAACCAATGGTGAATGGGAGAGAGGCAGAGACGACATTGACCGTGGTAGTTCCCATCTCCTGTGGTCCTTTAGGAGTCTATGCTAAGGCAGCGCTGTGTCTTTTCATAGGATCAGGTACTGTAGTGCTTTCATGCTTGGTTGCTTGTATAAAATCATGGGAAGAATAAATTAACACCCATATGTTTCCAGAGAAAAGATGGAGGGACCTTACATTTAACAGTAAAGGAAAGTAAAAGCACCAAGTGACAGCTGCTGCTGCTAAGTTGCTTCAGTCGTGTCCGACTCTGTGTGACCCCATAGATGGCAGCCCACCAGGCTCCCCCATCCCTGGGATTCTCCAGGCAAGAACACTGGAGTGGGTTGCCATTTCCTTCTCCAATGCGTGAAAGTGCAGTCGCTCAGGCGTGTCCGACTCTTAGCAACCCCATGGACTGCAGCCCACCAGGATCCTCCGTCCATAGCATTTTCCAGGCAAGAGTACTGGAGCGGGGTCCAAACTTAAAATCATATGAATAGTGGGATGATCAGATAAATGGTAGTAATGGAGAGCATCTGGTTTTCATTGCCTAGACCTACAGCTTATCTTCAGTAGATGACCTGCAGTTTTGAGAAGTTGGAGGGTGGAAGGGGATAAAAAACACAGTACAATGTATAACAAGGACATGTTTGCTTAATATATAAAGATCCTGAACCTCTATGGATTCATTGTTTTTCATGAATTTCCAAAAGTTTTAATTAATGAGAAACCATGTACCTGTTTCTATCTACTTGGTTTAGTTTCTTTTTTTTTTTTGTTAATCCTCAGATTTCCTTATGAATATTATTTTTGTATATTCATGTCTCCTGAGAGGCAGCCTATAAAGATGTTATGACTTTGTGACATACTTTGGAAATTCAGGAGCAAATGGTATTTTCAACTAATTTATTCATTCACAGCCACAAGGTGGTGTCTCATTTACCTCTTCTGTGAAATATAGATGGAAGAAAAAAGGGAGAAAGAAAAATAAAAGAAATTAAGTTGATTGTGCATTAATGTAACAATCACCTAAATTTTGATTAAGTAAGGGATGGATGGAGTATATGTATGGTGGGATTATTCTTAATATTGAATTATAGTTGGTTTGGGCTTCTCTGGTGGTTCAGTAGTAAAGAATATACCTGCCAATGCAGGAGACCTGGGTTTGATCTCTGGGTGGGGAGTATATTCTGGAGAAGGAAATGGCAACCTACTCCAGTATTCTTGCCTGGGAAATCCCATGCACAGAGGAGCCTGGAGAACTATAGTTCATGGTATCACAAAGGAGTCGGATATGGTTGAATGGCTAACTACCACCACCAACATGGTTGGTTTACGATGTTGTGTTAGTTTCAGGGTCCTGTCTCTCATGGGTGCTCTGCCAGGATATTCTGATAGGGTGCAAGTAATAGTGTGTGTTGGTTCTGAAAGAGTTAATTCTCATTTAGAGAATGTCTCAGAATCAAATCCTAGGTTAACCTGAACTCTGGTCTCAAGACCAGAAATATCACAATCTTCTCATATTGTTGAAATTAGAATGTCTTTGTTTTACATTAGTATTTGTTATGTTAATGGAGAGAATGTTGGTACTGTGATCAACTCTTCAAAGACACACTTATTCCACTGAGGGATTAGAGACATGCTGGGAAAAATATCTTTTGTCTTGCATACCCCAAGGGGTATACTTATTTCTCAGGTTTTTTTTTTCTCTTTATTTTTCAGAGGAAACATTGTGTAACTAGGGTTTGCAACCATGTGTTAATGACTATAAAATTAACTTCACTTCAGGAATGGCAGCTCTATTTGTTTTCCTTTGTGTCTATGTGCCATCCTTTCCTTTGTTATAAAAGATTAGAAAGAAAATAATTGGAAATGAAACCAGGATGAAATGAATAGAAAAAATTCTAATCAGTTGATGAAGGCATGTCATTTGGCATTGGGGCTTCTTTCAGTTTTAACATATTTTCTCATTCCTTCAAAATCTAACGTCTAAGATTGAGAAATCTAAAAATAAGAACAGCATGGGTATATCACACAAAAATATGGGTTTAGAGTCACATCATGCTGGCTTCTCTTCTTGTCCATTATAAACAAGTATAGAAAATGTAATGCAGAAAAGAATTACTTCTATATTTTACTAAATATATTAGAGGCTAGAAATATTTGAAAGTAGTATATAGAAAGTGAAAGTCACTCAGCCATGTCCAACTCTTTGCGATCCCATGGACTGTAGTCCATGGAATTCTGCAGGCTAGAATACTATATATAGCTCAGTTGGCAAATAATCCACCTGCAATTCAGAAGACCCCAGTTTGATTCCTAGTAAGATCTGCTGGAGAAAGGATAGGCAGTACTCTTGGGCTTCCTTTGTAGCCCAGCTGGTAAAGAATCTGCCTGCAATGCAGGAGACCTGGGTTTAATTCCTGGGTTGGGAAGATCCCCTGGAGTAGGGAAAGGCTACCTACTCTAGTGTGTAGAGTGTATCTTTAATATTATTCAAACTTCTATTTGGATTTCCTTCAGAAAATTGTCCTGAATTGAATAGTTGTCATTAGTGCTAAAGATATGTCAGAGAAAATTAAAGGGTAAGATTGCAAATTATTACAATGAATATGAAAATATTCAATCTAATAGCAAATACATGTCTATAAATATAGCTACATATATGTGTACATGTGTATATATATGCATATAATTGCATATACACATATAAATGTATATATAAATAATATATTGGAGGGAATATGATAGACTACATAATTTCCTAAAATGTAATCTTTGGAGCAATGATTCTAAAACTTTTTATGTAGTAAAAGAGATTCAAATAAGTTTAAAAACTGTGAATACTATACTCCCATCTAAAACATATGAATAGTAAATGTACATATGATTCTCTACGGGCAATTTTTTTTCATTGTAGCATCTGTAGTAGTTAGAATAATGGTCTCCAAAGATGTCTATGTCTTAATACCTGGAACTTATGGATATGTTACCTTTCATGGGTAAGAGTGGACTCGTTCATGGCAAAGAAAGCTGAGTGCTGAAGAATTGGTGCTTTTGAAGTGTGGTGTTGGAAAAGACTCTTGAGAGTCCTTTGAACTGCAAGGAGAATCAACCAGTCAATCCTAAAGGAAATCAGTCCTGAATATTCATTGGAAGGACTGATGCTGAAGCTGAAACTCTGAACTGACTCATTGGAAAAAACCCTGATACTGGGAAAGATTGAAGGTGGGAGGAGAAGGTTGGATGGCCTCACCAATATGATAGACATGAGTCTGAGCTCCGGGAGTTGGTGATGGACAGGGAAGCCTGGTGTGCTGTAGTACAGGGATTTGCAAAGAGTTGGACACGACTGAGCGACTGAACTGAACTGGTGGGAAAGAAGAGTTAAGGTTGCAGAAATAATTAAAGTTCTTAACACCTTAATTTCAAAATAGAAAGGTTATTCTAGGGAATAGCTATGTAGTTCAATGTAATCATAAGGACACACATAACTGAAAGAGAAAGATAGAAAACAAGTCAGAACAACATGATGTGTGAAAGACGGACCTGGCTTTGAATTAAAAGAAGAGACCATAAACCAACAGATAGAAGGAGTTTCTAGAATTTGGAAAAAAAAATACATTCACTGCTAGATCTGGAAGGTAATCCTGCCTACACTTTGATTTTAGCTCCTAAGCTCAGTGTTGAACTTTTAACCTACAGAAATATATAATATTAAGTTTTTGTTGTTTCAAGCCATGCAGTTTCTGCTAATTTGTTTCAGTGGCCATAGGCAACTAAGATATTAGCTATGGCTAGTTGAGTGGTTACTGTATGTCAGATATAATGCTAAATGCTTAATATCTATTATATTTAATCAATCTGAAAGGCAATAAAATGTTATCATTATACCTATTCTATGAAGAAGGAAATTGGCAGCTAGCTAATGTAGGTTAGGCAAACTATGCAAAACAACACAAATACCAACACAAACACTATAAGAGCTAAGCTCAAATTAAAGACTGACTACAAAATTTATGCTTTACATTTATCATTATTCAATTTGGTTTTTACCAAACTTGCTTGACCCTAAGCCTTTTCATTTCTCTCCCAGTTTGCTTTTTTACTTTGGGAAACCCTAGTACCAAACGGAGAGAGTACACTTAAGAGAAAAACATCCTAATTCCAACTTTGATACTAAATAACCATATCACCTTGACTGAGAAATTTTGGATTTCTTAGTCTCAGTTCTCTCAGGTATCGAGGTCCCCAGAACAGTGACTGCTCTTGCAAGCTTTTGAGTCCACTATTTAACTTTATTTGTGCCTAAAGTTAAAAGTGTTTTGCATCTATTATCTTATTGCATTAACAATTTCCTGAGGATCAATAAATAGGAATAACTATTCTTATTTTACAGATATAAAAGTTGAATGCAAGGAAGTTGAAGTTCTTGCTACAGGTCAAAGACACAGTAGGTAGCAGAGAACCAGGTGTTACGTAGACATCATCTGCCTCCTGACCAGATCTCTTTTGACTCTTTTCCAGTTCATTTCAGTTCAGTTGCTCAGTTGTGTCCAAGTCTTTGCGACTCCGTGAATCACAGAAAGCCAGGCCTCCCTGTCCATCACCAACTCCTGGAGCTTACCCAAACTCATGTCCATTGAGTCGGTGATGCCATCCAAACATCTCATCCTCTGTTGTCCCCTTCTCCTCTTGCCCCCAATCCCTCCCAGCATCAGGGTCTTTTCCAATGAGTCAACTCTTCGCGTGGGGTGGCCAAAATATTGGAGTTTCAGCTTCAACATCAGTCCTTCCAATGAACACCCAGGACTGATCTCCTTTAGGATGGACTGGTTGGATCTCCTTGCAGTCCAAGGGACTCTCAAGGGTCTTCTCCAACACCACAGTTCAAAAGCATAATTTCTTTGGCGCTCAGGTTTATTCACAGTCCAACTCTCACATCCATATATGACCACTGGAAAAACCATAGCCTTGACTAGACAGACCTTTTCCATTTAGTCACATTTCAATAAACATTGCAATACATAATTCTTACTAAATGCTTTATTTTCTATATCAATCTAAGCACTGATAAAACTACTATATTTCTAGTTATCAATGTATATTTTAATCAAAAACATTAAGTATAATTGACTAACATATTGTCTTAAATTTTTAATAAAATATATGATGTATTTACATCTGAAGAAAGAGTTCAATGAAAGATTATCAGTAGAATGATATGTCTTTTACTACCATGATGCTAAACTTGGATTTTTTTTTAATAAAGCACTACAGGAAATTCTGGCTTAAAGTCAATACTCTAAGAATAGCCTTAGGCATGGTCACTTAACCTACTCTATAATCTTATGATTTTGCCAGATAAATTGAATGTACCTTTGAACGTAATTGTATTTATTAATTGACTAGAATGGTGGGTGGAGCTGTACAACTGAAATAGAATGGATTTCCAAGTCAAATTCCTGGACTTCAATTCACACTCTTCCACAATTAGCATTGTCACTGTTAGCAGACAATTTTAAGTTACATAATCAATCAGGGTCAGTTTAATCATCTGTAAAATGAGCATAATCAGGTGTGTCTTGACACCTTTCTGAGTGTATGGGTATCTCACTACCCATATACTTCTAAAATCGGTTTGGACTAAGAGACCTTCTAAAGTTTTCTAGTGTTCAAATGTTCATACTTTCATTTTAGTTGTTTATTTACCCACTGGATTCTTAGTGTCTTAAAGGTTGAGATGGATGTCTTCTTTAAAGATTATCATCAGTATCTAGCATGTGGTCTAGCCTCCAATAGACGCTTGTTAAATATTTGTTGAATAAATGGGTCATCACTGAATATTACTTTGCTGATTTATAGTGTGTGCTTTTGCATAGTTACTGTTAGAACTCAGTTATATGGAGAGAAGCTGTTTTAAAAGATACAAGACACAATATCCTATTCTCTCTGTTGATTTTTGTTTTAGTTTATTTCCTTTTTCTGTATCTAATCATGAATTGAGTCTAATATCTAAGTAACTCTTTTTATAGCCTATGCATAATTACTTCTTATGACTTCCCTGTAGCTCAAATGGTAAACAATCTGCCTGCAATGCAGGAGACCAGGTTTCGATCCCTGGGTTGGGAAGCTCCTCTGGAGAAAGAAAAGGAAAGAAAGTGAAGTCGCTCAGTCGTGTCCGACTCGCTGCGACACCATGGACTGCAGCCCACCAGGCTCCTCTGTCCATGGGATTCTCCAGGCAAGAATACTGGAGTGGGTTGCCATTTCCTTCTCCAGGGGATCATCCTGACCCAGGGATCGAACCCAAGTCTCCCACATTGCAGCCAGATGCTTTAACCTCGGAGCCACCAGGGAAGCCTAGAGAAGGGAGTGGCAATCCATTCCAGTATTCTTGCATGGAGACTCCCATGGACAGAGGAACCTGGTGGGCTACAGTCTGTGGGGTTGCAAGGAGTCAGACATGACTGAGCGACTAACACACACATACATAATTACAATGATGACTTTGATGAAACATTTTTAATATTTCTGATGTAATTGTTGCTGTCTTTTTGTGGTTAATATTTCTGATGCATCCTCAATATTAATATATTGATTCAGCATTCATAGTGTTTGTGAAGTCTAATTTATTTTCCCAATCTGGCCTACAGAGACTTATATTTGGAACTAACAAGGTAAATCTTACACAGATTTGTATAAAGTGGAACAAAATAAATATTCAAAAGACTTCTAAAATCACATAAAAACCCCTTTCCAGTTAAAACTGACACCTCATTACTCTTAAATTTTGGATACTTGAGTGGAATGTCAGTTTTGGTTATAAAATTAACTCACTAGTGCCAGCCACTGTTATCATCTTGTCCTAACTCAGAAGAAAGCAAGAAGGATGGAAGAAATCTTTTGAATTTAGAAGTGGTTTGGTGAGATTAACCAAACAATAACAAAGCAATAACATTCAACAAACATAAAGAACATTAAAAAGCTATGTTTTATTCCAGAGTATATCTTTGAGGAAATGTATAATTGAATTTTCAAAATCATGCCCAATTTCTCTACACTGCTTTATTTCCAGTCCTATTTTGTCTGTTTTGTGCAATACTTTATGAAAGAAAAACTACCAGCCATTTCAAACAGACTCCTGCAGATATGCCCTGCTATATGGCAGCATGAGGCAATGCCTTCTCGAAAGCATACTGTCTGTAAATTGATCAGTGCATCTTTCATCTTTAGGATTGTGCCCACAGAGCACTGTAGCAAAGACTTAATTGTTTCCAAAGTCTCACAAGCAATCCAGAGGGGATTCTCCAAGTATCTTAGCAGCAAGTGTCCTTAAACTTCAACTAATACTATTGGGAGTTCCATGTTTAAAAACCTGAGTGAGTGCTTTCAAATGATTTGCCCTTTGTCAACACTGTTAAACTTACTACTATTTTAAGAATATATGTGTGTTTAAGAAATAAGGAAAAATAAGCCAGCTCATTTCCTTAGATTTAAGAAAAGAAATAGTCCCCAAATTCTTTTGTATCTACTTTGGTAACAACAAATTCACATACATTACTTTGGAATCAAGAGAGGTAATGATTTAGATGCTGCTCTGAGGGATTAATAACTGTGACAACTTATTACACAGATTTTAAAAGAATAGACTTTGTACATGGAAGAGGTTTTAGAAGTCAATTGTCTCAGTTTACAGAGAAGGGCACTGAGACCCACTGGCATTGAATAGTTTCCAAAGCTCATAGAGATAATAATGGAAGGAGTTAAGTAGACCCAAGTTTAAAATTTGTTTCTTTCCTAGTTGGAGGACTTCTCAGAGCCTCCTTTCTTCAGCCAGCTGAGGTGAGTTGACCACCTTCTGAGGATGTTATGCTTCAAGCTGAGTTCTCATTACAAGTGAAATATTCAACTTATTAGTCCTTGCCCTTTCTGCTTTACTTTTTGTCTGGAGTTCCTTCAATTATAACACATTTGCTAGAATTAGTTCAGTGTTTGGATTAGATATTGTCATAATTCAGATTTATAATTGAGGTTAAACTTTTGGAAATGTTTGTATTAAACTAGGAAGAAAGCTATGCTGGGAAAGATTCAATGGCATAGTGTATAGAAGAGACCCAGGGACTACTTCATAGGGACTTAAACTGGTATGTTTTTCAGATTCTCTCTATGTCAACTTTCTGTCTGTTGGAAATCAATTATTTGATGTTTCTAACAATGGTTAATTCAATGTTTTGGCCAATTATATTGCCATAGTAAATTGCTGTTAGTAAGAGCCATATAGGTTCTAGACAACTTCTATGGAGATTAATAATGGAAACAGAGAGCAGACCTAAGATTACTTAAGATCTCTGTGAAAGTGCTCTTTTTCAGTCATGTGGCTTCTCAGGTGGCTCAGTGGTAAAAACTCCGCTTGCCAATGCAGTAGACCCCGGAGACGTGGATTCGATCCATGGGTTGGGAAGATCCCCTGAGGAGGAAATGGCAACCCACTCCAGTATGCTTGCCTAGAAAATCTTATGGACATGTGGTCACAAAGAGTCAAACATGACTGACTAAGTGACTGACCACATATTGGAAATAGTTAATTCTCTTGTAAATATTATTGATCACTTTCAGTTTAAACTTTTTCAAATAAGTCAAGTACAGGTAGACAGTTAAAAAACTGACTGTGACAGAGACAAGACAAAATGATTGATCTGTAATTTTTTTTTCCTAGAGCTGGTGGGCTGATGGCAGTAGCAAAAGAGCAAGAAAATTTTAGAGGTAAAAATAAGTGGAGAAAAAAAAAATAATAATAAATGGAGAGTCTTCCCAGTTTCCAAATGACTTCCAAAGACTCTTTACTAATTGCTTCTGAATGCTAGGTAAGATTTAGGTATAGTTAAGAGATAGGGATTAGGTTTAGCACTAGAAACATCTAAATCCAAGTTAAAAAGGATTTAAAGTATGTACTTCATCTTATACTATATTGTTGTTTAGTTGTGTGTGTGTGTGTGTGTGTTTAGTCAGCGAAAGAGTTAGTAGGACATGTATTTCTAGTGGGCCTCCAAAATGTTATTTTATTATAACTGTATTTTAAGTATACACCTGAAACTAACACAACATTGTAAATCAATTATACTTTAATTTTAAAACAGTGTATCTTAAAAAAAGTTCCTTTTCTATGAAGATATGTTAAACCTCTTATCAAATATGGATTCATTATTGGGAAAGCAATTATCAGTGGATCTTATTTTAAATGTATTCTCTTTTTGTTAGCTTTCTTATTCTTTCTCAGTCAGAGAGACTACCCCAAAATATTATTAAATTCAGAAGCTAAATTTAAGTTTATTTGCCCTGTCCCAAGACTGAAGGACTAATTAGTAATGAATGGACTTCATATTGTTTAAGTATTTATTAACTTTCAATAATCTTCATGAGTTTGAGTTTTATTGATTATATTTGCATTGTTCTAAGTGTTAGATTCTCAATAAGAGGAAACTTCCAAATACAGAGTGAATTTCCTTGGTATGGATGATATATAAACATAAATGAAAGACTTAACCTTAGAATTTGAGATGGAAATTTATATTTAATTCACTAAAAATGATTTATTGATCAAGATATTATGAATTTAAAATAAATGAACTATAGCTAAACATAACTTTTAAAGAAATAGTTAACCTTTTTTTTGTTTGCATACAAATAAGTATTAAAAAGTGAACTGAAAAACAGAATCAAAGAATAGAATAAATGATCAGATCAGATCAGTCACTCAGTCACGTCCGACTCTTTGCAACCCCATGAATTGTAGCACGCCAGGCCTCCCTGTCCATCACCAATCTCAGTGAAAATATTGGGTCAAATATCTTTCTTCTTAAGACAGAATTACAAAATGAGAAAAAACAATTAGTGTATATAAAAATGCCCTCTTTAAAGAAGAAAAACTCTTTAAAGTCCTTTGAGAGCATTCTAATAATACAAAGAATTAAGGTGACTGCTTTAGTACTCACCCACAGGCTGTATTAGAGATGGACCGAGATAAAATATCTGTATCATAAACTTTGAATGTAGCAAGGACTCCCTTGCAAGCTGCCATCTTAGGTATGATATATAATAGAATCCACACTACTGATTGTGAGATCATGCAACCTTGTTCTTCTATATAAGTGGATTTTTAACTTCTTTCTGGACACCAGATTGAGTGGGTAGATACCAAATGAGTAGAAACTCCTATAATTGTGACTATTCCTTAGAGAGTTCGCTTGAAGAAGCAGGCACTTATGTAAGGATTGGCTTATAAAAACTCTAAATTTGTTCCCAGCCACCTTTATGGAGATAGACATTACTTATTTTCTTAAGAGACTGGTCATCTTGCCAAGTCCTGTATTGGAAGAGACATAGAGATAAACCTTGAATGATAATGTTCAAAAGTTTAAGGGACGTTGCTACTGCATTAAGTTTATATTACTCTATCAGACTTTGTGTCTTACCAGGGCAATTGTATTATCTTTCATTTAAGAATGATAGTGTTATGTTGTACCATAAAGCAAATTTGATTATTTTTTGGAGATCATATCACAAATATCAAACAATTTTGTCCAGTTGTTTAGAATTGGCAAATGAAAGTTACTAATCATGCTATTTGATAATGTACAATACATGTCTTTGTCAGTAATATAAATTAATTTTATTAAGTAGTGTCTTGTTGAGATCACATTATTAATAAATATGCCCAAGCCACCTCTTTTCCCTTCATGTAATGCTGATAAATACAGTTGCTCTCCTTAGCAATGGCATCACAATTGCTTTCATTCCCTGAGGCACTGCTTCATTCTGGATTTCATTTTGGCTAGATAAAGATAGACTAAAGGATTTTAATAACAAAGTGATGCCATGGAGTCATCACTATAAATTCATGTACCATATAAATAAGGAAGAAAAGTAATAAATCAATTGTTATTAAAGGAAAGAATAAGACTGATACAAATTTTAAGTCTATAAATCCATTTATGCACACTAACATTAAATACATAAAAGATATATCTGCCTAGTTAATGGAAGGAAATAATTTTAATTATTATAAACATATATATGATATATATAAACATGCTTATTATAAATATCTCTATATAAAATATCCTTTAAAAAAGGAGAAAAAGCATCTAATGTAAATGTATTTAAGTATATACCAAAATCCATAGATGATTATTCTTATCACATGATTAAAAAACATCACCTTAGTCATGGAACTTCCAGGACATCTTGAGATGAAAGAGTGAGATCACAGTGGTACTCTTTGACTGATTTAAAACTAATAATATCTGGCATATTAAATATCTTAGTTGAAATGCTAGCATCATATACAAATCTTATGTCATGTTTGGTTAATATTTTATAGAGCAAAGTGCACAGAAAATAGCTTTGAAAATAAAATTTCTGCTTTAATTTTTCTGGAGAACATAATTGTTTAAAGCTAAATAAAATGTATTTGTTTTACTAAACATACTAAAGATATAAGCATGCATTTACAAAATGCATATAAAATGGATATACCATCAGATCCCTTGGAGGAGGAAATGGCAACCCACTCCACTATTCTTGCATAGGAAATCACATGGACAGAAGAGCCTGGCTACCATCACAGTGTCATCAAAAGTCAAAGATATCTGTGCTGGTGTACAAAGGTGAATGTGTGCTTAAATACTAGTAATGTGAAGACTTAACCTAGTTTTCTGGTCTTTTAACTGGGTCACTGGAGGCTTGCATACTTTGGATTAAGTTTCATAGTTTTTATTTGGTCTAAAAAAATCCCTGTGCTTAACAGAAATTTCATAGACAGATAAGTCTAAAAATGGGAAATTAATAAAAGAGAATTAATCATAGCATTTCAATAAATCATTGATATATCCTAGCCTAGAATAGTTTTTCCTGTTCCAATACATACGTCACAAGTTATTATCACCAGTGTACATGAAAATATAATATATAAATAAGGCTTATCTAGAAAAAGTAGTAACTTTTTATAATTTAATATATATTTGAAAGTGTACTATATAATTAACAATAACATCTTGTGCACATTTGTACTTATGTACTAAAGAAATGGGTTAAAATATCATTCCGTGGTTATCCAGATGGAGAATAAATGGGCAAGTATGAAAAAAAAATAATTTACAATTTGTATGTTTTCTAGTACAATAGTTAGCAATGATGATTTTAAAAATTATTACTATTATAGTAATGACCTTACAAATATTGAGTTAAAGCATGAAAATGAAAACTGTGCTAAGTTCTGAAGTGGTGGATTTATCTTTGAGGTAAAGTTGCAGATTAGGTGTTTAGTTCGAAAGTTGGGTGGATCTAAATGACACTGCATTTCCAAGTAGAAAAAATTGACAGTATCTGACCAAGCAATTCATCACATAGAGCACAACTGCAACATATAGAGTAGCTATAGTAGATTTTGGTTTCCTATAAGTATGAATGATTCTGAATAGTTTGTGAATTAAATTGAAATTAAATTATTTTTAAGAAGTAATTATTTTGGAAAAGGATGAATAAATGCTTTCTTTGAATTCTTCAGAATTTGTTAAATTTAAAAGCACACTGATCATTTACAGAATTTATGTTCTTTAATCTATAAATAAGTACTTGTACAGTGGACTCTGGAACGATGATGTCCAGTCTGGCAATTACCATTTGAATCTTAACCTTGTGTGTGCCTCTATGCTGCTGCTGCTGCTGCTAAGTCGCTTCAGTCCTGTCTGACTCTGTGCAACCCCATAGACGGCAGCCCAACAGGCTCCCCCGTCCCTGGGATTCTCCAGGCAAGAACACTGGAGTGGGTTGCCATTTCCTTCTCCAATGCAGGAAAGTGAAAAGTGAAAGTGAAGTCACTCAGTCGTGTCTGACTCTTAGCGACCCCATGGACTGCAGCCCACCAGGCTCCTCCATCCATGGGATTTTCCAGGCAAGAGTACTGGAGTGGGGTGCCATTGCCTTCTCCGGCCTCTATGCTGCCCTCTTTCAAATCTAAGTCTGTGAAATGGGAGGAAGAACACCATTTTGTTCTTAATTTCTTTGAGCATGAAGTTAACAATATAAATATTTATAATTTTTAAAGAAAAATAAACACTGTAATTATTCTATTTTCCCCATTTTTGTTATGTTATGGTTAAAAATCAAACATGAGAAGCTTACATCTTCTCTGGTGGCTCAGATGGTAGAGAATCTGCCTGCAATGCAAGAGACCTGGGTTTGATCCCTGGGTGGGGAAGATCCCCTGGAGAAGGAAATGGCAACCCACTCCAGTATTCTTGCCTGGAGAACTTCATGGACAGAGGAGCCTGGCAGGCTACAGTCCATGAAACAGCGAATAGTCAGACATGACTGAGTGACTTACACTTCACTACATCTCATTTTTTAGGAAAAGGGTCTTTGACATGATACTAATCAAATAGTACAGTGCCTATTATGGTTAGGAGGTCACTTTTATCCCAGAATCCCATCATGATGATGTTTCATCTTCTGTAACCAATTGCCTACACTAGAAATCAATGATGTTGGTTGTTCATTCAGTAATAGTGTTTTCAGTACTTGGTTTGTAGCATATATAGTGTAGGAGCTAGGGATTTCATAGTATAAAAAATAGCTTCAGGAAGCTGCTGTCACAAGCTTACATTCTAGTGATGAGAGATGCATAATAAATAAAAAATAATAATAGTACCAATCTGTCTTAATGTAATTAACAAATAATACCTGATATTAGCAGGAGGAGGAGGAAAAACAGGAGGAGTAGTGGTGATAGGCTCCTATGGAAATAAATGATACTTATTTTTGGATCATTTTGTTTCTATTCATTATGTCTGAAATTCAAACCTCATTTGTAAACTTTGTGCATTGATAATATGTTTTGAACAATTTCATATGGCTGCTTCACTGACACCTCAACAAATATACAAAACAATAATCTTTGTCATCTTCAGATGATTTTAATGTAAAAAAATGATCTTTAAAAAATTATCTGTGTTCAAATCAGTTACTTATATATTATATCAAGATAAAATAGACATTTTTAAACACTTTAACACTACTTGTCTATAGTGATATGATAGTGATGGCTATGTATTAATATTTTCTTTCACTATTCTCTATTTTATGCCTTAATACAACTAGAATCTACTAAAATCTTGTTACTCTAAGTCTTCCCTTCAATGTATCTTTTTCAGGACAAATTAATATGAAACAAAACACCTACATTTTGTGTGTAATAATTCTGTACATATTGAGAGATGAGTTAAGCAAATAAATGTGCTTTCTATCTTTAGCCTCTATAATTGTGGTTATAGCTTAAATCTTATGTTTCCTCTTAAAAGTTATTAAAACATGCAGATATTCTTTTCCCACATTAATTGGAGCCCTGCCCGCATTTTCCAGTACATAGTTGACTACCCTGAAAGTTAAATAACTCTAATTATTAAGATTCAAAACATTACATGTATCAGTGAAGGCAATTAAGGTGATTTGAATATTATTAAATGAAAATGAACTATTTCTGTTTCAAAAACCCAAATAGATATGCTTAGGGAATTTTACATTGTTAAGTTGCCTCAAAAATAATTGGACAATTCAATATAATAAAGTAAATGCAATAAATAATTTTAATTCATAACAATAAGTAACATGCTTATTTGCATGATTAGGGTAAAGAATGCTTTGTACAAATACTAAACAGAGACTAATGGGGAAACCTAGATTATTATACTTCTAAACACATTACTGTGATTAACTGTGGCATAATTCCACTGTAGCTTCCTGTGCAAGAGTTCTTAAGCCTCTCCCATTTACTGTGTGAGGAAATGGCCATATATCACACCAGAGAAACTGCATAGGACTTCCACAGGATGTCACACTCAGTGGCATAATATAGAGTTTGGTTGGAAATACAGAAATGGAAAACTACCTAAGCAGTCAGTGCATCAGCAAAGTTTTTTTTTTATTGGTTTTCTATAACTCAACTGTTTTTCTTCACTAGCTGTGTTTTCTCCTTAGCCCTTTAGAAAGACCTCAAGTACCTAATGGCTATTCTATTACAAGGACATAGGGAGAAGTGCAGGGTCAGAGGAGAATTAGTACCAGTGACAGTGGACCATTGAACAGTGAAACTGACCTTCTGGACACTTAACAAAGAAAAATAGTAGTTCACATGTGATGAAATCTTGATGAGACTAAAAGCAAATATGGAAAATTTCATACAAACTTGCTATTAGAAGAAATATGACAGGATCTGATCAGAATAAAGTGGTTTCTACTGTGAATAATATGGCCTTAAAAACATTCTAACACTAATCAAAAGTATTTCTACAAAAGAAATTAAATGAGACTATACGCAGATACTATAAAAGCTGAAATGCAGTTGTGAAACTTTTTTAACTATTTTAAGCAGTTGGAGGTTTTGGTATATTTCTTAATAGTTTCTTCCTCAGTATTGTTTCCTTTCCATTGTGACAACACCCCAGCTCAAGGAATCTTTTAGGGTCAAATCCCTATCATCTTTTCCTGACCACCTGGCCCTGGTCTGATATCTTAAAAACATCTGTCTACTGTTTGTTGATCCTACCTGTAGGCCAGCCTATCATATAGACCACCTTGCTTGTCCTGTCTCCCTTGGCACTCTTTCTGGGGTCATCCTCCTCACTCTGAAATTTAAAGGTTAGTGATATTCTCTGAGCCCACCTCTTTCTCAAGGTCTCAGTCTAAGGTTCACATTCTGAACTCCTGTGTGTATGTGTGTGTGTGTGTGTGTGTGTGTGTGTGTGTGTGTGTATATAATTCAGAAGATAATGACAGATACCTTTGTTCAGCTGCATAGCAGACATCAATGTAGGAAACAAAGATTTGGTTTCTCAGTTTTCTGAAAGTGGTTGCAAAATGAACTTCTCTCCTATGAATTTTTACCTTTGAGGACATCTTTCCCATGGTAATCTTAGACATATATGTAAAAGGTTGCTCTGTTTTTCGCCTACACAGAATCTAAAATTTGGATCTTAATTATTACAAGATATGTTTTAAACTTCCAAAAGTTTATTTAAATTTTAAATGGAAAAAAAAAAAAAAACAGATGTAAACTGAATAGGAGTTTTCTCATTTTTTTAAAAAAACCTACTACTTTGATGTCTGTCCTTTGCAGATAGTAGGCATAGAAATGTATTAAGAAGAGAAAATAAAAAGTCACAGCCACACCTGTGACTCATACCACTGAGAGAGACCATTTAACCTCCCTAATGACTGATATAAAAAACAACAATCAGACTGATTTTAAAATGTCATTGAGGGCCTTTAGCCAGATATTTGAGAATAAAAATGAATTATGCACTATTTACAGGCTCTTTTTCATTACTACTTAATGAGTCTTCACTCTTAGCCATGGCACACTAGTAAGTGACATTTGAGAACTTAAAATGTATCAGTTCCTTCAAAAAAAATACTCTCCCTAAGCTAAAACCCTCTATTGAGTTTCTAAAGGAATCAAAATAATTATCTTTAGATTTCTAAATTAGAAATATTTCTCCTCTGAATTCACAAATATGCTATGTGCCACCTTTCTTTAAAATTCAGTGTTGATCAAAATTATTAGATGAATGTACAGTTAAACCTATTAGTCTAGATTGGAATCCAAAATTTTTTTAGGGGTCTAGTATAATGAGTTTGATCAAATTTGGGATTAAAAATTTTTTTTTAAACCCTAAAGTTTTTATGTACTTTTTATGACTTGTAGAATTACTTTCGGAGAAGGCAATGGCACTCCACTCCAGTACTCCTGACTGAAAACTCCCATGGACGGAGGAGCCTGGTAGGCTGCAGTCCAAGGGGTCGCTGAGGGTCGGACATGACTGAGAGACTTCACTTTCATACATTGGAGAAGGAAATGGCAACCCACTCCAGTGTTCTTGCCTGGAGAATCCCAGGGACGGGAAAGCCTGGTGGGCTGCCGTCTGTGGGGTCACACAGAGTCAGACATGACTGAAGTGACTTAGCAGCAGCAGCAGCAGAATTACTTTATTTTTTTATACCATTAACAAGCTTTCACACTAGGCAGTAAATCCACTATATATTTAAAAATATGGATTAATTCCTTTAAGATTGTAGGATTCATGTATGTTTCTCTTCCTTTTGTATATATATTAAATATAAAGTTACAGGTCTTATTTGTTACTAGCTTTAAAGAGCACCTCTCAAACTAGGTTTATAACTATAGAAAGGACTTGAGATATTTTAAACTAGTATTTTAGGCTTCACCACTTGCAGGGGAAAATGGTTAGGACAAAGCAGTTGAGGGATTTATCAAGGGACGAGTGTTCTTGTGATTTTAAATCCAATGTAGAACATTGCCTTCTTGTCCTGGATTATTTGACCTTTGTGTTATATTGAGTTTAGTTTTTACTAGGTATACGTGTTAGGGCATGGAAGGGCAGGGGAAATCATGCTCTTCCATTTACTCGTGTTTTTGAAGTAGAAAAAAAAGGCAGTATTACTTTGAGTTATAAAATACAGAAAGAGATGTCTATACTTAAAATCTGAACAGAGATTTACTCAAATATTATTTTATCAACTATGATATTAAAAAGAGAATCAGTCCAGTAGGGCATCATTGCAGATGATACCTGTAAAATGGCATCAGAATCAGTGCTTAAAGGACATAGTGTTTGGACTCATAGCATTTAAAGTCAACTAATTCTTCCCAGCTTACTAAATTCTTATATTGGCTAGTCACTCAATATTTATAGGCCTCAATTTTCTCAATTCTGAAATGGATACAATAATCTAATTAGAGAGTACAGAACTAAACCCTTACACTTATGGTCAGTTGATTTGATAAGGATGGGAATATAATTCAATGGGGAAAACAATAGCCTTTCCAACAAATGATAATAAAATAACTGGATATCCACATGCAAAAGAATGAAGTTGGGTGCCTACCTGAAATTATATATCAAATGTACTAAAAATGAATTTAAAATGTGAAGGTAAGAGCTACAACTATAAAACTCTTGCCAGAAAGTGAAATGAAGTTGCTCAGTCGTGTCAGACTCTTTGCGACCCCATGGACTGTAGCCTACCAGGTTCCACCATCCGTGGGATTTTCTAGGCAAGAATACTGGAGTGGGTTGCCATTTCCTTCTCCAGTAGATCTTCCCGACCCAGGGACTGAACCCGGGTCTCCCACATGGTAGGCATTGTAGGCAGACGCTTTTACCCTCTGAGCCACCAGGGAAGATCAGAAAACATAGTAGTAAATCCTCAGGACCTTAGGCTAGGTAATAGTTCCTTACATGTGGCATCAAGAATAAAAACATCCAAATTTAAAATTTAAAATGACTATAACAAATATGATGAACAATAACAAATATTAGTAACGATGTAGAGAAATTAGAATTCTCATCCATTGCTAGTAGAAATGTAAAATGATGTAGCTGTGTGAAATATAAGGCAGTGGCCATTACTCAAATAAGTAAACAGCTACCATGTGACCTAGCAATTCTACTGGATATAAGAGCTTAACTCATAGGTTCCCATAAAAATGTATACATGGATGTTCTTAGCAGCATCAGTGATAATAGCCAAAATGTGTAAACAACTCAAATGTCCATTAATTGATAAAGAGATAAACAAACATGATAAATGCATAGAATGGGACATTATTTAGCTAAAACAAGGAAATATTGACTGATATACTACAATATGGTTGAATCTTGAAATATTTTACTAAGTGAAAGAAGCCAGACACTAAAACCACATAAACTGAGATTTCATATATATAAAATGTTTAAAATAGGCAAATCCCTAAAGTTGGAAAATAGATTACTAGTTGCCAGGGCTAGAGTGAGGGGGAATAAGGAGTTAATGCTAAAGGATAATATGTTTATTTTTATAATTATGAAAATATGATGATAGGTGTGAATATTCTGAAAAACATTCAATTTTACATTCAAAATGGTGACTTCTGTGATATTTAAATTATATCTGAATAAATATGAAAAATAACATTACCTAAATGTGTTGTTGTTAGAATAAAATAAGATCCTGTATATAAAGGGAAGTATGAAGTACTGTACCTAGTAAGTAGTACGCATACATTAATGATGGCAATAATGAATAAAACTTGAACTGAGGCACATAAATAAAAAACACATTAGGATCTAAACTAAAGCCTAAACATACCATTACCTTAGTCATTCCTGTCCAAGGGCTTCCAAAGTGTCCTATTGAGGGAAAATGATAGGCAATACCAGAATCAGGCCATCTGTATGCCTGGAGACTATTTTTAGGTATTCCTTATATATTTTACTAAACCATGTATGCTCTCTTTCCTGATGTAGGCTCTTTCTTTTTTTTTTTTCCCTTTCTCCCTCCCTTCTCCCCTCCCTCCCTCTCTCTTTCTCTCTCTCTCTCTTTCTTTCATGTTTTATTCATGAAAGATATTTGTCTTTAAGAAGTTAGCCAGCTTTCATAATCAGGATCCTTGAGTCCTGGTTCAAGCAGTTACTTAACTTCTTTGGTCTTACCTTCCTTATGTGTAAACTGAGGATGGTGATTCATACATCTCATTGTTGTTTTAAGGGGATGTGACATCATGCACTCAAAGCAATTGTATAGTGTTTGTTGCAGGGTAGCTGCTTAATAAATAGAAATATTGTCATTATTATTACTTCTACAAAGTTTTTTCAAAGGGACTCTATTCCCATTTGAATGCATGTTCTCTTGTTCATGAACTATTCAGGATATTTTATTTTGGAACTAATTGTAGAACTCAAGAGAATACCAAAAGATCGTGTATTCTGGGCTCTCTATAGTCCAATTTAGTTCCTTTTCTAGTCAGAGATAATTCAGAATTAAAAATGATAGAGTAAGTTGGCTAATTTCTACTCTGGGAGAGTGGCAAAATGAAGTCTAGATTATGGCACTCTCAGACTATTCAGACATGTGCTTGTGATTCTGAAGGCATGTAGACATGTGGTCGTTCAAACAATTTGAGCTCCCCTGGCTTGCTTTGCTATTTTCTACTGCACCAAGATTGCAGCAACAAAGGGCAGGTGACCACGACTCCCAGTAGGGGAGCAGTTAACTGCAGAGATTCCACATTAGAAGGTTTATTTCCACCTGACTTTCCAAGAGAATATATATTTCTTATCCTGAGGTAACAAAGAGAAGCTATAGAATACAATACTGGAAAGCAAGAACCATAGAAGTTTTTTTTTTTTTTTTTTTTAATGGTTATTTAAAAAAATCCTAGTACAAGGAATGAACTAGATACATGCTTCTATTAAAACTTCATGTGTGGGATGAAGAATAAAGAAACAGCGAAAAAAAATACTTGAATTTTTAAAAAGGTATTAATCTTTTAGATCACTAAGTCAATATATTGCACCTCAAATGGCATCTTGTGTTAGTCAGCTTCCCAGGTGGCTCAGTGGTAAAGAATCTGCCTGCCAATGCAGGAGACATAGATTCGATAGCTGGGTGAGAAAGATCCTCTGTGGGGAGGAGGAAGTTGCAAGCTGCTCCAGTATTCTTGCCTGGCAAATCCCATGGACAGAGGAGCTTGGCAGGCTACAATCCATGGGGTCACAAAGAGTTGGACACGACCAGTGACTGAACGCATGCACACACACACATATGCGTGTACACACTAAACAACCAAGTGACAAGAGGAGTAGACACAGTCTCTACTCTCTGTTCTCATTCTCACTGGTTTGCATCACTCTCTTCCCTATTTCAGAAACTTAGGAAGTATAGTAAGTGCATGCATGCATGCTCAGTTGCTTCAGTCGTGTCTAACTCTGTGCGATCCCGTGGACTGCAGCCCACCAGGCTCTTCTGTCCATGGAATTCTTCAGGCAAGAATACTGGAATGGATTGCTGTGCTGTTCTCCAGGGAAGTGTAGTAAGTATACAAATATAAGTGTTATAAATACCCCTCACATAGTTTTATATTTGATTTATTGTCACTAAAGATATTTTTGTCTGTTTAAGGCAAGTTTGGGAGTGGGTGAGTGGTTTTAAAAGTGTAGTATGCCTTGTACCTTGTGCCAAGGGCTTCCCTTGTAGCTCAGTCAGTAAAGAATCTGCCTGCAGTGCAGGAGACCTGGGTTTGATCCCTGGGTTGGGAAGATTCCCTGGAGAAGAAATGGCAACCCACTCCAGTATCCTTGCCTGGAAAATCTCATGGACAGAGGAGCCTGGTGAGCTGCAGTCCATGGGGTCTCAAAGAGTCGGACACGACTGAGCGACTAACACTTATGCCTTGTACTACCTCTGATACCATTTTAGAAGTTGACTGATGTTAAAGAGTTACAGTGAGTCTTCCATCCAAAATAAATAACTTACCTGATTAGGTATGAAGAACTAAGGACTACTAATTTATTTGTCCCACCCCCAATTCCTGCTTCCATCTCTCCCTTCCTTTCCTCATTTCTTTTTTTCTTTTTGCCCCATAAGTCTTGACTAAATACATAGTCTACACAGGCTGCATGTGTACCAAGTTGCTTCAGTTGTGTCTGACTCTTTGTGGAGTGAACTGTAGCTAGCCAGGCTTCTCTGTCCCTGGGATTCTCCTGGCAAGAATACGGAAGTGGGTAGCCATTTCCTTCTTTTGAGGGGATCTTCCCAACCCAGGATATAAACTGCATCTCTTTTGTGTTTCCTGCATTGGCAGGCTGAGAAAGCAATGGCACCCCAACCCAGTACTCTTGCCTGGAAAATCCCATGGACAGAGGAGCCTGGAAGGCTGCAGTCCATGGCGTCGCTGAGGGTTGGACACGACTGAGCGAATTCACTTTCACTTTTCACCTTCATGCATTGGAGAAGGAAACGGCAACCCACTCCAGTGTTCTTGCCTGGAGAATCCCAGGGACGGTAGAGCCTGGTGGGCTGCCGTCTATGGGGTCGCACAGAGTCGGATATGACTGAAGCGACTTAGCAGCAGCAGCAGCAGCATTGGCAGGCATGTTCTTTACCACTAGCGCCACCTGGCTATTTCAGTGTAATCTGAGTCCATAAAGACGGGCACTATATAAACAGTAATCAGTCTCATGGAATACGTCTGTTAATATCATGGAAGAAAAATGCAATATAAACCCTTAGTCTTGCATTCTTAGATTATCACTACTAAAGTACACACTAACATTTTCATTTACCAATCTTTTTAGGCATGAATAATAATCATAATTCTCAAAAGAGGACATGTTTAGCCAGTTTTAAATTTAGGAAATTTCCCTGGACTAGTGTAAGCCTTTTTGGTAAAGTTTTCAACACCTTTTGTTCCTTTGTGTATAATTAGCAACTCCTTTGAAAGCTTGCAAACATTAGAGTTCAGGCCTGTCATAAGGACTATTAATGGTTGATAGTCATTTCCCAGTAGTGCATAAGTGAAAAAGCTGTCGTCTTTTGATATAGAAACTTCTTCACAAGATTTAATTAGCATTTTAAGTATAAATCTTTTCAACTAAGTCTTCTACCTGCTTATTAAAAGCATTCCTATATTTCAATCATTTTGTACTTTAAAGATATTTCTGTAAAAAACATTTACATGTTTTCATGCTGAATGTAAAGACTCATATTTTGTTACAAAAAATATCATTGTAATCCAAGATCAGATAAAAAAGTTTAAAGTAGAGCATATACTATTTTACCAGCTATTTGGATAAATCATAATAATGCTAATGTGTACAATCAAGGAAAAATATTTCCCTACAATATTGAGTACTTCTCTAGTGTTTCTCTGCATATTAAAAAATTGTGTTCAGTATGATTAATTTATGGCTTGTGAGCCATTTTCTAGGAAGTTTGAATATTTCATTGCACTTTTCAGCTTTTACGTATAAACTACATGTTCTTTTTTATTCATCCAGATCCTCTTACTTTATACTTACATTGCTAATTTTGTGTGTTACCACAAAAACTTAAAAAAGAGCTAATGTGAAATTTTTTTCCTTGTAATAAAAAATCTTTAAATTGAAACAAGTAGAAATCTGCAGGAAACATTGCTGTGTGAGTCAGGTCTTCAGGGAGAATTGCAAGCTGGCATTCTGCCCACTTGTGCAGGGTTTCTTAATTTGTTCTACTATAAAAATAATGTGATGTTCTCCCTAGCCATAAGTACCTCACTGGTTTGAAATGCAGGAAGTGTAATTAGACTTGAAGCTGAAAAGGAAGGTACCTTGGAGAGTCCTGGCTCTTATTAGCATTAGAGCTGGGGACAAACAGATGCCACAGACTATTTGAGGGCTGTTTCTTGGATGATGCTAATTGTTTACTGTGCTCATTATTCTGTGACATCCTTAGAATCACCCAGGTGGGGAGATGTTAGACTAATACTGCCTGTATCTGTGCTAAGACAAACTCACCTTTCCACTGTTTAACTCTATTTTGGCCTAGGCAGAGGGATTCAAAAACCATTCTGAATTTTATGAACACAATTAAGGAATCTCTTGACACTGGTCTTAGCTTGTACAAATGGGGCCTTCAGTACATTATTACAGATTCTTTCATGTTCCTAGTTCAAACACATAGAGAAAAATGTTTATAAGAAGAAATAATATCAAGGACAAGCCCAACCATTCTCTATGTGAATTTAAATCAATAACCAGACAACTGCTTTGATTCATTGGATGTGATTGCTTATTGACATGTCTTCCAGTCTCATTCTGAACAACCATTAAATACTTTTTCTTCAAGCTTAGATATCTTGTTTAATTTTTTTAAATGTAA
This sequence comes from Bubalus kerabau, assembly GCF_029407905.1. NCBI lineage: Eukaryota > Metazoa > Chordata > Mammalia > Artiodactyla > Bovidae > Bubalus > Bubalus kerabau. Next base: position 73,731,023 of record NC_073629.1, read on the forward strand.
CTTTGTGTACTTGTTTTCTGAAAGTGGTGAATGTGATGTCTAGTTTTATCTCCCCACATGCCAACTACCAATTTTTACATACCATAGATACAGGTACAGAATAAGAAATTCAATCCTCTTATTGGGGAGGATAAGAGGCTTGTGCAGACTTCTTGTTGGGAAGAACTGGTTGTAGGGCAAACTGGGCCTTGTTCTGGTAGGCAGGGCCATGATCAGTAAATATTTAATCCAATTTTCTGCTGATATGTCTGGTTAAACCTCCTGGTAAAGGCCATGATATTGAGGGTAGACTGTGTTTCTCCTTACTCCATCCACAGCTGTCAAGTTCCTCCAGCTGGATGATTTTTAACATGGGTATGACCATTGCAAATAGATGGGGAAACAATGGAAACAGTGGCATAGTATATTTTTGGGGCTCCAAAATCACTGCAGATGGTGACTGCAGCCATGAAATTAAAAGATGGTTACTCTTTGGAAGTAAAGTTATGAACAACCTAGACAGCATATTAAAAGCAGAGACATACATTATTTTTCCAACAAAGATCCATCTAGTCAAGGCTATAGTTTTTCCAGTAGTCATGTATGGATGTGAGAGTTGGACTATAAAGAAAGCTGAGCACCAAAGAATTGATGCTTTTGAACTGTGGTGTTGGAGAAGACTTTTGAGAGTCCCTTGGACTGCAAGGAGATCCAACCAGTCCATCCTAAAGGAGATGAGTCCTGGGTGTTCATTGGAAGGACTGATGTTGAAGCTGAAACTCCAATACTTTGGCCACCTGATGCAAAGAACTGACTCATTGGAAAAGACCCTGATGCTGGGAAAGATTGAAGGTGGGAGGAGAAGGGGACGACAGAGGATGAGATGGTTGGATGGCATAACCGACTGGATGGACATGAGTTTGAGTAAACTCCAGGAGTTGGTGATGGACAGGGAAGACTTGCATGCTGCAGTCCATGGGGTCGCAAAGAGTTGGACATGACTGAGTGACTAAACTAAACAGTGACCAATTAGGGTATGAATTTAGACCATGGGTGAATTCATATGTGTAGGTGTTGTCCAGTAAAAAGAAATAATAGATGACTTGCAGAACTATGTTTTAACAATTTTCGTACAACTGTCTTCCAAGAAATTAAGCAAATTATAACTCTTGAAACAAAAGGAAGAACCAATGTTGTAGAAAGGAAGATATTAGCTGCTTATAAGCCAAGGTGGTAGAAACCATAGCGGATCAAAGTCAGTGTTAGGAAAGATATACGGTAAGAGGTAATGAATGGAATCACTTACAGGAGCCTTTAGGGGTCCCATGGGAAAACTGAGCCATTTTATTTCACTGATTTAACTAAAGCATAAAAGCAGAATATTATATTTGAGAACACACAAGAGTAATAATATCAAGGAGTGTAAAGAAAATCATTGAAATTAAGCCATTGTTAACTCTTCTGTTTATTCTTTTCAGAACTTTATCTCATTTAAATATATATTTTATTGGTTCTAATAATAATAGCAAACAGTTTTTGTTCTGTATGGTTTATCAAGTTAAGTAAATTTTAACTTAGAGGAATATCTCCTTTGTTTCACTGAAAATTATATTTTAATGAAATAACCTGTAATTATCACTATGCTAGACAAACTACATCTCTTCTGGGGAGTTTATTGAATGTGATTTCTGTTTTGAATTAGCTATCTGTGATACAACTGCTAGTTGAACAAAAAGATTAGCCCTTTTATTTTTCAATTTAGTTAATAAAAATTCCAAAATTAGCTAATGTCACAGTTTATCAAACAACAGTAGAAATATAATGTATATAACTGTTATATAGTAAACATGTATTACAATCTAGATAAAGTTATATAAATAATTTCATTACTGCATCTAATTTATATCATAAAATCAAGGTGGCAGTTTTATGTTCTGAATGGAATATAATTGAGGAGCTATATTTTTGTAATGAATAAATCCTACAGTAGTGGTATTGATGATATGCATTAATACATATAATTTACATTTATTGAAGTAATGTTCTATACATAGAAGAAACTGAGGCAAAGAAAGATTGAAGTTTCCAAGGACAAGCAGCAAAAACCTAAAATTATACATAAACTCACATATATTGAATTGAGTTAAACAGAAGTAAGGAGAAAGAAATGGCAACCCACTCCAGTACTCTTGCCTGGAAAATTCCATGGATGGACAGCCTAGTGGGCTGCAGTCCATGGGGTTGCAAAGAGTCGGACACAACTGAGAGACTTCACTTTCTTTCTATAGTTCCTTTTGGAGAAGGAAATGGCAACCCACTCCAGTGTTCTTGCCTGGAGAATCCCACGGGTGGAAAGGCCTGGTGGGCTGCCGTCTACGGGGTTGCAAAGAGTCAGACATGACTAAGGAGCTAACACACACAAACAAAAGTAAGCACTGTGGCATTTAACAAATGGTTGCAAAGCATCCGTTCAAGTACCTACCATACACTAGGTGTTTTACATAAATTTTCTTCAATCTTTATAACCTGGTGGAGTAGGTAACCATGGGTTTCAAATGAAATAACAGAGCTTCTGAAGGCAAAGGAAATATTCATAATCACATAGTAAATGTTAGTGAAAATTATTCCTGTAACCTCCTCTAGATCTAGGTTGAAACTGACTCTTTGGGAAGAACTCAACATGCTTTTTATTTTATTTTTTTCTGGAGATAATATTTTTGGTATGTGAAATAGATAACCTGTTATCTGAAGGGTGGGGGGTGAGAAAACAGCAATACTAAAAATAAGTCCCTTATAAACCTTATTATGGAGAAGGCAATGGCACCCCACTCCAGCGCTCTTGCCTGGAGAATCCCATGGAGGGAGGAGCCTGCTGGGCTGCAGTCCATGGGGTTGCTAAGAGTTGGACACGACTGATGGACTTCAGTTTCACTTTTCACTTTCATGCATTGGAGAAGGAAATGGCAACCCACTCCAATGGTCTTGCCTGGAGAATCCCAGGGACGGGGGAGCCTGGTGGGCTGCTGTCTATGGGGTCACACAGAGTAGGACACGACGGAAGTGACTTAGCAGCAGCAGCAAACCTTATTAAATTTCACAGTGTCTATTTAATTTTTAAGGAACTGAAATTTTTACACATTGTGTTTGCAAGAAAAGTCAGCCATGAAAGATTCAGTGATCTTATGGGAAACATTCTCTTCTCTAAATGAAAAAATAAATTCTCTGTTAACTCTCTTGAAAGGTCGTCTAATTGAGGAAGTCAATTCTTCCCTTAAAGCACGTGGTCAGTTCCCATTAATAATAAAGCCCTTAGGGGAAAAATAATTCCCTAAGATGCTATAAAATGCCCAAATAGGATGAAATCTTCTGCCAAGATTTATACTGACTTTGAGGTTTGATATAAGCAACTCACTGTGCCTTCCACAGGACTTAGGAAAATTTTATCGGCAGTTATTAAAATAACTGAATTAAATGGAAAGGAGCAAATGTGAGAGTCAACAGATTTAAACTGCTCCCTCTAACTACAAAGGAAGGTTTGCATCTGTTTATTTAGATGACAGTCCATCTTGGTGCCATGATTTAGGATCCAAGAGCCTAGGAAAGTGAGATAACAGCGCTCTTGAATTCCACAAGAAGGCCAAATGTTTGGAAGAGAATATTCCCAAGCTGTGCTAATATGAAAACATCTGTCGGTTACAGATTAATTTTCTCCACAGATTTTCTACCTTTGGAAACATCTGTAGCTGAAATGTATTTCTCTAAAATGTAGATTACAGAGGTCAACTAGTTTATCAGCCATTCTAAGAACTGGCTGCCTTCCACAGTACACAGATATAGCTGAAATAGCAAGCTTAAGAGCAAACCCTTAAAACCAGAGCAAAAAGCAGTTGGGTGAGGGGGAAAGACTTTCAAAAAGAACACATTAGTACTAAAATAATTCAGTCAGAAACTCACTTGAGGTCTGCCACATTATTTCAATAGAGTAAAATCAACCTGTTACTCATTATATTAAAGGAATGTTTACACCAATTTTCTCTCCCACATACATTTTTCTAGCAAAAACATACTTTTTCAAATTTAAGTAAATAAACAAATGAAAATAAATTGGGCAAACAAATGCACTTTGCAGAATCTTTATTTGTAGGTTTATACTTAATTATTCAGTGTTTTCAAATGCACATGTATAATAACAAGTTAGGAAAATGTAAAAGTAGAAATCTATCCAAAGGTCTAATTAAGGTGAACCTTACCAAACAATTAACAATTGCAATTTATTTTAAACTGAGATTTAAGACTCTGTAGGGAACTTGCACACAAACGTCTGAATTTTTGGTGATGTCATCAGAATATAATTATAGAAGAATCTATAGTTCTTATTATTTTAATATTCTTATTAAAAGCTAAATTTGCTGTGAAGCAGTGCCCTGTTCCAATTAACCTCCTTCTTATCTATTCTTCTAATCATTATCCTTTCTTTATTTCTGATTCCTTTCTGCATCCAACTGTTATTGTCACACACACACACAAAAAAGCCTCTTATAAAGCCTCTGTGTATTTGGGGATCCTGTTATCTAAATAATTTTTAGAAAGAACATTTTCTTAAAGCTTGAAATGTTACACTGTAGGAAGGATTCTAATTGAATAGAACTCTTGAGAATCCTTTATAGGTAAAAAATATGAGTGAGATAGAAAGGAAAAGTGAGTCCATAAAATAAATTTATTGTTTTAAGAATACCACCCATTTTTTGCCATTATGAGTATTTTCTGTTGTTTTTATATTTACTGGATATATTACCTATCGTTTTCATAGAACTCCAGAAGTTAAATTTTAGGCTGGAAATCTAAATATGCATCAATATTAATAATTAAATATTAACTCCCCACCCTGCACTGCTATGTATTCTTTATTGTGGAAGGAAGATGTGAAGTTGTAAGGAAAATGCTAACAGCCATAAGCATGAGCCTTTGTCAAAAACTCTTACCCTCTTTTAAGTTGAAGATTTATGAATAGGAAAAACAAAAATATTTAGGCATACAGCCAGAATTGAAGGCAGCAGGTTATCTTGGTAGGAAACTGCAAAATAATATTTTACCAGAGGGTAAAGCAATACTTTGAAAATTTTCATTGAAACTATAAGGTTCTCTATCTGTATCAAAGTGCTTGGAGATCATTTCAAAGGAGCTTAAAAATAAATAATTGCAAAAAAAAAAGTTATTTAGAACCAAAGGTCTTAAATTTGAATAGAGAACAGCAAAAGAGAAAAATCAACAAAGGATATCTGTTTTGTCAAATCTAGCTGTATATGTTGTTAAAGGATTTATTCCGGTAAATAGTTGGGAACATTATCATTTTTATCTCTAGACATACACCGTTAAATCGATTAAAGGAATAATTTTGTTAACCCTATGAGGATGGTACAAAATGTACTTCATAATGAAGCTATTAACAAAGTATGCTTTATTAAGAAAGCTATCAATGAAAAGATGAAAGATTATAAGATTTCTGTATGTGAAAATTGTTATTTTTTTTATTATGAAAACATATCCTCAAGGCTTTCCACCTTGATGTCAGTGTGTGTTTTGAAATACAAGACCTTAAATATTCCTCCATTATGAAATACTGAAGTTTGAACTTAAAATTATATGCTTCTAAAAATATTACTGGAAAGGAAATTTATTTTATATTATTACCTATATTGGTAATCTTGAAATATTTCAAGACAAGGCATACTAAAATTAACATATTTCGCTGTGATGAAAAGATTTATCTTCATATAGAACTCATATGAAAGCTTCAGTTTCTGAAGCAAGTTTTAGAAATAAACTTCATGCTGAAATTTACATTAGTCTCCTTAATGTTTCTAAATTGGGCCATCTGAAAATAAACGACAATTTTAGTCTTTATATACTTTGTCTTTAAATGAAAAAATTTCAATAGAAAAAAAGCCTGAAGTTTTATTCAGTATTTCATCTTATGATAGAGGAAAAAAATTATACAGACCAAAGAAATGTTGTGAATGCCATGTCAAAAATTTGACACTTCTAAGGCTTTTTTGAAATGCTTTAGTAAAGAACAAGAAAATTATGTTAAGATTTGTCATAGAGAAAAAAATGCTTTTTAACTTTTGATAAATTAGAACTTTTTTTTATTTAGGGATCTTAAACTCTTGAATAAGGGAGTATATTGTATAATGATCATGGTGCATTTATCTCTCCACCTATGGTGTCAGCGTAAGGGTCATAAGGAAAATCCACATTTCCATAAATGTCTCCTCTGGTTGATTGCCCTCACTAAAAATAGCTGGGCTTGAGCTGACACTCTGGTAGGTCTTGTCTTATTGAAGGCACCCTTAGTCTTTAAAAACAATTATCTTTTCTTAAAGATCAGACCCTGTAAATCCTGACAGCCTATTTCCTTTTAGTTGTCATTTTATATTAATGAATGGAGAGAGGTAGGGAGAGACATCTTTTATCCTCACTTTGGTCCTTGGTCTTTATCCCAGGGCAACAAGAAAAAGAGGTAATGCTCACGACTCATCATTCTTCACACATTTTTGTAATTTCTTTGATGATTTAACCGATAAGATGTGCTTATGTTATACTTGTTGCTGTCTTGAAGCTTTCAGAATTGTGTTCTAAATCTCATATATTGCTATCTGGTGATAGAGCCATTTATTTCATTGACCCAGGCATCTCTCTCTCTAGAGTAATTCACTGATAGATATGATATTGATCCTATATTCCTTTTCATTGTCCTCACAGTAATGTGGCTAAGACCAAGGTGATATATGATCAAGCAACAAATATTTTAAATATACACTGACTTAGTGTTATTAATCCTTTGAATTAGTTCTTGGTGGTAACTTCAATTAATTTCATATCTTCTAAGATGCCATGCATTTCATTACTATTTCCAGCAATTTCTCATTATTCATAATGGTTATTTTAATGAGTCTATTGAATTAATAAAGCTTTATGTTTTCACAATGGAAAATACTTTTTCAAAGTAAAATAACATAATTTGATTTTATAGTTATAAACATTACTATAGAGCAGAGGTTTCTACTGAGTGGTCCCTGGACCAGCAGTATCAATGTAACTGAGAATTTTAAAATGGAAATTTTCAGCTTGACTTCAGACTATGAATAAGAAACTCAGGGTGCCAGTCCTGCAATCTGTATTTTAAAACACTTTCCAGGAGATTATAATTTATGCCAAAGTGTGAGAACTACTACTGGGAAAGATATATAAAAAGCACTTTGTCCAAAGATGGATCGTCTCTGCTAAACAAGTTTATGAAGGAAGCACATTTAAACTTATGTGTCCTAATAAACTTCTCAAGATAAAGAATATATTAGCTAATGATATTGACCAGAATTGTTTTTTCTTCACCCTCCACCCACCAAACAAAAATAAAATAGTGAAGGCAGACTTTTCTGTTTGAAATTATCAGAAGAGGATGATTTTAAAGTCATTTCTAATTTGAGTTAAAAAGACCAAAAACAGTAACATATTTCCATGACATCACTACATAAAGTCTAAATGAAATTCAGGCCATGACAGGCCATGGGATTTTTTCCTAGAGTTCTTAAATTATAATATAAAAAGTATAATGCCTGTCAAGGCTCAACAGAATGCTTACATTGGATACGGATTGTCTGCCGGATGATAAATAATCTCCAAATAACTTTTAGTGTTCTTGATTTATAGAAGTAATGTGCATTATAGTAAAAATTATAAATATCAAACTAAAACCACAGAGAATTCTACTCGCATGTCTGTTCTACTTTCTTGATCATTAAGAGTGAATTCCCTGCCTGCAAATAATCTAAATGTTGAAGTTCTAAGCACAGTACTTCAAAAGTGACTGTATCTGGAGATAGGATCTTTAAAAAGGTGATTAAGGTTAAGTGAAAATCTGAGGATGGAGTCTAAGTCCCATATGACTGGTTCTTTATAAGACAAGATGATTAGGACAGGCACAAACACAGAGGAAAGACCATGTGAAGACAGAGATAGAAGAGCGGCATCTACAAGCCAAGGAGGGAGGCCTCAGAGGAAATTAAAAATGCTGACATTTGATCTTTGAATTCTGTCCTCTAGAACTGTGAGAAAGTTAATTTCTATTGTTTTATCTACCCTGTTTGTGATTCTTGGTTATGGCAATCCTATCAAACTAACACAGTCTCTAGTGATTACTGTAGTTACTCCTTCTTTTTCTAAGGCCATAGATGGCTACGTCTGGTTCCCTGGTAGAGTTTTCTCCAAATGGAACTGCTGTTATTGCTTACTCTCATGAACGTTTTCCTTTTTTTCTCTTTGTCTCCTTCTGGTATACTGCCATGGATTTGAAAGTGTTTTTGATTCTTTTATCACTCACCATTCTCACACTCTACCCATTAACCACACAGTCATTGTTGCAAGAGTTTCATGTTACTTTCATCTTTAATCCTCACTCGGGGTTTTTTAGTTAGTTTGTTTGTTTTTTGTATTTTTGTTTGTTGTTTTGTTTTGGTTTTGGGGGTGGTTGTTATGTTTTAGTTGTTGTTGTTGATGAGGGGGCAGGGGAGTGGCTGCACTGTACAGCTTGTGGCATCTCAGTTCTTTAATTAAGGATTGAACCCAAACCACAGCAGTGGAAGCTCAGAATTTGAATCACTAGGCCGCCAAGGAACTCTCTTTATCCTCATCATTACTGCCATAGTTCATCATCTCCTCTCTGAACTAAATCTTTTCATAGGGTATACTTTTTCTAGGTCTCTCCTCACTCCAGCCTGGCTCCAAATATGTGGGTAGTATGTGTGTTCTAAAGCAGAGGTCTGATTTATCTCATTAAATCACTCATCCTCCTATTTTAGAGTGTTTTCAGTGAAAAGCAATGCTTTGTTCCCCATTGATTACATGATGAGCCCCAAATGCTCTAATATTGAGACCATGACCTGTAGGAAACAACATTACTTTCTTTCATTCCCCTAAATACTTACTTATGCTCAGGAAATTCAAAAAGCTTTCCCTTCCAACTGAAATACACTTCTAATTCCTATTATATTTCCAAGGAATTATCAGACATATCTGCAGATCCTCAGATTGATAGCTAAGAGTGAATGAATTGTTATCTCTACAAAGAATAGAAAATAAAATCACATAGAAATGTGCTTTAAGGTCTAATTCAAATCCTGCTTCCTCCTAAAATCTTTCTTAACCACCGCTACACATACTCTGTCTTGTGAAATAATGTTAATCTTTATCATTAATTAACACTGTATAATGAACTGATTTGTGTTTCTCATTTTGTTAGCTTGAAGTGAAAGTGTTATTTGCTCAGTTGTGTCTGACTCTCTGCAGCCCCATGGACTATAACTCACCAGGCTCCTCTGTCTGGAATTCTCCAGGCAAGAATATGGAGTGGGTAGCCATTCCCTTCTCCAGGAGCTCTTCCTGACCCCAGGATTGGACTCAGGTATCCTGAATTACAGGCAGATTCTTTACCATCTGAGCCACCAGGGAAGCCCTGGTTAGCTTAGAATCACAGAATTATCATAGTATAGAACTGTAATAAAACTTGCCTGGTGGCTCAGAACTCCACTAGACTTGAAAGAAAATCTCCTATCTTATATTTAAGAACTGCTTATATTTTAGGGCCAATACATTTTTAAAAATCCTCAAGGAGACCCTTCACCCCCACTAAAGAAGCCAGAATGTGTTATCTTCACTAGTTTAAAAAATTGAGAACATAGATAGTGCCAACTTCAAGGGGGAAGCAGAGCCAAGTAGAGGAGAGATTAAGACCAAGAAAAATATCCCGTTTGACACTGAAACTTTCTTTACTTGGTGGGTCAAGACAAGTTCATGATAATGATACAAAATGATATAGTTTCATTGAATCTTTCCATCTTTGTTCTGTGGCTTGGAACAGGAAGAGATCTAGGGACAATGTATAAAGTTATATTCCAGAGATGGGTCCTAGTTATTAGCCCAAGTGTTTGGGTAAATCCTTCTTCAATTTTGGTACTTACTGTTTCTAGTAGTTAAACTGTATGCTCTGATATACAAATGTTTCCAAGTCTCTAGCATCTAAACCAGGACTGCAGCATGCAACTTTTCAATTTGCTCAATTGTTCAATTTGCAGCTGTTCCAGAATTCCTGGCTGTAAGAGCAAGGTAGGGCTTCATTCAACCCACATTTGCTCACCAAAGGGTAATCCCTAGCATTGGGCCACACCTTTTCTTATTTTATTTGAAGACTTCTTACTGATTTGCAGCAGCCCAGTTGAAATCAATTGGTGTAATCAACTACTACTGCTGCTATTGACAGCATGAATTGGTTAAATTCCAAAGACGCAGAGTAATTAAAAATCTGCTTTTACAGAGGGAAGCAGGATTATTCTGCTAACTTATGGGTTTTAGTTTAAGAAGTTTTTTTGTTTGTTTGTTTTAATCAGAGACCTGCTTAAATACAATTAAAGCAAATAAACACAAGAGAGAGGAGAATAACAATTGCGGCTAGGATTTATTTTTCTCAAACCTCATAAAATAATGTTGACTAGATTGTCCTTATAAAGGCATATCAATTTATTCATATTTTTCTTTGTGATTTAGTAAAAATATATGTATTTTATATGGGAAAGAAAAATTTTCTGTGGACACCAGATGTTTTCCTGGAAATCAATATCTTTAGGGCATTTCCCTGTGTTGTTATGATACTGCTTTGCCACAGAATAAAAGCCCACATTTTCTAGTGTTGACCATTTTTTAATTGAAGACACTTGAACTTCTAGGACGCTAACACACATAAGCAGCAGATCTGACAGCTTTAACTCCGTTTATTGAAAGCAAATTCACATCCTTTCAATACTTTTTGGAATAGTCTAATTATAATATTAGGTGGCATAAATAAAAGGAAGAATTAATAATGGAGATCACATACCATAAGGTAGAAGAATCAGACAATGTTGGCTTGACTGATTCTGAAAGTATGATTCTGATTCTTCAAAGTATGAAGACTGACCACCAGGAATGTAGTTAAAGAAGATAGAGACCCACAAACCTCGTAGACAAGGAGAGAAAATGAGAGATTGATGGTTGTAGAACATAAAATTAATAAGCAGCATAAATGATTTACACTCAAATATAAGGATTTTTTTAAATTTTATTTCCTACTTTGCATATCATTCCTAAGTATGGTATTGCATTTTTTCTGTCTTCCTACATTAAAAAATGTACTTCCATAGAGTGCTTTGAGATCCTTAGATGAAAGGTATTATCTAAGTGCAAATTAATGTCATCTAAAAGCTGTCTTAATGACTTTATAAGCAATAGTGAAATGGTTTCCAATTTAGTTTTAAATAGGTATAAATCATTCACGTGAAGAACCAAGTGAATTAATTGTAGAAGAATAGTTCAGCATGCACCAAATCTATTAGGATACTTGAACACAGCTGCAACTCAGAGGATAAACTAGATTAGAATACTGTTTGTAGAAAATAGCAAATCGAAGCACTCTTTGAGGCAATTAACAAAATCAGAGCATCCTTTGAAGGAAATAAGCATGAAAAATGCCTTTTTTACTCTGATTTTTCCAATTGCCTAATTTTGCTACTGTCTTGAATGTCTTGGATTATGTTCAAAGCCCAACACAACAGAGTTTCTGTCATACAGATGAGATTTTGTTTCGTTGTGAACTATTCAACCACAACTAAATGTACATTTTCAACCACAGCAATGATGAATATGAACAATTATAGTAACACCCACTACAGTTTGACTCACTAAGTGATATTACTCATCCTATCCTCCTTGTATTTTTCCATTGGTTGGGGTCAGGGGTATAAGCCAGTTGAGGGGGAAACTATAGAAAATTGTTAACAAAACAACAGTAAATTATGGTAATATTTTCATGTGTATACTAGGTTGTTTGAGATATACACTAAGCCTTTATATACATTATCTTAATTGTATATAACTACTCTATGAATCGTTAAAGGTATATGTCATTTTTTATATTTTAAAGAGAAGAAAATAAGCCATATATACTAATTAACAGGTGCAGTCACATATAATGTTTTGTTTTTTAATTTTTAGGAATCTTCAATTTGCCTTATTATCCACTTTGCCCCCTCAATCAACCCTTTGTAACAGTATCTGGTTCTTCCAAGCCCATTTAGCATCCTTATCTACTTTATAATCAAACTCTCCCCCTTCTTTTCCAGGACTCTGGCTACAATGGTTCATCCTTCTGCTTGCCTTTCTCCCATGACTTTAACATTTTGGCTGATTAAGGTTGAGCTTCCCTTAGCTTTCTGCCAATCAACTTTTAGGAATGAGTCAAAAACAATATTATTTTGGGCTCACCATAAGGACTTAACCTCATGTTTTTATTCCAAAATATTTCTACTAACCCATGATACAATAAAATTTCTCTTTTTAAAAATTCTGCAGTTATTTTTTCCTGTCAACAAATATTTTAGCTCTACACTGCAAAACAAACCTTAGATATAATGTTTTGCCCTGGGCACTATATATTTAATATGTTATTTCTATATTTATTTTCAAATCTGAAACTCAAATTACTTTGCAAACATAAATGTTATTCTATAAATGTAGGTAACTTGACTCTTGCACCAAACAAAATGCTCAAAACATATTATTTGTCCTTTCTCTTTTACATCTTTAGGAATGCATAAGAACTGAGAGGCATAGCAATAAAAAGTATGTCTGAGACATAAAATACAGGTTCTGTTGTCTTTGAGTATGAAACATTGGTAAAGCCTAAGGGTAGCCCAGCTTCTACTAACCTCATTAGGTTTTTTCAGGAAGAGGAATAAAGAACAAATTAAGTAGAATAAGAGGAACAACATTGACTATGTGGGAACAGGTGCGAATAGGTTTGTGGCCATGTTGGTTTATTGTGCAATCACAATCTTAGATAACATAAATTGTTGCCTAGTTTGTTCCACAAACTGCTCTTCTCAGCAGCATGGCTAGGAGTGTGTTACTGAAATGTGAAATGGATACAGCCTATATCTGTCAGAATGGGCTAAATAAATTACACTGAAATATTATACGAACTTTAATTTTCAGTGACTTAACATAACCAAGTTTTATTTTTTGTTCTCTGTCTGCTGTGGTAAATAAAGGAGCTTTGCTCATTGTAGAATGAGAGATTTTGAAAACAGAGCAGCCTGTCTGTCTGGAGGGAAAAGAGAGCATGCTTGACAGGGTTTTCAACCAAACAGGAAGTGACATACATCACTTCTGGTCATAACACATGTCTCTGCTTATTATACTTCCTGGGCCCCTTGTAGCTGGATTGCCACAGTAATATTTAATGAGTAGCACTCTTGTCTATAGCACAACAATACTAGTCTGTTGTTAGGATAATCCACAGAACTGTGTCTTGGGAAACCATAAAGTTTAAAAGGACAAGTAATTAATTCAAGAGAATATATTAATATCTGTCACTTATGCAGACCTGGCTTCGATTCCTGGGTCGGGAGGATCCCCTGGAGAATAAAATGGAAACCCACTCCAGTATTCTTGCCTGGAGAATTCTACCAGGCTCAGAGGAGCCTGATGGGCTACAGTCCAAGGGGTCACAAGAGTCAGACATGACCTCGTGACTAAACAATAGTGATACTTAAAAGGTTTCCCCAATGGCTCAGGAGTAAAAGAACACACCTGCCAATGCAGGAGATGTGGGTTCTATCCCTGAGTCAGGAAGATTCCCTGGAGGAGGAGATGGCAACCCACTCCAGGATTCTTGCCTGGGAAATCCCATGGGTAGAGGAACCTGGTGGGTGAGAGTACATGGAGTTGCAAACAGTGAGACATGACTGAGCAACTGAGCACATATAGGACACTTAAAATGGTGCCATCAGAGGTGCCCTGAGAAGATAAAATTATCCCAAAATATTGTAGTCCACACATAACCTCTACCTGAAATATTATTGTATCAACTTACAGTTGGAAGAACAATTGGAATTTTAGAGATCTAAGATTTAGATAAGCCCTTCTAAAATGATTAGGTCACTCACTTCTGAGACCATTCCTTGGACAATATCTTTCCATGGCTCAGCTTAGCATGTCACCTACATTTGTAAACCTACTTAAGTGGCACTTTACAAGATATATTCTGCATTCCCAAGTCACTGAAACATTGATGATAAATAGTACAGTATTTGATATTCTGGACATAGGGTGGAGAAAAAACTCCAAGACGAAGGAGAACTTTTGTACAGCTCTTCGATTTAACGCAACTTTGCAATAGCGTTTAACTTATATTAGATTTGTTTCTCACAGCTCTCATATCCCCAGGTGTTCATATGAAAGCTGAGATTCTTACAAAGACAATATTCTAGCCTTCAGGGTGAATTTTCGAAACCCTGCTTAGGTGAGGCACATACAAAATCTGTTAGTTTATTGCATTTTGGGCGCATTTGCTTCTGCAGTGTTTTGAACATTCACCTTTTCAGGGTAGCACATTCATTAAAAAACATCTCATGAGTGTGATATGAACTCAAATTTGAGCACACAGACTTGAATGAATAAAAAGGCACTTACAGATTCAGATAATAGTCACATTCATAGTTTTTTTTATTTTTTTAACCTAGCTCTAAGCCAACTTAATTTCACACAGTGGAACAGAATGAATAGTAAAATTATTACTTAGTCCTTAAGATGGTATACAGTATCAATTTCTGGAATTAAAAATATGAGACAGCTATACTTAATGACTCCCTCCTCCTGATAAAACTTTAAACATAGTGTAAATAAACATCAAACCTAATTTAAACTAGGTTTTTTTTTTTTTTAAGTCTTCAACCTATATCTAATTTTAAGATGTTTTTCTCTAATGGTTAGCATTTTTTTTTTCAGACTAATATCTGCTCCTTCACCAAAGTTCAGGAAAAAACCTATTGAATGTTCCTTGATTATTAATTACATAATCCCCGAACATAACTTTGTGATATGCTTATTCCCTCAGTTGTGTCCAACTCTGTGACCCCATGGACTGTAGCCCACCAGGTTCTTCTGTCCATGGGGACTCTCCAGGCAAGAATACTGCAGTGGGTTGCCATGTCCTCCTCCAGGGGATCTTCCCAATCCAGGGATTGAACCCAGGTCTCCTACATTGCAGGCAGATTCTTTACCATCTGAGCCAGGAATACTGGAATGGGTAACTTGTCACTTCTCCAGGGGATCTTCCTGACAAAGGAATCAAACTAGCATCTCCTGCATTGCAGGCGGATTCTTTACCAGCTGAGCTACAAAGAAAGCCCTGGACTACTTTGATTACTTATAATTAAATTAATCTTTTGAAATTGTAAACCTTTTAGGTGAACACAAGCAGATTAGGGGAGAATGGCAGGCCTGGAAAGTACATGGACGTTCTGAGCCCTTTCTCCATACCTTGCCCTCTGCATCTCTTCCACCTGGCTGTTCCTGAGTTGAGCATACCAAAATCATTACACACAAGGATCTGCAGAACACGCACAACCATCTTCAGAACAACCATCCATGAAAAAGAGAAAAAGACGGAACCTACGAGAAAAGATCTTCTATAGCTAAAGACATAAAGAACTACAAGACAAGTAGGGGGGCAGATTTGCAATAAATTCAAGTCTAAATGAGAGCTTTGCTGAATGGAGTATTCTTGGTTGTAGGTTTTTCCCTTTCTTCAGTTTGATTACACTTTGCCACTTCCTTCTGGCCTGTGGAGTTTCTGTTGAAAAATCAGCTGATAACCTTATGGGAGTTCCCTTGTATGTTATTTGTTGATTTTTCCTTTGCTGCTTTTAGTGTTCTCTATCTTTAATTTTTGTCATTTTGATTATAATGTGTCTTGGTGTATTCCTCTTTGGGTTACTCCTGTATGGGACTCTGCATTTCCTGGACTTGGCTATTTCATTTCCTAAGTTAAAGAGATTTTCCATTATTATCTATTCACATATTTTCTTGGCCCCTTTCTTTCTCTCTTCTTCTGAGGTAACTATAATGCAAATATTAGTGGGGTGGATGTTGTCCCAGAGGCTCCTTCAAACTGTCCTCATTTTTTTTTTTCTTTTTTGTTCAGTGGCAGTGGTTCCCTTGGAGAAGGCAATGGCACCCCACTCCAGTACTCTTGCCTGGAAAATCCCATGGGCGGAGGAGCCTGGTATGCTGCAGTCCCATGGGGTCACTAAGAGTCAGACACTACTGAACGACTTCCCTTTCACTTTTCACTTTGATGCATTGGAGAAGGAAATGGCAACCTACTCCAGTGTTCTTGCCTGGAGAATCCCAGGGACCAGGGAGCCTGGTGGGCTGCCGTCTATGGGGCAGCACAGAGTCAGACACGACTGAAGTGACTTAGCAGCAGCAGTGGTTCCCTTAACTCTATCTTCCAGCTAACTGATTAGTTCTTCTAAATTATTTAGTCTCCTATTGATTCCTTCTAGTATATTTTTCATTTCAGTTATTCTTCATCTCAGTTTGATTGTTCTTTATATTCTCTAACTCTGTTAAATGCTTCTATCTTTTCACACTTAGATCCATTCTCCTCCTGAGTACTTTGATCATCTTTATGATCATTACTCTGAACTCTTTCTTGGATAGGTTGCTTGTCTCCACATCACTTAGTGATTTTTCTAGGGTTTTATCCTATTCCTTTGCCTATAACATATTCTTCTGATGCCTCATTTTGCCTAAGTTGTTATTGTATTTTTATGTATGTGATAGGTTAGTTAAGTTTTTTGACTTTGGATAAGTGGCCCTCTTTAGGAGACATCCTGTGCATCCCAGCAGTGCACTCCTCTCTCTTTACACAAGCTATATGCTCTAGGGGTTCACTTTTAGAGGGCTGAATTGGTTCTTCTGTAGTGGCAGGCTAACTGTGTGGGCAGTCTGTTAGGCCTTGTGTGGATGCTGCTAACTGCTGCTTAGTGGGACCTGACCAAGAGGTGGCTGGTTGCAGAATCCTAGGTGGCCAAGGGATAATGCTTGTTCGCTGGTGGGCAGAGTTAGGGTCCCAAAGTCACAAAGTCTCTGGGGTTAGTACAGATTTACTGGCAGGTAGAGTTAGTTCCTAAAGTCTGGCTGTGGGGCCCAGGGATCCCAGAACTCCTTTCAGATTACAGGAATAGGGAGGGGGTGGATATTTGGCTCCTGACACAGTTGGGTATAGGCTTGAAGTTGGGTGTCCTGAAGGTTGTATTTGCCTGCTATTAAGCCAGGCCAGGGTCCAGCTGATCCCAGGGTAGGATCTAGTCTATGTTCATGACTGTAGCTTTTTTGCTTCTGGTGTCTGCCCTCTGGTGGATGTAGCTGGTGGAGAGGCTTCCTCAGGCTTTCTGGTTGGAGTGGCCAGTGCCTCTGTGCTGGTGGATGGATGATTTTGGTTCCCTGGTGGAATGGGCTGTGTCTATAGGGTGAGACCAGAAGTGCCTGTGAACTCTTTAGTCTTTAGGCAGCCTGTCTGCTGATGGGTGGGGCTGTGTCCCCACTCAGTTGTTTGGCCTGAGGTGTCCCAACACTGTCACCTACAGGCTATTGTGTAGGGCAGGTCTTTGTGCCACTGAACCAAGATGTCAGCCACCAACACTGTTTATATGGTTGAATGTTCCTTAGTATGTCTGCCATCAGTGTCTATGTCCCCAGGAGGAGCTGCAGGCACTCCCCTGGTCCCTCCAGAAGATTCTCTAAGACAAGCAGGTAGATCTGGCCTAGGCTTCTATCAAATTATTTCTTTTGCCCTGTATGCCTGTGGACATGAGACTTTGTATGTGCCCTTTAAGAATGAAGTCTCTATTTCCCATGGTCCTGTGGGGCTCCTGCAGTTAAGTCCCGCTGACCTGCAAAGCCAAATATTCTAGAGGTTCATCTTCCTGGTGGCATACCTCTGGACTGGGATATCTGATGTGGGTTCAAAACTTACTCCTGTGGAACACTTGTAATATAATTATTTTCCCAGGGTGTATGGGATTTGAATTTATCACAGATCTGCCCACAATACTTGTCTTGTTGTAGTTCTTAATGTATTTAGCTACAGAAGATCTTTTCTCATAGGTTCCCGTCTTTTTCTCCTTTCCATGGATGATTGTTCTGAAGATAGTTGTGCATGTTTTGCAGATCCTTGTGTGTAATGATTTTGGTATGCTTAACTCAGGAAAAGCCAGGTGGAAGAGATGCAGAGGGCAAGGTATGGAGAAAGGGCTCAGAACATCCAGGTACTTTCCAGGCCTGCCATTCTCCCCTAATCTGCATGTGTTCCTCAAAGATTTACATATGGGCTTCCCTGGGGACTCAGACGGTAAAGTGTCTGCCCGTAATGCGAGAGACCGGGATTCAATTCCTGGGTTGGGAAGATCCCCTGAAGAAAAAGGGCAACCCACTCCAGCATTCATGCCTGGAAATTCCAAAGTCCAAGGAGCCTGGTGGGCTACAGTTCATGGGGTTGCAAAGAGTCAGACACAACTGAGTGACTTCACTTTCACTTCACTATGTGTATGTATATATATATATATATATATATACACACACATATATATATGTATACATAGTGTATACACACTTTTCTGTATACCTGAAACATTGTAAGTCAACTATGTTTCAATTTAACAAATTAAAAATAGAAGTGGTTAAACAGCCATCTTTTGTTCCCAGTCTTTGAGATAATTTATAATATTTAACAATTAAGTACAATTTTACCCATGGATGTGCTTTATCTGACTGAGAAATTCTCTTCCCTGGCTACTTTCTTAATCAATCACTTTTATGTGTATATTGTCCTTGGGGACCATTTCTGGAGACCTTGCTTAAGCAGGGGGACAGGTGAATGTTAGGAAATTGTTTTAAGTCTGATGTGTCCAACATTGTTATATAAAAATAATAACACTTTTTAGAGTCAAAAATAAAAGAAAATTGTAAGCTTTTATACCAGATTTTTGTCAATATTGCATTCCTATGTTTAAAAATGTTTAAGCCAGGTGGTACATTTCACAGGGCTAATAGATGCTCAATTTATGATACATACTTCATATAAACTATGCAAACAAGTCTGGGAAACCCATTAATGTATTAAGACTACTGTTACATATCACAGATTGTCAGAAAAATGATAGTATTTCCCTCATTATTAAGTAAATGGAAAAAGGAAATCAAAATAATTATTCTTTTGAGTGACTATGGTTTTATGACCTGAATATATATTCCATATGTTTTTCTATCATGTTTTAATCTTTATTAAACAAATATATCAGGCAAATCTCCAATATCTACTCTCTTTAGCTACCTTTTCTACACTATTCTATTACCCGAAAATAAAACCTTTATATAGCACTGTCAACATAATCTAGCAGTCAGTATCCATCACATTAAATAAATGTGAGACTAATTGCCTTTCCCTTATCAACAACCTTTCTGTCTTCCAGAATTTTAGTAAGATATTCACTTTTTCCTGCTGTGTTTTCCAGTAAGATTTATTTTAATACAGGAGGCTATATCCTGGGACTTTTTTTCACTATTCTACAATTATTCATTTTTTACACATATTTATATAAATTTATGAGTTAACTATACTTACCTATCAGAGAAGGCAATGGCACCCCACTCTAGTTCTATTGCCTGGAAAATCCCATGGATGGAGGAGCCTGGTAGGCTGCAGTCCATGGGGTCGCGAAGAGTCGGACACAAATCAGCGACTTCACTTTCACTTTTCTCTTTCATGCATTGGAGAAGGAAATGGCAACCCAGTCCAATGTTCTTGCCTAGAGAATCCCGGGGACAGGAGAGCCTGGTGGGCTGCCATCTATGGTGTTGCACAGAGTCGGACACGACTGAAGTGACTTAGCAGCATCAGCATACTTACCTATATTTATCAGTTTCTCTGTATATATAATTAAGGTTTTGACCATTGTATCAACTGACATAAATAACTAGTTTACCTAATTTCTTCTAGAATCCTTTCTCTTATTTACTCATTCAGCAGATATTTATGTAACAAGTATTTTAATCCAGAAACTCTACTTGATACTGAATATTAATCTATGTACAGGACATGGAAGGATCCTACCTTCATAGAAACAGGTGAAAGATGTGGAGCATTCAGGAGGAATTCCTAACTAGAGTTTTGGAGATGTGGGAATATTCCTAAGAGAAATAATGTCTGTGCTAAAACATGAAGGCTAAGGAGGAATGAGCCAGATAAAAAGGCTGCCATCCTCGTGTGTGTGTGTGTGTGTGTGTTTATGAATGAAAGAGAGAAACAGAGAGACACTATGTGTGTGTGTATATTAGGGTAGGGAAGAAAGCAGGAAGAGTGCAAAGTGAAGGCAGGCTAGGGAAGAAGGAATTTCAGGAATAGGATATAGCTTTTAGTGAACTGCTGCTGCTAAGTCTGAAGCAGTTTAATATGGTTAGGATAATAGTAGAAAGTACATCATACATTTCTTGACAACATAAGTAGATTTTCGATGAATCTCATGAAAGTTAAGCTTTTTAGAGGCCTTGGAAGGGACTGTAGTAATGTATTCATATATCTAGATTTATATCTATACACAACTTATGAAGATGAGGTTGTTGTTTGGTCGCTCAGTTATGTCCTTTTTTTTGCAACCCTGTGGACTGTAGCTTGCCAGGCTACTTTGTCCATGGGATTTTCCAGGCAAGAATACTGGAGTGGGTTGCCATTTCCTCCTCCAGAGGATCTTCCCAACCCAGGAATCGAACCCACATCTCCTTCATTGCAGGCGGATTCTTTACTGCTGAGCCACTGGGGAATCCCATGAAGATAAGGTATTTTACCTCAATTGATTAAGACCACTGTGTCTTTCTATGCTTTCCTTTGTGTTAGAAGACATTAGGGTGGCAACCAAAATGAAAATTGAGTTGGGGATTCTCTTGATTTGAGGTGCTGTGGGATATTTTTTGTGGTTCACAGTTATTTCTGTATTTAGTGGTTATTTTGAGTTATATCCACAGAAATATCTTCCAAAAATACTGTATTAAGTAATTAGGAGGCATGGATTTAAAAAATTCATTGGAAAGAGATTTAAATTTCTTGTTGTTTAGATATGGAATAATGGTGTTGATGAAGATAATGTAAAATTCATGTGTACCACTAGAAAGAGGACATTGATCACAAATTGTTTAATGATGTTCAATTCAAAGGGCCAGTCAAGCAGATTATATTGATAGAAAATCAAAATAACTTTTTCCACATTTGATAATAATCCTAAACTATTTTCAGTAAAAATAATAATAATAATAATGAATTTATATGCTGATATAATCTTTTTATGGGCTTCCCTAGTGGCTCAGTGGTAAAGAACCTGCCTGCTAATGCAGGAGATGGGGGTTCAATCTCTGTATGGGTAAGATTTCCTAGAGAAGGAAATGGCAACCCACTCTAGTATTCTTGCCTGGAGAATACCATGGACAGAGGAGCATGGGATGCTATGGTCCATGGGGTCGCAAAGAGTTGGACATGACTGAGCTTGAAACAAGTGCTCTTTTTATGTGACATAATGGTTTACATGTTTTGGTTTAGATTTATATACATTCTTGTGTGTAAATCTCCTTTAGGGTAGCAAAAGCATACCTCTCTTTTTGTATTTCCCCTTTCTGAAGCAAAATATTATTGATACTTATCATTTGTATGACCTTTGTGCTTCACAAACAACTTTCTTTTACCCTGTCCCATTTAATTATAACAATAAAAAAGAAGTATATTCTCATTTTTCAGAGATGGAAACTACAATTTGGGAAGGTTAAATGACTTACCAAATTTGTAATTGTAGGTGTAGAACCTTGGTATATCTTCAGACACTGCATCCAGACAGCATTCCATTATCTCATCTCTTATCAACACATTTATTTATAAAATATACAATAGTCATTAAAATACATTAGATTTTCTTTTATAAGTATTATTTACTGACCATAAAGTCAGCCACAAATCACAAACTAAGCATAAAAGTAACCTTCTCCTCTCAGGATGAAATCCTAAACTATCAACAACATTGGGGAGAGTTATTACATAGTATAGATTATTTAAAGGATCAAAATATTGGAGAAAAATTTTGATGAAACAATTTAATATCTCCATTATTTTAATTAAAATATACAAAACTTGTTAGGTCAAATATTTGTGTCATTATTTAAAGTACAGCTTACATTATTCACGATAGATATGGTCTTTTATCATTTTTTTGAATATTGAAATATTAAAAGTTAAATGGTTGGGAAAGCATCTGCTATTCATTATTATTTGATTATCCTATTCTTACTGACATTATAATGGATGAATATGATATGTTGTGGAACATAATGTCAAAAACAATTCCAAAATTGCCTCTGAAGCCAAAATTCTTTTTTCTAATAATTGCTAATGGTCTAGTTAGGAGACATTTTACTATTCTTCTCATGATTTTTTAAAGTATTCAATTAGAGATTTTTAAATTATTCAAATAGATTTTTTTAACCCAAAAGAGACTACCATTGGCATTTAACTTGCCTATTTACCTCCTCTTCATCTCTTCTTTTAAGGGGAAAATCTTTTTTCACCTTTATTTTTTGGTATATATTCATATGAGAGAAAATAAAAGTATCTCAAACCTGGGTTCAAAAAATTGTATTATATTTCAAATGCTGACATTTTAAAAATAATGCTTTCAGCACAAAAGAAGAACAGTAGAGCATAACCATATTATTCACAAGACATGTTTTAAGATGTATATGTCTTTGTTCCACACTAAAAGCAGAAACCACTCAAAATATCTTAAACCCAATGGGAAAGAGTGTATGTTGGAGAGGCTCTATATTGAGCCTACAGGCATGACTAGAACATTTCAGAACTGATTTACTGGGGAACTAATGCTGAAAATAAGGAAGATGAGGAGTCAGGAACTACCACTGGGAAGTTCTAATTACTAATATTTTATCATTCTTACTCTTTCATTTTTTTATTCACCTTGTTTTTAGTTGTTGAAGTAATGCAAACATACAATTCAGATCTGACCTTGAACTTCTCTTCATTGACAAATCTATTAAAGTGTCTTCTCTTCTAGAAAATGACTTACTGAACTGTATTGAATACATTGCTTTTCTTCGTATAAAGTAGTCCATACAATACTCCTGTTCTCAATGTGTCCCTAAATCAGAAGCCCTACAGGACACTGTTTTTTGTTGTTTGTATAATATTCAACCTGGTATATAAAACCATGTGCACCTAGAGCACTATATAAATAATAAATAATAATATTTATGTCCTTCAGGGAAAGACTGAAAACTTTTCTACTTTAATTGAGTTCTTCTGTTTGTGCTTTTGATGTTTTATTTATTGTATGCTTTGTTGGAAGGATTTTTCTGTTTATTGTAGTTCCTGTTCTATTTCAGTACTGGAAATAGCTCCTGTCTTGTGTTGCCCTTTTCTTTGAAATTTTGTTTAATTTCTGTCAGATGAAGGTGCTTTGGAGGCTGGAGGGCACTTGTGTCAATAAATTAAGGATATAAAAAAATTCTATCTGTCATTTTTTTTTTTTACCTACTATACAACATTCATCAATGTACCAGGAAAAATTACTTTAGTCACAATTCCCTCACAGATAAATTTATTTTCTTGTTTTCCCCTGATGACCTTCTAATTTGGGGGTGTAATCAAATTGTAGTGAAAGCCAGTAAATTATACACATGTTATTCTTCAGTCTAAACTTTAGCCTGTGCTAGAGCCTTTAACCCTGGCGATAAAGTGGGAAACAGAACAAAACCTCCCTTTCAGGGTGCATCTGTGACCAAGAACTGCATGCCCCTGGCCTCCAAGGGGGATAAGCTGCATGGTGTGAATAATTGCACATCACTTGGCCTGAGTAATGTCAATCAGAGATCCTGTGGAATTGTGTAAGTCTTTTGCTGCTATAGCTTGCAGGCAACCATGTGGTCAATCCATCAGTGCATGCTGCCCACCATAACTAAGGCAGAAACCAGGGAAAGAAGATTATTTAGTTCATATAAACAAACTTTCTTTTCGGAGATATGTGAGATAATGTGACTTTGGGCAATTTATTGACATTACTGACTCAGTTTTCTCATCTATAGTAACATGAACAGAAATACCACCTTAAAGTATTGTGGGGAGGAATGAATAAGGTAACATATATAAAGTGATTAGCACATAATAAATGTTAAGAAATGATATTTTAATGTCCTATTAATAATGGACACTCTTCTTGTTCATTACTTATAATCATCACTTTGGGTGAATGCCAGAGTAGTCAACGTTATCCTCCCTTAAGGAGTATTCCTGATTGAGGAGGATCCATCTGGTCTGGGAATTTAATAACCATGTGTAGGAATTCCAATTGAAAAAAAAAAAAAGAAGAAGAAGTATACTCTTTCACTCACCTATGTATTCAAATAAAATTTTTGAGGATATATTATGTGATCAGCATTGTGCTATCTATTGAGTCTCTAAAGAAGAATAAAAGCATGTCCCTCCTTTGAGAAGCACACAGATACTTCAACTGATTTATTTCAGTGCAATGTAATCTAAAATATAAAGCAAATTACACAGAATAGACCAGAAAGCCACCAACCTTTTAATAGGAATACGGAGTAGAGGAACCACAGGCAGTATCAAGACCTAACACAGGAAGCAAGACAGGGTTGGGTTTGTAAAAATCACTAGACCAGGGCAGTTTTGGGTAAAAGACATCTAGGAAAAATGAGTGAGGGAAAGTGAGAGATTATATCATTTTAATTTTTTAAGTGGGTGAATAATGGCATATTAGAGATAAGGATCTGAGAAGGTAATGGCACCCCACTCCAGTACTCTTGCCTGGAAAATCCCATGGACGGAGGAGCCTGGTGGGCTGCAGTCCATGGGGTTGCGAAGAGTCAGACACGACTGAGCGACTTCACTTTTACTTTTCACTTTCATGCATTGGAGAAGGAAATGGCAACCCACTCGAGTGTTCTTGCCTGGAGAATCCCAGGGATGGGGGAGCCTGGTGGGCTGCCGTCTACGGGGTCGCACAGAGTTGGACATGACTGAAGCGACTTAGCAGCAGCAGCAGCAGCAGAGATAAGGATGGAAGGGAAACTTAATGTAAAGAATATATATATATATATATAATATGAACAATATAAATAAAAGGATTTAGGAATGTTAAGCGTAAAGTCAGCATATCTAGGTTTTATTCTCTCTCTTGCCCTTTTCTAGATGTATCTATTTTTGTTCAAGTTTCTTTGTATAGTAAATTTGACAGGGACAGGGTAAAAAGTTAAGTAATTTTTAAAAAATAATTGCAGGAGTACCTGCATATAATACACATTAAAATTTTTTATTGTTATTCATATTGAAAAATAAGCCAATATTATGAATTTCATGCAATTCAGGAAAATGTACCATAATTAAAATATTAAGTTTTATTTTTCCTTTTATATTAAATAAATAATTTTTTCATGTTGCCACCTCTGTGTGTGTAAAACTTACACAATGTCCTAGAATTTCTGGTATGATTTTTATAAATGATGTTATGGCAGAGTCTACTTTATCTAAATGTGTGGTTTCTCCTTTCATGGTGTGAAATTTGGTTCATTCAATTCAACTCTATCGAGTCAGACCTCTTAAATGGTTAAAAAAGAAAAATGGAAGCAGTGATAATTACTCACTAACTTGAATTAATGTGACTGCATTATGCCCTAATAACTGCAGTTTACTCATGTCTCCCCTGTAATATTCTAAAATTAATTTCATTTTATGCTTGCAAATAATCAGTTTATTTATAAAGGTTAGCCATCTTTCTTAGCAAAGTTCTTCTCATTACTTACTGGGTTTTGAAATAATGCCAAATTTACAAATGAAGACAGTTCTATTTCTTCTGCTTTCATTGGTGTTGAAAGAGCAGCGTGGGAAGAGAAGAAGTCTGTGGACAACTGGGGTATGGACATCTGATTTCAGTCTCAGTCATTTGCAATGCATGTAGGCACTTCAGTGTTTTCTAGTTCCTCCAATGCAGGGAGCTTAAAAGTTCCCAATGCCAGGGAAAAGGTTTGTAAGCAACCCAAACATTCCCAATGAGCTGTGCAGGCCACCCCCTTAGATTGTAATAATAGCATATAGAGATTACTGTATGATAGACACTTATCTTTTTTTTTTTTTTTTAGTTTTTTATTTATTTTTTTTTAATTTTATTTTATTTTTTAAACTTTACATAATTGTATTAGTTTTGCCAAATATCAAAATGAATCCACCACAGGTATACATGTGTTCCCCATCCTGAACCCTCCTCCCTCCTCCCTCCCCACACCATCCCTCTGGGTCGTCCCAGTGCACCAGCCCCAAGCATCCAGTATCGTGCATCAAACCTGGACTGGCAACTCGTTTCATACATATTTTACATGTTTCAATGCCATTCTCCCAAATCTTCCCACCCTCTCCCTCTCTCTCAGAGTCCATAAGACTGTTCTATACATCAGTGTCTCATACACAGGGTTATTGTTACCATCTTTCTAAATTCCATATAAATGCGTTAGTATACTATATCGGTGTTTTTCTTTCTGTCTTACTTCACTCTGTATAATAGGCTCCAGTTTCATCCACCTCATTAGAACTGATTCAAATGTATTCTTTTTAATGGCTGAGTAATACTTCATTGTGTTAGACACTTATCTAAGTGTTTTACATTTAGTTCTCATAATGACACTAGGAAGTAGGACTACAATCATCCTCATTTTATAGGAGGAGAAGCTGAGTCACAAAGAGACTAAGGAGATTGCCCAAGGTCATACAGCTATTAGGTGTTGAAGCTGTGATTCAAAGTTCGGCTGCTGGCTCCAGAATCAATGATCTGAAACATCAAGTTCTGTGGCTTCTCAATATGCAGATTTCATAAAACATTTTAGAATTTACAGGTAATCGTTCATTTTCCTATGTAAGATGAAAATAAACCATAGTCAAAAGACGGGAACTTCTTAGCTTTTAGTGTTTAACAAACTGGTAGTCTTCCCTGTAGCTCAAACAGTCTTCCCTATAGCTGAACTGGTAAGGAATCTCCCTGCAACAGAGGAGACCCAGGTTCGATCCCTGGGTCAGGAAGATCCTCTGGAGAAGAGAACGGCAATCCACTCCAGTATTCTTGCCTGGAGAATCCCATGGACAGAGAAGCTTGGGGGGCTGCAGTCTGTGGGATCACAGTCAGGCATGACTGAGTGGCTGCTGCTGCTGCTAAGTCGCTTCAGTCGTGTCCGACTCTGTGTGACCCCAGAGTCGGCAGCCCACCAGGCTCCCCTGTCCCTGGGATTCTCCAGGTAAGAACACTGGAGTGGGTTGTCATTTCCTTCTCTGGAGTGGCTAACACTACTAAACTAGTTAGTGGTCCTCTTTTCAGCCTCTTTTCCCGTTTGGTTTCATTGGATGTCCAATTACACTACTTTAATTTGATTATATATATATATATATATATATATATATAAAATGTTCTATAAAAATAGTCTCCAATTTTTTCACTCCCATATGGTCCCCACTTTTAAAAGAGATGTTCTTTGATTTGGGAGATTGTTTATCCTTTGGGGGACACAGTTCCTTAATCTGTATAGAAATAGCAGAAGTATCACTTAAATCTCTAAAGACTTTTCAATTCTAAAATGTTACCCCTCTGTAGTTTCATAAGAGTCGGATTGAAAATTTATATAGCTTTGCTTTTTGCACTTATTCATTTCATCAGTCTAGTTCTTTGCATTACACACAGTAAATTCAAAGTCTACTATCTCTCACTGTATTTTGTAACAACTTAAATTGTAATATAGTGATTTAAAAAAGTATTTTATTTAGAATTTGGTGTTAAAGAGTTATTCTAATATAGCCACAGAGTAAATTTGAATCTTACATTTAGAAACATTGGAGAAGGAAATGGCAACCCACTCCAGTATTCTTGCCTGGAGAATCCCAGGGACAGAGGAGCCTGGTGGGCTGCCATCTATGGTGTTGCAGAGTCGGACATGACTGAAGTGACTTAGCTTTAGATATTGGTGTTAAAGAGTTATTCTAATATAGCTACAGAGTACATTTAAATCTTAAATTTAGAAACATAAAGTGTTCCAAAAATGCCCTGTCACCATGCTTGGAAATTATCAGTTGGTCCATAAGATCTACTGGGCAAAGACTGTGAATGGGGTGCTGAAGAAATCACTATAAAGAGAAAATAATATAAAGAATGCTTGCTATGCAATAATCCCTCTTAACTCTTAAGATATTTGTGAAGTCACATAGTAAGTGATTTCAGAAGTAAGTACTCGAAGGAAAGAACTAAGAGTATATTACCCTTCACAAACTCTCCCTTCCTGGATAGTCCATAAATATCTCTGTCACTCTCCCCCAGTCACACATGAGTATGTACACTGTAGGGCTATCAGCTTCCTGGTACTCCCATAATGATGACAGGGTCATGTATGACTTGGATGGGCAGAATTTGGAAGGGAATGCTCAGGCATATTGCAAGAATTTGCAGAGCAGTAGGAATCTGGAAACAGACTGTTGGCAGCTCTGCATCCCTTATTAATCATTGTGAGCATGGCAGATGGTCCTCGGGTTATTTTCCAAGAGAAATGGGAACAGGGATATGGAGAGAGGTCTTCCTCTTCAACTGTCCTCATTCAAGTAAGTGAGCCATTACCTTGATATTTAGATGGATAAATAAAAAGCTTTTATTGAGCAATTAATTTATCGAATGTCACCTAGGTTCTAGGTACTATTGTAGGCAGTGGTGATAGAGTCATGAGGCAAACTTTTGCCTTCATGGAGTTTACAGCCAAAATGTAGCCAGAAACATATGACAGATAAAACAAGAAAAAATTAATCTGCATACAAAATGTTACATTGAGGGTCAGCATATTAGGACCTGTGATCCAAAAGGGCTCTACCTTCTGTTTTTGTAAATAAAGGATTGAAAGTCTGAATGAACTTTTTGACCAACCCAATAGTTTCAGAGGGCTTCCCTGGTGGCTCAATGGTAAAGAATCCACCTACCAATGCAGGAGACTTGGGTTTGATCCCTGAAAAATGTGGTCAGAAAGATACCCTTGAGTAGGAAATGACAACTCACTCCAGTCTGGGAAATCTCATGGACAGAGGAGCCTGGTGGGTACAGTCCATGGGGTTGCAAAAGAGCCAGGCATGACTTGTCACCAAAACAACAGTAGTTTCAGAACACAGTTTATACTCTCATTCCCCTTTTGCCTTTGGCTGTTTTGTGTCATAGTGCCAGTGTAGAACATTTGTAAGAGTATATGGCTTGTGTCTATGCCTTTACAGAAATGCCTGCTGACCTCTGGATTAGATGCTAGGAAGTCGTATAAATAAAAATCAATCCAGGAAGGGGAAGAAGAACTGGGTATTTTTTAGGTAGAGTGATGAGAGGACCAGTCACTAAGAAGGTAGAGTTTGTGTAAAGCACTAAGGAGATGACAGAGCTAGTCACAACGCTTTTAAAGAAAGAGTGTAGCAGGCAGAGAGAATAGCAGGTTCCTAGGCCCTGACACAGAAGGGTGCTTGGAATCTTCTAAAAGCAGCGGAGAGGCCAATGTTGCTAGAGAAGAATGAGTAAGGGACAGAGAGGAGGAGATCAAGTGGTGGGGCAGAAGGTATCAGGTAATCATGTAGGGCCTTGTAGGCCACCATGAGTCCTTTGGCTTGTATTCTGAGTGAGTTAGGAAGCTTTTGGAGGGTTTTGATCAGGTGACATCTGACTTAACATTTTAAAATGATTTTCTCTGGCTGCTGAGTTCAGAGTACACTGATGGAGAACTAGGCCAGTGCTAGGAGAGTTCCTGGCAAACATTATAAGGAATCAAGCATCACAGAGGTGACTAGAAAGAAAAGAGTGCTGGTGACTAATACATATATATATATATATATATATATATATATATATATATATATCAATGACAACAATAGAGAACTGATTTCCAATTAAATACACCGTAATTTAGGACAAGGAGATTATGTCATTTAAAAATGGAATAAAATATTATTTCCTATGTTTATGCAAGTTTGTTTCTGTTATATAACTTGCTGTATAAACATCTGCCTGGCTATTCATAAGGCATTTACTAATTAGGATTTAAAAGTGTCTTGTTCCTTCATTTGTTTCCCATAAGGTGGCTGTGATTTGAATGTCCTGTTGTAAAAATGCAGGTAGTCTGTAAAGGGGGAGGAATTGGATATCAGCTAAATTCCTTTACATTTTCTTGCCTTCACTTTTTCCCAATTACCACGGAGAAGTTTGGCAATTTAAAATATGAATCTCTATCACTAACAAATTATCAAGTCTCCACAGTAATAATTTCCCATTAAAATCCTTGAAGTTCAGGTTTTACATGATGAGCTCAGAGATGGCTACCTAAATGTGTGGCTCTGCAGGCAACCTGTTTAATCTAATGTAAAAGCCATCATGCCTTTTATAACTCACCCGCAAGAATAACTGGAAACTGCAGTATGAGCAATTGAGCCCTGAGCTTTAAAAAGGAATATTCAAAAAAAAAGAATAAAAATAGGAAGAGTGTATTCCATTGTGAATTTTGGATAAGTGTATGAGAAGGACATCTCAATAATATCTCTCTAGGTTGTTGACCTGAAGGATCCACTAGTCAAATATGTGGTCATGCTGATGCAGAGAGTGACCACTGATGATCTTCACTTCAGCAGAGCACTAGGGAAAATATGTTTAGAAAAATGGAAATTTGAATAAAGGAAAGTGAAAGTCAAATCATAACATTTGATGTTAAAGAGTCAAAGGGAAAGATGAAGGCTGCCGATCCAACGCTCTCCAGGATATTCTGAGGGAAAGGGAATCCTGTGAGATTCTTTAGTCTTCCAAGGAATGAAATAAGAAAGCAAGACTTTTAAAAAAATCACCTTATTGGAAAGATTCTCTAGAAATTATAGGGAAGCATAGAATGTATAGAATATTTCAGATAGAGGAATAATGTATATTTTGTTGAAACCTAGCTGGATAGAATTAATTTATCAGAGCCAACAGATAAATACAATATCATATATTTCTACGCAGTTTATAATTTATAAGGCATTTTACATACATTCTCTCATAAAACCAAAGAGGGTTTGACCAAGGTCAAACCAGTAGTCAGAATATTTTTCAGATGAGAAACCTGACTCAGGAAAATTAAGTGACAGAGAATTTTGGAACCAAGATTGTAACCCAGTTTTTTTTTTTTTTTTAATTCTAACACAGCACATTTTTCAATACCTGTGTTCTCTTTAACATCAATTGAGTTCTATATTATAAAATACAATATTGGACTTTTATACTCAGAAAGTTAGAGGGAAAGAATCACTAACCACCTCCACACTTTATTATACTTTTCTGCTTACATATTATCACTGTACTATCTCCTTTGCTCTTTCAATTTTCCAGATGAGGAAACTAAGTCTGATAGTTGTCCATGCTCAATGCAGGAGGGACGGCACAAATCCAGCTCTTCTGACTCCAGAACTCCTGCTTCTTCCATTACACCATAGAAACTGTGCATTATTCTACCCTTAAAAATTTCATAATAATGGAAACCATATGGCAGCAGATCCTAGTGATGTCAACACTGATAAAAATAAATTAATTTACATTACATTAAAGATTTCCTCTAGATTCTGAATTTTTCCTAGAGGAGCTAACATTTGAACTAGGACTTGGGGATTTGTTGAGTAGTTTCAAAAAAGCAATTAGCATATAGACAGTTTAAAAATGTTAAAATGGACAAAAGAATAAATGAATAGGTCGATGATATTTGTTACAAGCCTGGAATCCTGTTTATCTCACTATTGCTTCATTTACTCTTTGAAAGCTTTCTTTGTATTCTCCTGCATACTCTAAGAGCTGTTAGAACATCCTCAATGCTTTCATGATGTGAGGTATATTAGACAGTGAGTTCTTTTGCACAAGGATTGAAATCTTGCTAATCACTATACCTGGCACATTTTAGAGGATTTGTTAGATGATTTAGTGGAGAAGGAAATGGCAATCCACTCCAGTACTATTGCCTGGAAAATCCCATGGACAGAGGAGCCTGGTAGGCTATAGTCCATGGGGTCGCAAAGAGTTGGACACCACTGAGTGACTTCACTTTCCTCACTAGATGATTTAGAGGATCTGTTTGTTAGATGAAATGGATAAAACAAAAGGATAAATGAATAGTACAACAGTTATCTAGAATCATGTGCTTCTTCATTGGAGAATGCCCTCTTTTCTCTTTTATTAAATTTTCCCTGATGTCTCCCCAGAGAGACACTCTCCCCAAGAAGAGTTTTCCCCCTGTGATCTCTCAATATTTTATGAAAGAATCGTTATAAACTATAATATATATATATATATATATATATAGTGCTGATAGAGCACTTAAATGGGTAGATAACTGTCTTTTCACTAGACCAAATATTCCTTGAAAATAGAAATTACTTTTACTCATTATTTTGACATTAATATTATTAATATCTGCTTTCCTGGGAATTCAGATGGCAAAGACTCTGGCTGCAACGCAGGAGACCTGGGTTCAGTCCCTGTCAGGAAGATCCCCAGTATTCTAGCCTGGAGAATTTCATGGATAGAGGAGCCTGGCAGGCTGCAATCCACTTTCAATATAGACACTTTGTAAATATTCATCTTTTTCTACCCTATCCTTACTGTTATCTAGAGGGACTTATAAAGCTGGAAATTAAGAAGTAAAGGGAAGAGACCGGGACAACCGAGAATGAGATGGTTGGATGGCATCACTGACTCAATGGACATAAGTTTGAGCAAGCTATGGGAGTTGGTGATGGAAGGGAAGCCTGGCATGCTTCAGTCCATGGGGGGTTGCAAAGAGTCAGACATGATAGCTATTGAACTAAACTGAAGAAGTAAAGATGTGTAGCAAATGCAGCATGCCAAAACACAGAGTTGTAAAAAGTCATCTTTGAGATTTGGTATGGGGTCCTGTAGTATGGCTGGAGGCTCAGTTCAGTTCAGTTCAGTCGCTCAGTCGTGTCCGATTCTTTGGGACCCCATGAACTGCAGTACCCCAGGACTCCCTGTCCATCACTAATTCCCAGAGTCCATCTAAACCCATGTCCATTGTGTTGGTGATACCATCCAACGATCTCATCCTCTGTCGTCCCCTTCTCCTCCTGCCCTCAATCTTTCCCAGCATCAGGGTCTTTTCAAATGAGTCAGTTCTTCACATCAGGTGGCCAAAGTATTGGAGTTTCAGCTTCAACATCAGTCCCTCCAATGAACACCCTTTATTCTTTAGGAGTGAGCTCCTTTAGGATGGACTGGTTGGATCTCCTTGCAGTCCAAGGGACTCTCAAGAGTCGTCTCCAACACCACAGTTCAAAAGCATCTATTCTTCTGCACTCAGCTTTCTTTATAGTCCAACTCTCACATCCATACATGACCACTGGAAAAATCATAGCCTTGATTAGATGGACCTTTGTTGGCAATGTAATGTCTCTGCTTTTTAATATGCTATCTAGGTTGGTCATAACTTTCCTTCCAAGGAGCAAGCATCTTTTAATTTAATGGCTGCAATCACCATCTGCAGTGATTTTGCAGCCCAGAAAAATAAAATCAGCCACTGTTTCCACTGTTTCCCCATTGATTTGCCATGAAGTGATGGGACCAGATGCCATGATCTTAGTTTTCTAAATGTTGAGCTTTAAGCCAACTTTTTCACTCTCCTCTTTTACTTTCATCAAGAGGCTCCTTAGTTCCTCTTCACTTTCTGCCATAAGGGTGGTGTCATCTGTATATCTGAGGTTATTGATATTTCTCCTGGCAATCTTGATTCCAGCTTGTGCTTCTTCCAGCCCAGCATTTCTCATGATGTACTCTGCATATAAGTTAAATAAGCAGGGTGACAATATACAGCCTTGACATACTCCTTTTCCTATTTGGAAACAGTCAGTTGTTCCATCTCCAGTTCTAATTGTTGCTTCCTGGCCTGCATACAGGTTTCTCAAGAGGCAGGTCAGGTGGTCTGGTATTCCCATCTCTTTCAGAATTTTCCAAAGTTTATTGTGATCCACACAATCAAAGGCTTTGGCATAGTCAATAAAGCAGAAATAGATGTTTTTCTGGAACTCTCTTGCTTTTTTGATGATCCAGTGGATGTTGGCAATTTGATCTCTGGTTCCTCTGCCTTTTCTAAAACCAGCTTAAACAACTGGAAGTTCATGGTTCACATATTGCTGAAGCCTGGCTTGGAGAATTTTGAGCATTACTTTACTAGCATGTGAGATGAGTGCAATTGTGCAGTAGTTTGAGCATTCTTTAGCATTACCATTCTTTGAGATTGGAATGAAAACTGACTTTTTGCAGACTTGTGGCCACTGCTGAGTTTTCCAAATTTGCTGACATATTGAGTGCAGCACTTTCACAGCATCATCTTTTAGAATTTGAAATAGCTTAACTGGAATTCCATCGTCTCCACTAGCTTTATTTGTAATGATGCTTCCTAAGGGCCACCTGACTTCACATTCCAGGATGTCCGGCTCTAGGTGAGTGTGAGTGGTCAAAACTTCATGATTATCTGGGCCGTGAAGATCTTTTTTGTACAGTTCTTCTGTGTATTCTTTTCACCTCTTCTTAATATCTTCTGCTTTTGTTAGGTCCACACCATTTCTGTCCTTTCTTGAGCCCATCTTTGCATGAAATGTTCCCTTGGTATCTCTAATTTTCTTTTTTTTTTTTTTTTTTTAATTTTATTTTATTTTTAAACTTTACATAACTGTATTAGATTTGCCAAATATCAAAATGAATCCGCCACAGGTTTACATGTGTTCCCCATCCTGAACCCTCCTCCCTCCTCCCTCCCCATTCCATCCCTCTGGGTCGTCCCAGTGCACCAGCCCCAAGCATCCAGTATCGTGCATCGAACCTGGACTGGCAACTCATTTCATACATGATATTTTACATGTTTCAATGCCATTCTCCCAAATCTT
The DNA here is from genome assembly GCF_029407905.1 of Bubalus kerabau. Taxonomy (NCBI): domain Eukaryota; kingdom Metazoa; phylum Chordata; class Mammalia; order Artiodactyla; family Bovidae; genus Bubalus; species Bubalus kerabau. The sequence goes on from NC_073629.1 coordinate 73,765,965, forward strand.
CCCACCCTCTCCCTCTCCCACAGAGTCCATAAGACTGTTCTATACATCAGTGTCTCTTTTGCTGTCTCGTACACAGGGTTATTGTTACCATCTTTCTAAATTCCATATATATGCGTTAGTATACTGTATTGGTGTTTTTCTTTCTGGCTTACTTCACTCTGTATAATAGGCTCCAGTTTCATCCACCTCATTAGAACTGATTCAAATGTATTCTTTTTAATGGCTGAATAATACTCCATTGTGTATATGTACCACTGCTTTCTTATCCATTCATCTGCTGATGGACATCTAGGTTGCTTCCATGTCCTGGCTATTATAAACAGTGCTGCGATGAACATTGGGGTACTCGTGTCTCTTTCCCTTCTGGTTTTCTCAGTGTGTATGCCCAGCAGTGGGATTGCTGGATCATAAGGCATGTCTATTTCCAGTTTTTTAAGGAATCTCCACACTGTTCTCCATAGTGGCTGTACTAGTTTGCATTCCCACCAACAGTGTAAGAGGGTTCCCTTTTCTCCACACCCTCTCCAGCATTTATTACTTGTAGACTTTTGGATCGCAGCCATTCTGACTGGTGTGAAATGGTACCTCATAGTGGTTTTGATTTGCATTTCTCTGATAATGAGTGATGTTGAGCATCTTTTCATGTGTTTGTTAGCCATCTGTATGTCTTCTTTGGAGAAATGTCTATTTAGTTCTTTGGCCCATTTTTTGATTGGGTCATTTATTTTTCTGGAGTTGAGCTGTAGGAGTTGCTTGTATATTCTCGAGATTAGTTGTTTGTCAGTTGCTTCATTTGCTATTATCTTCTCCCATTCTGAAGGCTGTCTTTTCACCTTGCTAATAGTTTCCTTTGATGTGCAGAAGCTTTTAAGGTTAATTAGGTCCCATTTGTTTATTTTTGCTTTTATTTCCAATATTCTGGGAGGTGGGTCATAGAGGATCCTGCTGTGATGTATGTCAGAGAGTGTTTTGCCTATGTTCTCCTCTAGGAGTTTTATAGTTTCTGGTCTTACGTTTAGATCTTTAATCCATTTTGAGTTTATTTTTGTGTATGGTGTTAGAAAGTGTTCTAGTTTCATTCTTTTACAAGTGGTTGACCAGAGTTCCCAGCACCACTTGTTAAAGAGATTGTCTTTAATCCATTGTATATTCTTGCCTCCTTTGTCGAAGATAAGGTGTCCATATGTGCGTGGATTTATCTCTGGGCTTTCTATTTTGTTCCATTGATCTATATTTCTGTCTTTGTGCCAGTACCATACTGTCTTGATAACTGTGGCTTTGTAGTAGAGCCTGAAGTCAGGTAGGTTGATTCCTCCAGTTCCATTCTTCTTTCTCAAGATCGCTTTGGCTATTCGAGGTTTTTTGTTTTTCCATACAAATTGTGAAATTATTTGTTCTAGCTCTGTGAAGAATGCTGTTGGTAGCTTGATAGGGATTGCATTGAATCTATAGATTGCTTTGGGTAGTATACTCATTTTCACTACATTGATTCTTCCAATCCATGAACATGGTATATTTCTCCATCTGTTAGTGTCCTCTTTGATTTCTTTCACCAGTGTTTTATAGTTTTCTATATATAGGTCTTTAGATTCTTTAGGTAGATATATTCCTAAGTATTTTATTCTTTCCGTTGCAATGGTGAATGGAATTGTTTCCTTAATTTCTCTTTCTGTTTTCTCATTATTAGTGTATAGGAATGCAAGGGATTTCTGTATGTTGATTTTATATCCTGCAACTTTACTATAGTCATTGATTAGTTCTAGTAATTTTCTGGTGGAGTCTTTAGGGTTTTCTATGTAGAGGATCATGTCATCTGCAAACAGTGAGAGCTTTACTTCTTCTTTTCGAATTTGGATTCCTTTTATTTCTTTTTCTGCTCTGATTGCTGTGGCCAAAACTTCCAAAACTATGTTGAATAGTAATGGTGAAAGTGGGCACCCTTGTCTTGTTCCTAACTTTAGAGGAAATGCTTTCAATTTTTCACCATTGAGGATAATGTTTGCTGTGGGTTTGTCATATATAGCTTTGATTATGTTGAGGTATGTTCCTTCTATTCCTGCTTTCTGGAGAGTTTTTATCATAAATGGATGTTGAATTTTGTCAAAGGCTTTCTCTGCATCTATTGAGATAATCATACGGTTTTTATTTTTCAATTTGTTAATGTGGTGTATTACATTGATTGATTTGCGGATATTGAAGAATCCTTGCATCCCTGGGATAAAGCCCACTTGGTCATGGTGTATGATCTTTTTAATGTGTTGTTGGATTCTGATTGCTAGAATTTTGTTAAGGATTTTTGCATCTATGTTCATCCGTGATATTGGCCTGTAGTTTTCTTTTTTTGTGGGATCTTTGTCAGGTTTTGGTATTAGGGTGATGGTGGCCTCATAGAATGAGTTTGGAAGTTTACCATCCTCTGCAATTTTCTGGAAGAGTTTGAGCAGGATAGGTGTTAGCTCTTCTCTAAATTTTTGGTAGAATTCAGCTGTGAAGCCGTCTGGACCTGGGCTTTTGTTTGCTGGAAGATTTTTGATTACAGTTTCAATTTCCGTGCTTGTGATGGGTCTGTTAAGATTTTCTATTTCTTCCTGATCGAGTTTTGGAAAGTTGTACTTTTCTAAGAATTTGTCCATTTCTTCCTCGTTGTCCATTTTATTGGCATATAATTGTTGATAGTAGTCTCTTATGATCCTTTGTATTTCTGTGTTGTCTGTTGTGATCTCTCCATTTTCATTTCTAATTTTATTGATTTGATTTTTCTCCCTTTGTTTCTTGATGAGTCTGGCTAATGGTTTGTCAATTTTATTTATCCTTTCAAAGAACCAGCTTTTGGTTTTGTTGATTTTTGCTATAGTCTCTTTTGTTTCTTTTGCATTTATTTCTGCTCTAATTTTTAAGATTTCTTTCCTTCTACTAACCCTGGGGTTCTTCATTTCTTCCTTTTCTAGTTGCTTTAGGTGTAGAGTTAGGTTATTTATTTGACTTTTTTCTTGTTTCTTGAGGTGTGCCTGTATTGCTATGAACTTTCCCCTTAGGACTGCTTTTACCGTGTCCCACAGGTTTTGGGTTGTTGTGTTTTCATTGTCATTCGTTTCTATGCAAATTTTGATTTATTTTTTTATTTCTTCTGTGATTTGTTGGTTATTCAGCAGCGTGTTGTTCAGCCTCCATATGTTGGATTTTTTAATAGTTTTTCTCCTGTAATTGAGATCTAATCTTACTGCATTGTGGTCAGAAAAGATGCTTGGAACGATTTCTATTTTTTTGAATTTACCAAGGCTAGCTTTATGGCCCAGGATGTGATCTATCCTGGAGAAGGTTCCATGTGCGCTTGAGAAGAAGGTGAAATTCATTGTTTTGGGATGAAATGTCCTATAGATATCAATTAGGTCTAACTGGTCTATTGTATCGTTTAAAGTTTGTGTTTCCTTGTTGATTTTCTGTTTAGTTGATCTATCCATAGGTGTGAGTGGGGTATTAAAGTCTCCCACTATTATTGTGTTATTGTTAATTTCTTCTTTCATACTTGTTAGCATTTGTCTTACATACTGCGGTGCTCCCGTGTTGGGTGCATATATATTTATAATTGTTATATCTTCTTCTTGGATTGATCCTTTGATCATTATGTAGTGACCATCTTTGTCTCTTTTCACAGTCTTTGTTTTAAAGTCTATTTTATCTGATATGAGTATTGCTACTCCTGCTTTCTTTTGGTCCCTATTCGCATGGAAAATCTTTTTCCAGCCCTTCACTTTCAGTCTGTATGTGTCCCCTGTTTTGAGGTGGGTCTCTTGTAGACAACATATGCAGGGGTCTTGTTTTTGTATCCATTCAGCCAGTCTTTGTCTTTTGGTTGGGGCATTCAACCCATTTACGTTTAAGGTTATTACTGATAAGTATGACCCCGTTGCCATTTACTTTATTGTTTTGGGTTCGAATTTATACACCATTTTTGTGTTTCCTGTCTAGAGAATATCCTTTAGTATTTGTTGGAGAGCTGGTTTGGTGGTGCAGAATTCTCTCAGCTTTTGCTTGTCTGAAAAGCTTTTGATTTCTCCTTCATACTTGAATGAGATCCTTGCTGGGTACAATAATCTGGGCTGTAGGTTATTTTCTTTCATCATTTTAAGTATGTCTTGCCATTCCCTCCTGGCTTGAAGAGTTTCTATTGAAAGATCAGCTGTTATCCTTATGGGAATTCCCTTGTGTGTTATTTGTTGTTTTTCCCTTGCTGCTTTTAATATTTGTTCTTTGTGTTTGATCTTTGTTAATTTGATTACTATGTGTCTTGGGGTGTTTCGCCTTGGGTTTATCCTGTTTGGGACTCTCTGGGTTTCTTGGACTTGGGTGATTATTTCCTTCCCCATTTTAGGGAAGTTTTCAACTATTATCTCCTCAAGTATTTTCTCATGGTCTTTCTTTTTGTCTTCTTCTTCTGGGACCCCTATGATTCGAATGTTGTAGCGTTTAATATTGTCCTGGAGGTCTCTGAGATTGTCCTCATTTCTTTTAATTCGTTTTTCTTTTATCCTCTCTGATTCATGTATTTCTACCATTCTATCTTCTAATTCACTAATCCTATCTTCTGCCTCTGTTATTCTACTATTTGTTGCCTCCAGAGTGTTTTTAATTTCACTTATTGCATTATTCATTATATATTGACTCTTTTTTATTTCTTCTAAGTCCTTGTTAAACCTTTCTTGCATCTTCTCAATCCTTGCCTCCAGGCTATTTATCTGTGATTCCATTTTAATTTCAAGATTTTGGATCAATTTCACTATCATTATTCGGAATTCTTTATCAGGTAGATTCCCTATCTCTTCCTCTTTTGTTTGGTTTGGTGGGCATTTATCCTGTTCCTTTATCTGCTGGCTATTCCTCTGTCTCTTCATCTTGTTTGAATTGCTGAGTTTGGGGTGTCCTTTCTGTATTCTGGCAGTTTGTGGAGTTCTCTTTATTGTGGCGTTTCCTCGCTGTGTGTGGGTTTGTACAGGTGGCTTGTCAAGGTTTCCTGGTTAGGGAAGCTTGTGTTGATGTTCTGGTGGATGGAGCTGTATTTCTTCTCTCTGGAGTGTAATGAAATGTCCAGTAATGAGTTATGAGATGTCTATGGTTTTGGGGTGACTTTGGGCAGCCTGTATCTTGAAGCTCAGGGCTGTGTTCCTTTGTTGCTGGAGAATTTGCTTGTTATGTCTTTCCCTGGAACTTGTTGGCCCTTGTGTGGTGCTTGGTTTCAGTGTCGGTATGGAGGCGTTTGATGAGCTCCTGTCAATTAATGTTCCTTGGAGTCAGGAGTTCCCTGGAGTCAGGGATTGGACTTAAGCCTCCTACTTCCAGTTATCGGTCTTAATTTTACAGTAGTTTCAAAACTTCTCCTTCTATACAGCACCACTGATAAAACATCTACGTTAAAGATGAAAAGTTTCTCTACTGTGAGGGTCACTCAGAGAGGTTCACAGCATTACATGGAGAAGAGAAGAGGGAGGAGGGAGTTAGAGGTGACCCAAATGAGATGAGGTGGAATTAATAGTGGAGAGAGTGGGCTAGCCAGTAGTCACTTCCTTATGTGCACTCCACAACTGGACTGCTCAGAGATGTTCACGGAGTTATACAGGGAAGAGAAGAAGGAGGCAGGAGACAGAGGTGGCCAGAAGGATAAAAGGGGGAAATGAAAAGGCGGGAGACAGATCCAGCCAGTAATCAGTTCCTTAAGTGTTCTCCATCATCTGGAACACACAGAAATTCACAGAGTTGGGTAGAGTAGAGAGGGGTTAGGGAGGAGATACAGGTGACCTGGTGGAGAAAATGGAGAGTCCAAAGGGAGAGAGAGCAGTCAAGCCAGTAATCTCGTACACTAGTGAAAAATGGGTCCTGAAGATTGGGTTCTTAAAGGTACAAAATTGGTAACAAATACATAAAAACAAAAATTAGAAATCTAGAGTAGAGTTTGGAATTTCAAAAAAGCGATGTTAATGAAAAGGAGAAGGAAAAGAAAGAGAGAAAAAACAAACAAAGAAAAACAAACAAGGTCGTGAAAGTAATAAAGAAACTACAGGTACAAAATTGATAACTAATACCAAACAGCAAAAATTAAAAATCTAGAGTAGAGTTTGGAATTTCAAAAATGCAACGTTAAAAAAAAAAAAAAGAAGAAGAAGAAGAAGAAAAATAAAGAGAAAAAACAAACAAACCAACAAAAACAATGTCGCAAAAATTATAAAGAAAATACAGGTACAAAATTGATATCAAATACCAAAAAGCATAAATTAAAAATCTTGAGTAGAGTTTGGAATTGCAGATATACGATGTTATATAAAAGAAGAAGAGAAAGAAACAGAGGAAAAAAAAAAGTCACAGCAATTATGAAAAAAACTATAGGTACAAAATTGATAACATATATCAAAAGGCTAAAATTAAAAATCTAGAGTAGAGTTTGGAATTTCAAAAATGCAATGTTAAAGAAAAGAAGAAAAAGAAGAAAAAAAAAAAAAAAAACCACGGTCAAAAAATTATAAAATATATATATGAAGTTTGCTGAAGAAGAAAAAAAAAAAAATAGGGTCTTTTTTTTTTTTTTGCAAAGTAATAGTTATAAAAGTGAAAATTAAAGGACAATAGAGGACTTAAAAAAATTTTTTTTTAATTAAAAAAAGAAAGAAAGAAAGATTGATCGTAAAAATAGTAAAAATATATCTAGGTCTTTCTCTGGTTTTGTTGTGAGTATTGTGGGTTCAGTTCATTTTTGGCAGTTCCTTAGTCCGACTTATATTTCTCAAGATCTATAGGCCCCTTCCTATGTAATCCGTAGTAACCACAGGGTTTTAATCTATGGCCTGTAGCTTCCAAGGCGTTTCCCTCTGTTATAGCTTCTTCTGTTTGCTGGTCTCTTCAGTGTCTGGTTCCCGCTGACACAAAGGGGACGGTGGAGGACCCTATTTTTTTTTTTTTTTTTTTTTTAATTTAGGCTCACTTGTTCAGCCGCGCTGTGGGGAGGGAGGGAGGGATGCTGCAAACAGATAACACTGGCGTGCGCTCGAAGTGCCTCGGCCACACTGGGTCTGCCCCCGCTCACGGCGCGTGTAACCTCCCTGCCCACACTGCTTGGGCTCTAGGTTGTTCCGCCGGGAACAATCAGAGGCCGGCCCTGGACTGAGCTCCCAGGTCCAAGCCGCTCAGGTTCAGGCACTCGGGTAGTCCTCAGAGGCGCAGACTCGGTTGGGCCTGCGTTTTGTGTTCTTCCCAGGTCGAGCAGCTCAGGTGATGAGGTGTTTGGCGGGCGCCAATGCTGCGACTTATCGCCTCCCCACCACTCGGTTATCTGGGTGTAAAGCCGGCGCACCTTCTCAGGCAGATATTGACTGTCCAGACCCCCAAGAAGTTTTAGTTAGCAAAGAAGCCTGCTTACAGTTTTATAGATAGTGTCTCTCTGGGGCTGCGATTGCCCCCTTCCGGCTCTGGCTGCCTGTCACCGGAGGGGGAAGGTCTGCAGCCGGCTATCTCTGTTCAGTCCTTTGTTCTGTGCGCGGGCCTGGCGGTGTCTTAGGTTAGGGCTGGCTTTTCGCGTGGTAGATATCCCACAGTCTGGTTTGCTAGCCCAAATTATTTCGCTCAGATAGCGCTCAGGACATTCGGCCCGATTCTTACTCTAAGGGACACAGCCTGTGCCGCACTTCCCTGCCCAGCCCCCGCTTGCTAATGCCATGTGCAGGCGTCTGCGCTGCTTCTCCGCTGGGGGAGTTACCGTAGGGCTCACAATCCGCGATTTTTAATTGTTTATTTTTATTTTTTTTCCCCTCCCTTTTATGTTGCCCTCTGTGCTTCCAAAGCTCGGCACAGATTCGGCAGTGAGAGGGTTTCCTGGTGTTTGGAAACTTCTCTCTTTTTAGGACTCCCTTCCCGGGACGGAACTCCGTCCCTCCCTCTTTTGTCTCTTTTTTTGTCTTTTATATTTTTTCCTACCTCCTTTCGAAGAGTTGGGCTGCTTTTCTGGGTGCCTGATGTCCTCTGCCGGCATTCAGAAGTTGTTTTGTGGAATTTACTCGACGTTTAAATGCTCTTTTGATGAATTTGTGGGGGAGAAAGTGTTCTCCCCGTCCTACTCCTCCGCCATCTTGGCTCGGTATCTCTAATTTTCTTGAGGAGATCTCTAGTCTTTCCCATTCTATTGTTTTCCTCTATTTCTTTGCATTGATCGCTGAGGAAGGCTTTCTTATCTCTCCTTGCTATTCTTTGGAACTCTGCATTCAGATGCTTATATCTTTCCTTTTCTCCTTTACTTTTCACGTCTCTTCTTTTCACAGTTATTTATAAGGCCTCCTCAGACAGCCATTTTGGTTTTTTGCATTTCTTTTTCTTGGGGATGGTCTTGCTCCCTGTCTCCTGTACAATGTTATGAACCTCCATCCATAGTTCATCAGGCACTCTGTCTATCAGATATAGTCCCTTAAATCTATTTCTCACTTCCACTGTATAGTCATAAGGGATTTGATTTAGGTCATACCTAATGGTCTAGTGGTTTTCTCCACTTTCTTCAATTTCAGTATGAATTTGGCAATAAGGAGTTCATGATCTGAGCCACAGTCAGCTCCCGGTCTTGTTTTTGCTGACTGTAATAGAGCTTCTCCATCTTTGGCTGCAAAGAATATAATCAATCTGATTTCGGTGTTGATCATCTGGTGATGTCCATGTATAGAGTCTTCTCTTGTGTTGTTGGAAGAGGGTGTTTGCTATGACCAATGCGTTCTCTTGGCAGAATTCTGTTAGCCTTTGCCCTGCTTCATTCTGTACACCAAGGCCAAATTTGCCTGTTACTCCAGGTGTTTCTTGACTTCCTATTTTTGCATTCCAGTCCCCTGTAATGAAAAGGACATTTTTTTGGAGTGTTAGTTCTAGCAGGTCTTGTAGGTCTTCATAGAACCGTTCAACTTCAGCTTCTCCAGAATTACTGATCTGGGCATAGACTTGGATTACCGTGAAATTGAACAGTTTGCCTTGGAAACAGACAGAGATAGATCATTCTGATGTTTTTGAGATTGCATCCTAGTACTACATTTCGGACTCTTTTGTTGACTATGATGGCCACTCCATTTCTTCTAAGGGATTCCTGCCCACAGTAGTAGATATAATGGTCATCTGAGTTAAATGCACCCATTCCACTCCATCTTTGTTCTCTGATTCCTAGAATGTCGATGTTCACGCTTGCCATCTCCTGTTTGACCACTTCCAATTTGCCTTGATTCATGGACCTAACATTCCAGGTTCCAGTGCAATATTGCTCTTTACAGCATTGAATCTTGCTTCTATCACCAGTACCATCCACAACTGGTTTTTGCTTTGGGTCCATCCCTTCATTCATTCTAGAGTTATTTCTCCACTGATCTCCAGTAGCATATTGAGCACCTACTGACCTGGAGAGTTCATCTTTCAGTTTCCTATCTTTTTGCTTTTTCATACTGTTCATGGGGTTCTTTGGGCAAGAATACTGAAGTGGTTTGTCATTCCCTTCTCCAGCAGACCACATTCTGTCAGTGGCTAGAGACTAGAACACAGTATTACTTATTGGAATCATGGTTCATAATTACATCTTTGAGCATCCCTGGTGGCTCAGACAGTAAAGAATCTGCCTGTAATGTAGGAGACCCAGGTTTGATACCTGGGTCTTTGGGATGATCCCCTGGAGAAGGTAATGGCTACCCACTCCTATATTCTTGCCTGAAGAATCCCATGTGAGAGGAACCTGAAGGGTTACAGTCCTACAGGGTCCAAAAGAGTCAGACACGACTGAGCAACTAACGCATATTTAATTATATCTTTAAACATAAAATTTCCAACACGAATCACTTGGAACACAAATTAAACCATTTTCTAACAGAATTAGTTTCAATTTGTTACCACCCTATTCTTCTATTAAAACAATTATTTTTTTTCTTGATTATATACATATTACCTTTGTCCTCTAAAATGCTTTGAGTACCTTAAATAGACAGCTTCCCCCATTGGCTCAGCAGTCAAGAATCCATCTGTAATTCAGGAAACACAGTTTTGATCCCTGGGTCAGGAAAATCCCCTGGAGGAGGGCATGGCAATCCACTCTAGTATTCTTCCCTGGGAAATCCCATGGACAGAGGAGACTAGCGGGCTACAACCCATGGGGTCAAAAAAGATTTGGACATGACTCAGCATTAAACTGGAGAAGGCAATGGCAACCCACTCCAGTACTCTTGCCTGGAAAATCCCAGGGATGGCGGAAGCTGGTGGGCTGCCGTCTATGGGTTCTCACAGAGTTGGTCACGACTGAAGCAACTTAGCAGTAGCAGCAGCAGCAGCAGCAGCAGCACTAACCAAGAGCAACAACCTTAAAGAGAAGTATAATGCAAATTTAAGAGAGCATTATTGTTATTTTCAAGACTCTTAAAATGCATAGTTACAAAGTCATGGTTTCTTTGCCATGAGATAATTCAGTTCAGTTCAGTTCAGTTCAGTTGCTCAGTCGTGTCCGACTCTTTGTGACCCTTTGCAGCATGCCAGGCCTCCTTGTCCATCACCAATTCCCAGAGTTCACTCAAACTCACGTCCATCGAGTCAGTGATGCCATCCAGCCATCTCATCCTCTGTCGTCCCCTTCTCCTGCCCTCAATCCCTCCCAGTATCAGAGTCTTTTCCAATGAGTCAACTCTTCGCATGAGGTGGCCAAAGTACTGGAGTTTCAGCTTTAGCATCATTCCTTCCAAAGAAATCCCAGGGCTGATCTCCTTCAGAATGGACTGGTTGGATCTCCTTGCAGTCCAAGCGACTCTCAAGAGTCTTTTCCAACACCACAGTTCAAAAGCATCAATTCTTCGGCGCTCAGCCTTCTTCACAGTCCAACTCTCACATCCATACATGACCACAGGAAAAACCATAGCCTTGACTAGATGAACCTTTGTTGGCAAAGTAAAGTCTCTGCTTTTGAATATGCTATCTAGGTTGGTCATAACTTTCCTTCCAAGGAGCAAGCGTCTTTTAATTTCATGGCAGCAGTCACCATCTGCAGTGATTTTAGAGCCCAGAAAAATAAAGTCTGACACTGTTTCCCCATCTATTTGCTGTGAAGTGATGGGACCAGATGCCATGATCTTAGTTTTCTGAATGTTGAACTTTAAGCCAACTTTTTCACTCTTCTCTTTCACTTTCATCAAGAGGCTTTTGAGTTCCTCTTCACTTTCTGCCATAAGCGTGGTGTAATCTGAATATCTGAGGTGATTGATATTTCTCCCAGCAATCTTGATTCCAGCTTGTGCTTCTTCCAGCCCAGCGTTTCTCATGATATACTCTGCATATAAGTTAAATAAGCAGGGTGACAATATACAGCCTTGACTTACTCCTTTCCCTATTTGGAACCAGTCAGTTGTTCCATGTCCAGTTCTAACTGTTGCTTCCTGACCTGCATATACATTTAAACATAATCAAAAACTAAACATCATATTTAATACATTCTAGGTCTCAATAGTAAACATTTTTCAATTAATTTTTCAACATCTTCCAAACATCAATGTTCATATATTATAAAGGGCCTTTTATTTTGTTTCTAGAGGTTAAATGGCCATTTAAATGGCCATGGCAGTGTCCTGCAGACTTGGGCTGACTATTTACACTTCATAAATCAACAGCTTCTCTCCTAGGACTGAAAGAGGCTCCAGATATATGTATTCCATTTTGAAAGAAACAAAAATATTATTAAGCATTTCCAGAGAACCTCACTGGTGGATAAATAGTAAAGTTGCCTCAAGGTCCATCAGGGAAGCCCAGAGATTATACAAACATTATTTGTCAGCAAATACATATTGATTGAATACAGGTTGGTTTGCTTTCTAATTGCTATGTTTCCTTACAAGGAACTCTGTAGATCAAGGATTTTAGTTTATCAAAAGAAAATGAAGTGGTTACAGTTTGACCTGACATTCTGCATATGGGGAAATACACAACAGAGTTATACTTTTTGAAAGGGACTTTGGGCAAGGAAAGTGATTTATAGAACTTCAACATGCCTAAACTTGATATTCCTGGGGAATATTTAATGATAGGGAGTGTGCAAGAGCTTAAATGTAGGCAATAAAACTCATAGGTCAAGGAAAGGGTCAACTTAAACACTTGTAGCTGACCTTGTGCTTATATCCCACAAGTACTTAGGTCTTAGTTCTAAGATACATTGGATATTACCAGTCTTGTTTTGATACCTTAGATTTTTTTTTACCTTGGAAATTATTTTGTATTATCTGAAATACAGGTGAAATTTTAAATTCTAAGCATAACCAGAACAATTATTTGATAGTTATATGTAAATCTATTATGGTGGTGGTGGTTTAGTCACTAAGTCATGTCTGACTCTTGCAATCCCATGAACTGTAGCCTGCCAGGCTCCTCTGTCCATGGGATTCTCTAGGCAAGAATACTGGAGTGGATTGCCATTTCCTTCTCCAGGGCATCTTCCCAACCCAGGAATCAAACCTGTGTGTCCTGTGTTGCCAGCAGATTCTTTACCGACTGAGCTATGAGGGAAGCCCTGTAAATCTATTATGCTGCTGCTGCTGCTAAGTCACTTCAGTCCTGTCCGACTCTGTGCGACCCCACAGACGGCAGCCCACCAGGCTCCCGTCCCTGGGATTCTCCAGGCAAGAACACTGGAGTGGGTTGCCATTTCTTTCTCCAATGCATGAAAGTGGAAAGTGAAAGTGAAGTCGCTCAGTTGTGTCTAACTCCTAGCGACCCCATGGACTGCAGCCCACCAGGCTCCTCCGTCCATGGGATTTTCCAGGCAAGAGTACTGGAGTGGGGTGCCATTGCCTTCTCCTTATAGAACTATGCAAAGATTATGTATTACTAAATCTTAGCAAGTCATTTTTATTCAGAACCCCCTGGTGGCTCAGATGGTAAAGCGTCTTCTGCCTGCAATGCGGGAGACCTGGGTTCGATTCCTGGGCCGGGAAGATCCCCTGGAGAAGGAAATGGCAATCCACTCCAGCACTCTTGCCTGGAAAATCCCATGGATGGAGGAGCCTGATAGGCTACAGGCCGTGGGGTCGCAGAGTCGGACACGACTGAACGACTTCTCTTTCATTATCAGCAAGTCATTTTTATTCAGAACACTTTTTTTTAATGAATTAATATACTTTTATTTGAGGATAATTACAATACTGTGGTGATTTTTGCCATACATCAATATGAATCAGCCATAAGAAATATGTTTTCCCTCCATCCTGAGCACCCTTCCCCCCCCACCCCACCCTGCCAGACCCTATCCTTCCAAGTTGTCACAGAGCACTGGCTTTGAGTACCCTGCTTCATACATCAAACTTGCTCTTGTTATCTATTTTACATATGGTAATGTGCATATTCAGTGCTATTTTACATATGGTAATGTCCATGTTTCAATGCTATTCTCTCAAATCATCTCACCTTCTCCTTCTCCCACTGAGTCCAAAAGTCTATTTTTACGTCTGTGCCTCCTTTGCTGCCCTGTATGTAGGATCATCAATGCCATCTTTTTAGATTCCATATATATGTGTTAATGTATGGTATTTGTCTTTCTCTTTCTGACTTATTTCACTCTGTTCAAAAGAATTTAGACCTAAACTATGAGAGTTTGTTGTTAGAGAAAATAATTCTAGAGCTCCCAGGGGGAAGTAATACTTTTTCAGAATGCTAAATGTGGAAATAGAAGTATGTGAAAGGTATTAAAAATTAATTTTGAAGGAAAGAATTAGGAAAGTTTCAAAGAGATGGAAGGTCTGAGATGGATTTTAATGAGTGGATATGAGTTTTTCTGGTTGACAAAAATTATAGCAAAGCAGCATAAGAAAATATACAAAGGTGGTCAGATATAATATTATGTTATATTTTCAGGGAAAACATTCCCAGTAAAAGTCAAATTCCTAACAGAATCAACAACATGATCTGAAAATCATTCTTCCTTTTGCACTGAGGGCTAAAAACTATCAGTTTCATCTCAAGTCTAGTAATGCATTTTGCATATCTCATGATTATTCCATTTTGCAGTGACCTAAACACATTCATATTAAAACAGATATCCAGCAATGCTAACAACAGAAGTGGGTACAGCATCATAAATGTAATCCCCTCTCAATGACAGAACAGACAACTTTCCATAGCTATTATAGAGAAATTTTGGTTTGTGATAACAGAAAGCTTCTTTTTTCCTTTGTCTCCTTTCTTCCTGTTTCTTGACCCTTTCTTGGATCTGGCTGTTGTGAACAGAATGCCTGTAAATTCAGATGCACAGAGGAATGAAACAAACAAATAAACAAAAATCAAGATATGTCCAGTTAGCCCTAAATATTCTCTGGTTAGAGCTCCTCATTTCTGCCTCTTTTGAACTACTCTGAATGAATTAAATCCACAGTTTACTACATAACTCATGAAATTCTGAAGACAAAGACACAGTTTGCTGGAATTCTACTCCATTTTAAATGACAAAGCTGTCTCTATGAAAATTTTAACACCAATGTATATCTTTTAATGGACTTCTAAACATAGCTTGGGATTCTTAGAATTATCACTCAGCAAAGTCACATTAAATTCCTATTTGTCATCACTTTACATGGAATAATTAACAAGCATACAGTTGTATCTGAGAAGTCATTATGTTGTAGATTTGAAATTATTTGATATAATTGTCTTTTAATTTTAGAAAAAATATGAGCAGATCTGTGAAAATATGACATTCTAAAAATTTATAAAAATTTATTCATATTTTCTAATTCAATAACCATTTGAAGTGAAGTGAAAGTCACTCAGTCGTGTGTAGTCCATGAAATTCTTCAGGCCATAATACTGGAATGGGTAGCCTTTCCCTTCTCCAGGGGATCTTCCCAACTCAGGGATCAAACCCAGGTCTCCCACATTGCAAATAGATTCTTTACCAGCTGAGCTGCGAGGGAAGCCCAAGAATACTGGAGTGGTTAGCCTATCCCTTCTCCAGGGGATCTTCTTGACCCAAGAATCGAGCCAGTGTCTCCTGCATTGCAGGCAGATTCTTTCACAACTGAGCTATCAGGGAAGCCCAATAAGCATTTACTGAGGGCATACTAGGGCTTCCATGGTGGCTCACATGGTAAAGAATCTATCTGCAATGCAGGAGACCCAGGTTTGATCCCTGGGTTAGGAACATCCTCTGTGCATACTGTTTGCACCCACTGTGCATACTGTTTGCCAAGCTCTGAGATTACATGATAAGTTACAGTTCCACCCTTGTCATTCAGATTCACAGTTGATTGTCACTGATTAGGACCTGCAAATATTTCTGAAGGTCAACATAGATTTTAATTATGATTCATGATAATTAAAAATGTCCTTAAGTTTAAATATCTAATTTATCAGTATACCCCCAAATGAAATCTCTGTTATCTCTAGTCATAGTCTGGCTCATTCCATTTTTATTAACTATACCAGCTATCATATAGTAACAATAGTCTTTTGTTCTTTTTTTCTCAATCAGTTGTCAAAGTCCTCTTGATTATGTATTTGGAAAAAATTTTTTAAAGCAACTCTTTGCTGGCCATTTCTGCATTAAATTGACACCTGTTTACTTCTCATCTATACTATGAAACCTTTCCATTTACTTATCTCCAGTATTCTCCTTCCTCAAATCAAATTTGCAAATTGCAGAGACATAATACTCCTGAAGGGTCTTCCCAGGTGGCAGTAGTGGTAAAGAACCCATCTACCAATGCCAGAGACACAAAAGATGCAGGTTTGATCTCTGGGACAGGGATCCCTTGGAGGAGGAAATGGCAACCACTCCAGTATTCTTGCCTGGCAAATCCATGAACAGAGGAGCCTGGTAGGCTGCAGTCCATGGGGCTACAAAGAGTTGGATTTTACTGAGCACAATACTCCTGAAAAATACCAGCACTTACTTGGTTAAAGTAAAATCAGCTGTGTCCAGTTGTGCCTGTTGTGTCCAGAAAAGTCACAAACTCAAGTGTGTAAAAGGGCAGGCACATGGGTAACAAAATGAGTCAAGTGGGTAGAATTAAGACAGTAAGGATTAGTAGAGACCTTGGCACATAGGCTCCAAATAAGTCACAGATGGAACTTAATTCCAGCTGATTGCTTTTCCATTGGAATTCAGGCTTATTTTTGATTTTTTTTTCCTGGAAAGAATATAGAATTCCCTAATTTTTAAGACACTTGTATACCAAACAAAATACAGCAATATATGTGTCAGTAGTTCTAATACACACCTCTTGTTGGATATGGAAGGCTGATGCTTGTGAACTCTGGTTTATAGCATTGGACTAGTTAATGTTACCTGGATTGCATGGTCCAGCAAAACCTAACCCTGCTGTCTCTTTCTAATGTCATCTCTTATCATTATCGTTATCTAACATTGATGCTGTACCTATGTTTTATGGACACTGTGCCTGGTATTTGCTCTCTACAACAATTAATGAAGTAGGATTATTATACTCATTTAAAAGATGCAAAATTTGTTGCAAAGAGGTTGAAAAGTTTAGTAATAGTGATCAGTAGTTGATTCAAATACAGCATTGTCAAATTCCAAAGCTTCTGCACCTTACACTTACTTCCCTCTGTTGTTTTGCAGATACATGCATACTAAGAATGTATATTCTTCTAGGAACTCTGTTAGAAAGGAACTAATTTCATCTTCATTTTACAAGTAAGGTTAATGATTATATGACTTGACTAAAGTCACAAAACTGTTCAGAGGTAGGGCCAGAGAATGAATCCGCACAGCTTAAATCTAGTCTCCATTCTTGTTAAGCTTTATAGTACACTAAATATAAAAATGAATAAACAAGTAAGTTTTATCAAAAAAAATTTATTTTTAAATCCACCTCAAATGCTACTTTTCCTATAATGATTTTCTTGTTCCTCTTCACTGGAAGTAATGGCTTCTTCTGCTGAGCTACCATATTGCTTTGCTTGTATTTCTCTCATATACGATGTGTTTAAATGTGCCTGCATCTAACCTCTTTTACTTACACAGCAAGATTCACATGCTGTGATGATGAACAGCACCTTTCTCATAGTTGGAGCCTGGCAAAATTGCTGAATGAATTCAGAAATATACAAATTACGGGGTTTTATCTATTTCTTGACACAAGAAGTATCTAAATGTAATAAAAATTATAATTAAAAATAAAGTACTCTTTAAGAAATCTGTATTTCTCATCATACCTCTTGCTGGCTATGCTTAAAAACCTGGTTCAATATAAGCCATCAAAACTGTTTATTAGATTGCTTAGAAAATAGATATACTATATATTAATATTAGTCAAATAGTAAGAGGAAAAAACTCATTTGGTTGGGAAAAGAGTTGGGGCTTAATGGTGGGCAGTATTGTCAACATGCAAACCAATTCCCCCGTAACACATTGCAAAAAAACATTTTGTTCAAACCCGTTATCCTGCTGTGTTATGTGGTTTCCTGCCAAAATGTTCCTTCGCTGTCATGTAGATAGCCAAAGCTATCTGTTAGGAAAAATCCCTTCTCTAATCATACAGCCCGACTCAGCACTTTCATATGTCCACAGGAAATAGATACTCATCTTGAAACCATCAGGGATGGATAACCGGATGTCATATAGTCCAAGAGACTACCCTCTCCTAAACTGTGAATCAGAAGTGACTTTAGCACTCAGAGAAAGCTCAAGCTTGAATGCTCTGGGATTGGACTCATTTTTACTTCTATTTTACTGAGAAAATTTTATAAGATAAGGTTAGGATCTTTATGGAGAAGGCAATGGCACCCACTCCAGTACTCTTGCCTGGAGAATCCCATGGATGGAGGAGCCTGGTAGGCTGCAGTCCATGGGGTCGCTAGGAGTCGGACATGACTGAGCGACTTCACTTTCAGTTTTCACTTTTACGCATTGGAGAAGGAAATGGCAACCCACTCCAGTGTTCTTGCCTGGAGAATCCGAGGGATGGGGGAGCCTGGTGGGCTGCCATCTCTGGGGTCACACAGAGTCGGACATGACTGAAGCAGCAGCAGCAGCAGGATCTTTATAGTCAACTATGGCACTCCAAGATAGTAAACCAGTTAACATTCACTATACGCCCTGCAGTTTTATTAGAGTATCTTAGTGAATGATATTGCACTGACTGTTTCCTGTTAACATGAAAAAAAGCATTATAAAATCAAATGCATGTATAAAATCAAATGTATTAGAAATAATTCCCTATTATTCCACCCCAAAATAGATAAATAACATGTAACAGTAATTTATACAGATTCACTTAGCAGGAATTCTGATTTGTACATCGAGCAGAAGAGGTTCCTAACAGGGCTGTGTAGGACTTTATTTTGCACTACAGTTAACAAATTCTCAGGAAAAGTCCAGTTGATCTCAATACCAAAGGTGTTGGGCCCTTATTTCCCACTGTGGTAAAATGTTCACAACCTTGGTGTTACTGATTTAGAGGTCCATACTGAGGGATAAGCAGCTTTGCTTGGCAAAGCTGGTGAAGAGGAGTGTAATAAGCATAGAAGGAAGAGAAGTTTATTTCTAAGGGAAAGGTACAATCTAAGAAGGCAACATTCGAGGAGGTGTTTGAAGGTAGATGAACATTGGATGAGGTGTTTAAAGAAAAGAGTGAAATGCAAGAAAGGTATATGTTTAGAATTGTTCCTTAGGGTTGTAGGGTGCAATGTCACCCAAACACAGAGAAACATGAAAGAAAGTGTAAAGTGGACAATGACTTTACTCTTTGCTAACTTTTCTTGTCCCAGAAAACATACTCCAGAAAAACATATCAGCAGTCTTTTTATTTCTATAACCATGTATCCATGCATGCATGTGTGTGTATGTGTGTGAGTGTGTGTGTGTGTGTGTGTGTGTGTGTGTGTGTTTGAAGCTCTGAGGACCAACACAGATAATCATGTACAAGTAGTTAAGAGCTCTTATTCTTTCAGGGAGATGTGACTAGCAGTACTCCATGGTACTTGGTGTGAGAAAAGCAATGCAATTTAAACACTTCACTATGAGAAGAATTTTGGTTCGCTCAGAGTGGACACTTGCCTTTCATTCACCCAACTTCTAAGGATATCCCTAGAGCAGAGAAGGGGGAAACAACATTTCTGACTCCCGGATCCATAGCAGAGAGAATAAGAGCCCTGGCCCACGGTCAGACTACATGGTTTGAATCTGGCTCTATTGTTTTTTTACTGTGTGAATTGGGTTAACTTAATCTCTTTCTGCCTCAGTTTTCTCATTTGTTTAAAGATGGGGATAATATTACATATTTATAGGATTTTTGTGAAAGTTGCATTGAACAACTGTTTAGAATAGAGTATAATACAGAGTAAGCGCTCAAGAGATAGTGTTTTTCATTTACACTTAGTTTAGTACTACTATTAATTTTAGTGTTACCTGTGAAGAAAGTGGGGTCCTTGTTTTCTCTGGGTTACAGAAAAAGTTTTTGTGGAGTCCACAACATCGGACTTTATATTTTTCCCACTTTCTCCCACTCTTCATTCTACTTTCTAAATATAATACATTTTCATTTTAACTATTCACTAACCTGATTATTATTTCTTCCTATTTTGTACAATGTGTTTTTCTATACCATGAAATCTGATTTTTCCAGACTTAAAATCTATAATTAATTATAAAAAATGTTAAGACAAAAATTAAGCTACTTTCTCTAACCATATAGTTATGTAGAAATTAACACGGGAAATATAACTGCATACTCTGCAATTAAAATTATGTGAATCATTATTTATAAAGATTAATTTCCATAAAAATTTAATGATATCACTGATTGGTTTTGAAAAAAGATTCATTCACTATATATTATTCCTGATTTTAATAGAAACATTTATTTAGTTTGTCTTCAGATTGACATGAAATAATTTTAGTTTAAGTAAACTTTTAAATTGAAGTAAACTTTTTAATAGGCATTGCCAAACCTCAAAAGCTGAAAAACATTTCTCTCTACAAATGCGAACTCGTGGAGAAATGCCATTTCTTGGGTCTACCATGTGTGTTCTCTGCATGTTCAAGGATTTTCATCAGGATGGCCAGTAGGTCAAAGGAGTCTTTGTCCATGGCTTGACCAAGGCAAATTAGTGCCTGTTAATGATTTTAATTTTTGGGGCTCCAAAATCACTGCAGATGGTGACTGCAGCCATGAAATTAAAAGACACTTACTCCTTGGAAGGAAAGTTATGACCAACCTAGATAGCATATTCAAAAGCATAGACGTTACTTTGCCAACTAAGGTCCATCTAGTCCAGGTTATGGTTTTTCCTGTGGTCATGTATGGATGTGAGAGTTGGACTGTGAAGAAGGCTGAGTGCCGAAGAATTGATACTTTTGAACTGTGGTGTTGGAGAAGACTCTTGAGAGTCCCTTGGACTGCAAGGAGATCCAACCAGTCCATTCTGAAGGAGATCAGCCCTGGGATTTCTTTGGAAGGAATGATGCTAAAGCTGAAACTCCAGTACTTTGGCCACCTCATGCGAAGAGTTGACTCACTGGAAAAGACTCTGATGCTGGGAGGGATTGGGGGCAGGAGGAGAAGGGGACGACAGAGGATGAGATGGCTGGATGGCATCACTGACTCGATGGACGTGAGTCTGAGTGAACTCTGGGAGTTGGTGATGGACAGGGAGGCCTGGCGTGCTGCAATTCATGGGGTCGCAAAGGGTCAGACACGACTGAGCGACTGAACTGAACTGAACTGAATGCTGACTTTCCTCATTGCAGTCATGTCTCAACCTTGCTGTTTTCTTCCATTAGGCTCGCCATAAGCTGTCGGAAAGGTGTAGTGAGGAATTTCTTATTTCTTTTGAGTCCTGAAAGTATAACATCCATATTTTCTTGCCATTTCTCCTACTCTAGACTTAGCATTAAGGCAGAATAACTTAGAATGGTCTAGAGATGTGCAAAAAGATCAAGCCTCCGTGTTAACATATGATCAGATCCTATTTCCGTGAAACAACTTCCTCTGTCCTTAGCAGCATCTTCAAAACTTGAATGATCACTAGTAAAGTTTAGATCATTGAGAATGGTTTTGCAATGCCTTACTGTTGCAAAGCAAATGGGATTCTTTTTTCTTTCTTCACCATAGATAAAACTGATTTTGATTCAGTAATACAGTCTTCTTCTTTAGGGAGCATTAAACTGTTGTAAGGGTCAGGAGGTGCTGATTTGCACATGTGGTGTGACTCAAACCCAAGTATTCATAAGGAAAAGCCTACATCATAAAAATCTGCTGTTCTACCCCTTTCCCACTGAGGCATTATGTCTTTGTTAAGGAACAGTTCATCCATCGTTCTCATTAGTTTGATTAATGGTCTACCTCTAATAGAGGCCACCACCTGACATTTGGGGAAAAAAATACATGGCAGGTAATTTTTAAAAATACAGAACCTGTCCCCTTAACCTAGTTTCATTCCCTTTGGTAAGGGTGGCAATTGGATGTGACACTCATCAGTGGGAGAGGGCTGACATCCTTTCTTTCCCTCCCTCTCCTGTTCAATTAAAAGAATGATAGCCTGGCTTTTTGGAGAAACTGAAGCAAAGGTAGGGAGAGAGCCGTTAAATATCCCAGCAAAATAAGCACAGGCTATAGTGCCCACAAATTAACATTTCCTGTCAATTAGAGACCTTAAGGTTTCACTGGAATATTGAATTAATGAAGTGATTCTGTTCCTAATAGGTAACACATCTCATGTGCCTTGCTTGTCTTTTCAATTAGAAAAACAAAGAGATGTAAAAATGGGCTAATTTCAATTTTTTTAATGCTGAACTAAAACTTATATTTAAAAGTCTTCACTTCAGAGTTGTTTATGGGTCTCACTACTTTCTTCTGTTTTGGCCTTTAGAATTATTACAATTGTTTTTTTCTAACCCTGATGGTTATTGACTGTTTTAATAACAGGGTGTGACTGTGGTTTCAGAATCTATTCTGTTCTGAGATAAAGCCCTCTAACTCTTAAAACAGAAAAAGGATATAAAATTGGCCTTTGGTATACCCTTGCCTAGTAGACTTGTCTTAGTATGTAACTACTAAAATCACCCTGTTTGCTTCCATTTCCATGCACAGGAGTCAAAAATCCCACTTTATGTGCTCTCATGACCTAATGGGAAATGGACTTAAATTCTCCCAAACAAATTACAAGTTCTTTTGTTGTTTTGATTGGTTTACTTTTCCGTTTAATGCTCTATTTCCATACCTAAGCCTATTTCCCCTCCAAAGATGAGAGAATCCGTGTTTCTAAGCTATAGTACAAGCTCTTCCCTGCCCCCTTGCCACGAGCAGGATGTTACTTCTGCCTGGAAACTGATGACAGCAGCTGTCCTTGGGCATGGACGTCCTCTGTAATCAAAGTGAGGTCCCCAATGGGCACTGTAATGACATTCATTTGCCATTTGGATGTACCTGATGTGACACTTCAGGCAACATCATGATTACTTTCCCTCAAAAATGTAAAATAATTTTACAAAATCAAAAAGGCAGAAATACTGCCTAAAGAAGTTCAGTAAAAAAAATAACAATATTATCATGGTTTTGGAAAAAGTGCTGTAATCTTCTATCTCACAAATTATAATAGTGTGATTTTATATTTAACTTGGTAATAAGATTCTGTATTTGAAAGTAACAGATCTTTTGGTTACCAAAAAATGTGAGTCTATAGACTCTATAACAGGATTTCCTGAGTTAAGATATAGGATGACATTAATTTAATGATAACATTGTTGGGCACATCTTAGAAATAGAACATTTTAAATTTGAAATAATTTTGATAATGGAGAATATTGCTATATACTACAACTAATATTTAGAACCAGAGTAACATTTACAAGGTTTCTTTTACATAAAATCTTCAATACTACTCTGACTAAAATACATGCAGGAAAGTGTTCCATGAAAAGCTAAAAGGGATGTTTACCAATGAAAATGGGAACATTTCTCCAGAATATAATATTAATAGTATTTATTAGCTATAATGGAAAGCAATTTTTAAAAAAATTTAGGGAAATTTCTCAATAATTTCTTATTTTGTTACAATCATTGACCTGGGGGTTTGGAACAATCTTTAGAGCACAAACAGTTTATCTTCAGCCTCCTGGAAAGATAGATACTGCCTATAATGAATTTGTATCTTGTCTAAACATGATGAATCTGAAAATTAAGCTCAATAGATAGTGTATTTTTCCCTTTATAAGAATCACCAGGGAACATACTTTTATAACCTTCCCCTTTACTTTGTTCCACTGTCTAACAAAACTTAACAGCCAGACTTTTAGCTTCCAAAGTGTCACAGAACCAGATCATCAAGCAACATAGAAAGGAAATAAAAGGACAGAATATTGTGATCAATGGCAACTTCCCATGCGATCTTTGAAACTAGCAAACACCTATTACTAAACATCCAATAAGCAGTGATACCAAGTTGCAATACAAATTGAATATAGCCTTGAGTTAGACCTGAATTAAATGCTGAGTCTACTGTTGAGGAGCTCTGTGTGATCTTCAAAGCTATTGCTCTCGGAGTCTCAGCTTCCTCATCTTAAAATGGGGACAGTAGGACCTGCTTTGAAGGAATGTTGTGAGACTTCTAAAAAAATCATTCTGGTGTATCATGAACACACAATAATTGGTAGCTATTATCTTTGGTTGTTGACTAGATGTAAAGCACCAAATTGGATGATTTGTGCAGTGGTTAGTTAGGATTGTATATAAAACACAATTCTTGCCTTGTAAGGAGACTAAAAGTGAGAAACATTCTATATTGAGTATTATTTACATTATTCTCATACTGGCCATGTCAAGTAGATACTGTTAAACTACAGATAAAAAACCTTAAAACTGGAGGTAGCTTAACTTGACAACATTGGTACTCCAGAATGGGTACTCCTGACCACTATGTTATACCAAGTGGTATGATACTGTATTGTCTCCAAGGCAAAGATATGTACAAATATGTCTATAGGAAAGTAACTGAGGGAATCGCTGGTGCTAGACATAGACAAGTGCCTCTCTGTATCAGTCTTTCAAATCTGGGTTTGACACTATGGTGTGCAATGAACTAGTAAATTCAACCTAATTTTTGGTCATACTCTTTAAAGAGCCAATTCTTAAACACTGAAATCATAAAAAGTAGCAACCCCCTCTCCCATAGGGAACCTCATTTCTCTTGAAAATAAATTAATAAAATAAATTTATATTTGAAGGCTATAGTTTTATATGGAAGCTGGGGAGACATTTATATTTTATATAATCCTCTTTGCCAAAGATTTTTCTTGTGATCCTTTGTGCCTTCCACTGAGTGGATACCTGATGGTCATACATGTTGTATTAGTCAAGGTTCTCCAGAGAAACAGAATAGGATGTAATACAGAGAGATTTATTTTAAGGAACTAGCTCATACAAGTATAGAGGCCAGCAAACCCCAAATTTGCAGAGTAAGCCAGCAAAGTGGTGATCCAGGAAAATGTTTCTGTTTAAGTTCAAGTCTATAAGCCATCTGCTTATAGATTTCCCTCTTGCGGAGGGACATTAGTCTTTTGTTCTATTCAGACCTTCAGAGGATTAAAGGAGGCCCATCCACAGTGTGCAAAGCAATCTGTTTTAGTCAAAGTCAACCAATGTAAATGCTAATCTTATTCCAAAACACCGTCATGGAAACATCTAGAACAATGTTTGATCAAATATCTGGGCACTGTGGTCCAGCCAAGTTGAGATATAAAACTAACCATCACAGAGATTCTGTTGTGGCACAGACTAATCAGTAGCATTCCAAATATCCCAATGTGGTTATTCAGCCGAATTTTATAGGTTATGATTACTGTGATATCATAACCTTTATTTAATAGAGTGCTATCTATATTTTAAAGTAAAAATTAAGCTAGGTATATATGATTATTTATTTTTCAAGATAAAAATGGAGAAAGAGAATAAAGATTTGGTTTTCATACTTGAAATGCCACAGACATATGTTAATGTCATTGAAAAATGACTCAGTCTCTTTCTTCAATGGATCCAAAATAACAGAGTGAATTTACTTATTAGAAATATTTTTACTTAAAAAAATTCTAGAGATTAAGTAAAGAGTTATTTGGGGATATATGAAAAATATTGGTTTTCCACATAGTCTAATGACATGGTGATTCTGAACATTTTAGTGTATGTATGGAAGAAAAACTCTGAAGATGTTTGCAGCAGTTGAAGTATATTTTCCTCACTGTGCATAATATTACAGATGTTAGTATACAGTGTTTCCTGATTCACTTAATTCAGGCATGAAAGAGAAAATCAAACTGAGCCCACTTCTATAGTCCTTCTGTAAGACAAGCCCTTCCAGTAATTTTATTTACAGAAAAAGAGAAATCTGCTCTGGAGATAATGTATATAATCACAATTTCTAAAAATGGAAAAGCCTTATTGTATTCTTGCTTGGTATCTATTTTATATCATCACCTGAAGCTATGTTCTGTTGCCATTATTTTATTACTAGTAAGAAAAAAAAAATCACTGCTAAGAACCTCAAAATAGAGGACTTATTTTCTTAAGCTGTAATTATGTAACTCAAGTTTCAGTATTTTTTTCAAAGAATAATAATGTGAAGGCTCTAAGACTATTGCAGAAGAAACCCTTTGAAGAACCCTTTGTGAATATATTTTGTCCAAAAACATACTTGAGTCTTTGCAGAAGGGTGAAAGTTCTAGTAGAGAGAACAGAATCAATGTCCTGGTTAAAATAAAATCCTCTGGAATATTTACAAATGATATGTTCAGTTCTGCTAATGAAGAAACGGCCGATTTTATCAGAATTAGAACTGTTCTGTCTCTAAGTGCTATATCTTTTTCTTTTATTTTGTTTTGTTTTCCATGATTTTAATTTTTATCACTTGTTTAGGAAAGTTTGATTCTCTTGCTGAGTTTGTAGAAAATTGTCACAACAAATCTGATGTCTTTATCCAGCTGTATTTCTTTTTCAGTCTTCTCTTCCAAGGATTCTTCATGGGACCCTTTATTCCTGCTGTTGGATAGGTGTCTGATGATCATAAAGCTTCTGTTATAGCACAAGTTGTCCACAACTTTTCAACTTTCCCATTGTGATCATACAGCCCCGGAAATTTCCGTGATGATTACTATGATACATTTTTAAATCATTTCTATTTTAAAAACAGCTTGCATTTTTTTAAAGCCCATTATAGGATATCGAATTAACTTTATATTAACTATTGGAAATATCTATTTATTGAAGCTAATTTTTAATTTTCCTTCAACTTTTTTGAATCTATTTTTTACTCAAATACTGGCCTTTGCAATTCAAGATTAAATCTCATTTGATTAATTTCAAGCCATTTTTTCTAGACTTTTGTACTATTATATGATGTCTCATTGCTTAATATCCTCTCTCATCTAAGAATTTAATTACTGTCATTAACAACCAACTGCAGATCATTTATGAAGATGTTTAACAGAGTTCAAGATTACTCTGAATGAAACAAAACACTTCACATTCACTGCCAAAGACTCAAAATATGCTTTTATATTTCCTGTGTATCTCATTAGTAAGCTAGATATAACCTTCTATTATGACCTACATGCTTCCCAATGGAATTCTCATGATCCTGCCATAGCAATGATTTTACTTTCTTCCAAACCAGAAGTTCTTTATTTGGCCTAAATAATGATTTTGTATATATTCATAAATACATTTCTTTTTGGCAGAAAGTGTTCATCCATAGTGTTAAACTAATTTCCAAAAGGGTACATGACTCCAAAATATATAAAATCATGTGCTTTCTTATAGTGTTAGCTGCTCAGTCGTGCCTGACTCTTTGCCACCTCGTAGACTGTAGCCCACCAGCCTTCTCTGTCCTTGGAGTTCTCCAGGCAAGAATACTGGAGAGGGTTGCCATTTCCTTCTCCAGGGGATCTTCCTAAACAGGGATCATACCTGCATCTCTTGTCTCCTGCATTGGCAGTTCAGTTCTTCCTAGAGCCACCTGGGAAGCCCTAAAGTTATATTTAAAAAATAATTTGTGATGCATTTTACAATGCAATTTATTTTGCAATTTATGATGCATATGGTAGAACGTTACTATTTCCCCTTAGTGTATAACCTCTGGGTTATTCATGTTGCCTGAATTCATTTTCTTGTAAAGCAGATATTTTTCTCAAAAACATGTAATTATGATTTTTGAAAAGGTAACTTTTCAAAATGCATATATTAAATATATGCTATTTTGGATTAAAAAAAAGACTCTAGCATCAAAACTAGAAAAATAAGATCATATTTTCCCATAAAAACACATAATATGAACAAATAGGATATTATCCAGTGATTATAAAATGTTTAGAAAAATAAATTCTGTCCTATGTAATGGTCTTTTCTGAAATTAATATGCTTAGAACATCAAGGAGAATCCAAATTCATCTTACTTTAAAATGTCCTTTCTACTATTTATCCAGAAAAGGAATGAAAGAACTAGATTGTATATTTTAGTATTTTTCTAATTAGATGAGTGTGACTGACTAACAATAACTCATTTCATGGACCTTGCTTTACTGTTTTAAATGGATGTTCATTAAGGTTGTGCCAGTGGTGGGAAGAGGGGATTGTAAGTGTATATTCAGGAGTATTAAAAGGACATTTCCTGTAGGAAACATACGGTTGTCTACGCTTTGCTTAATATAGGATTAGTATAGTGCTATGCTTAATCAGGGCCTATTATTAAAGAAAGCTACAGAGACTGTGGAGAGTGTTAAGAAGAGAACAACAAACATCAGGGAATGTTCTGAAGATGATAATGAATACTTTCAGTTGTAAAGAGTCTGAAGAGAAATATAGTGTCAGTTTTTAAGTATTTTTGTAATAAGAGCATAAGATCTCAACTGAGAGAAACTTGTATTTGAATCTAGGTCCTACTCTTATCAGCTCGCCAACTGTGACTATTTCCTCTATGTAAAATTGTAATAATGTCTATTTTGCTAGACTATTGTGAAGAAGAAGAAGAAGATAGCTGACATATCCAGAGTAGTGAGTGTCAGACATGTGTAAGTCCTTCTATAAATGAAGTTAGTAATATTTATACTCTTTTTTATCAGATATTCATTATAGCAGTTCCAAAGCAGAGTTGCTAGTATTGGTGGAGGATGGAAAATAAAAAGATGGGGTTTCATAACCAGAGAAAACACTGGATCAGGCAGCTCTTTATTTAGCATACTCATACACGGGTGCATTTGGTAGAATTCAATTTTGCTGCATACTATGAGGTACAACATTTATTTCTGTTTTTCTCCCTCCCTTCCTTCCTTTCTTTCTTAGAAATGTTGCTAAATATAGCTATGTTCCTTGGCAGGGGATTTAATCAAGTCTGATTTTGGCATAATCTTTTCCTCAGATTACCACCTCAGTAGTAGGTAATAATGTATGACACAGAAGGAATTAGACATTGGTTAGATTTGTTTCTTGCCCTTTGTTTAACAACAAGCAAGGAGTACTATATATGAAAATGTTGTATATTAATGTATACTAAACTGCTGGCAAAAACATAAGTGCAATATTGTTTAGATTAGAGTAATAAGCTTTTTCAAGTAGGGCCTTTCCTCATTTTTAAAAATCTGGATCTCTGTCATCTTGATTTTTCCTTAGGTAGTCTTGATATACACTAGAGGAAATAATGTTTGATGAGCTTGCATTGTTTTCCAAAACTGTGCCTATGCTGAGGATTCACTTACAATAATCTTGGTTAATGTTTTATTTCATTATTCTTGAGAAATAATAATTTCTCAAAGTTCCTTGTGTTATCAATGCATATATATATATATATAATTGCTATCTGATTTGTATAGTTAACACATTTCTATGAATCCATCAGAGTAAAGAGTTTTATAAGGAAATAAAAATAGAACATTGTGAACAATAAAACTTTATAAAGAAGTTAGGAACTGAAGGCAGTGTTGAGAGAATATGTGAGCCTAGTCAGCCACCCAAAGGAAACTTTGCCTTGTTTTCTGTTAATTATCTGAGAGACTTGATTCATAATTTTATACCTTACTGAAAGAAATTATTAAATGTAACACACATTCAGCCGCACACAGGCCACACCAGGCTCACTATATATCAGGTACAGATATTTGTATAAAATCTCATTTAAACTTCTCAGTAACTCCATTTCAGAATTAAGAAAATGTAAATACAAAGAGATAAACTAATCCACTCAAGGTCACATTGTTCCAAAACAAAGTAGTCTAACTCTAGAGGCCATTGTTATGGCATTAGACATCCCTTAGCTTCGACTGTGAATTGGAGGATTCAGAAAATGAAGGATTAAAAAAGCTACAAGAGTCATTCCTTGTGACTAGAGGTTACTCTATATTGCTTCTTGGATTGATTTGGGGGAATGACAGAGGATATAAGCAAAGTGGTTTTCTTAATCATCCAACCTCTTTGGTCAAAATCATGAAGTTGAACACCTAAAAGGATGAGGTGAGAGTGAAAGAAAAGGACTAACAAGGAAGCATAGGTTGTAGGTTAATTACAACAATAAATGTCATTGATTAAACACACATATGCACGTACTGTGACAACAACTTTTTATGCTGTGGTGGATTGCAAAAATGGCCACGGTTCTCTACCATCCTTGCCCCTTTGCAATATGATTTTGTAATTCTTTGCATTAAGAGATAGAAGCTATTTTCCCAATCCTTGAATCTTGGCTAGTTGCCCTTGTTATTGCTTTGACCAATGGAATGTGGCAGAAGTAACATTTTATGCCATTTCTGAGCTTTGGTTTCAAGTGGACTCAGGGCATTTATTTGTGCTCTGTCTTAAAACCTCTACCACACCATGAGAAAACACTGATGAAAATGCATGGCCCCATTATCCTCATCGCCCTAGATAGAAGTTAGCCAGCTGCCAGGCAAAGACCCTGAGAAAGTCTTGGTGAAACCTGTCAAGTCTGGCCTAAATCAGCAGATCTGCTCAGATATTTTATAAACTGATGAGCAGAAATAAATAAGCCATTAAATTTTTAGTGTATTTTATGCAGCAATGGATAAGTGTTACATACATGTTACCTCCTAAAATCTTAAAACAGCATTTTTTGGTAAGGATCAATATTATTAACATTTCAGAGATAACAAATCTCTTTACTAGCAATGTAGCAATGATGAGGGCCAGTATTTTCTGTGCAGTTTTGACTTTATGCCCAGGGCTTGTTCCTCTCAGAAGGGAAAATGTTAAGCAATTGTCTGTTAATGAAGATTTAGATATAAATTTCTCCTTACTTTCAATTCAAATCTTTAAATCATGAATCAAGGCAAGTTTTTTGAAGCAAATTCCAATATCCATGGAAATGGCTTCACATTCCAACACAAGCCAGTTTATTTGGTTAACATTATAAAAAGATAGGCCAAAATCCAGAACTGAAGCAAAGCTCATTTATTTATTCAACAAACATTTATTAAGTGCC
The DNA here is from genome assembly GCF_029407905.1 of Bubalus kerabau. Taxonomy (NCBI): domain Eukaryota; kingdom Metazoa; phylum Chordata; class Mammalia; order Artiodactyla; family Bovidae; genus Bubalus; species Bubalus kerabau. The sequence continues at coordinate 73,796,427 of NC_073629.1, forward strand.
TGCCATATGCTGGGTCCTGTGTTTGGCACTGTTGTGTAATTAATTTAAAAAGAATCTATGATTTCAGAAAAAAACTTTAAGCTGAATAATTTAGGCAGAACAAGGCAAGTTATTCATAAAGATGCAGACTAATTGGAAATGTCCTAGTTTAATGCTATACTTATGCAGCAGTGAGAATGCTGTGGATCTAAAGGGAATGCACATGAAGTTCTAAAACAATTTGTCAAAATAATTAAACATATTAAGAGTGGTACTTGGAACCAAATTTCTTCAACCCACTCTGTAGAGAAGTCAGTATAAATTTGGTGCAGCATTTTATAACACGAGGTATAGTGCAGCAGTAAGCCCAAGTCAAATGCTGAAAGATGGACCCGGCTTTATATATTGCCATAGGCAGAACCGGGAATCACACCAAGTACCAGCAGGCTAGAGCCACCAGTTCAAAATGGCATTTGCTATTTGTTTGGTATGCAGCTCTGTTTTCTTCTCATCGCCTCCAGCTCATAAAAACACTAGCTTCTTCCAGAAAGATTCTCTCTGTAGAGAATTCTAGGCTTGACCAACCATGGAGAAATAAATTTTGTTTTCTCTCACAGTGTATAATTTTCTCTTTCTAACTCCAGAGAAGGAACCATTGATAGCAGTTAATGGTATTTGTCTTCAGAAAACAAAAGGGTCTGACTCAGAATTTTACAAGATCTAATTTATTTTCTTATTACAAAGAAAAGTTCCAACACCTTGTCACTGCCAGACCCAAAGAATCTTTCTCTCAGGTTAAAAAGAAAGTTTCTACAGTGTTTGAGTTATATTACTGTGAATAAATACATAGTAAATAATACAAATTCTATTTTATGATGATCTCAAAAATAGCAGCCTATGTCAAGGAAAACAGAAAATTTCTCTTTACTGGTTAAAGTAATGAAAAGACAGTCCCTCTGTGTCATGTCTCTGAATATGTTTAACCACATGTTTTAAGACCTCAAATTCCAAAAGAATGACTCGTTCATTTCACTTTGAGTTCACAAATATATAGATGCCCAGTTATTCAATAATGCTACATGTTTTTTTAATGTGTTGTTTGTAGTCAAGACCACTTATTCAAAGCCAACCATGTAGATAGAGTAAAAAGAGAAAACAAATTCCAGATGTGATAGGCTTCCATGATTGAAATTCTCCATGGAGTCATTGCAATGTGTTTAACACCTGAGTTTCAGGAGATGCCAGCCCATTTTGCCTAAGTGGGCATTGGCCTTGTGATTTATTCAAGCTGTGCTTTCTCTGCTCTGCTCTCAAGGTGCTTGTGTTAAAAGAGTTATACCTCGTCCCCACTGACTTGTTTTTAACCCCCATAGCCTCAGTCCAGTTCAATAAATCTTTATTGAAGGCCTACCAAGCATTGTTATTTGATGTTTTATTATGGTTTATAGGTGACCTGGATGAAACTTCACAAGGAGAATGTGATGTCTATTTGCAGTTCTAAACTGTATAGACATCAGAGCTGACCCTCACCCTGTGGGCCTTTAATTTGGTTTGACACATGAGGTCACATCAGCCAGTGCCTTAGAGGACTTCTTTTTGTCAAGTTCATCATTTACCCATAGACTCCTGAGCAAGAATAATCTAGAGACAACTTTCCTTTCAGCTTTGTATCTCTGATGAAGAGCTTTCAGACATATGGCACAAGTGGTATGTCACTTTGATCATCTGGTTGTCAGTTCGCTGTGCTGTGTTGATTCTGTCACTGGTATCGCCATTTTTCCAGGCTCTCTTTTACTCTTCGCTCTCATTCAAACCTAGTGTTCAATCTGTCATTGCATCCTGTCATCTTCTCCTTTGAACCGTCTTTCAGCTTTGGTCCTCCTCTCCTTTTCCATTACTACCACAGCCATACAGACTGGTGATAATTGCAAGGGTATGCAATAGATTTTTCTCACTCTCATCTCTACCATTTCTTTTATTCATCATTAATATTTATTTCAGCCTATTTTTCTAAAGCCCTCTATTCCTTTTGTTATTTCCTGTTCAGTAACCTAGAATCATTCTCTTTTCACTGTCTTATAAAACATTCTTTTTTTTTTTTTTAATAAAACACATTCTAATGGGCACATGTTACTCCCTTCAAACCAGGGGTCCCACTCACGTGAGAAAACTCCACAGACACGACACTTTTAATAGCATATTTGTATGTGAACGCTAGGTTGCACTCTTTGTGACCCTATGGACTGTAGCCCACAAGGCTCCTCTGTCTATAGGATGCCCCAGGCAAGAATATTGGAATGGGTTGCCATGTTCTCCTCCAGGGAATCTTCCTGACTCAGGGATCAAACCTGCATCTCCTGCATTGCAGGCAGATTCTTTACTGCTGAACCACTGGAGAAGCCCAACAGCATGTTCACTCCTGCCTAATTGCTTTGTGTATGTTTTTCTTTTTTTCCAACACAAATTAAATCCTACTAAGGTAAGGACCACACAAGTTTCATTTCTTCCATATTCTCTAACAGCTTGGGCCCCACCCACACCCTCTATGCTTCTGTATCAATACTCTGTCACAGTACCTCCCCCAGTATGCTGTAATTGTATACTCATATGATTGTGTTTTACACTTATTTATGAGCCCTCTGATGACAGACCACAGTCTTTTTTGTGAATCTTGTAACCCCATATGCCCAAAAGAATTTGACTCCTAGTAAGTTCTCAGTGAAAACTTGTAAAAGTATTTAATAAATCTCTCTCTTCTCTAAATGCTTAACTTCAAACCAGAGCATAAGTTTAGCAATATGCCAGGTATCTGAAGATGAGAAATATGATGACTAGCATGTAAGGCTCCAGGATAGAAGAATTTTCATGAACAATGCTTTATTTGTAATTGTCTCCCCCCTACCACCCTCTCCAAAGCTCCTTAGAGGTAGAAATCATATCTTACTAGCCCTTTGATCTTTTGAAAGTGTCTTTGATCTAGTGACATCAGGGCTTCCCTGGTGGCTCAGATGGTAAGGAATCTGCCTGCAATGTGGAAGACCTGGGTTCGATTCCTGGGTTGGGACGATCTCCTGGAGGAGGGAACAGCTACCCACTCCAGTATTCTTGCCTGGAGAATTCCATGGACAGCGGAGCATGGTAGGCAGGCTATAGTCCGTGGGGTTGCTCAGACATGACTGAGTCGCTGTCACTTTCTTTCTTTCTTTTTGTTTTTAATCTAGTGACAGGGCTGGTAACTGAGAACCTGGTGATTTGAATGTTTAGCCTTTTAGAGAACATGATTCCAGTGTCTTATCATAACAGCCACCGGCTGCGCTTAAACACTTTCCTAAAAACGGAATACCGTTTCTCTCATTGTTTTCTTACATATGGGCCTATCAAATCAAAGAAGGCTACTGTGTGTTTTATCTTCATGAGTCCATGGAATGGGCTCATGTTTAAGGCTGCTTTGAAAAGTGTGGAGTCAGTCTTAAGAAATGTTTCCTAATTTAATAAGGTAAAATATCTCTAGAACACTTGGGTTCAAATGATGCTGATGGTTTGCAATTATGGTGTCACCCTTTAAAGGCAGGAATTTGACTTATACAATGATTTTTCCATAACAAAAGGTAAGTCTGCACACAGTGCAGAGTGAATGACTGAATTATAACAACTAAGAGGTAACTTAGTAGTGGTGCAGAGGGTGATATCAATGTGGAATGGAGGAGTATCCTAATGGAATGACATTTCAATCCTTCTCATATAAATGTTCCCTAACCCCTTCATGTTCTACTGAACATAGCCACTCCTATTAAGTTTATCTATAGCTGTTCTTGTGCTATAATTATCAAAATGGAATAGTTGCAACTGACTTTATGGCCCACAACACCAACAATATTTATTATCAGGTCCTTTATAGAAAAAAGTTTTTCAGCTCTTAGTCTAGAGCAATGCCTGATGCCCAATAGATATGCAATAAATGTCTGTTATATGAATTAATGAAATACTAAATAGATATATCATTGATAAAACTTAGATAACACTCCACTATGCCCTCACAAGGCTTTGTATGTCTTGAAATGTTTGGAGACCCTGACAGATATGTTCAGTTATATTCTATGATCTAAAAGGGGTCCATATTCCTGTGGAAGGGAATTTGAATTTAGCCCATAACTGAGGTTGATATGTATAAACTGGAGAATCCCATGGATAAAGGAGCCTGACAGGCTACAGTCCATGGGGTTGCAAAGAGTTGGACATGACCTAGCAACTAACACACACAGATGTCCTTAAAAATTAGACTAGAGGAAAAAATAAATAAGGTTTCTGAAAGAAAAGTCCCCATTGAGTAAGGAAATTTGGTATAATGCTAGATAAGCTATAAGTGGGATTACTAGGGAAAAGCCGAGATCCCACTAATAAAAGTCAGAGCCTGACATTTCTTTGACCCTACTGCCTTGGGAAGGATTTTGTTGCCATATCAAAAATGGGAATATGCCTTTTACTCTGGACCCTAAAACTAGACTGAAATACCCTCTCTTGGAAAGAGAAGTTAAACAAAGCAGAGATTTTTCCCTGCTGGTTAAAGAAGAAGGAAATCTTTGTTCCTTAGCTCAGATTGCTATAATAGCATACCATAGGCTAGGTGGTTTACAAACTACAGGAATATATGTCTAATAGCTCCGGAGGCTGGAGGTCAGAGATCAGGGTGCCAACAAGGTCAGAATCTAGTGAGGGCTCTCTTCTTGGTTTGTAGATGGCTGTCTTTCTCATTATGTGCATGCATAAGAAATAATTTCATTTGTGTCCAACTCTTTGAAACCCTGTGGATTTGTAGCCTGCCAGGCAACTCTGTCCATGGGGGTTCTCCAGTCAATAATATTGGAGTGGGTTGCCATGCCCTCCTCCAGGGGATCTTCCTGACAGGGATCGAACCCACATCTCTTATGTCTCCTACATTGGCAGGCAGGTTCTTTACCATGGCACCACCTGGTAAGCCCTCTTTCTTATTATATCCTCACATGAACAAAGCAGAGAACTAGAGAGAAAATACGCAAATTCTCTCCTATCTCTTTTTGTAAGGGCACTAATTCTATTCTTGAGTGATCTACTCTCATGACCTAATTATCTCAGAAAGTACTACCTCCTAACACCATCACATTGGAGGTTAGAATTTCAATATATGAGTCTAGGGAGAACACAAGCATTTGAGCTGTAACACTTTTGTCATCACTGTTTGGTGGAAATGAACACCCAATTATGGGGTAAATGAGGTCGAGAGACCAACATTTCCAAATGTTGTTTGGAAATTTAAAATGTAGAGCTGAGGCATCACAGAACTGTAGGCAGCAACTATGATTATATATCGGAACCCCTTGCCAGAAATAATTGGAGTGTGGTATGTCTCAAAAAGAGTAGCTGTCTGCCTCATCAAGTTGATATGAGCTTATTGCATTGAGATTTGGAGTATTGCTGGAATGTAACAGAGTCTTACTTACTGCTTGGTGATGTCAGAGATATGCTGAATCCAGTATCTGTTCAACCTAAAAAGAAATTAATATTTCAGTTTAATTTTTCACTGGAAAAAAAGAAAACTAAAAGGAACTTATTATATGACAATAAAAACCTGTGGAGATTTAATTCTAATTGATTTGTTTTATTTCACATAATGACCAGATCCAGACAAACTTCTTTATCCTCCAAACTCAAGAAATTTTTTTCTAATTACAAAGTACACTGAAGGCTTGTTTTCAAGTTAATTTGGATTCAGACTACAGATAATAGCAATAGACTGTGAGATGAGAAAGGAGGGATAAACTAGACTTATGTTATACAATTTCCAAATGTGATCATGTTTCTCCCCTCCCTCTCTGTGAGTGGAAACTGCCTTGAAACACACACACAGGCCCTTGACTTTCAGGCCTCAGTCACATCTCATCGCTCAGCTGTCGGCAGTATTCATTGTGCATTGATTGGGAGGAAAACATAAGCCAAACCTTTTTTCCTTGAAGGAGCACGGCTCACGCTGCAGGCAATAAATAATGACACAGAATCAGAACAAACAGCAGCTCCTGTGGAGTGCAGGACAGCAGGTGTACTTTGCTAGAAAGTTAGAATCTCAAGAATTTGGTCTCTGATGGTAATAGGCATAGGCTACTGGGAAATATGAAGCAATGTGGACGTGAAACCTACAGACACGACCAACATACTCATTAGAAGAGTGAAAAGACAGAGTGGAATTGTGGGGAGCTGTGTGGATTGTATAGGTGAACATTGAAAAGAAAAAAGAAAGAGGAAAGGCAAGAAAACCTATCTTTTGGAGTAAGAGAAAAAGAAAAGGTCAGGAGCCTCTCTAACAGCAACAGGGTGTTCTGTGTTGTTCTCTTGGGGACCGAAAATATTACTGCTCTTTTATCTTTACTATGTCCCTCTTCTTTGTCTTCTATTCCTATCCTTGCCTTCCATATGAAGGAGTAAAAAAATAGAACTAATTCAGGACCAAAAATATCGTTAAACATTTACTGAGTACTAACAATAAACAGAAAAGTGAATTAAACACATTGAACACACACAAACACAGTCTTGCTCACAGTAAGAGAAGGGTTATAATACAGAGTAATAATGACCAATTAGTTGTTCCATTCCAATTATTCCAAAATATTTAGTTCATATCTTTATTATAGTCCTTGTTACATAGTATTTATAATGGTATAACTTCATAGTTTGAATATTCCTCTGACTTTAAAAGTAAATTCTGCCCTTTATATGAGTCTGAGATTTTAGATATGTTAGCAAGGAATTGTTAAATTCTAGAAATTGTCAGAAATGGAGTATTTATTTGCTGAAGTTTTGACTTGATCTTAAACTTGGTTTCATGCTCTTTTTCTTTTTTGCATATTTTCCATTGATATGGAATTTGTATCTTTATCTGGGTCAGTGTAAATAAAGAAAAAAATCTTGACTATCTAATGCTGTTTTTGGTTTGCTTAATGCATTCTGATCTCTAGGTATAGTTACTTAACAATTCTGATCCAAAGAAAGAACATAGTTTGGAAAAAATAAAAAGTGAAAATTTTGTGTTACTTGTTTTTATTTTCCAATAGTATAACTCTGGAGACAAATCTCTTAGAGACAAGTTCTGTGTTATCATTTGTTCTTGATTTCTGTGTTTTCAGCATGATAAGCTGAGAACAAAAACAAAAGATATATATGAGACTGATGAAAATGATTCATCAAGTATTGCTGCTAGTCATTGCTCTTTTTCTCTCTCTATGTTGGCATTTACCAGGAAAACACTAAGTCACAAAATATAGGGAAAACTCTATGGCATTAGAAAATGAAGCGTGATTATCTATAGAGTCTTTCTGCCTCTTCATTGATTTAACAGGGTTGCATGACAAAAAACTGCTGGTAAGGGGTGTAGACCCTTTAATTTACTCGGGAAATGGAAAGCCAGTCATCCTTGTGAGGATTTTCTGCAGCCTATGAAACTTTACCCATCACAGGTAAAGTTGGGACCATTTCCAACTTTTACTACTAAAAGGCACTGTGTTTCTCAAGGAAAATTATTTATTTTTCCTCTATGCTCCAGTTTTGAATATATAAAATAGAAAATAAAAGCTTATTTGCACTTCTAATAATTATTGAATATTTACTGAGCATTCATACACAATGGATTTCACCATGAGTGTCCTATATGTCAAAAGAGGAAAGGATAAAAGCCAATAGTGGAAACTGATCTGAGGAAAATATAAGCTTAAAAGCAGTATCTCGCTAAAGATCCTATTTTTAAACAAAGTTAATTGTTTTCACTCTGTATGACAGACTCTAGGTCCATCCAAATCACTACAAATGACCTAGTTTCAGTCCTCTTTATGGGTGAGTAATATTCCATCCTACATATGTACCATATCTTCTTTATCCATTCATCTGTCAATCGGCATTTAGGTTGCTTCCATTCCTGGCTATTATAGATAGTGCTGCAGGGAACATAGGGATAATTTAGAAACAAGGATTAACCAATTTTAGTTTGGAACATAAGACAGAAAATGATAACTGAGGGAAAAAAACAAGAGGTCATTCATGAAAACTTGCCTTGATAAAGTAAACAGCTTGTCAGAAGCACATTTAGTATATCCATCCTGCTGAGAATGCCAAGATATCATACAGTGTTTCAATCCAAAAATATTCTATAGGTGAAAGAAAGGTGAAACAAAGTAAGAAAATCTTTCTGGAAGATTATCTGAAATGATAAGCTTAAACAGTAGTAGTAAATGGGATATATTAATATCAATATACTAACATTAGGTGTTCTGACTTCTTTAGCTCCTTCTTCACAACATTTTCGCAGTTTTCTCCTTCTCTCTAATGAGTTCAGCTCAGTTCAGTTCAGTTGCTCAGTCGTGTCCAACTCTTTGCGAACCTATGAATCGCAGCAGACCAGGCCTCCATGTCCATCACCAACTCCCGAGAGTTCACTCAGACTCACGTCCATTGAGTTGGTGATGCCATCCAGCCATCTCATCCTCTGTTGTCCCCTTCTCCTCCTGCCCCCAATCCCTCCTAACATCAGAGTCTTTTCCAATGAGTCAACTCTTCGCATGAGGTGGCCAAAGTACTGGAGTTTCAACTTTAGCATCATTCCTTCCAAAGAAATCCCAGAGCGGATCTCCTTCAGAATGGACTGGTTGGATCTCCTTGCAGTCCAAGGGACTCTCAAGAGTCTTCTCCAACCCCACAGTTCAAAAGTATCAATTCTTCGGTGCTCAGCCTTCTTCACAGTCCAACTCTCACATCCATACATGACCACAGGAAAAACCATAGCCTTGACTGGACGGACCTTTGTTGGCAAAGTAATGTCTCTGCTTTTGAATATGCTATCTAGGTTGGTCATAACTTTCCTTCCAAGGAGGAAGCGTCTTTTAATTTCATGGCTGCAGTCACCATCTGCAGTGATTTTGAAGCCCAAAAAAATAAAGTCTGACACTGTTTCCACTGTTTCCCCATCAATTTCCCATGAAGTGATGGGACCAGATGCCATGATCTTCATTTTCTGAATGTTCAGCTTTAAACCAACTTTTTCACTCTCCACTTTCACTTTCATCAAGAGGCTTTTTAGTTCCTCTTCACTTTCTGCCATAAGGGTGGTGTCATCTGAATATCTGAGGTCATTGATATTTCTCCTGGCAATCTTGATTCCAGCTTGTATTTCTTCCAGCCCAGCATTTCTCATGATGTACGCTGCATAGAAGTTAAATAAGCAGGGTGACAATATACAGCCTTGACATACTCCTTTTCCTATTTGGAACCAGTCTGTTGTTCCATGTCCAGTTCTAACTGTTGCTTCCTGACCTGCATACAGATTTCTCAAGAGGCAGGTCAGGTGGTCTGGTATTCCCATCTCTTTCAGAATTTTCCACAGTTTATTGTTATCCACACAAAGGCTTTGGCATAGTCAATGAAGCAGAAATAGATGTTTTTCTGGAACTCTCTTGCTTTTTCCAAGATCCAAATTCATAATAAACACTCAATACTCTAATGAGTATTGAGTGTTTATTATGAATTTGGAAAAATTGTAACCATTTTATATTTGCTATCACATTTGACCCTCTTCACAACTCTCTGGGTTAAGCATTGTAAGTACCCTCAATTTGTAGATTAAGAACCTGAGATTTCAATTATATAATTTGTCCAAAAGCACACAAACAGTAAGTGGGAACTATGATTCAGTATCTCATATTTATTTTAAAGTATATGATTTTAATCATTGTATATTGCCTTTTTATGACCTAATAAATAGGTTAGTCATGTTAAAAAAAGAAAAAAAAAACCTGTCATATACCTGGAGCATAATTCAACAGTTCATTTGTGAATCAGAATTCTATTCCTAGGCATTTAATTCAGATCTTCTGAATTAAAATGTTTGCAAGTAGAACTAAAGCATTTGTTGTTTTAAAAGCTACACAGGTGAGTTTCAAAATACCATGGGAAAACAAAAGAAGAAACAAAAATTAGACTGTTTTTGAAGGAGATTTAAGCCATATCTAAGTTCTATGTGGTTTACAATGAAAAGAAACTCAGCCGCATCAGTCATCTAGAAAATGCAAATCAAAATAACGATATGCTATTTCATACCCACTAGAAAGACTAAAAAAGACTTATAATACCAGGTGTTGGTGAAGATGTAGAGCTGATAGAACTGCTGCTGAGAGTAAAATATGGTATCACCATTTTGGAAAACTGTTTTGGCAGTTTCTTATAAAGTTAAACAGATGTAAACCATTAAATTAACACACAAACACACAGTCATACACACACACACAAATGCACACACACACATTAACCAAAGTTAAACACACATAAAATTTCTGCTTGGCAGAAATTCCACAACTCAGCATGTACTCAGGAGAAATGAAAATGTATGTTCACAAAGGACATATACATGAACATCCATAACAACCTAACTCATAAAAGTCAAAAATTGAAAATAACCCAAATATCCATCAGGAGAAAAGATTAAAAAGCTGTTGTATATTCATGATTGGAATACTACTCAGCAATACTACAGAACAAGCAAATGATTCATGCAGCATGGAAAAAATGTAGAGACATTATACAGAGTAAAAGAAACTAGATGATTCCATTTATCTGAAGTAAAAAGAATTTTCAAAACTAATCTATAACATAAGTCAGAAAGTTGCATCTTATGTGTGTGGACAGGGTCAGGGGTATACAGGAAATGGGCAAGAAAGAAAGGCAATGCCAAAGAATGTTCAAACTACCACACAATTACACTCATCTCACACGAGCAAAGTAATGCTCAAAATTCTCCAAGCCAGGCTTCAAAAGTATGTGAACTGGGAATTTCCAGATGTTCAAACTGGAAATAGAGAAGGAAAAGAAAACAGAGATCAAATTGTCAACATCCTTTGGATCACTGAAAAAGCTAGAGAGTTCCAGAAAAAACATCTACTTCTGCTTTATTGACTATGCAAAAGCCTTTGACTGTGTGGACCACAACAAACTATGGAAAATTCTTCAAGACATGGGAATACCATACCATCTGACCAGCCTACTCTGAAATCTGTATGCAGGTAAAGAAACAACAGTTAGAACTGGACATGGAACAACAGACTGGTTCCAAATAGGGAAAGGAGTATGTCAAGGCTGTATATTGTCACCCTGCTTATTAAACTTATATGCAGAGTGAATCATGAGAAACACTGGGCTGGATGAAGCACAAGCTGAAATAAAGATTGCCAGGAGAAATATCAATAACCTCAGATATGCAGATGACACCACCCTTATGGCAAAAAGAGAAGAACTAAAGAGCCTCTTGATGAAAGTGAAAGAGGAGAGTGAAAAGTTGGCTTAAAATTCAACACAGAAAATGAGGATCATGGAATCCAGTCCCATCATTTCATGGGAAATAGATGGGGAAACAATGGAAACAGTGACAGACTTTATTTTCTTGGGCTCCAAAATCACTGTAGATGGTGACTGCAGCCATGAAATTAAAAGACACTTGCTCCTTGGAAGAAAAGATATGACCAACCTAGACAGCATATTAAAAAGCAGAGATATTACTTTGCCAACAAAGGTCCATGTAGTCAAAGCTATGGTTTTTCCTGTGGTCATGTATGGATGAGACAGTTGAACTATAAAGAAAGCTGAGCGCAGAAGAACTGATGCTTTTGAACTTGGGTGTTGGAGAAGACTCTTGAGAGTCCTTTGGGCTGCAAGGAGATCCAACTCGTCTATCCTAAAGGACATGAGTCCTGAATATACTTTGGAAGGACTGATGCTGAAGCTGAAACTCCTAAACTTTGGCCACCTAATGCGAAAAACTGGCTCATTGGAAAAAACCCTGATGCTGGGAAAGATTGAAGGCAAGAGGAGAAGGGGAGGACAGAGGGTGAGATGGTTGGATGGCATCACTAACTCTACAGACATGAGTTTGCATAAGCTCCAGGAGTTGGTAATGGACAAGGAAACTTGGCGTGCTGCAGTCCATGGGGTCACAAAGAGTCGGACACGACTGAGCGACTGAATTGAACTGAAATAGTCTGGGGTGATAGAAATGTTCTGTATCTTGTTTCAGATGATGGTTACACAGAAGTGTTGTTGTTGTTCAGTCTCTCAGACATGTCAGGCTCTTTTCAACCCCATGGACTGCAACATGCCAGGCTTCCCTGTCCTTCACTATCTCCTGGAGTTTGCTCAATCTCATGTCCATTGAATCAGGGATGCTACCCAACTATCTCATCCTCTGTTGTCCCCTTCTCCTCCTGCCTTCAATCTTTCCCAGCATCAGGGTCATTTCCAATGAGTTGGCTCTTCACATCATGTGGCCAAAGGATTGGAGCTTCAGCTTCAGCATCAGTCCTTCCCGTGAATATTCAGGATTCATTTCCTTTAGGATTAATTGGTTTGATCTCAGTGTTGTCCAAGGGACTCTCAAGAGCCTTCTCCAGGATCAAAATTCTAAAGCATCAATTATTCTGTATTCAGCCTTCTTTATGGTCAAACTCTCACATATGTACATGACTACTAGAAAAACTACAGCTTTGACTACATGGACCTTTGTTGGCAAAGTGATGTCTCTGCTTTTTAATATGATCTCTAGGTTTGTCATAGCTTTCCTTCCAAGGAGCAAGCTAGGTGAGAGTATAATACTTTCAGCTTATAAAACTCTTATTAGCATCCAGGTCTCCTTATTACGAATCCATTTTTTTTCCATTCTCCTACAGCTCTTATATAATTGTGTCTGTCCCTTACAATGTGTCTATGAAATTAACAAAAACTCCCCAAAAGCAAAATACCAGACTGCAACACTTTTTCCCAACAATAGAAGTGTTAAAAGAGAAAATTACAAAGAAAATTATCAAAATTAACAGATACCCACCAGAAACTCTGAAATTCTGTTTGTATACCTGACAGTAGCCTCAACATCCATGAGTGGCCAACTGTTTTTTTCTAAGCACCAAAATCTGTATCTCTGGAGACAACCAGGGAACATGACTTGGTACCTTTCTCAGATTACATTTCATGTTAAAGGAATCCCTCGCATGCTGGTAAATGTAATGAATAAAGTGCATTCCATTTCATCTAATCGCTTCTGTAGGCATTCACAAAAGATCAACTTCTGTGCACTTTAGTCAGACGTGCCGTTGTGAAAGTGCCGTAAAACCTGTGTGATCACCACCTGCATGTAAAAAATGCTAGCAATAACTTACCAAAATATTTCCAGTGAAAATATGACTTTGACCCAGATGGCAAAATAGGCTCAGTTGGCCATAAATCTGCAGGCAGTAAATGGGCAGGTGGTAAATCTGTTATCATTGCTACTGTTTTCTCAACACTTTATCTGTACAGACTTTTCCTAAGGAAATAAAAATTCTGGAAATATGGAAGAAGAAACGATACACTGACTACAAACTCATGCTCAAGTCTGTAAGTTTCTTGAAATTTAGGAAACCTGTCCTTAGTTTATAGATTCAGGCTTGAGACACTGGGAAGTAAAAAGAAAAAAAAAAAAAGAAGAAGAAGTGTGCAGAGACTGGAGAATAAACTATATAAAAGGCTTTGAGTTCATTTCCAATATGTTTTGGCACCAAGGGTCATCATACAAATGCAGTTTGTTTTCTTCTTTATGTGAAAAAGGTTAAAATTCCCCAAACATTTAGAGTTTCTCTACCCCTCAACTTCTATTTTCTGTTACAATTGCTTCTACCCAGAATAAGAGAAAGGATATAGAATGGCTGTTGCAGGTATGCAGGAACAAGCCATACTCAATTAAGGATAAATTTTGTGCTCATCTTATATAGATTTGGGGCTGGATTGTACGCTATTTAGTGGGGATTTGGTTTTCTTCAGAAGAGAATGTATGTACTCACTATTCATCATCCTGTAAAGAAGTGTTTGATCCTGGAGAAAGCAATGACTCAGAAATCTGGACTCTGGAGGGAATCCCCCATTACTGTTTAAACCTGTGATACTTGAGTCTGAATCTGAGGGGGAGTTGTCATGCCTACATAGAGCTAGATTAAGGTCAAGTGATTCCCTCCTTTGACTCCTACACCTATATATTCTTCCACTCAGTGACACAGCACAATTATAAAGAACTTTGATTCAATGCATGTACTGCATTATTGGAGGATGGTGCCTCCTCTCCTCAGAATAGTGCCTCCTACTTGGCACTTTAGCTGTGACTTTAGAAGGCTATTGTAACACATCATAAGGTCAGAGTCTGGGTGAACTGTCTGGTTTAACCAGTGGATCTGGTGGCCATCTGCCTAGTCATGCACCTCCTTAAATGTAAAAGGGAAAGTCTGGTCTGTGGGATTCCATGTGTGTGTTTGTGTGCTAAGTTGTTTCAGTCATGTCTGACTCTTTGCAACCCTGTGGACCATAGCCCATCAGGTTTGTCTGTCAATGGGATTCTCCAGGAAAGAATACTGGAGTGGGTTACTATGTCCTCCTTCAGGGGATCTTCCCAACCCAGGGATCCAACCTGCATCTCTTATGTCTCCTGCATTTACAGGTGGGTTCTTTACCACTAGCACCACCTGGGAAGTCCAGTGGGAATCCATGACAGTGGCTCAAATACATTGACAACCTTTGAATAGTGGGGCTGGCTAAGGCCCTCACAACATGAAAGGCAAATCTCTATGGAGAATGGATGCCTATTCCCATGATGACAAATCACTGGTCTTTTCAGGATGCAAGTGAAACAACATAGTCAACTTGCTAGTAAGTGGCAAGTCTCAAGAAACCGTGCTGTATCCAAGACTCAGCATTGGTCTCCATTGGGGGCAGTTGGTCACATCAGCAATTGTAGCTATTTACCTTTGATGAGTGGAATCTGATGCTCTTGGACCCATGTGTAATGTATTCATATTTGCCTTCACAATCACTTTGTTTATACATCCATTGTGCCAGCACTTGTGTGGCCAATGACACACCACTCATTTTAGCTGCTTAGCCAGATTATTTTATCTACTTTGTGGTCTAGTGCCTCTTCCATTGCACATGTTCTCTAGCGGATATTAAGGTGTGGTACAAAGATTTTCTCACTTTGTGCTTAGTTGTATAGGTCCATCTATGTGCCTCTGCTTCATCCCTCCTTGTCTATAATATCCCAGTCTTTTTACTTCCAGGCCATTTGCATAGGCCACCTCTTAACCTCTCTTCAGGGCAACTTCTCTTTCTGCACGAAGTAGACGGCACATAGCACTGCCTGAAACCTACACTAATGAAGAGAATTTTCTCTCAGACTGTCTTTTAAGAGTACCGCAAGTATTCTAAGTCTATAGTGTAGTCACTGTATGTTTTTCATTCACATACACAGACAACCTTTCTATATCCCAAATTGGGACTTTTTTGCCCTCTGTGAAGTGATCATACTTCTCTTTGATGTGGGCAGAGGAAGGGGGCTCTTACAACAGTGATGGGCACCATGAACTATTTGCTCATGCATCTTGCTCATGTCTTCTGGTCCTGCTCATGCTCCACCCCAAACGTTCGACTTCCACCTTGTGATGGTTGCTTCCATTTTGTGATGGATGGTCTATCTTTCAACTCAATCTCAAGTCTTTTTTTCCCCTATAGAGCAGTATTGTACAATAGAAATAAAGTATGAGCCCCATAGGCACTTTAAAATATTTTTATTCATTACATTTGAAAAAGTAAAACAAAGGACCCAGATGGAATTAACTACAGTGTATTGCCTTTATTATAAAAAATCCAAAATATTAGCATAAAAATCATGAGATAGTTTACATTTTCTTTGTACTGAGTATTTAAAATCTGGTGTGGTTTTTGTACATACAACACATCTCAGTTTGGTCTAACCAGATTTCAAGTTTGCAATAATTGTACATGCCAATGGCTTATTGAGTTGGACAGTATGACTATAGAGCAACTGTAGAATTTACTAGTAGCTATCAAACCCTGTTATTTTTACATCTGTTATTTTTTCCATACATTTTGACAATAATAGTGATATCAACTGCTAGTATATGTCCTTCTATCCATATGTCCTTATTCCTCACCATACTACCAGAAGTGAAAGTTTGAGCTGGATGGCCACTTTGTCCCAGGTGCCACTTGTGTGCTCTCTTATGATAGTGATGCAAGGTGGCATTTTATTCAGTTCCAAACACCAAACCCCACCCTCCAGATCGCCATCTCCAATTGCTCCTGGTACTGACTGTCACAAGTTACATTCTCTGGATGCAGATGCTGACTTTGGAATGTAAGATGGTTTTTAGGGAGAAACACCTGTGAGAGAAAGGCACAAGGAAGCAGGACTTGGCAGAGGAATATGTCAAACTGTGATGACTGCTGAAAGCTTAGGCCAAACTGGAGGGAAAATTTGAGAGCTAAAATGACCACCAAAATTATCCCATGTCAGTGAAATGGCTGGGACTTTATATTCCTACCTTGCTCAGGCATTGAATCTCAGCTGTTTGGAACAGGCATGTCTCTGCAGCTGATGCCAGCTATGTAGAAGCTGACAGCTGGAAGCAGTCTGCTCACCATCCCCCACTGGCAGCTGCACAGGGAATCTTTTCTTGAAGAGAAATGGGGGGAGCACAGTATATAGAGGCCATTGGTCATCTTCAGATGTCGAGTCTCTGCTAGCGTGTTGGAAGCAAAACCCTAATTGGAGTAGGTTAAGGAGAGAATGCAATTAGAGAAAACTTGGCAAGATGGTTTACCCAAAATGTAAGGGAATGGGGAGAGATGGAAGGGGTCAAGACAGTTTCTATCTTTTAAAAAAAGTAACAGATACCAAAAGATGATCCTCTAGAAATTAGGAAATTATACTATTAATTTAAAAATGCGATGATTTGAACAAGAAAGTTTTTGTGAAGCCATAAATGATGTAATAGAGGCACAATTTGCAGGGCTGGACTTTGATAGAATCAGGGATACTTTATCTATGGTAATAGTCAAGAAGGCTTATAGTATGAGTGTAGATGCAAATCGATAGACTTGGGTGTGAGAAAAACAAAGATTTCCTAATTAAGTGTATGAAACAAGTTTTTCAGTAAACGGGTGAAATTTGTGTAGTCATAGGAGAGGTGTAAAGGGAGGAGAATAATACAGGAAATCTGAGGGAAAAGAAGGTGAGCAATTGTTGAGCATAGGGAAAACAGGATGCTAAGGAAGTGAAATAGGGTGACACATAATATTAAATTCTCATTTTAATTTTGTGGTTATGAATTTGAATTCAGACCAGATGGCAAGTAGATAGGCAAATATTTGGATCTTACTGGGTATTATGACTTTCCTAGAGGAGTGTGATGAAAAACAATCAGGGTGAGGGGATTAAGAATGTTTGAAAGGAATCAATCTCACTGATGCACTTTGAAACCCAATTTGAGTAAAAGGCAAATTAAAGACATTAGGAGGATGTTGATTGATAGTGGAAAAGTAGCAAAATTCAAGATGGAATATGGTAGACCTTTTACAACCTCTAAGCATGATCCAGTTTATCAGAGATCAGATCCCTGGCTGACTTAAATGGAAAGAGAAGCTGACATGTAGGAAAAGAGGAGGGAGAGGACTGATGACAGATTTTACCAGGACCACACTGGGCTGAAGAATTGTTTCCAATGTACATGCAAGGAAGAGATTTGATCTGAATTTTTGATTTAAGAATATCTGCAGGCAGTGTGACAAGAACATTGGATATTGAATCAGAAAACCTGGATTTGCCTTCCGGTGCTATTATTTTCAACTTCCCTGGTGGCTCAGACGGTAAAGCTATTATTTTCATTCATACATTCATACATGCACATATTTATTCAACAAATATTAACTTAGCAGCTACTAAGTACTAAACACTTAAAAAGCTGTTTAAAAGGCAGCAAAGCAACAATTAATACATTGTTGTTGTTGTTCAGTCACTAAATCGTGTCCAGCTCTTTGCGATCCTATGGATTGCAGTATGCCAGGCTCCCTTGTCCTTCCCTTTCTCCTGGAATTTGCTCAAATTCACATCCTTTGAGTCAGCGAGGAGTTGTCTTTTCATAGGCTTACATTCTAGTGACAGGGTGGAGAAGGGAGAAAGAACATACAGTGAGTGAATGAAAGGAAGAGGGAAAGAATGAATGAATGAATGGTATAATTTCAAATTATAAGTACTGTACTACAAAGAAAAATAAATAAAGTAAGGAGCTAGCCCCTGACTTGGGCTGAGGATATGCAATTACTTTTTAATAAAGTGGTCAGGGAAGACCTCTCCAAGAAGGGGACATTAGTGTCTGGATATGCATGACAAGAAGGGACTTCCACAAAAGAAATATTTCAGTCAGTGGGGAAAGCAGCTTTGTCATTGGACATAAGGAACATGAATTTTCTAAGCTTTAATTCCTTCATTAATTAATGGTAATAATATTCCCTTAGAGGTTGCTTTCAACATATGGCACTGTGCCTAGGAGATAGTAAGTAATCATTAATATGATATTTGTCTTTAGTATTTCTTCACAGAGATAATACAGTTCCCTGAAAGATTTAAGGGATAAATATGATCTACCTTCTGTACTGACTCCTTAAGTTCATACCTATTAAGGTATTTCAAAGAACCTATAGCAGAGATTTTTGCTGATGTACCTGTTGATAAAAATGACCAGAATACCAATGGAAGTTTTGTTGATATCTAGGCCTAGGCATGTCTCTAGGCCTAGGAATTTTAAACAAATTTGACAAATACATACCTTAATAAACAAGTGTTAACAAAGTTGATGTCTTATAAATATTTCTTGTATAATAATTTCAGTAAAGTCATTAAAAAGCCTTTAATATATTTCAATACTGTATTTTTGATATGGCTTTCATACTGTTCCAGTTCTATCCACGGTGGTGATTAGATTACCTGACTGGAAAATTGCAAAATTAACTATAAGGTGAGTGGCTCAAGCATAGACTGGAGATCACGGAGGGGAAGCACACCATGCTGTTAATTCCATTTTCTGTGTAGAGGAAAAACTATGATTAAAAAGTAACATCACAGTATCACTGGATATGATTTTTTCTAATTTAAAATGAGAAGAAAAACCGTCATTAAGCCCTAAAATACAAAGAAACTCAAACCTTAGCGCAGGAGTCCTCTTTTTTTCCCCCCAAAGCTGCTCCTCTGTCTGCCATTACCAACTAAGTCAGAGTTTTAATAACTGTCAATAATACAGACTGCTAAGTTGACTAAATGTATTACTTCCTCTCACATAAAGCAGCCTGTGGCTCATAATCAACTTCATTTGGATCAACCATTACAGCTCGCTGACAATAAAACTCTTTGGAAAATCTTTGTATACAAACTAATTCATAAAAGTGATTTGTCCAAGATGGTTTTAGTGTCCCTCCATACAAAGCAATATGTTTCTTCTTTATTTTATATTTTCCTTGGACTTGCTTAAAGCAATTCCCCCCAGATTACAAGTGTTTTAGGATCACACAAGAGTAAACAACTTTGAGAAGGCATATATTATGTTTTTGTATCTCTAATCCAAGCCACACTGAAGTCCTTTAGAGTGTTGAGCATCTATACACACACTTCTCAGTACCGAATTGGACATTTCAGCTTCCTTTTAGCAGAAAGTCATACACTGCACATAACAATGATGCCACTAGAAACACAGAGGAATAGTTAATAAATTTCTATTTATCTCTATTCATTACTTCTATGAATACCTTGGATAAAGAGAATAATTTTTAGATTTTAGATGCTTAATCAGTATTCTTTAATTATCGAGATTCATTACATTGCAAGGATTTGGGGGTATACATACTTCATTAGGATTCCCTGGTGACTCAGATGGTAAAGCATCTGCCTGCAACGCGGGAGACCTGGGTTCAATCCCTGGGTTGGGAAGATCCTCTGGAGAAGGAAATGGCAACCCACTCCCGGTACTTGTGCCTGGAAAATTCCATGGATGGAGAAGCCTGGTGGGCTACAGTCCATGGGGTCGCAAAGAGTTGGACACAACTGAGCAACTTCACTTTCACTTTTCACTTTCATACTTCATTTATCTTAATAACCTTAATGCCTACAACAGAGCCTGAGAAATAGTTGATACACAAGAATTGTTTGTGAATGAATGAATAATTATGGCAACTTAGTTACTGTTGCATCATGTGGGTGGCACTTAAATCACTCTTTGAGAAGTGAGATAAATGAGATAGCGAGCTGAATTTCCATGGCAATAAATTTCTAGAGACGAGAGCAAGGCCTATTTTGACCGTTTACTTAACCACCTTCTGTAATGATGATGGGAGAAGCATGATGATACAGGTTAATCAAAACCTCAGAAAAGCACAGCTTTCCATGAGGGCCCACAGGCTTCTGCAATACCAATAAATTGGAAACAAACAATAAATGCAGGCATAGCCATTTTTCTTTCCTGTAAATCCATCACTTATGTTGTCAGTCCCATTGCTGCTTTTATACACATGGCTATGTATGTTTAATAAGCAATAGGTGGAGATCTTTAAAGGGATGCTCTTCAATCACAATGCTAAGGATCTAATCATGTATATGGGAAAAAGACACATCTATGCTCTCGTATTAAGGTTTTGCTAGCCAGTGACGGATGGCCTTGTATATAAAACAAGCTACAGAGAGACAGGTATTGTTGTTGTCATTTTTATTTGCTTCGAGCCAATTTAATATGCATTGATTTAAAAGCTTTAGATAATTTACTCTAGGGGGGAATAATCACACATCCTTTTTAGGTGTCTATCACTCTGTGGAAAAAATCTCTCATATCCTCCTATTCTTCTCTTTTCCTGAAATAACAACATGTAACAAGGAGTTGGGGGAAGTAATTATGCAAAAGATCCTATTCATTTTCACTTTAATGCTTTTAGAAGTGAAGAACTGGTATTACCTTAGAGTCAAAGCAGATGAAGTACATTCTCTTGTTTGTGTAAAAATCATGCACCTACAATAGAAAGCATGATAAAGAGACTTGGTGCAAATGTGTAGAGTATATACCTGCAAGCCTGAACCAGTTGCACCTGTCAGGGTTCCTAACTGTTCTTGGCCTTAGTTTCTGCTCCTGTAAAACAGGGAAAATATTTACTTGGCACAATAATTATGGGAAATGAAATAGTATATTTAAGTCATCTGATGCTCTTATAAAAAAATACTTGTTTTCATCTCCATCATACCTAAATGATAATTGGAAGGCTAGAGCAGTCTTCAAAATGAAACCTGAATTTGAAGTAACAATTTCTGTAGTTTGAAAAATCTTGGCACATGTATTTAATCTCCTTTGATTTGGGTTTAAGTCCTCATTTTAGGTAATTTCAGAGCGTTTTTCCCTTTTCTTAGTTTTAACTTTATGGTAATTGGTGATGATGCTTGTGAAGGTCGGTGTTTTACTCTTTCCGGTAAAAAGTTGTATGTCATTTGCAATTTTGTACATTAGGGAGCAACATCTTTTCTTATAGTCATCTGCCTCAGATATTTTCTGTTTAATGTATATAAATAATGTTTTTAAACTATTTTAAAGAATAATATATGTGTGTGAAGCAGAGTATAGGATATTTTGGAGTACAGCATAACAAGATATGACTTGTCTCATCTCCTTAAATTTTTATATTTGTGATAATAGAAAAAAAGGACCTCTTTAGAAATCTCAAGAGTCCCTGTAGTACCCACTGCTTTTCCCTTAGTTGCAGATCAGTTTCTATACTGTGAA
This sequence comes from Bubalus kerabau, assembly GCF_029407905.1. Lineage (NCBI taxonomy): Eukaryota > Metazoa > Chordata > Mammalia > Artiodactyla > Bovidae > Bubalus > Bubalus kerabau. The sequence continues at coordinate 73,818,095 of NC_073629.1, forward strand.
AGTTGCTTGGGTAGGAAATAGGAAAAGGCATTATTAAGAAAAACTGCTCACCTGGTTTATCACCTCTCATTTCTAATTGTTTATCTAAAGCTCCGTTAACTGTCCTTGGTTGAAATATTAGAAGTTTTGAAATAGCTTGTTATCTCAGACTTTGCAAAAGTAAGAAAAAACACAAATTTGGACTAAACCTGTACCATAGAAAAATAATCATGTAAGGCATTATATGCAATTAAACATGAAAGAATTCTATTAACTTTGGTTCATCTTCATAAAGAATTAATTAAATAATTAGATATGTAATGTAATATTACTCTTATTTCTATTTTGTGCATTGTGACTTCTACTTACAGCCATTTCTAGTCAGTCTTTTCTCTAGACATTCTGTTGTTATTGTTGTTTGATTGAGTTGTATTTTATTACTCAGTCCAGAAAATATTTAGTCTTTCTGTCTATAAATGTTCAAAATTTGCATTTTAAATCAAAGGTATTTATTAGCCATATTTTGTTGCAAAATTATACAAAATTTAATATTATATGCTTTCTAGTAACTTCAAAACATTTCACAGAGTATTGATTTCAAAAATAGATGTATCTGGGTGGTACTTAAATTTGTGTGGTGCACTGGCATTAAAGAATGATGATCATGAGCAAAGATTTTAGTGCCAAAACAGATCTAAATATGAGCCTAGCTCTGTCATTTGCTTGCCTCATAATTTTGGCAGATTATTCAACTACTCATTCTTTTCTTAAAATCTGTTAAATAGGAATGATAAGAATATCACCTTATGGGGCTGCTGTGAGGATTTAAATAGATAATGTATATAAATTCCTTACCACAGTTCTGGAAAAATAACAAATTCTTCATCAATATGAACTATTGTTTATACTACTATTACAGCAATTTTCTAACAGTTTCTGCTTCTGACACAGGCACAAGGAGGCTATAGATGCAACAAGAAAAATACCTGCTGTTTTTTATTTTTTTATTTTTTTCTGGTGGAAGCAGGGGCATGGTATTCCCTAAAGAATTTTGAGTTGAAATTATTTCTTACATTGCATATATCTACACATAGTCACTGCAGATGGTGATTGCAGCCATGAAATTAAAAGATGCTTATACTTCTTGGCAGGAATGTTATGACCAACCTAGACAGCATATTAAAAAGCAGAGACATTACTTTGCCAACAAAGGTCCATCTAGTCAAGGCTATGGTTTTTCCAGTGGTCATGTATGGATGTGAGAGTTGGACTATAAAGAAAGCTGAGCACTGAAGAATTGATGCTTTTGAACTGTGGTGTTGGAGAAGACTCTTGAGAGTCCCTTGGACTGCAAGAAGATTCAACCAGTCCATTCTAAAGGAGATCAGTCCTGGGTATTCATTGGAAGGACTGATGTTGAAGCTGAAACTCCAATACTTTGGCCACCTGATGCGAAGAGCTGACTCATTTGAAAAGACCCTGATTCTGGGAAAGATTGAGGGCAGGAGGAGAAGGGGACGACAGAGGATGAGATGGCTGGATGGCATCACCGACTCGATGGACATGCGTTTGGGTGAACTCCAGGAGTTGGTAATGGACAGGGAGGCCTGGCGTGCTGCAATTCATGGGGTTGCAAAGAGTCAGACATGACTGAGAGATTGAACTGAACTGAACACTTTCATTTGATACTTCTTATATTACAGTATTAAAAATCTGTATTACTATAAGGCTTTACTTTTTGACCATTTTAAGCTCTAAATCATAGAAATTCCAACTTTATGAAAGAGAGAACTTTAAGATTTTTTAAATTAAGATGGAGGTTAGCTTTGGGAGTTAGATTTGTGAATGTTTTGTAATGTATTTTCTTAAAAATCTCAATATCATCTTTATCTTCTTGGCCAGACTGAAACAGCAATTATTAAAAGGCTAGGCCAGGGAACTGACACTCTCTGAATGGGGATAGCAAAGACCTTGTTTATTGTGATGTGAATTTTCATGACATATCCTTAATTATTTATTGTCTATCCCCAAATTGAGGTTATTAAATTGGATATTCCTTAATTTCAGAAATACAATGGGAATTTCGTGGTAAATGGATAGCAGATATTTTATATACAAAAAAGGTAATGTATTTAAAGCCTTATATTGTTTTGAGATTATTTTCAATCAGTTTTATTTTGATCAAGAGAGCTTGAGAGGTTTGCAAAAGCAAATTTTCTATAGTCATTATTTTTTTTCATTAACCACTTAATTTCTGTTTGCCTCTCCAGTGCCTGTTTCTGAGGACATGAATAAAAATGCGTCATTTAAATAAACCAGGTGCACATGGATTTCAGTTCTCTTCCTATTATACATTACAGCAGACAAGTAGTTAAGCATTTTATACAAAGAGAAACATGAGAAATTGTAAATATTGTTTGCAAACTATAATGAGCTTGCAATGAAATCTCTAGCTAAACACAACATTCCAATTATCTCTAAAACTATGCTAGTGTGTTATTATCATTGAGAGTGATATTCATAAGGAATATAAAGCTATCTCTGTGATTCCACACATGAAACTATATTTGTTGATATTTACATATGAACATATACTTTATTTACATTGTGCTATGAGGCCAGCAACTGGACAGCTGATCTCTCATTTCATTTCAGTTCATTTCAGTCACTCAGTTGTGTCACGCTCTTTGCAACCCCATGGACTGAAGCATGCCAAGCTTCCCTATCCATCAATACTCAGAGCTTGCTCAAACTCATGTCCATTGAATCAGTGATGCCATCCAACCATCTCATCCTCTGTCGCCCCCTTCTCTTCCTGCATTCATCTCTCCCTGCCTTCAATCTCTCCCAGCATCAGGGTCTTTTCTAATGAGTCAGTTCCTTACATCAGACGCCCAAAGGATTGGAATTTCAGCTTCAGCATCAGTCCTTCCAATGAATATTCAAGACTGATTTCCTTTATGATTGACAGGTTGGATCTCTTTGCAGTCCAAGGGACTCTCAAGAGTCTTCTCCAACACCACAGTTCAAAAGCATCAGTTCCTCAGCACTCAGCTTTCTTTATGGTCCAACTCTCACATCTGTACATGACCACTGGAAGAACCATAGCTTTAACTAGACAGACATTTGTTGGAAAAGTAATGTTTCTGCTTTTTAAATGCTGTCTAGTTTGGTCATAGCTTTTGTTCCAAGGAACATGCGTCTTTTAATTTCATGTCTACAGTAACCATCTGCAGTGATTTTAGAGCCCAAGAAAATAAAGTCTGTCACTGTTTCCATTGTTTCCCTATTTGTCATGAAGTGATAGGACTAGTGGAGAAGGCAATGGCAACCCACTCCAGTACTTTTGCCTGGAAAATCCCATGGACGGAGGAGCCTGGTAGGCTGCAGTCCATGGGGTCGCTAGAGTCGGACACGACTGAGCGACTTCACTTTCACTTTTCACTTTCATGCATTGGAGAAGGCAATGGCAACCCACTCCAGTGTTCTTGCCTGGAGAATCCCAGGGACGGGGAAGCCTGGTGGGCTGCCGTCTATGGGGTCGCACAGAGTCGGACACTACTGAAGTGACTTAGCAGCAGCAGATAGGACTAGATTCATGATCTTCATTTATGAGTGTTCAGTTTTAAGCCATCCTTTTCACTCTTCTCTTTCACTTTCATCAAGAGGCTTTTTAGTTAATCTTCGCTTTCTGTCATAAGGGTGGTATCATCTGCATATCTGAAGTTATTAACATTTCTCCTGGCAATCTTGATTCCAACTCATGCTTCATCCAGCCCAGCATATTGCTTAATGTACTCTTTGTATAACTTAAATAATCAGGGTGACAATATACAGCCTTGATGTCCTCCTTTCCCAATTTGGAACCAAGTTAATAGTTCTAAGCTTATCTCTTAGAAATGTTAAATGTATTACACATGTTCTTACTGATTAATTCACTTTGCTACATTCACAGTGGTTGGGAAGATTGGCAACAAGACATGTGATTGCTCTTTAGTATCAAGTTTATAAACATGAATAAATAAGCACAAACACTGTCTAAAGTAAGTGTTGTATTCTTAGTAATCATTTCCAAATATTACATAGATATGTTTATATAAATATCAGAATTGAGGGAAATGGTAGGATTATGATTTTAGATTCCTCAAACCATCTCTAAACTCATCAAGTATTCACACTTTTATCCAAGACTGATGTCTAAATTATTACTTTAGTTTATTTCTATTTTACATGTGTGTTCTACTGTGCTAAGTCACTTCAGTCATGTGTAATCCTATAGACTGTTACCTACCAGGCTTCTCTGTCCATGGGATTCTCCAGGTAAGAACCTAGAGTGGACTGCCATGCCCTCCTCCAGGGGATCTTCCTGACCCTCAAGGATTGAACCCAAGTCTCCTGCATTGCAGGCAGATTCTTCACCATCTGAGCCACCAGGGAAGCCCCATTTTATAAAGTACAAAGTGTAATATTTTATATTCACCCTGTAGGCATTTGGAATATAAAGATGAATGCAATTATCCTCTATCAGAAAAGAAAATCTAAATCTAAATATATTTTAATTAATTTAATAAAGGCTTATTGAGCATCTACTAAGTGAAAAAACCTGAAGATTGAACAGAGTCAAAGATTGATAAAAATCCCTGTTATCATGGAACTTTTGATTATAGGCAGAAGACAACAAGCAAAATGCTTAAGTGATTAATACAATATGTTATTAATAGAAGGTACAAGTTCTATGGGCTTCCCAGGTGTTGTTATTAGTAAAAATCCTGCCTGCCAATGCAGGAGAGGTAAGAGATGTGGGTTCAATCCCTGGGTTGGGAAGATCACCTGGAGGAGGGCATGACAACCCAGTCCAGTTTTCTTGTCTGGAGAATTCCATGGACAGAGGAGCCTGGTAGTCTACAGTCCATGGGGTTGCAAAGAGTCAGACTTGACTAAGGTGACTCAGCAGCAGCAGCAGCATAAATTCTATGGAGGAAGGGTAGAAAGTTAAGCTTGTAAATAGAATGTGTAACAGGAAAGTAGAAAGTTAAACTTGTAAATAGAATGATTAGGAAAAAATTACAAGGTGACATTTGACCAAACATTTCAAAGAGGAACAGGAGAGAAGTCTGCATGTATCTGAAGGAAGACTCCAGATACATGGAACGGCAAGTTATAGCCCCTGAAGCAGGGGAATGCCTGAAAGCAAGGAGCTAGTAACTAGTGGAGCTGGAGCAGAGTGGTAAAGAGTAATATATGATATTAGAAAAGTTATGGAAAGAGGAGAGAAAGGCCATTGTCAGCCACTGAAAGGACTTGATGTTTTTCTCTGAATGTGATGCTTTGCTAGGTCTACCATAAGTGAAATACCACACACTGAATGATTTAAACACTGGATATTGGTTTTCTCACTCTTCTGGAGGATGGACACCCAATATCAAGGTATCATCAGGGTTGGTTTCTGGTGAGAACCCTCGTTCTGACCTGTGTACACCTGCCTTCTTACTGTGTCCTCACACAGCCCTTCCTCTGTGCACATGCACTTCTGTATCTCTTTCTAGAGGAGCTCCAGTGTCTCTTCCACTCCTCAGGTCAGCATTTTGGCCAGATTATAGCCCCACCCTTAGGACCTCATGTAACCTTACCTCTTTATCTCCAAGTACAATTACACTGAGGATTAGGGCTCCACATATGAATTTTGTGGGGACAGATTTCAATGACCTGTCTTCCATTCATCCTCCAAATTCAAATCCTTCTTACATATGAATACATGCATCTGATCACAACTACCCAAATGTCTGAACTCATTTCAGAATTAGTTCCAAATCTGAAGTCTCCTCTAAATATTATCTAAATTATAGCTGAAACTTCTGATACGGTTCATCCTTAAACATAATTCCTCTCTAGCTATGAAAACTTAAGAAACCATATAAGTAGTAGTGTGTTTTTGAAATACAATAGTGAGACAGGCATAGGTATTCTCATTCCAAAAGGAATAAATTGGGGAGAAGGGGTAACAGGACCCAAGCATATCTAAAATTTATCTAGGCAAATTCTATTAGATTTTAAGGCTTTGAGAATAATCTTCTGTGCACTCTACAATCTGGTCCCACTGGGGTGGCAGTGTCGTTCCAGCTCTAGGCTTCTGTCTTATCCCTTGGGCTCTTTGAGATGACCCTATGGCCTGATTAACTCTATGAAAATGTAGCCTCAGACTCTGAAAAAAGAAGGAAGAGCCTTGTCCTCTGGGCCTGTATGCTCTGTGTCACATCCTTGGTGTTCCCTCCAGAATAGATATTCTCAGTTTTTGCAAGATAGGCTGAACATTTTCCAAATCTTTAATTTCTCATTCCTTTTTGCTTAACAGTTCCTTTTCAGTTCATCTATTGCTTCAGAAGAACATATCTGTGCCCTCAACACTTTGCTTGGAAACCTTCTGTGCTAAATATCTAATATCATAGCTTACATGTTCTCCCTTCTGACAGTTCAACCTTGTTCTTAGCCACTGTCTGTCTCCTTCAATTTCCAATAACAAGTTCCTTGTTTCCAACTGAGACTTTACAAGAAGCATCCTTAATGTTCACATTTCTACTAGTGTTTTATTCATGATGATATATGTATTCTCTGAGATGTTAGAAGCTTCTGTATAACTCTCCTCTTTTCTATCTGAGCTCTCACCAGAATAATCTATATTTTGACCAGTAACATAATTCAGTGCACCACAGATGGAAGACCACTGGTACATTTTGAGCAGAATAGTAATGAAATCTGATTTATTTCATTAGAATAACTGTGGCATCTACATTAAGAATTGATTGCAGGGAACAAGAATGATAACAGGAAGAGCAGTCAAGAGGCTCTGAAGGCAAAATCAGAGATTTGTTGATAATGGATATGTAGTATGGGAGAAAGAGAATCTAAGTTGACTTTATTGATTCTGGTTTGAGCAAGTTGGAAATACTAGCTATCATTAATTGAGATAAAGAAAGCTGATAGTGGAGAATGTGTAAGTGAGGATAGCAATATTTCTCATTAAAAACGTTGAGGATGAGTGTATGTTAGCCAACAAAGTGTAGATGACAAGCAGGCAGTTATGTCTGTCTGCAGTTCAGCTCTGGGGGAGATCTGTGTCCATAATTTAGGCAAGGGTGTTTGCTTTTGACGTGGTAACTAAAACTGTGAAATTTCATGGGATCACTAAAGGAGCAGTGTAGATAGAGAAGAGGTTCAAGGATCTACCCCTGAGATGCTCTAACATCAGGGGTCCAGTGAGATAGGGATGAACAGCAGAGCTGACTGGGAGAGAGACCAGTGAGGGAGAAAACCAGAACATGAAATACTGAAAGCAAAGTGAAGAAAGGGCTTCAAAATGAGAGGGATGAACAACTAGGTCAAAAGTTGGGTAATAGACGAAGTAAAATCAAGACTGAGAACTGATCACTGGATTAAGCAGCATATGTGTTATCATGGAGTAATGAAAGAGAGGGTACTGTAGAGGAGTGATGGTCAGTTCAGTTCAGTTCAGTCGCTCAGTTGTGTCCAACTCTTTGTGACCCCATGAATCGCAGCATGCCAGGCCTCCCTGTCCATCACCAGCTCCCAGAGTTCACTCAGACTCACATCCATTGAGTCAGTGATGCCATCCAGCCATCTCATCCTCTGTCGTCCCCTTCTCCTCCTGCCTGCAATCCCTCCCAGCATCAGAGTCTTTTCCAATGAGTCAACTCTTTGCATGATGTGGCCAAACTACTGGAGTTTCAGCTTTAGCATCATTCCTTCCAAAGAAATCCCAGGGCTGATCTTCAGAATGGACTGGTTGGAGTGATGGTGCCAGAAGTCTAATTAGAGTGAAATCAAGAGAGGAGGATAGTAAGATAACTGGGAGCATGAGCATGGACACCATTTTGATGTGTCAAAATCAAAGGTCCCTTTGAGGAGGAGAGGGCAACCCACTTCAGTATTCTTTCCTGGAGAATCCCTTGGGCAGAGGAGCCTGATGGGCTACAGTCCATAGGGTCACAAACAGTCAGACACGACTGAAGAGATTTAGCAGACTTGCATAATATAAATAATGTTGTACTTGGAGGGGAAAGAGGGCTCAAGAGTTTTTTTTTTTTTGGTTGTTTTTCTGTTCTATTTTTATAAAGATTACATAAATCTCAACACATGTTACAGAAATGACCCAAAAAATATGAAATGCAGGACGATATAGGAGAGGACAGGATACTTAATGAAATGAATCACTTGAGTAGTTGAAGTGAATGGGTTTGGCGCTCAGCAGAGGGCTGAGTCTGCCCAGGAACAGAGAGACACCTCTGTTTACAATGAAGAAGGCAGAGCATATGGGCACAGAGGAAGAAAGGAAGTAATTTTGTCTAAAAGTGAATATAAGGATATGAATTGTCTGTAACGGAGATAAAGAAAAGAGATGGGGAGTAGAGCCAACTAGGATTTTTGGGCACTTACAAAATACCACAACTCTGCTTAAGGACACAGATCAGTGTAAGACAGTTCTCCCTACGCTCATAGGCTACGCATGAGGCTACAGATTTAATTTGCATCGCGGTAAATGTCTGCATGTGGTAGCTGCAGTTGTGCCTTCATCCCTGACATGAATGCATTTTTGGCTACACTCATGAAATAGGAGGCTGGAAAGGATTATAAGGGCAGAGTACCAAGACTTTTCTCCTTCTCTGTGAGCTGCTGAGGTTTCTCTATGCAGTATGCTTCCCTTCCTTAAGGGTTTGTTTTATAAAACTCTTTTTGTTTCCTTTTCCTCCTGTATAGCCTTAGAGGCAACAATTAGGTTTGAGTCAGATCAGCTGAGTTTGAATCCTAGATTTCCAGTTAGCTGTCAAGTGATCTGAGCAAGTTAATGAACTTGTCTCAAACCCATCAACAAAATGAAACTTTTAACACCTCACATAAATATTGTGAGACTGGAATTCTTTAATATGTAGATGTGTTTAGAAGACTGTCTGTGCACATAGTAAATGTGCAATCAGTATTAGTTATCATATAGCCTATTCTTTTATTGCATGCTATTTTATTCTATATTTTCCACCCAGTGGCTTAGCTTTCCTTCTCATTTTTCTTTTTTTATAACCTTTTCCCTCGCTCTTTAGTACAAGTTTCTTTTTAAAAAGATCCCTTTTGCATCTTTTGTTTCTCATTGAAGATAATTCCTCACCATGAATGTTCTCTTTAACAATAATTATTTTTCTATGTTTTTTAATCTCTGTTTAACATTGGATTGTGTGCACATTCAGTTTCTTCGGGTCTACCTTCTAAATGGACTGGAGTCAGTGGTGATATCAAAAGCCAGTCATAGCTTCAGAGGCCTGGCTTCTCTACAGCTCTCCCTCCCACCCAGCTGTGCTCTGTTTACTTTATATGGAGAGAGAGCTCCTGGGTCTGGAAGGTGAGAATGTTTGTTTCTTTGTGTCCTTTAACATATTCTATCAATTGACCAATATTGGAGATGCATTTTTTTATGACAAGGAATGATATGTAATGAAAGAAGGCAGTTTATATCTGAATGCATTCTGTAACTAGATACTATAGAGATTCTGGTTAAACAAAATAATCCCTGTTAATTTTTTCTAAAACTATTCCATGATGATCTGTCCAAATAGAAAATGTATGACAAAGTTTATGGTGCAGGCTACCTAATCATAGATGAGGAGTCAGTGCCCAGGAGGGTTATTAGAAGGAAATAAAAACAAATAAATTGAGAGAAATATAAACATTCAGAATCATTTTGAAATTAAAAAAAAAATAATAACTGGAACATGACTTCTGCAGCTATTCAATGCAAGAATTTAAGTTCTACAGAGAACATTTATCAAATGTACAATTTATGCCAGGTAATGTTCTAGTTCTGTAAGTGTATTATCTAATGTATTCTTATCAAAAATACTGTGTAGGCTAAATAATTATTCCAAATTTGTAAGAAGAAATCAAAGATAATAGGATTTATATTGTTGGTACTATGTTATACAAATAGTGAGTAGTAGAGTTTCAAGGCAGCCTAACTCCAGAGTGCCTGACCTTAAACTGAATATGGAACATTTTAAATTTGAATCCTATTAGCATGGCTTCAATCCTTATGTAACAGGCAGCATGATTAGTAGATAAAACATTAAGGAAGACCCAGTCTTCCCACTTATTATCTGTGCACTCTGAGATTTATGGTTTATAATTATTTTCAGATTTGAATAATTAATGATTAGCTTAATAATTTCTAATCCATAACATGGCTTTAAGAAATGAATTAAGAAATGGATAATAAGTACATAGCCACAATATTTCACTCGTATTAAATATTCAGGAAATATTTCCTTCTCTCCTTTACTATTCCCATCTGTCTTTCTGCAAACAATGCTGGCTTGTCTTAAAGTCCCTTCTCATTAGTGATATCAACCTTTTTTTTCCCACCGTCTGACAAATATTTAATGAGTTCCAGTGATATAAGTGTCTTTTGTAAAAATTACTAGCCCATGGTCTGTACTCTTTATTCCCTACTAATCTTTATCAGGCCCCTATATAAAATCTAGGGCCTTTAAAATATCTTTCCGAGCACTCTAAGCAAAAGCACTCCTCAATTGTTCCAGAACTTAATTGGTATCTTATCATTTGGTTCTGAGCAATTTACTTCCTCCCTTTGTGCTGTCCCTTTGTACTGAATGTCCTTGTACTTGCATGTTCCTGGCTAGCTAGGAGGTGATGGGGTGTGACATCTGCCTTCTTTAAATCAGCACAGCGCCTTGTACATGCTAGGTATTTACCAACTTTCTGATGGATAAAATCAATAAAGTATTTTTCACCTTGGAATTCATTCTGAAAAAATTTTCCAACTAATTATGTGCCACTCTTCACTGTGTTAAAATAAACAACTTGATTACCCCAGGTTGCGTTACCTCTGGATTGCTCAAACTTCTCTTCTGGCTTTTCATTTCACTCCATTTTCTAGATTTTTTAAACATGATGAAAAATACAAAATCAAAATTGTTTTTGGCTGGGTTGAAAAAGAGCAATAGCTTTATCCTTACCTCCAAAGTTAAGGGGGAAAATAAAGATGATTGATGAGAATGCTGAGAATGATTAGACGAGTGTCTTCTCCTCAAAAGTACATTCTATGCCTCCCAAGGAGAGGTGTAAATAATAGGAATCATTCAGCACAGGCTGAAACACAGTCCAGGCTCTGTAATGCCTCCTGAATTAAGGGTGGGTAGCACGCAGAAGTCATCTATTCACGTAGAGAGTTGTATGAATGTGTGTGGTGGCCTGGGCAAGAGATTGAATGAGAATTCAGGCTGGCTGAATGTAATTAGAGTTGAGAATTGTATTAAAATACAGTCAGGACAACTGGGTAAGCATCAGCATTACTGTAAAGGCTAGATTTTCATGATCAAAAGTTGGCTTATCCTAGGCCAACATGTGCAGACAGAAATGCACCATTTCTCTGGGACTGACTGAGACTTTTGAAATGATTTCCGAATATGGTCTGGTCTAAATTATAGCTGTTTTTTCTTTCACACTAAATGGAACACTGCTTCCTTCTGAAAGGACATGGAATTTGAGTTTCCCAATAGTTTGCAGAAATTATATCTTTTTAATGATCTCTGTGTCAATCCATTGTCCTGATGTTTGGTCATGCACATCACAGAATTTATTGGAAATATAATGAACAAAAAGTTAATTAATATTTTTTCATTGATTTATTTGTGTTTATATATAAATAAATATAAGAACCTCTTGATGAAAGTGAAAGAGGAGAGTGAAAAAGTTGGCTTAAAACTCAACATTCTGAAAACTAAGAACATGGCATCTGGTCCCATCACTTTATGGCAAATAGATGGGGAAACAATCGAAACAGTGACAGACTTTTCTTGGGCTCCAAAATCACAGCAGATGGTGACTGCTGCCATGAAATTAAAAGACACTTGTTCCTTGGAAGGAAAGCTATGACCAACCTAGACAGCATATTAAAAAGCAGATACATTACTTTGCTAACAAAGGTCCACCTTGTCAGGGCTATGGTTTTTCCAGTAGTCATATATAGATGTGAGAATTGGACTATAAATAAAGCTGAGCACTGAAATCGATGCTTTTGAACTGTGTTGTTGGAGAAGACTCTTGAGAGTCCCTTGGACTGCAAGGAGATCCAGCCTGTCAATTCTAAAGGAAACCAATACTGAATATTCACTGGAAGGACTGATGCTGAGACTCCAATACTTTGGCCACCTGATGCAAAGAACTGACATATTGGAAAAGACCCTGATGCTGGGAAAGATTGAAGACGGGAGAAGAAGGGGACAACAGAGGATAAGATGGTTGGATGACATCACCGACAGGAAGGACGTGAGTTTGAGTAAACTCTGGGAGTTGGTGATGGACAGGGAAGCCTGGCGTGCTTCAGTTCATGGGGTCACAGAATCAGACATGACTGAGTGACTGAACAGAACTGAACTGATAAATATATGCATATTTTTAATATTAATTTTTCAGGTTTTAAAGATTTAAATTTTATCATAACATTAGTGATTCCATTGGGCCAAAGACATTTGATGTTTGATATCTAGAAATTACTTATTAATACTATATGATAATTTGCTTGTGTTACTACTTCATGTCACATTCATAATAGGTTGAGAATAAAGGAAACAAATGAAAGATAAATAATAAATGAATAAATCATATGAAGAGCAATAAGAAATAAATTAGAAATAAAACAAAGAAGAAAAGAAAGGTGAGGTAAGGAACAGGAAAGGAAGCAAGATTAGGTTGAACACATACAGAAGGAAAAACATAAAGGACAAAGGAACCATTTGAGATAAGACTATTTATAAGACTGGAAAAACTGTTATAAACCTAGACAGTATATTGAAATGAAGAGATATTACTTTGCCTACAGGTCAGTATAGACAAAGCTTTGGATTTTCCAGTAGTCATGTACAGATGTGAGAAATGGACCATAAAGAAGGCTGAGTGCTGAAGAATTGATGCTTTCGAAATGTGGTGTTGGAGAAGACTCTGAGAGTCCCTTGGACAACAAGTAGATCAAATCAGTCAATTCTAAAGGAAACCAATACTGAATATTCACTGGAAGGACTGATGCTGAAGCTGAAGCTCCAGTACTTTAGCCACCTGATAAGAAGAACTGACTCATTGGAAAAGAAGGGGATGACAGAGGACAAGATGCTGGATGGCATTGCTGACTCAATGGACATGAGTTTGAGCAAACTCTAGGAGATGGAGAAGGACAGGGAAGCCTGGTGTGCTTTAGTCCATGGGGTTGCAAAGGGTTTGGATACAACTGAGTGAACAAGGACAACAACGGCTGGAAATGATTAATGCTTTTCATTAATTTTATGTGGATTTCCTTTTTATTAGTATGAGCAGTTGAGTTGTTTCCTTTTTATTAGTATGAGCAGTATGAGTTGTTTCATGTCATTAGAACAATGCTGGTGCTGCTGCTGCTGCATCGCTTCAGTTGTGTCCAACTCTGTGTGACCCCATAGACAGCAGCCCACCAGGCTCCCCTGTCCCTGGGATTCTCCAGGCAAGAACACTGGAGTGGGTTGCCATTTCCTTCTCCAATGCATGAAACTGAAAAGTGAAAGTGAAGTCGCTTAGTCATGGCCAGCTCCTAGCGACCCCATGGACTGCAGCCCACCAGGCTCCTCCAAAAATGGGATTTTCCAGGCAAGAGCACAGGAGTGGGTTGCCATTACCCTCTCCGATTAGAACAATATTTGCTAGTAATGATACGTAATACCTATGTAACATATTCTTTCCAAAACACTTATTTCACTCATGCATCACATCTCTTTTATAGGTTCACAATTAGTTCAGTTTAGTTCAGTTGCTCAGTCATGTCTGACTCTTTGCAACTCCATGAACTGCAGCATACCAGCCCTCCCTATACATCACCAACTCCTGGAGTGCACCCAAACTCATGTCCATTGAGTCAGCGATGCCATCCAACCATCTCATTCTCTGTTGTCCCCTTCTCCTCCTACCCTCAATCTTTCCCAGCATCAGGGTCTTTTCAAATGAGTCAGCTCTTCGCATCAGGTGGCCAAAGTATTGGAGTTTCAGCTTCAACATCAGTCCTTCCAATGAACACCCAGGACTGATCTCCTTTAGGATGAACTCATTGAATCGCCTTGCAGTCCAAGGAACTCAAGAGTCTTTTCCAACACCACAGTTCAAAAGCATCAATTCTTCGGCACTCAGCTTTCTTTATAGTCCAACTCTCACATCCATACATGACCACTGGAAAAACCATAGCCTTGACTGGATGGGCCTTTGTTGGCAAAGTAATGTCTCTGCTTTTGAATATGCTGTCTAGATTGGCTGTAACTTTCCTTCCAAGGAGTAAGGGTCTTTTAATTTCATTTTGCAATCACCATATGCAGTGATTTTGTAGCACAAAAAATAAAGTCATCCACTGTTTCCACTGTTTCCCCATCTATTTGCAAAGAAATGATGGGACCAGATGCCATGATCTTAGTTTTCTGAATGTTGAGCTTTAAGCCAACATTTTCACTCTCCTCTTTCACTTTCATCAAGAGGCTCTTTAGTTCTTCTTCACTTTCTGCCGTAAGGGTGGTGTCATCTGCATATATGAGGTTATTGACTTTCTCCCGGTGATCTTGATTCCAGCTTGTGCTTCTTCCAGCCCAACGTTTCTTATGATGTACTCTGAATATAAGTTAAATAAGCAGGGTAACAATATACAGCCTTGACATACTCCTTTTCCTATTTGGAACCAGTCTGTTGTTCCATGTCCAGTTCTACCTGTTGCTTCCTGACCTGTATACAGGTTTCTCAAGAGGCAGCTCAGGTGTTTTGGTAATTCCCATCTCTTTTAGAATTTTCCACAGTTTATTGTGATCCACAAAGTCAGAGGCTTTGGCATAGTCAATCAAGCAGAAGTAGATGTTTTTCTGGAACTCTCTTGCTTTTTCGATGATCCAGCGGATGTTGGCAATTTGATCTCTGGTTCCTCTGCCTTTTCTGATACCAGCTTGAACATCTGGAATTTCATGGTTCACATATTGTTGAAGCCTGGCTTAGAGAATTTTGAGCATTCCTTTACTAGCGTGTGAGATGAGTGCAATTGTGCGGTAGTTTGAGCATTCTTTGGCATTGTCTTTCTTTGGAATTGAAATGAAAGCTGACCTTTCCAGTCCTTGTGGCCACTGCTGAATTTTCCAAATTTGCTGCATTATTGAGTGTAGCACTTTCACAGCATCATCTTTTAGGATTTGAAATAGCTCAGCTGGAATTCCATTGCCCCCACTAGCTTTGTTCTTAGTGATGCTTCCTAAGGCCACTTGACTTCACATTCCAGGATGTGTGGCTCTAGGTTGGCAATAATATCATAAAATAAGAACTCTTTTAATCTAAGTACTTTTGCTTTAATTTTTAATTTTTTTCTGTAATTTTTAAAATACCAATAGCTTAAAATATATCAACATCCATATGCCAGTACATTGAATTAGCCATTTGAATATATTGATTCACTTCACTTATAAAGTGGAAATAATATATGAAATTAAGCATTTGCTCCTAGTTCCCTTTCATGATTCCTACTTGTATTTACACTTAGTGTATATACTTCCTACATTTTTTGTACATTTTTATTGTATATATTTAATCATAATAATTTACAGAATATTCTGTATATTTTAAGCATTTTCAAAAATAGCATCATACTTTCATACTGCATACTACTTCCCAGTCATCTTTTTTTCCTTTGAACATTTATCACATTGGAAATAAGTGGGATCAATACATATAATTTATATTTTAAGACTTTGTTTTTTAGAGCAGTTTTGGAGTCACAGTAAAAGTAATAATAATGTAGAACATATTTTTACATGCATATTCTCATCTATATATCTTCTTTGGGGCTTCCCAGTTGGTTCAGTGATAAAGAAATTCCCTTCCAATACAGTAGAGGCAGGAGATGTGGGTTTGATCCCTGGGTCAGGAAGAACCCCTGGAGGAGGAAATGGCAGTCTTCTCCAGTATTCTTGCCTGGAAAATATAATAGACAGAGGACCCTGGCAGTCTACCATCTATAGGGATGCAAAGAGCTGGACACAACTGAGCAAAGAGTACCTTTTATCTATATCTTCTTTGGTGAAGTGTCTTTTAAAGTCTTTGGTACATTTTTTTTTTAATCAGGTTATTTACTTATTTTTGAATTTTAAGGATTATTTGTATATCTTGGGTAATAGTTTTTATCAGATATGTCTTTGACAAGTATATCTTCCCAGTCTGTGGCGTGTGTTCTGATTCTCTTGACACGGTCTTTTGCAGAACAGATGTTTTTAATTTCAATAAAATCTGCCTTATCAATTGTCTCTTTCATGGATTGTGCCTTTGGTGTTACATCTAAAGAGTTATTGCCGTATAGAAGGTCACCTAGGTTTTCTATGTTACCTTCCAGGAGTTTTATAGTTTTTCATTTTGCACTTATGTTTATAAGTCCTTTCAGTTAATTTTTGTGAAGAGTGTAAAGTCTTTGTTTAGATTCATTTCTTCATATTGTCCAGGTATTCCAGGATAATTTTTTGAAAAGACTGTCTTTGCACCATTGTATTGCATTTGCTTCTTTGTCAAAGATCAGCTGACTTTTTTTATGTGGATGACTTTCTTTCTGGCTCTCTATTCTGCTCAGTTGATCAATTTGCCTGTTCTTCCACCACTGATTATTATTATTATTATCATTTTGCACACAACCTGTTTTTTTTTAATAGTAGCTGATATTGATACACATAAAAAAAAAAAGTGAAGTAAAAGTGTTAGTTGCTCAGTTGTGTCTGACTCTTTGCGACCCATGGACTTAGCCTGCCAGTCTCCTCTGTCTATGGAATTATCCAGGCAAGAACACTGGAGTGGGTTGCCATTCCCTTCTCCAGGGGATCTTCATGGAGAAAATCAAACTGGGGTCTCCTGCTTTGCAGATGGATTCTTTACCATCTGAGTCACCAAGACCCCATTAAATATTTTGTCTGCAGTTGAGGCTACTACCATATAACCTAACAGTTTATAAATCCAAAATTTACCCAGGTTTTTGCTGTTTCAAACTATCTGATCTTTGCTGAACTTCCCTGTGCATATGTGAGATTTTTTTTTTCTAACACACAGGTTCTCAACCATGGATCCACAATGAAATCATCTGGGAAGCTTTTGAATATATTTAGTTTTCTGTAATAGGGCACGTGCATTGGAGTGTTTTAAGAACACCCCAGATGATTCTAATATGCATCCGATTTTTGAGAACCACTACTTTTGTCTGGGGCAGTGAGTCTCAAACTTTAATATACTTATAAATTACCTAGAGATCTCATTAAACTCTAGCTTTTGATTAGTAGACATGAGTGCACCTGAGATTCTGCATTTGTAACAAACTCCCAGGTAATGAAGGACCACACTTTACAGAAACTTGGTTCTATGTATATAATGTTTAATAATGAAATTATATGGATATATGTGGATTTTTAGTTTTAGCTGTTCTCAAATTATATTTATAGATTTATACTGATTTCATCATTGTATGATATTTCACTTTCTGATATTCACATCACCTTGGTATTTTCTAATTTTTCAAACTTTACCAGTATTATGGATTTGAAATTATATTGTTTTAATTGAAAGCTTCCTAACTATTAATGAATTTCTACTTCTTGTCAAATAATTAAACTTTTACGTTTATTTTTTTATGAATTTTCTCTTTGTATCTTTATCCATTTTTATTAGTCTATTCTTTTTTTATTTCTTTTTTTACTTATTAAACTTTTGAAAATTTCAATGTGTCAGGATATCAATATTTTTTATTTGCTTATATTCATTATAGTACCTTCTACAGATTTGTGGCTTCACTTGAATGTTTTATGTTGTCTCACATTTGCATAAGTATGTATGTTTTTATGTCTTCAGTTCAGTCACTCAGTCATGTCCAACTCTTTGTGTGATCCCATGAACTGCAGCACGCCAACCTTTCCTGTCTATCACAAACTCCCAAAGCTTGCACAAACTGCTGTCCATTGAGTCAGTGATGTAATGCAATCATATCCTCTGTCATCTCCTTCTCCCCTGCCTTCAATCTTTCTTATCATCAGAGTTTTTTCCAGTGAGACAGTTCTTTGCATCAGGTTGCCAGAGGACTGGAGTTTCAGCTTCAGCATCAGTCCTTCCAATGAACACCCAGGATTGATTTCCTTTAGGATGGACTTGTTGGATCTCCTTGTAGTCCAAGGGACTCTCAAGAGTCTTCTCCAACACCACAGTTCAATAGCATCAATTCTTAAGTGCTCAGCTTTCTTTATAGTCCAACTCTCACATCCATACATGACTGCTTCAAAAACCATAGCTTTGATTAGGTAGACCTTTGTTAACAAAGTAATTTCTCTGCTTTTTAATATGCTGTCTAGGTTGGTCATAATTTTCTTCCAAGGAGCAAGTGTTTTTAATTTCGTGGCTGCAATCACCATCTGCGGTGACTTTGGAGCCCAAGAAAATAAAGTCTGTCAGTATTTCTATTGTTTCCCCATCTATTTGCCATGAAGTGAGGGGCCCTGGATGCCATGATCTTCATTTTCTGAATTTTGTTCTTTAAGCCAACTTTTTCACTCACCTCTTTCATTTTATCAAAAGGATCTTTACTTCTTCATTTTCTGCCATAAGGTTATTGTCATCTGTATATCTCAGGTCTTTTATGTCTTACTCCTTTCCAATTTCAATATATATAATTCTAAACATTTAAATATTTAGATTTTAATATTTAGGCATTAATATTTAGGCTGTCCATCTTACTTTTGTGCATAATATGAGGTCAAAATCCGTTTTATGTTTTTTCTCATGTAGCCATTGTCCTAACACCACTGATTAAATGGTATGTTCTTTTTCTCTGAGCTATAATCTCTGTTATCATATTCAAAACTTCTGTGTGTGCTCTGTGCATGTCATATGCTTTGTTTGTATCAGTTTCATTCTGGTCTGTTTTTTTCTGCCAGAGTTTTATAACTTCTCTTGAGAGTATGATGGGATAAATTCCTCTTTATTTTTTCTTAGTCAAGATTATCTTGGCTACTTTTCATTCTTTACCTTTCAATATTAATAATAGGTTAATCTTATTGCATTATGTGAATAAAAGTAGAAGTTTTAATATATGTATCAAATTTGCAATTTATTGTGGGAAGAATTAGCATTTTTGTAGTTGAACTGAATTCTCATCAATTTCAATATATATAACTTCTTTTGAATATTCTATAAAGGCCATTACATTATATATGGTTAGTGACTCTTTTGGATCTTTGTTTCCAATACTTACACTTCTAACTTATTTCCTAATCTTACTAAACTGGCTAGGTATACTGTAAAATGTATAATGTATACAGTATAATGTAAAATAGAAAGAATAAAAATGAGCTTCTTTATCATATTTCAGTTTTAGTGAAAGATGTCTATAACACAACACTTAATTGTCTATATCAATTAAAGATAATCATTTGTGAATTTTTGGTAGATCCTTTTAGTCACATTGTACAAGAAAGTTTCTATTCCTAGTTTGTAACTTTTTTGTTATAAATTATATTGTTTTTCTTATATAATTTGTTCTCTATTTCTACTGACATATAATGTATACTTTTTCAGTCTGTTTCTGTGAACTATTAAGTTGATAAATTTTTGAATAGTATTCTCTTGGAACAAGGCAAGCATTTTTATGTATACATTTCTGGATTTGCTTGGTGGATTCAGTATTTTAATTTAAAATGTTCTATGTTCATAAGTGAAATTATATTTCTTGTACAGTCCATGTCCATATTTAATATCATTTTATATCAGTTTCATAAAATGAATTGGTGGTGTTTTCTTCCTTTTGTTTTCAGGAATAGCCTTATAAGATAATTATTTCCTTGCATTTTATTTCTTTAATCTTCTTTTGAGTGGGTTATAAGATATAGAGATTAGAATTCCTTAGATGTAGGTTGAATTCTTCTATAACACTGTCTGGGCATATTTTTTATTTGTTACTCATAGGATATCCAAGTAAGTTGTTTCTATAGGCAGACCACAATCTCTAAAAACTTGTTCTCCTTTAACCTCTATTTCTGCCATCTTCAATATGTGATTTCCAGTTTCCAAGATCATGTGCATCAAACTATGTAGGTGGAAACTACATGGAGAATCATTCATGGGAATTTTTTGAGGGTGCAAGCCTAGAAGTAGCACACATCATGTCTGCTCACATTCTGCTGCTTAAAACCCAGTCCTAAGCAACTACAAAGGATTCTGAGAAACAGATTTCAGTCATGGCCAAGAGGAGAACATGGATTTGTTGATCAATTAGCAGCCTTGCTACACCCAGAGAGGAACAGATTATATGTCTGTTCTTTACTACAAAAGTTTGCTTTTTCTTTAATATATATTTTTTAATCTTCCTTTTTTAAAAAGTACCATTCAGTAGAAAGCATACAACTCAGTTCGTTAAATTGCCATTTGAGTATTACAACTCTCAAACTGATAGAAACAGTTTGACATTATGGCCATAACACAATTCTCCTGACTCCCTACCAAAAGCAGGATGTTATATACATAATAAATCTTCTCATCAACTGGTGACTCTGCTGTCATTTGGTATGTATTTTCTTTGATAAAATAATGAACTAGCAAAAATCAGCCATAATCAGTGCTGTTTTTACAATATGTTCAAAAGGCAGGTGGTCATCCCATCTCTGGAGATTAAAAACAAATCAGAGATAAATGTGGCAAAAATAGAGAAACCAGGGCAGAAAGTATGTGGGTTTAAGTGTTTAGTGAAACAGGATGAGAAGGACTCTTATGTTACTCATCAACTGAGAAGCATATTTCCATCTGTTTATACTAACACATTGATTCGGATGCATACACTGTGACTGCTATAATGCACACAAAGTCACAAAAATTTGCTTAGGTAAAAACACTTGATGTACTCTTCATATTATGGTGGAAAAGGCAAATACAAAATTGATCAATGGAATTTTCAAATAGCAGAAAATAGTCTCTCTCTCTCTCTTTTTTTTTTTTCCCCCCTTCGGTTCAGTTCATTTGCTCAGTTGTGTCCTACTATGTGTGATCCCATTGACTGCAACACTCCAGGTTTCCCTGTCCATCACCAATTCCCGGAGCTTGCTCAAATTCATGTCCATCGAGTCAAAAGTTTTATTCAGCTATTCTTTGCATTCCTGGAATTCAACAAGAACTTATTTTGTCCCATTATCTTGTGAACACTCAGTGAGGGAAGTCACTCAGTCATGTCCGACCCTTGTGACCCCATGAACGTAGCCTGCCAGGCTCCTCCTTCCAGGAGGAGGATTTTCCAGGCAAGAATACTGGAGCAGGTTGCCATTTCCTTCTCCAGGGGATCTTCCCGATCCAGGGATCAAACCTGGGTCTCCTGCACTGCAGGCAGGCTCGTTACCATCTGAACCACCAGGGAAGTAAACACTCAGGGGAAACATAATAAATACTCATTTGCCCAGGTACTTTACTGTGTTCACAGTCTTTTACTTGGATGTGTTTCTTCATGTACAAATGTATAGGTTTCTTCAGTGGCTCAGAGGTAAAAATCCACCTTCAGTCCACTAGATGCAGGAAATGTGGGTTTGATCCATGGTTTGGGCAATGATCGCCTAGAGGATAGAATGGCAATCTACTCCAGTATTCTTGCCTGGAGAATCCCATGGACAGAAGAGCCTGGCAGGCTACTTTCCATGGGGTCACAAAGAGTCAGACAACTGAAGTGACTAAGCAGTCATGTACACATATGAAGTGCAACATAAAGTCAAAGAACACAGCAGTTGAAAATCCTTAGAGCATATTTGACACAAGAATTCACCCAAATGTAGTAATCTCTTGTCTAATCCTACTGCTCTTCCATATTCTCTTAGAATTTTTTGATGACTGGGAATTTATATTCTTATAAATATTCTCTTTCATTGTAAGGACATTCTTGGTTAGGATACTTCACAATAATGATGTAAAAGCTACCACTATCCTGTCTACAAGAACAACCTAGAATAAATCCACAAATCCATTCAAAATCTTTTCCTTCTTTCCATTCCTTACCTTTATGTAAACATCCCTAGCTCCTTCAGCTGTGTCTTTATAAGGTATTAAGTTTGGTGCACTTTGAACCAGAGATCAAATTGCCAACAACTGTTGGATCATTGAAAAAGTAAGAGAGATCATGGCATCTTGTCCCATCACTTCATGGCAAATAGATGGGAAAACAGTGGAAACAGTGAGAGACTATTTTTTTTTGGAGGGGGGGGCTCTAAAATCACTGCAGATGGTGACTGCAGCCATGAAATTAAAAGATGCTTGCTCCTTGGAAGAAAAGTTATGACCAACTTAGACAGCATATTAAAAAGCAGAGACATTACTTTGCTAATAAAAGTCCACCTAGTCAAAGCTGTGGTTTTTCCAGTAGTCATATATGGATGTGAGAGTTTTACTATAAGGAAAGCTGAGTGCTGAAGAATTGATGGTGGACTGTGGTGTTGAAGAAGACTCTTGAGAGTCCCTTGGACTGCAAGGAGATCCAGCCAGTCTATCCTAAAGGAAATCAGTCCTGAATATTCACTAGAAGGACTGATGCTGAAGCTGAAACTCCAATTATTTGACCACCTGATGCAAAGAACTGACTCATTGGAAAAGACCCTGATGCTGGGAAAGATTAAAGGCAGGATGAGAAGGGGATGACAGATGATGAGATGCTTGGATGGCATCACTGACTCGATGGACATGAGTCTGAGTAAACTCCAGGAGTTGGTGATGGACAGTGAAGCCTGGAGTGCTGCAGTTCATGGGGTTGCAAAGAGTCAGACACAACTGAAAAACTGAACTGAACTGATGCAAACATAATTTCTGTTTTGGATCATGAATTTTAAATCATTTTAACTGGACTCAAACACATCTTTATTATGCAAAATAGTAAACATTACAATCAACATATTTTTGCCAACAAGAAATAAGTTTGTTTATTTCTGTAGCATAAAAATCCATGCTTCAGGATTCAGTGAATACTTGGAAAGCATTATCTGTGTCCTGCCAGTTGTGGAAGCATTTTCTTTGCAAAACGTTGTTGAGATGCTTTAAGAAGCGGTAGTCATTTGGTGAGAGGTCAAGTAAATATGGCAGAAGAGGTAAAACTTTGTAGCCCAAGTAGTTCAACTTTTGAAGCATTGGTTATGTGACATGCATTTGGGCATTCATTTTGCTGAGTATACTTCTCAGAGGTAATGGTTTCTCTGGGATTCAGAAAGATATAGTGGATCAGGCCACCAGCAGCCCACCAAATGTGACCAAGACCCCTTTATTATTACAAGTTTCGCTTTGGGATGTGCTTTGGTGCTTCTTCTCAATCCAACCACTAAGCTGGTCATCACCAGTTATCAGATGCCCACTTTTCATAGCATGATCGATAAATGGTTCATTGTTGTCATGTAGAAAAGGAGAAGACACATCAAAACAACTTTTTTTTTTCCTTTTTTGATCAGCTTGTGAGACATTCATTTGTTGAGATTTTTTACCTTTCCAATTTGCTTCAAATGCCAAATGACCATAGAATGGTTGATGTTGAGTTCGTTGGCAACTTCTGATGTAATTGTTAGAGGATGAGCTCTGATTGCTCTCAGTTGGCTGTTGTTAACTTCTGATGGCCAACCACTGTGCTCCTCATAGTCAAGGCTCTTGTCTACTTTGCAAAACTTCTTGAACCACCACTGCACTGTACCTTTGTTGGCAGTTCTGAGTCCAAATGTGTTGTTGATGTTTCAAGTTGTCTCCACTTCTTTAGGACCCATTTTGAATTTGAATAAGAAAATCACTCAAATTTCCTTTTTGTCTAACATCAATTCTGTAATCTAAAATAAATTTAAAACAAGCAGCAAGTAATAAGTTATTAGAAAAAATACATAGAGCAAGAAATGGACATTAAAATAATGTGTAACGTAACATTTATTTAAGAATGTGTTCCAATATAAAACAGCAAAATTCAACAACGCAAAATTGCAATTCCATTTGCACCAACCGAATATTGTTATAATTATATTAATATTATTGTATTTATATAATGTATATTTATACATATTAAATTCATACATATTATATACATTATATTTATAAATATTACATTATATTTATAGTTAATATGATTATAATAATATAATATTATAGTGTTGCCCTGGTATCTCAGATGTTAAGGAATCTGCTTGAAATGCAAGAGACCTGGGTTTGACCCCTGGTCTGAGTGACTAACAGTTTTCACTTTTTATAGGGTCTGTGCACTTTACCATTCTGACCAACCTCTAATTGAAAATAATGTATCAGTTTGTCACTCTTATATTGTAATTACTATGGCTAAGCACATGACCCCTGATATGGTTTTATCAATAAACATCCAAGGTGTTGAAAATAGAGGAAAGGAAAAACCCAGACACAGATCCCCATGCCTTTCTCTAACATTCTTCCTTCATACTTGAATCTGCCCACCAACATTGGTAATATTCTTCCTGGCTGTGCAGACTTCTTGTCCGTGCTTCTCCATTCTACTGCTTAAACTATCATGAACAGCTGTCAAATGAATTCTATATACACTCAATACATTCATAGAATTCCCTTTATCTACTATGCTATTCAATCTACCCAGAAATCTACTCTACAATGAGGAATGTTTGCTGTGTTCTGTGCTTTGTCGATGAGTCATGTCCAACTCTTTGCAACTGCATGAACTGTATGTAGTCCATCAGGCTCCCCCGTGTATGGGATTTCCCAGGTGAGGATACTGGAGTAGGTTGACATTTCCTTCTCCAGGGGATCTTCCCAACCCAAGAATTGAACCCAGGTCTCCTGCCTTGGCAGGTAGATTCTTTACCACTTAGCAACCTGGTGAGCTAAGGCATTTAGAACTGGTAAAAACATTTAATATTTTCTGAACACTTATTGTGTACTAAGTATGATCCTTTAGGATACTCAGAGAGTATATGAAATAGTTCCTCTATTCATATGAGTTCTCCAGAAATCTGTAGGAAAAATATACATAAATTGAATATGTGTATTTGTATGTGTATGTGTATTTTGTAATGTAATTGTGTGTCTTACAATTAGATTTGCCCCTTTATGACCACATTCTATCATTAGAAAAGTTATATAATTATGTTACAAAATACACACAATCCAATTGAACATTTATCAACTATATGACAAATACACATGCATGTATATATTTGTAATATACATATATACACATATAATATATATGTATATAATATGTACATATGATGTATATAGCTCATTGATTATACAGTTTATATATTCTGCTCAAAAATAGTGAGCCAACAAAAATAGCTCAAAAATAGCCAACAAATTTCACTATTTATATGGATTTTTTAATATTGTTTTATCATGATTTATAAGGAATTACCTATGAAGACTTTCACTATGACTGATGAAAATGTCCATTAGAATAGCAACTCGATACAAGACATTATACAATGTTTACTATACTTGATGGAAATGAATGAGTTAAAGAGACAACCACATTTTCAAAGCCAGAAGAATTATAAGTATCTGAAATTTCCAGAGTTCTTGTGATTCATATTTAAATGTAAGTCCCAAAAGCTAGCCCCAGTATAAAACAGTTTCTGGCAAGAGACGGACTTTTTTCCAATGAATAATTTAAAATGGAACTTTTTCCATGTGAACTGTCTTATATCTTGGCAATAGGCAGAGTATTTCAATAATTTATACAATTTTGAATATAATATAGTTAATGCTATAAAAGCAATTTCTTTGATATCGAATTATAAGAGAATGCACTTAGGCCACTGTGACTAATGATCTAGGGGCCAGAAACATAGCAAATTACCTTTTAACCCAATTTTAGAGAGAATCTGTGCATATAACCATAAGACTGCACTGAGATATCTTGGCATATAATTACACAACATTTGATTGTTACATTATAAGCACAAATAAAACATTCTCTTTGAGAAAATCAGATGAAGAAACATGATTTAAAAGTATATAATTTGGGGGGGAGCAAAATATCAAAGTGAATCATGATTTTATTATTTAAATTTCTGTATAAGAGCTGTTCTCAGAATATTTCCTAAGGCGAAACTCTAGTCATTCTGGAGATGTCATCATAGTTATTCCATGACAGGTGAGCAACCACACATTAGTGTGATAATCCACAGCTTTTATGAGAAATCAAGCAATGTAATGTGAAAATGAGTCTTTCAAGTCAAATGAACAGTCTAGAGGCTTGCCAGAATGCAAGGCATTGATAGCAAATTGTGACTCTATGACTGCATTAAGACTATAAAAGGCTTGCAGTGGATGGTGAGGATTTTATATACACATAAACCTGCAGGCACTGTTTATTGTCATAGACCATGTAGATTTCTACATTATAATTTTCCAGCACATGATGACCAAGTGTCTCCAGTAAGTTGCAAATTTTTCTAAATCCCAGAATGGGCCATTTGAGTCTGTACTAAGGTAAATCCACAGTTATTTTGATGAATGTGTGGCACAAAATAATAGAATAGCTCATATCTAAAAGTCTGGCAAACCTGCACTTCCATTTCTAAAAGAAAAATTTGAGTGGTATCTGCTGTCTTTAGACTGGTGCTTTCCAGTGTACTTTTTTTTTTTTAACCTAACAAAAGGAAAAAATTTAGATGTTTCAACCTAATAGACGATTTGGTGTTTTTCTTCCTCATTCTTTATTTTTTCCACATTCTTTTAAATAAGTGTGTACTACCTCTAATGTGGTGCTAATGGTAAAGAAGCTTCCGCCAATGCAAGAAACAAGAGGCATGGGCTGGAGAGGGAAATGGTAACTCACTCCAGTATTCTTGCATGGAGAATCCCATGGACAGGGGAAACTGGTGGGCTACAGTCCATAGGGTCGCTAGATAGAGTCAGACATGACAGAGCACGCACCTTTATAATTAGGAAAATACATATTAGGTACAAACAACAGATAAATCAAAGTACTTCAGAAAAGCTGTTTTTTTTTTTTTTTTCTTTTTTGGTTTGTTTTTTCCTGATTGCACCGACAAGACACATCTTTTCTGCAAATGCAGGAAACAGCGTAGCATAACAGACTTTAGATATAAAAATCTACTAAAACACAATTATGAAAACCGGAGCCTCACAAAAGGAACTCATATTGAACTGGAATAGATTTACCTCATGAAATCCAGAGCCAGGTGTTTCAATATAACTCTATGAGTCCAAGGATAGACATTGGACTCTCTGGCGTTTCAAAAAATGCTAAAGCAAGCTTTTCACTGTGGGAAATATTTGCAAAGAAGACAGCTGGGTTCTAGCATGACACAGCTGGGCCGTTTCCTCTGGTTTATGTAGATCGTTCACTGCCAAAGACGAGGCAAGAAAAGTTCATCCAGGCCATTCCAGAGGGCATTTGCTGACACATTTTTAACAGAACAATGGAGCTGGCCACCAGGTTTATGTGAATAGCGACTATACAGAAGGGAGGTACCTGCTTTCCTTAAGAGAAATTCCTGGAACAGAAATCATTGGCTCACTGGGTTGGATTCTTTAAAGTTCTTAAAGTATACTGCCAAATTGTTTCCAGGAAAAAAATTCATTATTAATTCTTAATAAAATGTCATCATCACTGAAGATTTTAAAGATATACAGTTGGTTTCGTAAGAAATCTTCCTCAGGAACGGATACCTACATTGTGTGCTGTAAGGCTTTTCAGTTGTGATAATTTTTCCTACGTATTTTGTAACTATTTTCTACTGGGGAGAAGAGTGAGTTACAAAGTCATTGTAGATTCCCTGTGATATACAACACTGCTGTAAGTGTGCTCCAGCCTTCCTGCTGCTGCTGCCTGAGGGAGTAGTTCTTATTATGGTCCTGATTTTAAGTAATATTTTATATCTTTGAACCATCCCGTAAGTGAAGCTGAAGCTAGCCTGAGGTACAGCAGGGATTTGAACTCTGGTATATAAACATTCATGTGTATGTTTATAGGCCAGCTCTTGATCCTCTAGCCAAAATGAAGCAAAAATAAAATCTTTATGTCTAAAATATTAAAAATCTTGTATAACAATGTTATCTTTCTACTTTAAGAATGTTTATTCAGCAGGTGAGGAACTTGCCTTCAACTGAAAAATCTGAAATCTTTAAATATTAAGCTAACAAAACCTATCCTTTCTAAACCAGTGACCTTTCTTTGGTCTTTTATCACATTTAATTATCATGTAGGCTAAGCTGTCTTAATATAACATATGTGCATATATGTGTATTTACATATATGTATGTATAATCTATAATATATAAATATATCATTATACTACTAATAATGACTATTATATTTAACAATTATTTGATAATTATAATATATTATTAATATATGTTATCTATATAATATATTATATAGATAATATATATATCTAGAGAGAGAGAGATTTTCCACTGAAAATCTACCTAGCACACACCGATGGCTTTCCTCAACAAGAAAATCTGTCTTAAAATTTAGAGATTACTTACATATAACCCACATATTAGGTAGTCAAGCAAAGATGGAGAGAAAGTAAAGAGAGAAGGAAGACATTTCCACTTTGATGTTTTCCATAATTCCATATCCTTTAGGGTTTATCATTTTCAGATGATCACTTTCTTCTTTCCATTGTTGATCATCTTGATCCCTATGACATGAACCAATAACACAGTGGGGTAAAAGTTACTCATAGCACCTTTCTATCTGAGTGCAAGCTATTAAGACATCGTCTCTTCTTATCAAGACAAGTTGTTGGTATCTTGTAAATCAGTTACCAAAATCTGTAGAGGAGTTTGGAGCTCACTCCAAACCATCAGTCTAGGATCTCTTGAGTTGTGCCCTCCCTCTCCTCCCCAGGATTCTAAAAGTCTTACCAGATCATCCTGAAACATAGGACACTACTGTTTTTAACCATCAAATTTCACTCAAATGTCATCTGTTTCATAAAGCCTTTCTTAAGATCAATATCCCCTCCAATTCTGACTCCACAGGCAGAATTTGATTTACTACTCTTGTGTCCCAAACACCTTGCTGTACAGAATCTACTTTATAGGATTTATTACTCCATAATATAATTAATAGTGTTAGATCTTTCTAACTCTTTAGACATGGACTCCTTAAGATTAATCTCCTTAAGTCAAAGTGGTTCTTGATGAATACTTGTTGAATGAATATATGAGTGAATTAAAATAGGTCACTTGCCTGTTCTAAAATTTTATGTAGCTGATCCCCTGAAGGACACAGTAGATTGAGAAAATTTTATACATAGGTTTTATAAAAAAGGAGAAACACTAAGTTAAGCAACATGATTCAGTTAGAACTGCAGTCTGAAAGACGCATTTTTTTTTTTTCAAACATGTTCTTTGCCCCCCAAAGAAGTTCTGGCATATTCCATCAGTAGGGAAAACACAAATCTGGCAAGTTTGCATTTACAAGTCACGCTTAGCTATTATTGTCCTCCTATCAGTGATGGGATGAGGGGAGAAACCATAGAAATCTTGGAAATGTCATAAACTATAAAAAGTCAGTTTGTAGTCTATGAGCTGGAGAAAACAATGTTCCTAGTTAGATGCAGGCCAGGAAGCCATCAAGCACCCACCAGCAAGCCAATTTAGGCAAAAAAAAAAATCATGAAACAATTTCTTCTCTCAGTTTGAGAACAGCACCTTTTCCAGGAGGTTTGTTATATAACGAAGATCTGCTTTCACTTTCTGGGGGCTGGCCAAGACTGACAAGGGAAGTGCCAGCCTAGGGAAAGACTGTTCTTTTGATATTGCCAGCCATTACCAGATATGGGAGTGCAAAAAAAGCCAATTCTCCTAAGATTTATAGTTATGTCTAGCTTGTTGACTCAAGCAGTTTGGAAAATCTTCAGAGATATAGTTTATTCGAACTAACTCAGACTCCAAGTCTATGGAGAGGGGGAAAAGAAACAGAAATAATATGTACACACTCTTCAAGTCAAATACTTTTGACCTTAAATTTACATAGCTTCTCAAGTGAAAAAAAAAAAATAATGCACTAACCAAAATACATACTCCTGCTTAAGATGTGATAGTTCATTCTGTTGAAAATACATTTATGATTATTGTTCAATTATTTCTCTTGGCTTGCATGGCAAAAACTCTAGTAAGCAATACAGTAGGGAGCTACCATGATTTTATGTAAGTTAAAAGAAGTATTGAATCCCCAATCTCAGAGAATCCTTGAAAAAAGTCACATAGGACCCTTGACACTATAATTACATTTTTACTATATCCTCAGAATTTATATTATATCATACTTGCAATGGTATGAAATTATATGGGAAAGCATCATTATGAAGCTAAAGAAATATTAGCTTGCACATAAAAACAATAAAACAAATATTGTTGAGTATCCTGTATGTGTCAGACTCTTTTCTAGATGCTTGTGCCCAGACTGTTGCTATGATAAGTACTCAACTGATGTTTTTCAACAATCTTTCAGTGTTTGTGGGGCAGATTAAATACATAGTTCATTCACCATTTAGCCCTGGCAGCCTAAAGAAGCTCTCCTAATGGATTTGTATGTACTGTGGTCTTTCATGGACTCTTACAACTTAAGAACTTGATGAAGCATTTAATTGATTCTAGTGAGCCAGCGCAACTGTCTAGATCCAAATAATCCTTGTCTTGCATTTATTTAAAGTTACAATAGCCATCAGGCTTCCCAGGTGGTGCTAGTGGAAAAGAAGCCGCCTGGCAATGCAGGAGACATAAGAGATATGGGTTCTATCCCTGGATCAGGAAGATTCCCGGGAGGAGGGCATGGCAACCCACTCCAGTGTTCTTGCCTGGAGAGTCACATGGACAGAGAAGCCTAGCACACTACAGTCCATGGGTCACAAAGAGTCAGACATGACTGAAGGACTCAGCACACATGTAGGCAAGATCACCATCAAATACATTCTCTAGGGACTTTCACTGTTATGTGTAACACAACCTCACATCTCATGCAACTTATTATAGATGGGAACTCTGTTTATTATTTCTGAAAATCATCTGCACAGACTTTAAAAAAACATTTCCCACCAGCTTCCATCCCATTAGGAAGCAGGCTGGAGCACATGGACACTGCTAGGCTCCTCCGTTCTGACTTCCTCACACCAGGGCCCTGGCCACAGTCCCTGCACAGACTTTTCATATAAAATAAAACAGTGTGCTCATATGATTCCTGTGATGTACACATTTGTCACCCTTATTTTGACTTCTCAAACTTTTAATGATCATGTTCCAGACTACAAGATGAGCTGCTTGAAGAAATGTAAGTTAAATCTGTGAAGGCTGCTCATTAAAGAAACAAAAACCTTATTTTTTTAATACAGTTTAGAAATTATGAACAAGTTTTAAAAAGTTTTAAAAAGCAACCATGAGGACACTCAAAAACTATTGCCTCTCATAGTTCAAATAGTAGGGAATAATCCCAAGTGGCCTGGTTGTGTGGAAATCATTATTTGGTTTAGGTATGTATTCTAAGATTTTCCTTACTGATAATACTCCATACCCTGTCTAAGGACACTGATAGATGGTTCCAAATTGAGAAGGCAGTTGGGACAAGTCATATAGCGTAATTTTTTATGAAAGTGAAACCAGTAAGAGATTTGAATTACTGTAATGAATCAAATAGGGCTTCCCTGGTGGCTCAGATGGTAAAGAATCCTGCTCAGTGCAGGATACCCGGGTTCAATCTCTGGGTCAGGAAGATGCCCTGGAGAAGAGAATGGCTAACCACTCCTTATTCTTGCCTGAAAAATTCCATGGACAGAGGAGCCTGGTGGGCTACAGTCCATGGAGGTGCAAAGAGTCAGACACAACTGAGCAACTAGCACTTAACAAATCTAAATCTATAAATGCATCTAAATATGGATCGTCCTTTCCCACCATGGCATCAACTGAATAGAAGTTGAAAACAGGGCAGTAAATACTAGTTGAAATTGAATCCTGTGAATGATTAATTAAAGGCAGAGTAGGTTATTAATTCAAAGGTACAATAGTGATTCCTTCAAATGTATAACAATTTAAAGGTTATAATCATAATTTCCTGAAAGTTAAACAAGTATATATTTAAATGAATAGCTTATTCCTTTATTGCTCTGATCCAGGTCATAGGTATTTAACTTTTAATAATTCTATAGCAACCTGAAATACTCATTAAAATGTAATTATATAGTGACTTAAAATTATTAAACTGATTGAACATGCTTCTTTTTAAACAATTGATTTTTAAGTTACATTTGTAAATAAAAATTGTAAAGGATTTTGAGATATGTTATACAGAAAAGATATAGATGTCTAGAATAGTCATTTTAACTCATTTTACTTTTTTCTATGCAAGTGCATAGAATATTGGACATATAAGACATGATGCTTTGTCACTTAGAAAGTTCAATGGCATTCTTCCTAGATGTGCACATGTGCCATTTATACACAAACTGTTATCTGGACCCAGATGGTCTTACAACGTCTGAAACATTACCATTCTTCTCTGTTCCTGCCACCCAGACTAGAAACATCACCTTTCTCTTCCTTTATATCTTATCCCAATGGTCCCCAGATTCATCCCAAACCCTTCCTCAGTAACACATCTTATTTTGGAGGCAGAGCTAGCCAATATCTCCATTTCTTTTGTCTTACATTGAGGTTATTAATAATTATTATTTATTATAAATAGCACCACAATGAATAACTTTGTGCATAAACTATCCTTCATGGTTTGCTTTAAAAAGAAATGAACATGAAATTAATCTCTGATGATGTTGAACCCTGAAGGCATACCTGTTTAGACATGTGTTCCTCATGTAAAATGAGAAACGAAAACATGGTAAATATTTGTCTTCTCTTAGTTACTTATCTATCTTACTCCCTATTTAAATTTTAAGTTTCTTGAGGTGAAGGATTATGTTAGGAAATTTTTGCATTTCCTGTGAGTCCAGAATTATTCCCTCCCTAATTCTCAGTAAAAGTTTGAAGTCTTGAACTGAATATTCAATGACTGAATGTTCAGCAAAGGAACACCTGCCTTTGCCTCCACAAGCTACAGGGCATGTGAGGATTTTCATTGGCTTTGTCTACACACAACATCTGTTGCCAACAGGTGATGCATTTTGGGGAGAAGAGCCTTGCCAGAGGGATTTTCTCTTACTAGCATCCTCTTTCCAGATGTTTCTTTACCATAGTATATCCTGAATTATGAAGCTCCAGAAGTTGGTTGCAATCACTGGACTGACATGCCACACCTGGAATTCAATAGTATTCCCCCACCACAGAATTTTCCATAGTTAAATGTTAAATCTAAGTTTATTGCTAAGGGATTTGGCTGTTTTTCTGTGAAATTAAATATTGTGCTTAATATAAGTTTGCCACTACTTATGTTTACCACTTTAACTACAAGTACATGTGTAAAAATGAAAATAAACAATTTTAAGATCAAATAAAATCTGAGAAAATCATTTAATTTAGAGGCTAGAACGCATGTCTTATGGCACTCCATAACTTCTCTTAAATATTTATAGTCCAAAGTTGAATTAGTTATATGTTTGAAATAAATAAACTAGTCAGACTAAACTGATATCGCTGTACTACATAAAGAAGGAAAGTATCACATAACTTTTTCTTTGTTTAATAGTAGATATTGGTATATATGTATTTATATATACATATATACACGTTTATATATACATATGTAAACATATGTATATATAAATACATATATACACACACATGCATGTGTATATTATGGAGAAGGCACTGGTGACCCACACCAGTACTCTTGCCTGGAAACTCCCATGGACAGAGGAGCCTGGAAGGCTGTAGTCCATGGGGTCGCTAAGAGTCGGACATGACTGAGCGACTTCACTTTCACTTTTCACTTTCATGCATTGGAGAAGGATATGGCAACCCACTCCAGTGTTCTTGCCTGGAGAATCCCAGGGACGGCGGAGCCTGGTGGGCTGCCATCTATGGAGTTGCACAGAGTCGGATATGACTGAAGTGACTTAGCAGCAGCAGCAGCAGCATGTGTATATACCCATGTATATCATAGTTTACTCTATTAAACTGTTACCTACATCCATCTATCCAAAGGATATTTTTTGTTTAATGCTGTAATTTTATTAAATCTTCAGTTCACCAGTAAGTCTTACACTTTTTTCTCTACTTTCTTCCTAAGGTATTTTAATATCTTTATTTCTGTTCTGTTTCAGTTAAGCTTAAAAGAGTCTTCTGCTTGGAATGGTTTTTATTTTTTGCTTATTTGCTTAAGAAGAGCTCACTGAAGAATTTAATCATAATATGTTTTAAATGCCAATTAAAGTATGTCATTTAGAAACAGTTACAACAGTATATCACTTAAGAATAAACCTTTTCCTCAATCACATCACCAATTATATATATATATATATTTTTTTTTTTTTGACTAATTATATATAGTCAAATACTTTGTGTTTGTAATCAAATCCTCCCAGATTTTCTTGTAGCAGAGTTTGGGTTCCATTAAAAAATCAAAGATGATATTCAAAGTATGAGTAATTTAATTTATCACTATGACAGATTATAGATACTGGTTTTCAAAATAGCTAGGAAAACACATCTCTTGCCAGAAGAAACCCTAAGAATGGAACAATGAGAAAAAAATCCACTACAAAATTATGTTTTTATAATAGAGATCAGTATATTGAATTACTATTTAGCTTAGACCTG
The DNA here is from genome assembly GCF_029407905.1 of Bubalus kerabau. Lineage (NCBI taxonomy): Eukaryota > Metazoa > Chordata > Mammalia > Artiodactyla > Bovidae > Bubalus > Bubalus kerabau. The sequence continues at coordinate 73,852,880 of NC_073629.1, forward strand.
AAGCTTCAACATACTATAATTTTTATGTAGTAAACCAAAACTGGCACAGGGCATTCATGTATACCATCAAAGTGGTAAAGTTCACAGAGAAATTTTAAGGCATGGGAAAGAGCAGTAGTGAAATTAAGTTCAAACACCAAATATGTATTTTAAAGCATATAATAATAATATCTAACAATAATTCCAGGAACTTTTCTAAACCCTTAAACATATGTTAACTTATTAATTCTCACAGCAGCTACATGTGGTTTGTACTAATACAATCTCCAGCTTTCAGATGAAGAACTCAGGCTGATATAAGACAGCTAGTCTGCAGAGGATGCAGGATTCATATCCATACTGTTTAAGGATTAAATGTGATCATTTGCTGTTTGAGAGAATACCGACATCCTGGAAGTTAATTTAGGTATTTTTCCTATCCATCATTCCCAAAGTTTATTCCTGGGTCACTACTTCTCTGATATAAATGTTTCCATAGCTTAATACATCAGGAAAAAAAATGCATCACAGTACTTCCCTTTTCACTATCATAGACCTACAGAGCAACAGGTCATAACAAATGTTCCAAGAAATCTCAACATAAAGAGACCTATTTCAACCAATTTCCATTCATTGCTGACAAGAAAATACATATTGAACATATCTTTCACAGCCTTTGGAATTTGTGTTCCTTAGAACATAAATGATCAGAAAGTCCAGTCCTGCTCTTTGGCAGATGAAAAAGTTGAGGCCCCAATTGCCTTTGTGAACTTGAAAACATATATCCTAATTCTAGGTTTTACCTCACTTAGTTCATAAATCAGCATATAGGTATAGCTGTCCTTTTATTTTAAATTTCTTCTAGATTTCCATTTTTCTTGAATCATTTCAACCAGAAAACCATCATTATATTGAAGTATATAGATGGAACAGACAGATGACTATATTCTAGTTTACTTAGTACAAAAGTATTCACAATAACATTTAAACAACATGTAAACTTTTGTTATTAAATATTTAATTTACCCTAAAATATTTCATAGCTAAATACTAGAGAAATTTAAAACCAATCAAAGAGCAGGGAAAAAAAAAAAAAAACCTCTGGGATAATCTTGAAGATCTAGAGAATCCATTGTTTAGGTGATGATCCTGAGCTATAAGTTCATTTCACCACCGTAGTTTGTTTGCATGATAACATGGAGTTAATCATATGTAGTTTAACAGACTGTTATATATACATATTTTTTTCTGACCACTGCATGTTTTGCCATTTCAGTTCCTCCGAAGATTTATGACATCTCAAACGATATGACCATCAATGAAGGAACCAATGTCACCCTTACTTGTTTGGCCACTGGGAAACCAGAGCCTTCCATTTCTTGGCGGCACATCTCTCCATCAGGTAAAACAGAAATGCATCAGCGTTGTTTGTGCTGTTCAGTATCATCCTGCAACCTCACTTGTTCAAAACTTAAGCGTCAGCTAATTTTTCATATATTTTTCATGAGGTAGACAGGATGCATATTTTTATACTTATTTTTTATACCCAAATGTCTGCAGTTCACAGAAGTTAAATGAACATTTTCTGTCACAGCCCAGAGTAGACCCTAGGTCTCTTGATGCCTAGGCAAGGTTACTTTCACGGTAGTATACTGGATAATCACACATCAATAGACAAAAGGCTCAAATGGAAAATGTCACAAGAGAAATATCTTCATTTAAATGTGTAAGGCTTTTATTCAATCGGCATTCCCATGTTAATAGGCCAGTGTGAACTGCTGAGGTAATCAGGGGAGAATGAAATTATACAAATTATGAGGTTGCTGGGTCTAATTTCAAACTGCAGTTCGGAATCAAGGATTTGGCAGTTAGCATTAAATTTTGACTGATGAGGAATCTAAAAACCCAAGAGTTAAGTAACTTGTAAAAGATCACAAAGCTAGGTGAGATTAAGGGATATAACATGTTTATTAGTGTCTTGTGCTTTTGATACAGGGCACATCCTCCTAAAGAGATTGTCAGTTTTAGGAAGCTGGGGGTAAACATCATCAAAACAAGTCTATTTTCACAGAACAACTCTAAATGAGTCATCAGTTTATAAAATCTAAACATTTGAACAATACAGCTTTAAATGTACCATGGAAGTAAGAGTGGTACTTTTCGTGAATAGGACCCCGCCACATTTCAGATAGACAAAATTCGATTTTTATTTGTTTTGTATTTGGGGTAGAAATAACTTGAACAAGGTTAGTATGACGAAATCGCTTTTAAAGGAATCAGGAAGACATATTTTATAGAGATGTAGAAAAAGTACAATTAGAACATCTCTTCTGTCTGCTAATGCTTTCTTTAATTTCACTTATCCTTAAGTGTCTTTCAGTTCCCTCATTTATGCAGTAGATCTAATGAGACTTCCTCACATCATACATTTAGTATTACTATTAATGTGAGAAAAAAAATCAATGTAACAGCAATATATGCTTATATAATATGCATTATGGCCCCTGTAATATTTCTGAAGCATGAGTGTGCTCTTGACTGCCAACATTTTCCTCTCTAGAGTGGCTAAGAATCATAAAACTCACATGTGAGCCCTGAATTAGTGGAAGGACTCTCCATGGAGCATGAGACAAACCCAGGACTAGCAATTAGAATGCATGTGCTCCAATCTCACCTTCCTTATTCATCAGTTCAGTAAATCCTCATGCAAATCTCTTAGCCTCAGTTAGCTGGTTTCCTACTTTCCAAAAATCAAATGATAAAAATCTCTGGCTATTGTGAGACTCAGAAAAGATAATACTTATAAATGTGCTTTAAAAATATAAGATGATATGCAAATGTAAGGCTGATTCTTAATCATCTTTCTGGATTTAAATCTGATATGAAAATATAATTTTTTCTAAGAATGAAGCACATAATCTCCACATTCATGCAATTTAAGATTAATATTTTGGATTTAACTCTTCTTCTTTGTTGCACTTGTTATTATGCATATTCTTTTTGTAAGTGCTTGGATATATTTTAGTTTAATTAAATACCATGAATGTTGGTTAGTGAAGTTATTAGAATAGCGATAATGGATAACATTTTGAAGCCGAAAGAAGACAGATTGGGTTATAAGTTAAACTGTACATAGTTTTTCTGATCCTACCATACAGAGCAAATGAGTAAAATTAGCATAACTATTAACTGTTATTTAATGAATAGCTACACATAGCTGATATTTTTATAAATGCTTCCAATAATTGCAAACTGTAATTTATTAGTAATCTAAATTTCAATGCTCAGCAACATGGAGTTCCTGCTTTAAGTAACATGTCATCATTCTATTACCTTTCCTCAATTTATGTATTTATATTTGAAAGCAAAATTATAAACTTCATTAATCTATTTTTTATTTAAGGTAATCAATATTTTGCACATTCTCCTCTGTTCTTTTTCTGTATCACAAAAGGAAATGTGTCTCAAACAACCATCACCGAGTGAACAGGGTTTAGTGTTAAAAGTAGATATAGATAGATTTCCTGTCAGTATGAAGAACAATGACTAATTTTTGTACATGTATGATTTGTTTATTCTACCAGTAGTTAGTAAGTCTTACCAATTCATTTATGGTCTATTCTGTTTTTAAAATCATTAAAAAGAAAAATGACTGATCACGGGAAGGCAGCTCCACAGAGCTTCCTCCTTATCCGTGGAAAAGTTGGGTTGTGGATTCAACCATATCACAGACATGCCTGAACAATTGAAGTTGCCATTCCACTTGTTAGTTCAAACAACTTAGTGTACTAGCCCCAAAATATCTTTCTTGCAAAGTTTCTGGACTTATGAGCTTCTTTAGAGTTACTTATAGTCAGGATTTCTTCCTTTCTATTTTTTCTCTTTCTATATGTAGCAATTTATTTCAAATTCATCTTTGAAATGTTTGGGATTAGCAGATGTAAACTATTATATATAATATGGATAAACAAGATCCTACTGTATAGCACAGGGAGCTATATTCAATATCCTATGATAAACCATAATGGAAAAGAATATGAAAAAGAATATATACATATATATGTATATGTATGCATGTATATGTATACATATGTACATATATATGTATACATATATGTATTCTCATATATATATGAGAATACATATATATGTATATGTATAAGAATATATACATATATATGTATATGTATGCATGTATATGTATATACATATATATATATTATGTGTATGCATGTATATGTATATACATATATATATATTATGTGTATGCATACAACTGAATCACTTCGTTGTACAGCAGGAATTAAACACAATATTACATACAATATTATAAATCAACTATACTTTACTACAATTAAAAAAAATACAGTAAGAAAAATAAAGTGTTAATAGAAATAATGCAAAGTCTACTCTCTGTTCTTTACTCAGTTTCATCCATCATTTTCCCTCTTTGAGTCAACATTTTCTGTGTGTAGGGTATGCAGAAATATTTTTTTTCATTAAATTATTTGAAAAGAGAACACTTTGTATACATCAAGCCCTTTTCTCCCTATTTATTTCAGTGTGAATTTCCGAAGAACATTTTATTGTGTGACCAAAGTGCAATGTTTAACTTTTGTACCTTGAATGTTGGCATTTTACATTTATCTGATTACTAACCGTGCTGCAGTTTTGTCAACTGATCAAATAGTGTCCTTTAGAGAATTCTTTTTCTTTTAGTACAGAATCCAAATGTTGTATTCAGTTATCATACCACTTTGCTGCTGCTAAGTCACTTCAGTCATGTCTGACTCTATGCACCCCATAGACGGCAGCCCACCAGGCTCCCCCGTCCCTGGGATTCTCCTGGCAAGAACACTGGAGTGGGTTGCCATTTCCTTCTCCAATGCATAAAAGTGAAAAGTGAAAGTGAAGTCACTCAGTTGTGTCCGACCCTCAGCGACCCCATGGACTTCAGCCCTCCAGGCTCCTCCGTCCATGGGATTTTCCAAGCAAGAGTACTGGAATAGGGTGCCATTGCCTTCTCCGATCATACCACTTTAGCCCTCTTTAGTCTGGGGACTAATTCCTTGGTCATTCTTCATCTTCCTTGACATTTTTCTTTTCTTAAAAAAAAAAAAAACAGAATATTTCTCATGTTGAGTTTGACCCCTGTTTCCTCATGACTAGAGTCTAGTAGTACCCACCTGGGATTAAACAAGTAAAGTTGTAACTTCTCAGGAATGATATCTGAAGGTACAGGATATCTACCCCTATTTCTGAAATTGAGGGATCTCTTTATACAGTTCTTGAATGCTCTCAAATGCTGTGATTACCATGAAGCAAAACTCACTTAAAACTTCTAGAGAACATAGGCAAGTTTACACAAGGCACTTGATTTTGAATAGAAAGACAAAATAAAATTCTTAATCACACATCATTGAATTGATAAATCTAGATCCAGTCAGAAAAAATAGAGAAACTTAAAAAGGCAAATTTTAAAATAAGAGATTATATATAACAAAAATGGAAGCATTCTGAAAGCCTTTATCAAATTCCCACTCCCTTATTGCTGTTTATCTTAATCTCTGTTTCCCAGTTCATTCCTATTCTTTGATACCTGGAATCTCCAGATATTCTTACTTTACCCTGGTGATGTTTATAATCTAGTAAAGATATTCTTCTAGCTCAGAAGCTGAAATTTGAGCTAAATGCTGGGCTGTGTATCTCAAACTCTTTTTCTTCTAATTTCTATATGACTATTGCCTTTTGAAAGAATGATCTTATCCTAATTTTCCATAGGCATTAACAGTATTGCCTAATTCAAGATAAAGACTATTCCTTTGTTCTGTTATGTTTTTCCCCTCCTTTTATATTTGTCAGGTCCTTGTTACAGAGCACTTATAAAGGAAATCACAAACAAGTGGTCAGAGGTGTAAGAATAGAATCAGAAAGTCATGATTACAAGAAGCCAAAAGAAGAAAAATTTCCTGGAACAGTGAATGGTGAACAGTATCAAGCAGGTCAAATAAGATCAGATCTTTAGGTTAGGTAGTTTGGTGATAATCATAGCAATTCAGTGACATAATGAGCCAGAAACTCAGTAATAGAAGAATAAAGAACAAATAAGAAGTGAATAACTTAGCTATGGAGGTAAGCTATTCATCCAGTTACTCAAAGTTAAAATTTTGTTTTTCTACTTTTTTTTTTATTTCTTTGGCTAGGTTGTGGGATCTTCCGACCAGGGATTGAACCCTGGACCATAGCAGTGAAAGCACCAAGTCCCAATCACTGGACTGCCAGGGAACTTCCCATATTACTTTTTTCTATTAGGAATATCTTTTGTCCCCCTATATAATTGTCAAACTTTCTCCTTCTTCAACTTTTAATGAAACTATTTCTAAGCATCTCAGGAAAATTTGGGTACTTATTTCTCCATGGTCTCATGGTACCTTATGCCACCACTCATGCAGGACTAATTCTCTGAATTGTAGTTTTTGGTTTTGTCTGTGGTCCTATGGGACAGAGACTCCTGTCCAGAAACAAAGTCAATTGCCATGACTTTGTATCCCATGGCTTGGCACAGAACCTGCATAAAGTAAGAGCTCCATAAGTACTGCAGAGGTAAAGGATGCTGCTCTCTGCCCTTGTTTCCCACAAGACTTCTTAGAAGTAGAAATTAAAATTTGCAGAGATGACATGGTTGGGACACAAGCATTTCCTGATATTTCCATTACCTTTATTCCCCTGATATAAACCCATAAACATATCCCTAAATATGAATCAGCCCTTTATTTTCCTTATGCCTTCAATATGGCTGCACCTCTATGGTACTATGATTTATGAGATATGTATTTGACCTTCATTCCATTTCTGGCACTGAACTCCTAAAAATCTTGGATTTTCACATCAGGGGAGTAAGCTATAAAGGTGTTTTTTATTATGCTAATGAGGTGATTTTGGGACCACACCTCAGATTTGTTGTCAGGAGAATCAACTATATGATTTAAGGGTTGGAATTTTCAGTCCCACTATACTGACTTTTGAGGAGGGAAGAGAGGCTGGAGGTTGAATTAATCCTCAATGACCAATGATTTAATCAACCATGACAGTGTAATTATACCCTCATGTGTGTTAGTCACTCAGTCGTGTCCAACTCTTTGCAACCCCATGGACTGTAGCCCGCCAGACTCCTCTGTCTATGGGATTATCCAGGCAAGAATACTGAAGTGGATTACCATTCCCTTCTCCAGTGGATCTTCCCAACCCAGGATTCAAACCCTGGTCTCCTGCATTGCAGGCAGATAAAATGCAAAAGGACATCGTTTGGAGAGTTCCTAGATCCATGGACATGAGGAAATTCAGGAAGAGTGGTACATCCAGAGAGCATGGAAGCTTCTCCCCTCATCCTTTCCTCATACTTTGCCCTATGTATCTCTTTCATCTGGATGTTTCTGAGTTATGTCCTTTTGTAATAAACCAGTAATCTAGTAAAAAAGAAAAAAAAAAATGTTTCTTGAAGCTCTGTGAGATGCTCTAGCAAATTAGTCAAACCCAAAGACAGAGTCCTTGAAACCTCTAATTTATAGCTTCCTGATTGAAAGCATGTTACTGAATGAACTTGAGACAACTCACCTGCCATATATAGCAAAGCCAATTTGCTAACACCAGGTTGCAGTGAAGGAAAGGATAGCATTTATTGCAGGGCACCAAGCAAGGAGAATGGGTAGCTCATGCTCAAAAGCACTTGAAATCCCTGGTGGTTTTCAGAGAAGGGTTTTTAAAGACAACATTTAAAAGTGAGTGAGGGCAGTAGGGAGCCCGATTTTCTTCTGATAGGTTGATGATAAGGTCATGAAGTGGTGTTTAAGGACACTTAATCATCAATCTTCTGGTTCCAACCAGTCTAGGTTCTATGTGTTTATGATCAGTATGTAATCACCATCCTCTTCCTGGGAAGGGTGGGAATTAGTTTCTGAGATATATATTGGATTGTTATATATATTCCTTGCTCAGTCATATTCAACTCTTTGCAACCCTGTGGACTGTAGCCCACCAGGCTCCTCTGTCCATGGGATTTCCCAGGCAAGGATACTGGAGTGGGTAGTCATTCCCTTCTCCAGGGGATCTATCTGACCCAGGAATTGAACCTGGATCTCTTGCACTGCAGCCAGATTCTTTACCATCTAAACTACCAGGGAAGCCCTGTCCTTGAGGAGAAACTAGGATTTTATTTTATCACTTGACTATTGTTTCTTGACTGCCTTTCCTGGATTTCTGCATCCTCTCACTAACCTGATTAGTAACTGTATGAATTTGCTTTTTGTAACTCAGAAAAGGCCTAGGAGACCAAAACCTTTTCCTATAAATAAGAAATGGAGTACACAGATGGGGCTTTACAGCAGTGAGGACCCCACAGAGTCCTGTTCAGTTTCAAGCACAGGTGATAACCTGAAATTGCAACTGACATCTGTTGAGGGTGGGGGACAGGGCAGTCTTGTTTTCCTGAGCTCTTAATCTGTGAACTCCAATGCTCTTTCTGGGTAGTGTCAGAATTGAGCTGAAATGTAGAACATCCAACTGGTATTGGATAATTGCTTGGTGGTGTTAAAAAAAAAAAAAAAGATGCACAAGGTGAGAATAGCCAATTAAGATTTATTTGAGGCAAAAAGAGAACTTCAGCCTGGGAGACAACACCTCAGATAGCTCTGAGACACTTCTCTAAAGAGGTGGAGGGGCAAGGTCAGTATATAAGATTTTGGTGAAAGGAGAGTTCAATGCAATCAAGCACTTATCTTACAGAAGGTTTTGTGTTAGTCATGAGGAGCTGATGTCACTATGAAGGGATTTAGTGCTTTTCTAGATATTAGGAGCTACAAGGATTGGACTAAAAATCAGTTCCTAAAAGTATCTGTTCCACCAATTTTTCTGGAGCACAAATTGCCTCATTTCTCCACCCTGAACTCCCTTTGGGGTGTGTGTAAGGTCAACAGCTGCAGCAGCACAGGATTCAATCCTCACAGAGGCAGATGGCAAATGCCCTTGGCAAGCACCAATTTATAGTTGACAGAGGTATGGGAAACCCCTCATTAACATGTTTGATTTACATTCAAAACTTTAACTCCATTAATGTAAAGAGCAGTTTCACCGAAGATATTTTAGTTAGTATGGTTCAGCAGCAAAACAATGGTTCAACTAACATTAATTCATTACTTTATATACCTCTAGGAAAAATAAGTAGTGCTTGCATTGCTGTTGTTGTTCAGTCACTAAGTTGTGTCCAACTATTGGCAACTCCATGTACTACAGCATGCCAGGCTCCTCTGTCCTGCACTATCTCCTAGAGTTTGCTCAAATCTATGTCCCCTGAACTGGTGATGCTATCTAATCATCTCATCCTGTGCTGTCCTCTTCTCCTTTTGCTTCAATCTTTTCCAGCATCAGGGTCTTTTCCAATGAATCAGCTCTTTGCATCAGGTGGCCAAAGTACTGGAGCTTCAGCATCAGCCCTTCCAATGACTAGTCAGTGTTGATTTCCTTTAGGATTCACTGTACTTCTTTCATTAAAGCCTCAAAACTGAACTGTGAGATGGGTATCATTATCTTCATTGTGTGGATGAACATGGCACTCGGAGTATATAAATAAGTTGCCCCAAATGAGTATGAGATGTTTTTTTCCCCCACTTTTTTATTTTGAAATAATTATAAGCTCATGGGAAGTTGTGAAGTTAGTGCACTGAGTTTCCCCCTATCCCTAACCCAGTTTCTCCCATTACTACATTGGATCTACTGTAGAATGACAGCAAAACTAAGAATGGATATTTAGTGCAATGTGTACATGTAGTTTTATCACATGAGTTGAGTTGATTTATGGAGCCACCATCACAATCAACATACAGAACTGTTCCCTCAACACAAAGATTTACTTTATGGTATCCCTTTAGAGTCAAGTCTACTCCTTTCATCATCCACTATCCCTAGCCCCAACTAACCCGTTTTCATCTCTTTAATTTTATCATTTATAGAAAGTTATGTAAGTAAAATAATTGTGTGTGACATTTTTAAATTGGCCTTTTCATTCTTGAGATTTATTATTGGAGTTGTGGAAAATACCACAATAGTTTGTTTCTCTTTTTTGCTGAGTAGTGTTTTGTTATATGAATGTATCCAATTTGTTTAAGCATAAATGTATTCTAGTATTTTGGTTGTTTCATTTTTTTGGCTGTAAAAATCTTACTATTATTCTGATGTGAATGATATTGATTTTTTTCCATTCTTTTATTTTCAGTCCACATATGTTATTATACTTTAAGTAAGCCTTTTGTAGACATCACATAGATGAGTCAAGTTTTTTATCCACTCTGACAATCTCCATATTTTATTGGTATATTTAGTTTATTTCCTTTTAATTATTGATTCAGTTGGACTTATGCCTAATGTCTTTTTTCTTTTGTCTTCTGTTTGTCCCTCCCTCCTTTTTTTGTTTCTGTTTTCTTTTTCTAGTCTTTGTATGTGTTAACTTGAGCACTTTTAGAATTCCTCATTGTTGTAGTCACAGTGTTTTGGGGTATGTCTCGACATAATTTTTTTAGTAGTTCTCTATGAATTATATTATACATATATATATATATATAGATTATCCTAATATGAAGGTCTTTGTATTTTATTAATTCCAGTGAAGTATAGAAACCTTACCTCCATTTGCTCTCCCACTTTTCTAATATAATTATCTTAAATATTTTCTATACATCATGAGAACCACATAAGACAATGGCATAGTTTTTGTTTTGCCTGTCAAATATATTAGAAAACTAAAGAGAAGGAAAGTATTTTGTATTTATCTATCTTTCTACTTTTACCATTGTCCTTCCTTCCTGCTATTCATTTCCTTCTAGACAACTTCTTTTAGACATTATTTATTTATTTATTTATTTTTTGGTGGTAAGTCCATTGGAGACAAATTCTCTTAATAGTCTTCATCTGAGAATGCCTTGATTTTGCCTTCATTCTTGAAGGATATTTTTACTTTGGATACAATATTGATTTTAATAAAAACAGATCAGTCATTATTTAACATCAAGTAGTCTTAAAATGGCCATCAGGCAATATTTGAAAATCACATGAAGTTTAGAAACCTTGAAAAATAAAAAGTAGGTAGTATTTGCCATGCTTTCCGTAAATATGCTATGGGTTTACCTCAACTATAAGTTAAATAACATAAACTGTTAATCGAGAATAAAACACATTTTTCCAAACTAAAAGATTTTAAGGATTTTTTTTTTTTTTTGAAATGAGAGCTGTTTCAGGATATACAAGAGCGAACATTTTTCAGTAACCTAAGACTGATGGGCCAGACTGGCCTGCTTTTATTGTTTACTCGCTAACTTGTATCTGACTCTTTTTTGACCCCAAGGAGTGTAGCCCACAAAGCTCCTCTGTCCATGAGATTTCCCAGTCAAGGACACTGGAGTGGGCTGCCATTTCTTTCCCCAGGGAATCTTATCGACCCAAGGATCAAATCCAGGTCTCCTGCACTGGCAGGTGAATTGTTTACTACTGAGCCACTAGGGAAGCTCCCCGCAAACTGGCCTACTGCATGTTTTTGTAAATGAAGTTATTGGAACCACAGCCACACTCACAGCCTCACATGTTGTTCATGACTATTTTCTTACTGCAATAGTAGTGTTGAGTAACTACAATAGAAACCACATGGCCCGCAAAACCTAAACTATCTATTCTCTGCATTTAAGAAAAAAGATCGCTGACCCCTGCATTAGATACTTTAAAAGAGATTCTCATGCTAAACTGCATAGCATGCAAGTTTAGCACATTAAACCTCTTATAATCTTTAAAGCTAATTAAATATAATCAAAAAATAGAAATGATAATTACTAATTATAAGAAAAATAGACTGAAAAAAAGAAAATTTTTATCTAAAAGCTAAGAACACTGCTGAAATCTATTGTTTGAAATTAATTCTGAAAATAGTTCAAGTTATCACAGACACTAACCATTAGTGCTCTTGATTCCATTGTCTTCCCCTTTTATGAAAGAAAGACTTTTTTGAGATGCTTAAGTGATGGAACATCACCAAGGATGATATGATTTAGATGCTTCATGTGGCAGCCTATCCTCTAAACACTATAATTCTTTAAGAGCCTTTTTTCAGGTTTACAGTCCTGATATTGCACTTTACTCTTTAATATAAGGAAGAAAAAAATTCAGTAAAACCAGCAATTTATGGTGATGACATTTCAACAATACCAGATCTCCAGATTATAAACTATGGTTCTAGTTCCATTGTAGAGTTGCAGTCTATGTGGAGCTTTTGTGAATTTCCCTAATGGCTTTACATAATGGATAGTTGTGTAAAGAATAAATCTACATAATGATGGCAAGTTAAACTTTTACTGTAAGATAGCACACCAATAATTTTTATATATATATATATATATATAATTAAAATCACCTCTTTGTTCTGAGAGTTTCCTTTATAATTTTAACTTTCGTTTGTCTGTTTCCAGAGTCCCCTCTACTTTTCCATCCAGTTAGTAGTGGACTATTCAGAATTGTTTGTATTCAGAACTGTTAATGCCTGCGATTTGAATATAGAAAGCAAGAATGATTTCAGTATTTTAAGACAAATATAAGGCTGAACAATGAGCCTGATGATATAATGAATCAATATAAAAATAATCCATTATTTTCAGAGGAAAATGCTTACCCATATAAAGTAGAAAACAGGAACCCACCAAGCATTTTAAAGCATTTCATAAAAGATCCTTTTTTTCTTTTTAAATGAAACTTGATTTTCTGAGAGAGCAGGCACATTAGGGGAAACAAAATAATACCACTCTAGATTAGGTCTCTGTAGTGGTCTGAATATAGGGATAATGATTTGCATTAGACTGTTTATATTTTAGGAATTATATTTTTTCTCATCTTTTTCCCAAGTGATTACAATGTCATGTTATTTACATGTATTACAGAAAAGTATTACATGTTATGTATAAACAAGTTAAGAGCTCATTTAAAGTTATCATCTTAGAAAATGCAACTTTTACTTTGGTTGTAAATTACATGCTAATTTATTCCGAAGTGGGACTCCATGGGTGAAAATGTCATTAAAAATACCACAATAGATCCTATAAGAAATCAGAAAGAGCAGCAGTCAGTACTGTGAAAGCATAAAATGAGCCTAACTAATACTTATAGTTTTTATTGAGCATGTAGTATGTCCCAGGCACTGTTACAACATATGTTAGATTAACACACCTATTAATTGCTTTAATGTGAAGTAGTATTATAACTTCATGTACCATATTCACGAGGAAAGGAGCATAATTTTTATTTGAACCCAGGTTGTGATGATCATATGAACCCTGGACGTCAATGAAGACACAGTTTATTTTTACTTTCCCATAAATGTAAGATCATGTCCATCAAGATAACATTTTATACAAATAAGGCCTATTAGAATTTTAGTGCTGTTCCTGGGTTATTATTAAAATATATATATGAAAAAATATATTAATAAAGACTTCTAAAAAAATCAAGGCCTATTGTGTCTATGACAATGCAGATGAGTATATTGTTGGCTTGTAATAAATTTTTATTAAAGGAGTTATGACTGCTAGTGTAAAAGAGCATACACCATTTTTCTTGGTTCAAAATTAAAATTTTTCTGTTGAATTTTAATTAAACTCCAGCTTGTTTAAAAATAACATTATTTTATTAGTTTGACCATAATTGACAGTAATCATCATTGGTAGAAAATTAGGATCATTTTAGTTATGATAGATCAATAAAACTACAGTGAGCAATTTTTATTTCTTTGAATTTTTGTGTGTTCTCTCTTTAAGACCCATGATTCAGGTAAATATAGCTACATAGTAGACAGTTAATAAATATCTATTAAATGACATAAAATTTTAGAATACTATAAACTCTTTTAATGATTAATAAACTCATATTAACTGACTAATGTTTTAAAATTAGAGTAATAATTATTTCATTTATAACCTTTGTGAATAGATTATTTCCCAAAGAGGTTATAGAAAAATCTGATAGTATTTTGTAATTATCAAGCTCTTATTAAAAAAGGAATATAGCAAAGTGCTTAAGAGGACATAGTTAGTACTTGCAATACTTGGTTTCAAGTCCCTACTTACTCTACCATTCATTGTGAGTGTTAACCTGGACAAATTTCTTAAGGTCTCTGTGCCTCTGTTTCTTCATCTGCAAATGGAGATGGTGATGATGATGATGATGGTTATACCACAGGAGATGCTACAGATAAAGTTTAAAAGAATATAAAATTAAAAAGAATTCTTAGCTATTGTTATTAAAATTTATTTTACCATTCATCTTTACCTAAAAGTTACTTGAGGACAGATAGGATAGAAATAATAAGTACTGTGAAAAAAATCTGATAAATGCACTGTAATGGTTGCATTTCTAAACTAGTGAGATGTTATTTTATGTTTAGGATTTACTACATAGAAAGTAGAAGGATTATTTACTGAGAAACAACCAGGGTGACCTTAAGAAACAAAAGTTTAAATTATTTATTCAGATGCTAATAAATAGAGGATGATGAGAAAGTAGGACAAGAAATTGGACAAGTATTGGAGGAGGGGTATATTTGTTTTCTTTATTTGCATTCTGTGCTGTAGGAAAAAAAAATCTGTAAAATTACAGAACAAAATAAGAGTCTTTCACATCTTTCACATGGCTTTAGATTTCCAAGTGGTTGCTTTCACAGTAAAGGAGCAAGTCTCTCTGAAATTTCTATGTGATTACTCACCTAACAAAGCCAAGGTTAAGGAAATGAGGATATTGTGACCATGAGACCATGGATAATGGTGCTCTGTATTTCCATATTGCTATTGTCTATAAATTCTCTAATCCTAGTTTACTATGCAACTCCATTTCAACCTATTAAAGTTTCCAAAAATTATGGAATATTTTCTATCAGAAGCTGTATGTTCACCCTCTATGAAAACATTGCAAAGGGAATGTTGTCCTAAGGGAAAAGGTTCAACATTCATGAAATGCTTCCTAGTGTAATGCATAATGTAAATGTCTCATGAAATGTTCAGGGACTAATTTTCCAGACTGACAGAAGAAGCAAAATGCAACACTTACTGCATGTAAACCTTGTAAACTTTGCCTGAGAGATTGAGACTTAAAAAACTAGATTTGTCGTATATTTTTTGTCTAAGACAATGTTTCGTTGTAATCCTCAGATATTTATAGAATATACCCTTGCATAAATTTACAAATTCATAATAGGCTATACAAAAGTCTTGAAAACATGCCATTAAATATACAAGAATTTGGGATTCATTAAAATAACTTTTTATTTAGGGTTTTTTTTTTCACCTTCATTGTTAGCTATTTTTTTATTTTAATGTTTCCCTTTGGATTAGATTTGAATTTAATCCAGTATGAGCTGTATTGTTTCTGGACAGTACTGAAGCTCTGAAGATGTATTACACCCATGCATCACCATAGCATTGTCATTCTGGCGATATATTAGTGCAATACATCTTCAAAGTCCTCAAATGAGAAGCTGTCTGGAAGGAAAGGGGCGAGGTGAAAATTCAATTCAATTACAGGACAAAAGAACCAGCTGAAGAGAAGAAGAAAACTCTCAAAGCAAGACTCTCAGTGGACTTGATTACAACCAAGTATTTCATGGAAGTATATTCCGTTTTTCCTTTTGTGACATGACAAGGAATAATTGCAGATTTTGAACACACATCTGTAAAGAGAAAATGGCTTCTCAACTTTGTGTTTGACTCAGTAGAAGCTGGATGTTTGTTGGGAGCCATTTAATTGATTTGTGGAAAGTCATATAAACATTGCTATTCATTCACCATATAAATCTAAGGCATATAGTTAATTTACAAATTGATTCATTAAAGTGTGCTAAGTATAAAGGAATGTTTACCTTTCCAATAAAGTCTTAGTTGGCACTTTAAAATTTTTCAGATGTATATAAACACAGTTGCTAACTGAAAAGTGATCAGCAGGCAAAAATGTGAAAACTAACAACTCTTCATAGCCACCTCCTGACTATTCCCACTAGACACGGCTGTCTATAGTAATCAATAAGTCTCATTGTTAAGGTAAATTTTTCTTGGATATCTTTCATGTGTTAAAAAACAGAAGGACTCAATTTCATCATAGTGCAAATACATTCAGATTCTGAAGCCTTCAGTCTGTCTTAGATATGTTGCAAAAAATAATTTCTTCAGTAACCCCCTAACTCCTTATATAAAGCTTATATTATGAATAATCATTTTACATCTATTTTCTTAAAAAATCACCTATGTGCCCTTAGTGTCAGATAGTTTGCTAAACATTGAGTAAATAGATATAAGAAGAAAAAATACAGCTACTACCTTCAAGGAGTTTACAGTTTTGTTGGAAGAGATATTAGAGGAGATGGAAACAATTACAATTCACATTAACTTAAGACAACAAAAAGTTATCTCTTAACCCAAGCCTTGAAGTTAAAGGAAGGAAGGCTGCTATGTGAAGCTGTGCTGTGCATTCTGATTAGCGATAACAGCATTTGTAAAGGTTTGAAGGCAGGAAATAATTGCATGTTTTGGCAAACTAAAATTTGTGGGCCTGAAACGAGCTGAAAAGGGGCATATAGAAAAGAGGGTTTAAGATGAGGCTGGAGAAGATAAGATGAGAAGGGTCATCAGATCAACTAGGGTTTGTAGGCCATGTTGAGATCAGATTTATTTTTTTGTTGTTTTCCCCCTGCTGCCTCCCGAATAACAAAAAAACTCATGGGACCTTTGGAGCACAAAAGAGACACGATTTGATCTTAATATTTAGAAGATGCTTTTGGTGCTGTGTAGGAAATGAGTTGCTCCAGTATCCTTGCCTGGAGAATCCCATGGACAGAGAGCCTAGAGGGGTATAGTCCATGGGGTCCCAAAGAGTTGGACACAAGAGTGTTAGTTGAGTCACTAACACTTTCATGTTCGCTTGAAGCATAGTAGAGAAACCATTTAGGAAACCACCATCATAGTTGAAGTGGGAGATGATGTTGACTTTAACAAGGGTGATGGCAGTAGATATGAAGAGTCATGGGCGAATCCTAGATTACACAAGGTAAAACCAAAAGACAGAGATGGGAGATGGGGAATGCCTCTTAGTTTTCTGGCTTCATCAATGTGAAAAATGAGCTTGTTGTTGACTGAAATGAGACTAACTGTTACAGGAGAGCAGGGTGAAAAGACAGCAACAACAAAATGATCTCATCATGTCCTGGGACCTGCATAAATTTCTGGGACAGGCCACCAAGTGAAAATCCTCAGTTTCCTGCAGGAAAAAATTCAAGAGAGAGCCAAAAAAAAAATGAAAATTAGTTTATTTAGAGAGATATGCACTCCATAAGCAGATTATAGACCTTCTCAGAAAATGAGAGGGATCCCAGGGCATGGGGATATTGGGCTGAGTAGTTTTATATGCTAATGAGTGGGAGGAATATTTTTGCTATTCTGGGAAAGGATCGGGCTAGTGCCCACATTTTGACCTTTTATGGTCATCCTCAGAACTGTCATGTTATAAGCGGGAGTGATTTTTAGTACACTAATGAAAGTATTATGAGCTAAAGTTCAGTGACTGGACTATTCTAGAAACCACCTTGGTTTCAGTCAGTTCTAGTCAGTTTTTATCATATCCTAACAGCTGCATCCCTTCTTCATTTATCTAGCAGTTGTGGCCTTCTCCTTTCTTTCCTGTCTCAAAACTGGAAGAGAAATATATTTCAGAAAAAAAAATTGAGATTTCTATTTTGGCCATGCTAAATTATAAGACACGTCAAGCAGTCAAATGGAAATGTCAGTGAATAATGGGTTCCATGAGACCTGATCTCAGAGACAAGGACAAGAAAGAGACTTAAAGTCATGAGTATAAGTTTATCCTAGGGAGGGAAAATAGACACACAGAAGAAGGTCCATGAACAATGTACACACAGAAGAAGGGCCACGACCAATGTCTGAAGATTTGGACAACAGGAGAGCAAAAGAAACTTAGAATTGTTAGTGTGACCAATGAAGACCTAGGAGGATACATCTCAGAGATGAGATTGTTTCGGTAATTAGAAAGAGATTTAGTGCATTGAAAAATAACAAGAGGTAGAATATGATACAGAAAAGTCTCTATTGCATTGGCAATATGGAGATTATTTTTGACTTTGATAAAAGCCATTTCAGTGACACTGTGGAACAGGAGTCAGACTGAGTTTGTTAAATAGCAGATGTAGTTGGAAGATGGTGAACAAGTAGAGAAAGCTTGTCTTTTTCAAGAAAGTTTGTTGTGTTGAGGGAAGGGCAAGTGGGATGTTTGCTGGAATGTTGTGAAAGGTTCAGGAGAGGGATGCATTTTTAAGAGAAAGAGAATAATATAACAAACCTAAGGCACCGATCATATGGACTCAGCAGTTATAAGTGCATGACTAATTTTGTTCATTTGTGCTGTCTCTTCCAACTCACAGGAGGATTTCTTTTTAATGCTTATTTTAAAAGTACCATAAGCAGTAGTAATTGCAGAACATTTAAGCCCCAGTTGATCAAAAAACAAATAATAGCAACTATTAAAGTGATGGAATCATTTCCAAGTGGCGCTGATGGTAAAGAACCCACCTGCCAATGCAGGAGGCATAAAAGACACGGATTTGATCCCTGTGCCAGAAAGATCCCCTGGAGGAGGGCATGGCAACCCACTCCAGTATTCATGCCCAGAGGATCTCTTGACAGAGGAGCCTGATGGGTTACAGTTCATAGGGTTGCAGAGAGTTGGACACGACTGAAGTGACTTAGCATGCAAACACATAAAAGCGATACCCCCTTATCTTTTATGTTTTGTTCTTAAACTCATGATACAGAGATTTCTGTTGAACCAATACAAAGTGCATAAGGAGCTGAAAGCTCTCAGCTGTGTACTGTGTGCTGATTCCAATCTCCTTCTCCTCAACCTTCTCACTGGAGCGTTCCTGTCACTTACATGGGACACAAAGCTCCTCAGTTCCAGCTCTTTCAGGAAAGCTTCTATTCTTCTCTTTGTATAGCATGCTGTCTCTTAGTTCTATTCCATTGCTTTGCCCTGAAATTGTGTGTGCTTTATGCTCAATTCATCACCCCAGTCATCTGCTGCTCTGACTGGCACCAGCCTGGAAATATCACCTGGAAGTTTATTGCTCAAAGGAATCACCATCCTTTTTTTCCCCTTGTGGTCTGTAACAGAAGGTACAGTTTTCGAAAAAGTCAGCCTTTTCTTCCCAGGTGTTCTCTTGCTCTGCAGCTATCACATATTGCCAACTGTTCCTATCAAAATTTTAAAATGTTACAGGGCATATGTTAGATACATAGAGTTAAATGAAGAAAGAAGAAAGTGATTTGATGTAGTTTACAGGTAGAAAAAATAAATGCTTCTGTCTACACACTTGTTGAATCTGATTTGTATAGTAATAGGTATACTAGCTCATTACGAATAAGAAAAATACTTAAATAATTTGTGCCTATAATATAAAAATGAAACTTTTATGTGATATGCTTAGTGCAATTTTTAGATTCTTAAATTTCTGTTGAAATTCTCAAATGCTGCTTCTGTGGTACATAGAGCCCATTCATACTCTAAGACTGTAGTCTAACAGGGTTGAGGTGGAATTAAAATTCCATCTCAGGTAGTTTGGTAATAGAATTGGATTTCAACCTTTACTTGGCTTCAGTATGCAAATGAATCCTCTCTAGGATTTCTTCCTACAGATGGTGGGGAAATCAGATGTAAGGGGGTTGAATAGGATGTGATTTCTCCAAACCCCACTAAAGAGAAGGACACATGTTAAGCTTGTTAAGGCCCTGACATAATCATCTTTAATCATGATGTCTAGACTAAACATCAAACATGCTTAGATTAAGATATGCAATTTGGAGTGTCTTTCAACATCAGCTTTCTTATGCACTGCCTTTCAATTTCATTATTTTTAAATTATTTTTTTTTCATTTATACCTCTCAAACATTCACAAACTTTGAAATCTACTCAGGAAAGGTGTTAGTGACCTACTAAATATAGGAGCAACCCATCCTCAGAATACAAGTAAGGAGGTACATATGATCATTAGATAATCAGAGGAGGAATCTTGAGAATAATCCACAGGCAGAAGACAGTATTAGAATCAGTGATTCCCAACTGTAAATGTTGAAAAGGCAATATGTAGCTCTATGAATGCTGATAGGGATATTTATTATCATTTGGGGAGTACTCAAACACGGGCAAAAGACTCCGGAGATGAGCAAACCCACAGACTTGGCGAACTTTTGAAGATTCATGTTGATACAAACAACACCATCTTTTATCTCTGCTAGGGTATAATTAGATCTATAAGAGCTAAATCTACTTCTATCTGATTCTTCATTGTGTTTGACATGTGATAGATGCCTAAAAATATCTTTGAACGAATGATAAAACCTAAAAATTACTTCTAATGACTTTGGATAATGATTTAATTTCTCCTTCTATTATCACTGGTGACAATAATGATGTAAAGTATCCTTTATGAGCACTTATTATCTGCCAGGCAGTTTATATTCATTTACTTAATTGAACCTCAGTAGGCCCGATATTGTAGGCAGTGTTATTTGAATATTTGTGCTGGAGAAAACTGGAACTTAGCATTTAGTAATTTTCCCAAGGAATACAGGTAGTATATTTCAGAGTTAGAATTTACACTCAATTGATCAATAAAGGAGGGCATAGGATGTGAATTACTGACTACTTGGAGGTGCTAATAGTAGAATTAGAATTTCTGGCTATTGGGCTTATTATTGTAGAAAGAAGTTTACCTCAAAATGGCCAGAGTATTTTGGAAAAACAATGACAGCTAACATAAAATTGAATTGAGACACTATTAGGTAGTAAACTCCCTATTACTGGAATAAAGACTGCATAATCTCTATTCCAGAAAGCTGCTTAAGTGAAGTCTGGCATTTATGAAAGTGAAAGGGTTCACTAACAGTTGATATCATAGTATTTTACTAAAAGACCAGTGTACTATCCAGAGTTCTCCAGAGAAACAGAGAGAAACACATATATGTATATATATTCAGATACATATATATGCACATATATAAACACCTATTTTTAACTATTTACTTTTACATAGCACCTTTTTTCTTTTATTGTAAATGTATGTCCTATTTATTTTTATATGATAAAAATGGGGCCAAATGACAATTTTGTTTCATGTGTTTGTGTATATATACACACATATATAAATTATATTTATATGTATATATACATTAAAATGATAAAATGTTGCTTAATGTATGTATATACACACATTTTAATGAGGCAATGGTGATGCTACTGCTACTACTAAGTCACTTCAGTCGTGTCCGACTCTGTGTGACCCCATAGACGGCAGCCCACCAGGCTCCCCCGTCCCCGGGATTCTCCAGGCAAGAACACTGTAGTGGGTTGCCATGTCCTTCTCCAATGCATGAAGGTGAAAAGTGAAAGTGAAGACGCTCAGTCGTGTCCGACTCTTAGCAACCCCATGGACTGCAGCCTACCAGGCTCCTCTGCCCATGGGATTTTCCAGGCAAGAGTACTGGAGTGGGGTGCCATTGCCTTCTCCAATGGTGATGCTAAATGATAGTAAATGACATTTTATTTAATGTTTATATATGATATATATTTAATATATGTATATTATATAGAGAAGGAAATAGCAACCCACTCCAGTATTCTTGCCTGGGAAATCCTCTGGACAGAGGAGGTTTGTAGGCTATATAGTCCATGGGGTTGCAAAATAGTCAGACATGACTTAGTGACTAAACAACAATATATAATATATACACACATTTGGTGTCACCATTATTTCATTAAAATGATTTATTAATGCTGATAAAGACAAGACAAATATTTAGTATAAAAGATCATCTGGTGTAAAAACAGATATTTGATAGTCTTACATTAAATACTCTTCTTTGTCTGTGTATCTAGTCAGTAAACTGAAACTGAGTATTTACTGTGGATTAAGAATCAACACTCTACAGCCTGTGGGAAGAATGTCTTCTGCTGCCTGTTTCTGTGAATGGAGTTTTATTGGAACGCAGGCACATCATCTACTGCTTCTTTCATGTTGCAACAGCAGTTGACTTGTTGCAACAGAGACCCTTTGTTCTGCATCTGAAAATATTTACTACCTGATCCTTTTACATGATAAGTTTATTGAACCCTGCTGTAAATTATAAAAGGATTCCATCTCCTATTTTTAGTACAGGTTTTCTTCTCAGTATCACCCTGAATGTAGACAGCTGCAGCTGCATCTTTAAAAGGCCAAGATTTGATTTCATGGTTAGTGCTTTCTAGGTATTATACAATTCGAGTAAAGGTCTATGTCTCTATTTATTCTTCAACTAATTCTTCTAATATATCCATTTTTTTTCTTTTATTTTGCCAGATTTCAGTCAACCAGTGAACCTGTTGACCACTAAATTTCCTCAGTCTCTGAGTTTTAAAATTTCACATTATCATGTTCTTATATGTTACTTTCAACTTCCTCTATATCTACACCAAGAATCATTTTTATTACAAAATTTGGAAGGATTACATCTTTGACTGCATTGTACTATTGATAGAGAAAAAAAAAAAAAAAGAAAAACGCTTCTCTGGACTTTTCTCCAGGAAGAATGTAGTTCTGAGCCAGTTTATGTGGCTACTTTTGAGTGAGGCAGGATTTTTTTCTTGGAAAGAGAGCTGGGAGCTGGCACATTTGCCCAGAAGGCCTGTGGAACTTCACTGACTGACAGGTATAGAAGCATCTCTAGGCTGAATAACTCCTGCGTAGTAAGATAAAAGTCACTGTTTGATCAACATCCAATGGGTAGAGAAAGCACAAGAAGCAAACAGTGGGGGAAAAAAAAGTTGTCAAGTAAAATCAATAAGGCCTCTGTCTGGGATCTGGGAAGCCGAACAATGGGAAAATGTGTGATTTAATAGTATTGATCTTCAGAGGCATCCTCAGTACTGCCTCTTCTGCCCTTAACAGGGATTCATTGTGTTAAATGTTGTTCACTCACTACTGTAGGAGTCAAATACATTTCTTGACGTGTTCAAATTATACGGCAATCTAAACTATCATAAGCACTATTTCTATACTTCAGAGATGAAATAAGTAAACTCTATAAATAAATGTGAAATGGCAGATTAACAGATCTCGGGATACTTATTACTGACCTTCAACAAGAGTTCGTCTCTTACTGAAGAGGAGATAAACCTGAAATCACTGAATTTCTCAATCACGTTGGTTATTACTCTGTGCTGGGGGATGTGGCTGAACAAGAAAATGAAAACCACAAAACAGGGAATGGCAAATTTACCCCAAGCATTGTACTATATTCTTATTTGATAGGATATCTTTTTAAAAGCAAGATATTATGCTTAGTGAAAAACAAGAAAGTCATACATTTAAACCCTGTTACCTTATTATGGGATCTTGGGCAAGTCACTTAACTACTTAAGGACACAACTTTCTCACCCCTAAAATGGAGGTATAAGAGAGTCTCTAATGTATTTCCTGCTCCAAACTCCTTTGATTCTGTGAATCCGGTTACAAGCTAAGTCCCATAGATAGGGCATACAAATTCTGTCTCATTACATTACCCTAAAATACAAATATGTGAAATTCACATACATGTGTGTACATGAACACAGAATCATGATCTGACTAAAGAAACTTTGACAGGCAATCAAACCAAATTATCTTAACAAAATATGAAAGACAGAAATTAAGTAATAGATATGCTTTCTGGGAAAACATATATCAGCTTAGTAAAAATCTAAAATTTGAGCTTATTAGCACACAGGGCAAAAAGAGTAACACAATGATGTATGTAAAATTTTTTGTCCAAAGATGGGAGCAAAACATTTCATCAGGTGAGACTGATTTCTTTTGTGAGGTTTCAGAGTAATCTTTACATGTGTCAGTAGTGTCTGTCAATAAAGGACACTAAATAATCCACAAGGCTCTAATGACTGTTTGTATATTAATCCTTGGTAAATGCTAAAGATAAGCTCCAATATTTTGGCTGCCTGATGTGAAGAGCTGACTCATTGAAAAAGACCCTAATGCTGGGAAAGATGGAAAGATTGAAGGCAAAAGGAGAAGAGGGTAGCAGAAGATGAGCTTGTTAGAGACCATCACCAACTCAATAGACATAAATTTGAGCAAACTCAGGGAGATAGTGAAGGACAAGGGAGCCTGGAGAGCTGCAGTCCATGGGGTTGCAAAAAGTCGTACATGACTTAGCGACTGAACAACAACACTGAAAGCAGTCATTTGGGAAGGAGAGAGTCCTGTAGTTGTTACTTTACAGTGATCTAACTTAATAAAAAGATACAGCATTTAAATACTGGAGGGAAAAATTTCCAACACAGCCAGTTGTTTTTTTTCTAGATTTTGAACAGAATTGGCTCTTCAGAAATTTTAAAAGTAAAGTTGAAATGATCTGATCAGTTTCTATGCTATGGAGCTAGATCTGAGGCAGAAAGTTTCTTCCTACGAAGAAACAGAGTAACTGCATCAAGATGAAGATACCAGTCTCATTCAAGAATAGGAAATGTGAATAAAAGGGAGAGACCCCAGGTAGCATCAGGATGGAGCTGCCTGCTTTATCAAAGAACATAAAATATGAACTAAAGTTTGAGGCCCCAGGTAGCAGTCAAAGATAAGGTGTCTAAGACAATAGCTTGAAAGTGTAAATAGCTTTTCTTTCCTAGGTATGTACATAATGCCAGATACTATGCTAAATGTTTTAGGTGCACTATATCATATGTTTTTATAACAACCCCCCAAAAAATGTGTTATCATGTCAATATTATTCACAAACAGGTTTAGAAAAGTTAAATGAAATACTGAGATGCCATTGCTATATATTTGCCATATAAATTATTTTTTCCTTGAGATAATATCATATTCAGTGTTCAAGATGAAATTAGCCAAAGAGGATTCAGTGAATAAGTATGCTATCACCATAATAGTTTAAGAGAAAGAACTGTTTTCTTAATTAAATCCCTTGCTCATGCTCAGTTACTAAGTTGTGTCCAACTCTTTGTGACTCTGTGGACTTTGCCTGCCAGGCCCATCTGTCTGTAGGATTTCCCAGGCAAGAATACTGGAATGGGTTGTCATTTCCTTCTCTGGGGAATCTTCCCAACCCAGAGACTGAACCCGAATCTCTTGCATTGACTGGCAGATTCTTTACCACAGAGCCACCAGGGAAGTCCATCTTTTAGATAAATATGCCCCTCTAAATTGCATCAGAGTACTTCAGTCCAGATTTTATTGTTATAACAAGGTTTTGGTTACTTTTTGGTCATATAAGTATATTTTGATACATAGTAAAAACATCCTTTTTAAGTAAAACTCTTTATCAGTTTTCAAAAAAAAGACAATAGTAATATGAACTTGTGTAATATTCCTGATGAGCCTTTAAGTTTGGCTCTATTCTTCTTGTGCAATATTTGATTCTATTTTTCTTCAAATAGTTCTCTTTGATTAGTCTCTAAATTATTTTTTTTCTCTTTTGTCAATCATAAGTATATTATGGTCCTTTATACAACTCACTCCCTTCATTAGAGCTTCCAAAGCACTGTCCATTTTTCTTACCAAAGTGAAATTGTGTTTGTTTCATTTCATTTACTTTAAATTATACCATCATGTAAGAACCAAATAGTCCCTGGGTATTATTTTCTGAAAATCATAATAAAATTTTATAAGGGCAAAAAAAGGCATTTTATTGGGATTAGTCAGCTAAAAACTAATAAACCCACTCAAATAAATAAACATACAAAATCAAAGGGCATAGTCTTTGAACTTTTCATCTATTTTTTTCCAGGGTATAGATATCATACATCATTGATAGGTCTTAATATGTAGCATTTCTCCATTTACATGATGACTGGCAGTTTTTAAAAAATACAACAAAAGATAGCAGTCTAACTTTTAATTAAAAGATTAAGAGTAAAGATACATACAGTTCCTCAATGATTTAATGCTAACTTACTTGTATTTTTCATCAGGAATGAGCTTCACATTTGCCCGAAGGGAATTACATTGTAAAATAACATAAACAATTATCAAGAAACTTTAACAGTAACATTGGAGAGAATGACTCTGCTTAGAAGTTAATTATACACTGTCAGAAATTCTGTAAAGTGAAATAAGAAAAATAGAAAGAGCACTGGACTGGGAGTCAAAAAGAATTATTTTCTCTCAAAGCTCTGCTCTTGTGCCAAGCTCATTAAGTAAGCTGCTAAACCTCTTTAGAATTAAATCTTCTTATATCAGAATAAGAAATTTACATTTGCCCAACTGAATTGTTTCGATGACAAGATGAAATAATCAACGTGAAAGCATTTCCAAAGTCAGAAGTCTTCAATGAATATAAGTAAAATACTAGCAGACTTATTGTTTCCCATAAAATTGGATTTCAAAGGACTTTAAACACTCAGAAGTAGTTTTAATTTCCCCAATTCTATTTTTTCCCCTAAAACTTTGTAACCTAGATTTTTGTAATAAAACTTAAATGTAAAAATTCAGGGTTAAGGGTGGGATATGAATGGAAAAAAATTAAGAATAATTTTGCAAAATTAAGAAATCAACTCATCCCACTTCTTAGATTAAATGGTTTCTGTTATTACATAAAGACATTGAAAGAAGTTTTTCCCACACCTCTGTTTTTACTCAGAGATGACATTAAGTGATTTCAACACATATTTATATGAGTTTTAAATTGATTCTGTGTGCTATACTGAGCTGGATTTAATGGAAGAGGATTGACTGACTGATCTGCCTGTCTAAGGCATCTGAACCCTTCTGGTAAATATTAATATCTACAAAGAAAAGAACTGACTTTGTTTTAATGAGTTTTGTATACATGACATCAGAATAGTTCTCTTCAAGCGTGTCTATTTGTCACTAAGTCAATTGTCCCTTTATATGGTAAAAAGCTGGTGCATTTTACTACTCACTAGAGGAAAGAGTCTTAAGGAAGATAGACTCCCTCTTACACTCAATTAAATTGTCATTTGAAAGCCAGTAATGTAGCGGAATCATTTACACTAGCTATATCCTTTATTTTCAGAAGAGGGTTGGAAACTTCAGTGACCCTTAGAATCAGATAAGCTTTTTATGTAATTGAGACAAGCAATATTCCATTTTTAATGGCTAATACCCAGGCAGACTGAAAGGCATTTTAGAGAGGGAATCTCCTATATAATTAAAAGGAGATTGGTACTGCAGAAAACATCTATGGATTTCATTTGAAAATTCTATTAATATATGAATACATAACTATATGTAAATATATATTGAGATAGATATTTACATTTCAAGTAAAGTGATATTATGTGAGTATTGTAACAGAACTAATTGAACAGAGAAAAAAGATTTATCCATGAATTTGGAAGTTAACTTCCAGGGAGCATTAACAAGACATTTTTTTTTTTTCAGGAGTTAGATAATGAGCAATTAAAGATAACTGACACTTCTTTGCTTAAAAAAAATAAATTGTAAGATATTTAATAGCTTTCAAGTGCAACCAGATAATCTCAGACAAAAGAATACTTCAGATAAACTGAAGCAGTTGGCTTAGGTTTTCTATCTTCTGTTAGAAATCCCACTACTTCCTCCAGGTAAGCTTTAGCTCTTTACTCTTGTAGTCCTAAACAATGAATTTAATTACTTTATGTATTCATTACGTAAATGTTTATGTAAACCCTGCCACAAAGTGCTATGCTAAATTTCAAGCAAATACATGACCAACAGCAGTCATGGTTCAGCAGTTTCCTTGCTGTGATCCTGTTTCCCTTGGTTTGAACTTCAACTCCATGGTAAAATTATTTTTAGTGTACTCTTTTCTTTCCTCAAAGACATCATTTTTTTTGATTATTATAAATCTTCAATCTTAGATGCTAGCTATCCTTCCTGTTCAGTTTATTGCCCCTTTTAGTCAACTCAGATATTTTCATATTTCCCCATCCTCAGCTTCTTCATTAATTCTCTGCTTCATCCCTTCCCTGGTCTCTAAAATCATTCACTGTTGGAAATCAAGGATCACATCTTCCTTTTCATCTGAATTTGGATGTACAACCGTATATCTTACAAGGACTCTTTTGGTAACATTTACTTTCAGATGACTGGAATTGAGCACACAGATGACTGAGTCAATTCAGAAAATACAACATTTTAAAGTAGTGTTCTTTTTTTCTACAAGCTGCTCTTGATAATGGATTTTCATGGAATACACTGGTTCTTTAAAATGTTGTTCTACAATTCATAATAAATCTGTTTCTTACTTGTTAGGAAACAGTTTAGACTTTTTTACTGCAAAATGTTGTCATATGCTTTCTTTTATAAAAATGTTATTTCACATTTTACAATGGAAATTCTTGGAATATTTAAAGTTTGTTAGCCACACAGGCATGTCCGATTCTTTGCAATGCCATGGACTGTAGCCCACCAGGCTCCTCTGTCCATGGAATTCTCCAGCCAAAGGATACTGGAGTGGGTAGCCATTCCCTTTTCCAGGGGATCTTCCTGACCTAGGGATTGAACCCTGGTCTACTGAATTGCTGAGCGCTGAAGAATTGATGCTTTTGAATTGTGGTATTAGAGAAGACTCTTGAGAGTCCCTTGGACTGCAAGGAGATCCAACCAGTCCATTCTAAAGGAGATCAGTCCTGGGTGTTCTTTGGAAGGACTGATGCTAAAGCTGAAACTCCAGTACTTTGGCCACGTCATGCGAAGAGTTGACTCATTGGAAAAGACTCTGATTCTGGGAGGGATTGGGGGCAGGAGGAGAAGGGAACAACAGAGGATGAGATGGCTGGATGGCATCACCAAGTCGATGGACATGAGTTTGGGTGAAATCCTGGAGTTGGTGATGAACAGGGAGGCCTGGCGTGCTGCAATTCATGGGGTTGCAAAGAGTTGGACACAACTGAGTGACTGAACTGAACTAAACTACTGAATTGCAGGCAGATTCTTTTCTATCTGAGCCACCATTGGAGCCCATTTAAGGTTTAATTCAAATGTAAATTTAAAGCCCATTTAGAGTTTGATTCAAATATAATTAAACTCTATATTGTTATTGTTATTTAATTTTTAGGACTGTGTACATAATGCTGAGATAATAGTTATTTTCCAGTTCACAGCATATTGTCATTTGTCCATGTGTAACTTCTTTTATTTTCTTTTATTTTATATCCTTTATTCTCAATCCCCTTTCCCTCTCCTGCCTTATCCCACTCATTCTAATGCATTTACTATAAATTCTTGAGTGTGAATATTTTCTTATAAAGCATATAGAATTATTTTGAGACTTTAAATTTATGTAAATGTCAATGCTTAAAGTTTCCTTTCCCAAAAACCCTCCAAAACTTCTCATTAAGAAGCTTTGTGATTTTTGCCAGTTTCATAGATGTGATTTCTCATTTTATTTGAATTTGTCTGGTTATAAGTGAATTTGAGCATCTATTTATACATTATATTAATTATTCAGATTTTCTACTTTGAGGATTTTCTTTTGATACATTTGACTATTGCTCAGTTTTTAATTTTAGTTGTTTTAACAGATAATTTAATGATATTCTTTGTATATTATTGATTCCTTGTTTGTCTTAGACATTTTGAATAATTTTTCCCAGTCTCCATTAATTTTATTTAAACTTTTTTATTTAAAATTCCTTGTTTATCACCAACATTTTAAAATAATGCTCCTACTCTGTCAAGTGTATCTTAATTTTGCTTCACTTTTCTTTTGCTGAATTAAAGTTCATAATTTCAATATGGCTAAACCATTAATATCTTACCTTATAGTTTTTGTTGTTGTTGTTTTTAGATCATAAATATACTCTGCTATGCTTTTTGCTTTTTATGTGTCACATTTTTATATGTCATATTTAGGCATTTAATCCATCAGAACATTTATACATAGTATAAGGTGAGGGTACCAACAATGATTTCCTGTATATGGTGAACCAGCTTCTCTGGTGTTATGTAACAATTTATTCTTTCTCTATTGATCTGAGGAATGATACTTTATTCGGAACAGATGATTCTCTTCCATACAAGTATAATTGTCTGTCCCTGAACTTTGTCGTTCACTTGTCAAGTCGTGTTCGGCTCTGCAACCCCAGGGACTGCAACACACCAGCCTTCTTGTCCTTCCCTATCTCCACGAGTTTGCACAAACTCATATCCGTTGAGTCAGTGATGCCATCCAATGATCTAATACTCGTGATGCCCCATTCTCCTCAGCCCTCAACTTTTGCCATAGGTTTTATTAAAATGGATTTATAGCAGCAACCACCAATCATTTTGACTTCAGGGGCTCGTTTTGTGGAAGACAATGTTTCCACGAATCAAGGTAGGGGGATGGTTACAGGATGACTCAAGCATCACATTTTTTGTGCACTTTATTTTTATCTTTATTACATCAGTTCCACCTCATATCATCAGGCTTAAATCCCAGAGGTTGGGGCCCCTGTATTATAGCATTCCTTGACTATAGTATGATAATTATCCCCTGCAGTTTTTCAAGATGACTTAGTTCATTTTTGACTGTTATTCTTTCATGTAAATAAATATGAAAATTTTGAAATTTTCTTCAAATAAAAATAAAACCACAGGAATTTATGGAGTAAATAGGGAGAATTGGCAAAAAGGTTTTTTGAAAGGTTCTTTTGAAAAGTTCTTCAAACAAGAACAAAACCACAGGAATTTATGGAGTAAATAGGGAGAAGTTTTCAAGATTAAGTCATCTATTCATGAACATTATATAGCTCTTCTTTAATAACAATCTTAATTTATCATCTTGAATGAAATGTTAAATTTTTCAATATAATGATTATAGAAATACAAATGATAATAAACATGTATATGTAATGATCAAAGTCTATACTATTTCTCATATGATTCTTTGTATTTTATCAATGAAATTACAAGAGAAAGTCATCAATTAAAAGTGAAGATAAGAAATAGGTGTTAGAGATTGAAAGAAAAGAAAAGAACTGGGAAAACTATTTGGTAAGTGGAGAACATGTTTTTTTGTTTTGTTTTGTTCTATTTTATTTTGTAGCTAAGAGAAGTTTTCAAATATCAAAAGACTATTACATGGATAAGACTCTCAACTGTTTATGTGTAATTCTGGAGGTCGGACAAAAAGCTGCCTACATTCTAGAATTTACTTTTATGTGAAGAGTGTTCTCTATTAAGAGTTGAAAAATAAAAGAAGTTTTCATTGAGTTAGTGAGATTAGCAATGTTCAAAGAGGACATCTTGCTGTTTTGGAATATAAGAGGTATGACAGAGTATCAATACACACATGGGTTAAGGCTTGGACTAAAGTTTCTTAAAATTCTTGAAACTTTAAAAATATAATTCTAGAATGTAATAATGAAGTGTTTTCTTTTAAAATTGAAATAATCGTACACTATTCTTGTTGCCCATGCAAATTCTGTCGTTTGACCGACAATGGTGGTGTTGGTATTAATAGAATCATCTTGTTATGTAATCAAATAAAATTATTTTTAAATAATTTATATCATCTATTACCATCAATTTCTCAGGTAAATGTTTTAACACAAAAAGAGAAGAAAGGACAGTTGGTATAAATGGAATCTCTTTAACTTAATCTTATCTTTTAAAAAAAATTTATATGTTCTCATTTCTCTAATAAACCTTTATCACAGACAGGCATTTGTCATTTTACTAGCTGGGTCTAGGAACAATATGCCAGAGAGAATGTGGGTTGGAGACTTGTGTGAAAGTCTTCCTGTGATTTAGAACAGAGTCAGTGTCTTGGCCCACTTCAGTTACTATAAGAAAAATACCATAGACTGGGTCACTTAAACAACAGATATTTATTTCTTACAGTTTGAGAAGGTAGGAAGTTCAAGATCAGGGCCCAGGTAGATTCTGTATCTAATTGAGAGCTAGTGTTGTGTTTTTGCTTTGTCCCCATGCGGCAGGAAAGAGAGTGAAAGAGCTCTCTGTGGTCTCTTTAAGTGTTTTTAAAGAATTAATTTTTTTAGAGCAGTATTAGTTTCACAGCAAAACTGAGAGTAAGATACAGAGATTTTCCCATATACCCCATCACCTACTTGTCATAGTGGTGACAAGTGATTAATAATTAATTAATAGTTAATATTATTAACATTATACATTTGTTACCAAGGATGAACCTACACTGACATCATAACCACCCAAAACCCATAGCTTACTTTAGGGTTCAGTCTTGGTGTTGTACTTTCTATGGAATTAGACAAATACATAATGATATATAGCTATCATTGTAATATCATATGGAGCATTTTCACTTGCCTGAAAATTCTCTGGGTTCTGGCAACTCATTAATTTACCCTCCTTGCATTCTTGACAATCACTGTTGCTATAGTTTTTGCCTTTTCCAGCATTTCTTGTAGTTGAAATCATTCAATACGTAGCCTTTTCAAATTAGCTTCTTGATACAGTAATATGTATTTAAGATGCCTCCATGTCTTTTCATCACTGGATAGCTCATTTCTTTGTAGCACTGAATAACATTTCATTGTTTGGATGTACCACAGTTTATTTATTCCCCTAGTGAGGAATATCTTTGTTGCTTTTAAGTTTGGCAATTATGAATAAAGCTGCCATAAGCATCCATATGCAGGTTTTGGTACAGACACAAGTTTTCATCTGTTCTGGGTAAGGGACACCATTGCTGGATCATATGGTAAAATATTTTTAATTTTATAAGAAACTACCAATCTGCCTTCCAAAATGGTTCTATCATTTTGTATTCCTATCAACAGTATATGAAAGTTCATGTTACTCTACATCCTTATCAGCATCTGGTAGTGACAATATTCCAAATATTGGACATTGTAATAGGGGTATAGTGGTATTTCATTGTTTCTTCAACTTGCATTTTCTTGATAGTGTATGTAGGACATCTTTTCCTCTGTTTATCTGTATATCTTTTTTGGTGAAGTATCTGTGTAGGTGTTTGGCCTACTATTTAGTTTGGTTGTTGGTTTTCTTTTTATTATTAATTTCAAGAGTTCTTTGTATATTTTCAGTAACAATCGTTTATTAGATTTTTCTTTTGCAAATATTTTCTCCCTACTTGTGACTCATTTTCTGATTCTCTTGACATTGTCTTTTGCAGAGCAGACATTTTAAATTTTAATTATTATCAATTATTTGTTTCATGGATAGTGTTTTTGGTTTTGTATGGTGTCTCTCTTGTAAGGGCACTAATCCCATTTATGACAGCTCCAGCTTCGTCAACCAAAGGCCTTACTTGCAGATACCATCACATTGGAGATTAAGCTTTAACATTTGAACTTGTGAGGACACAAACATTCAGTCATAGTAATCCACAAATTATATCCAGCTTCAGTTCAGTTCAGTTCAGTCGCTCAGTCGTGTCGGACTCTTTGAGACCCCATGAATTGCAGCACGCCAGGCCTCCCTGTCCATCACCAGCACCCAGAGTTCACTCAAACTTACGTCCATCGAGTCAGTGATGCCATTCTGCCATCTCGTCCTCTGTCGTTCCCTTTTCCTCCTGCCCCCAATCCCTCCCAGCATCCAGCTTAGCTTCATGAATAAATCCATCCTCCTATTTTTGTAAATAAAGTTTCATTGGAATATAATGTTCTTGGCCGCTTTCATGCTATTACAGCACAATTGAGTGTTTGTGACAGAGACAATATACCCCACAAAATCTAGAATAATTACCCTCTGGCTGTTTATTGAAAAAGTTTTCTAATCCCTGTTTTAAAAAATGGACCTGAAAGATGAGCAGGTGTTGCACAGCCTAAAACTGTCTGTCATGGATAGGAATAAACAGTGTTGATATTGACTTATGTGTTTTCAACTTACATGGTCCAATATTGCTAATATTTATGAACACTCACTATATAGTACATTTGCTAAGCATTTTATATCTTTGTCTCATTTCATAATTATAAAGGAGAAACTAAGGCTGAAGAACAGTGTTAGGTCTTGGAACCTAAGGTTTATATGATCCATGCTCTTATTCTTTATGTTAATATCTGAGGCTTAAACTAATAATAATGTCCAAACATCATCTGCCCAGGCTCAGTTGACAACTTTGGCTCCCCAGATGTAGAACTATATCAGCACTACTTTTAAAAAAATCCTAAAGTTATTTAGGCCACCAGCAGAAAAGGATAGCAGAATTAACCAGAAGGGAGAGTTAATTAATTGCAAGGCAGATCATATTGCCAATTCTTGACAGAAAGGATAGAGTTATTTTATCTGCAATTTTCAGTGTAGAGTTGATGCTTGAGTGAAGAGGAGCTTAGAGTATACTGCTTCGATTATCTGACTGAGGGAGGACAATTCAATTCATAAGACCTAAGTGCCAATTAGCTAAATGAGAAACTCAAGCATGATACCCAGTATTTAGGCAGAAAGAGGCTCAGAAAAGCAACAGAGCTCTGCAGCTGTAGGCTGATCTGCAAGGACAACAACACCTGGGAAAGATATGACCCATTGAAGATAGTGTTTGCAGGTTGTTAGGGCCTGAGTAGGGTGTTCGAGAAAACAATGCAAACCTTTTAAAGGGAATCTATAAATAGGGTTCTATTTGGAACATAGGGGACATTATTTTTAATAATACTATGTTGAAAGACATTTTGATATTCAACGTGTTCAATTTCATATTACACATTAGGTAAATTTAAAATTCCTTGTTAACAAAAAGACTGATCTGGTTATGAAAATTTTCGTTCTTAAGTCTAAGAAATCAATGACAGCTAAACTATTAACTTTCCAAATCAAAATCTTAGTGATTAAACCAGATAAATGCAATTGCCTTGTTTTCTTATACTATCTGAATCTCTGTAAAAGTTATTTTGTAAGTACATTCAACTACCTCTTACCCTCCTGAATAAATATAACTATGCATTACTTATTTTTCATCCTCCATAGTGAAAGTGAAGTTGCCCAGTTGTGTCCAACTCTTTGCGACCCCATGGACTGTAGCCTACCAGGCTCCTCTGTACATGGGATTTTCCAGGCACTAGTACTGGAGTGGATTGCCATTTCCTTCTCCAGGGTATCTTTCTGACCCAGGGATCGAACATAGGTCTCCCGCATTGTAGACAGACACTTTACCATTCTGAGCCACCTTGATCCTCCATAGTTCCTATTAAAAATCAATGCATGTAGTAGGTATTCGGCAAATACTTACAGGAAGGATGAACGGATATTTGGAGAGATAAATAAGTTTTCCCAGGAAGATGAACCTGGAAAAATTAAAGCCCAGATCATTTACTTTTGAAATAGAAAGGAATGGGAAGGTTGGAGCTAAATGAGGAAGGAACTATCACATGACTGAAAAACAGATTGATGAGTAGTACCAAAGATGATGAACACAAACGTGGTGATATTCACTGTCATTGCTATTATTTTTGCAACGCTTCTCAGTGCACAGAGCACCATATCGTTAGAAAGGTTTTAAGATATTTTCTGAACCCTCATCTTAGTGTAATTTTGCGCCATGTTCTACAACTACGGTTGTTGAACCCGAAAGGAGCTGCAAGGCTCCCAAGATTTCTGGTGTCTTTTCCTTAGAGAAGTAATGAGTGTACTGAAATTTAGTGAAAAATGAAATTAAGCGGTTCAGTGCCTCACTGGAACTTAGCAAATTAGTACATTGACTCATGCTGAGGTCAAGCAGTAATTTTACAAAATAATTCCTGAAAATAAATTTTCACTTGTCAACTCTGAAATGTCCAATGGCTTAACTTGACTGTAGACTTATTATTTAAAACATCCCCATCATTTGTTATGAAGGTAATGCAAGGATAATATTAAAGTGTGCCTGTCTCCTGGTTGCAAATGAAACAGAAGATGTGGTCCCTTGATATTTGCTGGAGACAATGTTGAATGATATATTTTATAAATTAAATCTTTACTGCATCAAAGTGTCAGTCACTCAAGCATTTATTTAATTTTCTGGTATACAGCAGACAAGCTCTTCCATTATTGTCCCAGGAAGCATCTTTGTTACATGAATAAGCTCATTTTTTTTTCCTTAGGTCCCAACCTTGTTCCTTGGATGTAGGTTATTCTTGAGGGAAATTAGACTTAATGTTTTTCATGCAAACTAGTTTTTTAATTCCGTTTAATATTATATATCACTTTATTGAATCATGGTTATATTAATCTTTATATCTAAATTCCATTATTGTCTTAGAGAAGTAAACCTAAAGAATTTACAAATATTACATAGCAATGGTGGAGTAATTCATTCACAGTTTATTAAGAACTATCTATATTTCATGCTGTATTAGAGGCCCAAATGTGAAGAATGGGTGAAAAAATTGAAAAACCATATTAACTACATTTGAAAGTTTATGTGTTAGGAAGATTAAGGCTATAAATATCTATATTATAGAAACAAATGATGTAAATTACCTGGGAAATACGAATCAAATTCAAGGAAAATGATAAATGAGAGAGACCATATTGAGAAAGGACAAATTTGTTTCCAGCATCATGAGGTATCTGAAGATGGTAATACCCACACCCACCCCCCACCCCCTCCATGGATCGTAGGAGAGGAGGAAATGTCTGAGTCATGAAGTTTTAGCATGCAAGGAGTATTTGGGGAACGGCATGAGGATGCTTAGGGCAAATGGTAGGGTTTGGGACTCTATGATTTATTTGGAAAGCCAGTAAGTACTGTGGACAATGAAGCAACATAAGTTGAATTGTGTGCTTTAGGATGATTTACTCTATAGAGATTTGGGAGCAAAAAGACAAAAATCTATTGACTCTATGAAGGTAATGCTTTTTATCTTTATGGTTCACTATGATACTTCTGTCACCTAGATCTTAATATGTGCCCAATAGCTTTTTAATTGAATGTATGAATCAATTTCCTGATTTGGGGAAGGTTAGGAAAGAAAAACGAACTTTTATCTGAGATGCTCCTAAAGTTCATTGGAACAAAGGTGCAATTGCACAAAGGTAGGATATGAGGGAAACAGCCAGCCTTTGAATGAGTGAGAATGGTTTAAAGGGGTTTTGTTTTTTTTTTTAGTTCCTGGACTGTTTTTCGTTAAGTTGTCCCTGGGCTTTCTTCAGTCTCTAATAATAAATAGGTAATAATTTAAATTAAATAATGAAAGCAGTGAGCTCATATCATGTCATTTTGTGTAATATCAGTAACTAGAAAAAAAAATGAGATTCATAAAAGGCTTCACACAGAGGGCAAGTGAAGTCAGCAGGTGTTTTAGAGGTCCACATCCGGGGAAAATAGATGAGATAATAGTAACCCAGAGAGAAGCAGGAAGATGGATGATACAACTATTACTTCAACAAGGCCTGCTGCCTCCATAGCTATGCAGATAGATGGAAAGTCATCTGATGTAAGTAGCAAGCCTTGACTTCGGGCAGAGGCATAGCTGCCTCAAGGGGCTATACACCTTCAGCCATGTAGCATGTAAACCTGAATTAGAGAGATCCCAGAAATGGCTCACAATGAAAGAGTGGGTGTTACCTATGGAAGAATGGTGAGCTGCTGAATCTAAGTTTTCCTTCATGATAAACAGCACTTAAAAAATTAGCTCCTTTTTTCCCTTTCTTTGCCTGAAGGAAGAAAACATAAGAAAGCATAAAATATGTTTTACTCTCTGTTTCATTTGTTACATTTATACTGAAAAATTCTTAAAAACAATGGCAAGCTAAATGACCAACTTGCATAGTGAGAGCATTCTCCAATGTACTTCATTAAATTCTTCCTTTCATTATTTGTCACTGTAACATAACATTTCTACACCTTTATCTACATTTTAAGGGATGGAACAAACTAAAATCTAGGCCTTCAGCCAGCATTAGCATTCCTCTCTAAGGACAAAGGTTATTTTCTTACCTCCATCTAAGAAGTATTGGAATATGAAATATATATAAAAATCAAGATCAGAATTTGTAATTCTAGAATTACTGAAAAGCTAGTTGAGTAAAAGGTCACATTTTAACAGACATTTTGGGATATAATATGGTTGAGCTGGTTTCATTTCCTTTTTCATAAGTTGAAAAATCTAAAGGGTTTATTTTAAATTCAGGTTGCATCTCTACTTTTGCTTGGAGTTTATTATAGCTGAAAGACTGGGTTTTTCACTTTTTTTTTTTTTTTGCTTGAAACATGCATGAATAGTTTCTGATTTCTTCTCATCCAGATATTGAAGAACAATTTTAGGAAGGACCCAACTTTACTGTATTGCATCCTCAAGTTTCCTCTCTCACTTCCCTTACAAAGCTCATCCAAAATGTGCATTCATGATGTTAAATACCACTTGGCAATTTTAGTTTGGTTGGAATAGAATTGCAGAATTTTGCATTTCTTAATTGTGAAAAAAGCAAACAGATATCTACACTTTTCTCCTGCATGTCTAAAAATGCATCAGATTTTTCAGCAAATATTTAGTTCTCTTATTCCAGATAGCAGAAGGCGTTAACCCAAAGGACGAACTACAGAGGAGGTTCTGTGTTGTAAGTTAATCTCCTGTGGAAACTATATCTAGGAGGATTTTCCTGATTCCATTTTATGTCCTAGAGGCATCTAGGACTTCACAACGTGCACAGCACCTAAAGGCTCAGATAGGAAATATAACTCTTCTAGAAACTACACTCTGTTCCAATTACAAAGCCATTTGCCAATTACTGGTTATTGAAGACATTATGATTTTCTCCAGTGTTGCTGCTGAACCTTAGAAAGAAAAAGTACATTTTGAATGATAATTTGATGGTGAATCAACATTTAAAGTCAAATGTATTGCTTACATCTTCATAATCTCTGAATTAATGCATAAAACAGAAGAAAAATTTTTTTTCTAAATATATATATACACACACACAAATACAATTAGACAAGGTCTTGAAATGTCAAAACCCAGATTCTGCTTTGGACTTAAAATTCATCAAAATATTTTCAACAAATATTGTACTTTTGATCTTTTGCACTGAGAATGATGAAAATATTGGAACAGTAGCAATCTAGGGAGATTATGCAGCACATGGTCAGAAATTCTATGGATATTCTCTTTTCCTGAATATTAATCAATCATTTCAACAGAATGTAAAAACTTTCAACCCTGAGGCATAGGTATAAAGCAGATGACTTTCACAGTTCCTCCTAGCCCTTTGATTCATTTGGAACAATTTAAAAATAATTTTTCTCAAATGCCCTTGAGCACATAATATTATTCTAGGATGAGTCATCTTCATTTGTTGCCCTCTAATACTGTCATTACAAAAATAGCACAGGTAATGGCATATCTGAAATACTAAGCAAAAATATATTTATATATTATACATATTTCATTATGTATTTGCATAATTAATCTTGTGTGTTAACATTTTATATGTTTAATTATATGTATATACATTAGTTAAAATGTGTATATAAATATTCATGTTGACCATTCTTATCATACTTATTAGAAATCGTGTTCTTTTTTTTATTCCAATGACTGTAATTGTACTATGTTTCTGTATGTTTTTGTATAAATCATGTAATCACTCCATTTCATTTACCATTTTAAAAGGTAATGATTCCCTTTACATTCACCATTCAACTTAGCAACCATTCATTAAATATCAAATTTTTTGTTCACCCTGTCATTTTTTAAGTACTTTGAAAATTATAGTTTTTAGCCCTTAACAGCTTATATTAGTGGTGGGTTAATTTGATATATAGTAAAAATAACCACAAATAAGAATGAGATTCAAATGAAGAGTGGAGTACTGATAAAATTTAACTAGAGCACTTAGCTTTGTAAAGGAGGTTCTATTTGAAGTGTATATTGAAAGGTGAATACTAAATCTGGCAGCATTGTAATAGATGAATCAGGGAATCAAGAAATGGGAAAAATTCATGCTGAGTTAGAGGTGTTTATAGGGCATCCATGTGAAAACATCAAGGTAAATGGTAACTGAAAATCAAGAAATAGGCCACATCTAGTGAAGATAACTTAAGAGTTAGCAAGATAAAACTAAAGAGGAAAAATGTTTCCCAGGTAGAAAAGATGTCAATTAAACTTAAAGATGCTGAGGGTAGGGGCTTAGGAAAATGATTATAATTCCCAAGTGGAGGGAAGAATCACTTTAGGTGACTGAAGAGATGTCCATGAAGAGAAGGCATTTAAACTTATCAAAGACATTGATGGCAAGACTGTGGGGAAATTGTCGCTTATAAAATCAAAATAATGATAATTATTTGTTGAGTTATTATTGTATGCTAGGCAGTATTTCCAACATTTTATGGAAAATAAGTTTATATATTCTAATTCTGGGAGGTAGATACTATCATTATATCCATTTTAAAGATAAGGATATTGATTAAGTGGTTAAACAACTTGCCTAAAGTCACCCTGCAAGGAAGAGATAGAGAAATAACTCGAATGAAGTCCATCTAGAATCAGAGCTCCAATTCTATAAATAAACCATTTTATATCTTTTACTCATTTAGTTAAAAATTCCCAGTCCAATCCAATCCAATTTTTTTTAACAAAACTTTGAACTTGAGAGGAAAATCAAATCCTTCTCTGAGTTACTTTGTACTCTGAAAGTGAAAGTTGCTCAGTTGTGTCCGACTCTTTGTGACCCAATGAACTATACAGAGCCTCTTGATGAAAGTCAAAGAGGAGAGTGAAAAAGTTGGCTTAAAACTCAACATTCAAAAACTAAGATCATGGCATATGGTGTCATCACTTCATGGCAAATAGATGGGGAAACAGTGGAAAAAGTGACAGATTTTATTTTGGGGGGCTCCAAAATCACTGCAGATGGTGATTACAGCCATGAAATTAAAGTACACTTGCTCCTTAGAAGAAAAGTTATGACCAAGCTAGACAGTATATTAAAAAGCAGAGACATTACTTTGCCAGCAAAGGTCTGTCTAGTCAACGCTATGGTTTTTCCAGTAGTCATGTATGGATGTGAGAGTTGGACTCTAAAGAAAGCTGAGCACCAAAGAATTGATGCTTTTGAACCGTGGTGTTGGAGAAGACTTTTGAGAGTCCCTTGGACTGCAAGGAGATCCAACCAATCCATCCTAAAGTAAATCAGTCCTGAATATTCATTGGAAGGACTGATACTGAAGCTGAAACTCCAATACTTTGGCCACCTGATGTGACCAATGGACTCATTTGAAAAGACCCTGATGCTGGGAAAGATTGAAGGTGGGAGGAGAAGGGGACGACAGAGGATGAGATGGTTGAATGGCATCACTGACTCAATGGACATAAGTTTGAGTAAGCTCTGGGAGTTGGTGATGAACAGGGAGGCCTGGCAAGCTGTGGTTCATGGGGTCGCAAAGAGTCGGACACAACTGAGCAACTGAACTGAACTGAACTGAACTATACAATCCATGGAATTCTCCAGGCCAGAATACTGGAGTGGGTCACCTTTCCCTTCTCCAGGAGATCTTCCCAATCCAGGGATCAAACCCAGGTCTCCCGCATTGTAGGCAGATTCTTTACCAGCTGAGCCACAAGGCAAGCATTCTGTACTCTGGGCCATCCTT
This sequence comes from Bubalus kerabau, assembly GCF_029407905.1. NCBI lineage: Eukaryota > Metazoa > Chordata > Mammalia > Artiodactyla > Bovidae > Bubalus > Bubalus kerabau. The sequence continues at coordinate 73,894,481 of NC_073629.1, forward strand.
ATTGTCCTAAATAATGTTTAGACTTCATCACTCCCCTCCCCCTCTTCCTAGACTCCAATTGTGAATTGATTGTTCTCAGTGATGTGAGAAAATCTAGGTTCATTTATATGAGTTTCATAAAAATATGAAAAGTATTAAAATTAACCAGATTTTCTGAGTGTTAATAATGTTGAAAGATTCATTTTGGGGATTTTGCACATAGTGTTTGGAAATGAATAAGTAAGTTGTCCATGATTTGGATTGAGGGGGGTGCACATGACATCTCAAGTTTCTTGTTTGTAAGAGGCTATCATTGATGTGGCTGGATGGCATCACTGACTCAATGGACGTGAGTCTCAGTGAACTCCGGGAGTTGGTAATGGACAGGGAGGCCTGGCGTGCTGCGATTCATGGGGTCGCAAAGAGTCGGACACGACTGAGCAACTGATCTGTTCTGGTCTGATCTGATCATTGATGTGTCCTCTTTTGAAATTGATACTGTTAGAAAACACATCTAATTCTATGCCACTTGATTTTGGTATGTTATTATATTACTATTGTTTCATATTCTTCCATTTTAATAAATGAACTCTGAATGCTTTTCAGTATTTAGCTTCCTAAGTCTCTTATTTGTACTCTCTCTATCCTAGGTTTTCTAATCTTATACTAACTTCCATCATTTTTGCTTTTTTGAAAAGTTCTTAGAGCCTTGGGCTGTTCAGCCAAAAGTGTGATATGAAGCTGGAATATAAATAATACATCAGATCGACTTTACTAACTTCCACTCAATCTGGGCAAGTGACATTTACAGTTTTAACAAACTGGAGGCATGGTGGTGAATGAGAGAATATCTGAAACAGGGTAAACTGCAGTTAGAAAATAGACCAAAATTCCTAAGAAGTGTTTTCTTTTTCATTTGGCTAATCTATATAATTCAGGTTCACTGGAGGAACATTGCCTCTCAGATGCTAAAATGCACATCTGCAAAATGTTATCACAATCTGAGCACCACCACCCTTGGAACCCTCCCTGATTCTTATCATTTTTGCAGTGTTTTTCCTTCCAAAGAAGAACCAGTGCATCAGATGTTGGAGTATTAAAATGTCGATACACTTGCCTTTTAAATCTCTACCTAATCGCTGAAGTTAATCAGTGCACTGTGTTAACTTTCCCAAAGTGCTTTCTTTGGAAGAATAATTCTAGAAGATGATCTATAGAGGGACAAAAAAAGCACTGTCCTGTGACCAAATTGAGTTGAGAAAAACTGAGCCCTCCTGTCTTCACAAAGCATGTTAGCATATAAAAGGATCCAGGAAATCGAAGAATATGGAACATGTTCCTTCTGCTTAATCTAGTATCTCCCAAGCTGATCTGAAAATGGGAAATCATTTTCTACATCGTCCTATCAAGAAAACTTCCTGTAAAATGGAGTTTTATTGATGGAACTTGTTTTGAGGTCTCTTATCCACCCTCTAAAGCACATTTTGTGCAATGCTGCAATCTCTGATTTGCCCTGTGCTTTCTGGCGTAATAGGGATAAAAAGAAAAGTCATATTCTTCAGTATTTATGTATTATTCTTCATATTTTAGTAATAAAAATTGACAAATCTTTGCAAAGCATCAGAGAGGTAAATTTGATTTCTTCTAAAAGCATTGTGTTCTCATAAAGCTTTGAGGGAAACTTGCAAGAGACATGGCATTTTACCAATACCAATACCTTTAATAAAATCTAGGAAATGCAGTCTTCTGCAATTGACACTTATATTTTTACTTTTTGGTGGAAGGATATGGCATTAAAGGTCCTCTTCCAATTTTTCTGCAAAATTACCAAGTATTAGGCTAAAGACTAAACAATATATGCATTTACAGAAAAATAATAGCATATTAATTAGGTAAGCAATTTTATTATGCTTTATATTCCCACTGTATATCATGGAAGCTAGCAAAAAGAAAAAATGGCAGTCAGTAATGTGGGGTGCGTGTGTGCTCAGTCATGTCCACCTCTTTGCAACCCTATGGAGTGTAGTCTGCCAGGCTCCTCTGTCCATGGGATTTTCCAGGCAGAATACTGGAATGGGTCACCATTTCCTCTTCCAGGGGATCCTCCTTACCCAGTGATCAAACCCATGTCTCTTGTATCTTCTGCATTGGCAGGAAGATTTTTTACCACTGAGCCACCTATGAGACCCCAATAATGTGGCACTAAGAAATTAAAAGCAGTAATTGTTGAGTATCAAATTGAACATATTGCCTATGCCTTGGTCCCTGATATAAAATCCAGATATATTTAATCATATTGGCTTGTGAAATATAAATACATTATCATTGCTTATGAGCACCAATGTCACATGAAAACTGGTTGCTTCTATTTAAATCAGTTAATATTAATATCTTCCCAGTAAAAGTATAAATAGAATTCTAATGGGTGATCAAACTTATTGATTCACTCCTTTCTCTTCCCTTTGTTTATCTGTTAAAGTTAAATCCCAACAGTTTTATACCAGGTTTGTGTAATGGTTATGTACTAGTAAAGCACTGGTCTTAAAGAGATGCCATATATGAAAGTAACATGTAGCCTTGTATCTTTTCCTGAAGCAGAGTATAACAGTACCCATCATTTTAGGCAAATGTAATTTTGTCTGCTCTACTGGTGGGAGCCAAAATAGAAGCAATATGCTATTTAAGTGAAATTTGTACGAACAGAACGGGAACTCTTGTCTCTATAGTCTATACTGAGGACGTTATCCCTTTCCTCTTATATTGTTTTACCAAAAGCGTTACCTCTAATTAGCAATACTTTTGCTAGCTTTGGCACCCACTCCAGTACTCTTGCCTGGAAAATCCCATGGACGGAGGAGCCTGGTGGGCTGCAGTCCATGGGGTCGCTAAGAGTCCGGCACGACTGAACGACTTCACTTTCACTTTTCACTTTCATGCATTGGAGAAGGAAATGGCAACCCACTCCAGTGTTCTTGCCTGGAGAATCCCAGGGACAGGGGAGCCTGGTGGGCTGCCATCTATGGGGTTGCGCAGAGTTGGACACGACTGAAGTGACTTAGCAGCTGCTAGCTTTCTTTTAAAATATATCTCACTATATTCTCTCTGCTTAAAAAAAAAAATGATACCACAAGGGTTAGGAAAGTATGATTTGAGGTATCAGAGTGAATGGTCCTCCTAAGTGTTCATCAGGAGAGCTAAATTGCACCATCACGTAGTAATCATGCAGTGATGGCCATTTGTCAAAAGTGCCACTCTGAATAGAGGAACCTCCCTGAAGGACAGCACTCAAAGTTGATTTCTGAGTTGTAGTTTTATTCTACAAAATATGACATATGTTGGTTTAAAAAATGAGGAAAGGTTATAGAATATACCACAGAAAACACATTATGTGCAATTAACCTTCCTGACTTATATTGTCTTGTTAATAAGAGTGATATCCTTTGTATTTTCTTCATTAAATTGCATAGTCACTATGCTATGTAAGGACAAAATCCCACAACTTTCTTTTCTTATTTTCTGAGCCTCAATACTTATTAGAAGGAAAAAAAAAAAACAAAGTAAAAAGCCTAATAATGACAAAATTAAACCACTTCTTACTTGCTCTTGATCTTTCACTTTATTTTACATGCTCATTTCTTTATAAAGGTAATCACAGACACACACACACACACACACATACACATCCTTGTAATAGAAAGAATGGATAAAAACTCATATCTAAATACCAAACAATTTGGCTACTAAAGCTAAATTAGAACAGATGTTTGCGAATATTGGAAATTATTTTTACTTATATTTTGTGGCTTTTCATAAAAATTATAGATGTTAATGTTCTACATGATAATTTTTTGGAAAATATGGCAGTAAATTTAAAACACTTTTCAAAAATTTGTTTGCAGAGTATGGAAAGTAGATTAACTTTCCAGATATAATTTATGTATATGTATATATATGTAGGGCTTCACTTGTAGCTCAATTGGTAAAGAATTTGCCTGCAATGCAGGAGACCTGGATTCTATTCTGGGTTAGGAAGATCCCCTGGAGAAGGGAATGGCAACCCACTCCAATATTTTTGCCTGGAGAATCCCACGGACAGAGGAGCGTGTCAGACTACAGTCCATGGGGTCGCAAGAGTCGGACATGACTTAGCGACTAAACCACCACCATACATACACGAGGAAATTGTATGGTAATGAGATGTGTCATATGCATGACTGAAAACTTGTCTTTCATAAAACTTAGTTCAAACAAGAAGGCTATAAGTTTTGCCATAACCATTTTGTATTTTTCTGTGTGTATGTTTTATCATGGTCATCACTACTATGATCTCATGATTTGCAGGTTAGAAATGATCTATTTCTAGATTTCCTGAATTTAATCTCTTCTTCCAAATTGTTTCTTGATTCTGTGCTATTGATGTTGTGAACTCTTTCTTTGATTGAAGTGAGAAATAAACATTTCAGACCCTCCCTCTGATGTTCTGATTGTCACTATCCCCTTACCAGACAAAATAATATTTATTTGTAATATCCTGTACACGTGTAGTATCCTGTACACATGCAGTTATTTTTCTAATAAGTTATTTTGGATTGTTTGTGTCCCTTTATTGTAGAAACCATATTGTAGAGTCCTTCCATGCTCTTTTGCATTAAGTGTTTGTACCTGTCACCAAATTCCTCTTTCTGCTCCCCCTTTTAATTAAAATATTTAGCAGAGGTTTTTTCATTTGAAATCACTTTGATTGACTTTTACCTGATTTCATTTCAAAGTTAGTTTTTAACTCTCTCATATGTATTGTCTTCCAGTCAAAAATCTGTGATTAATTATTTTCTCACTAAAACTATTCAACCTGATCTCTTAATAAGTTTTATTAAGTTACTAATGTAAATGTTCCATATTTATGTTAAAAACACAACCCTTACTGATTCAGTAAGTATTTACTAAGAGCCTAACATGTGCCAGAACTTAGGATAAGGCATTGAACAAAACAGACAAAAGCTTCTCTCTTTGTAGAGCTTTTATTTCTGTAAGGAAGATGGACTATAATTAATAAATAATGAATCACATAGTACATTAGATGATTAGATTAGATGGGGAAAAAATTTCAGCCCAGTAGAAAGGATTTGGAATGTTGAAGCAGGAAAGATGATGTTGCAAATTAAATATGGGTGTCAGAGTAGCCTCACTGAGAAGGTGACATTTGAACAAAGATGCGAAGATGGACAGAGAGTTATCCTCACCGCTACTGGTGGAAGGACCATGCCAGCAGGGGGCCGCAGCCAGCGCAACATCACCAGTGCAGAAGAGGTGGGAGGCCACTGTGCTGGAGGAGAGGGAACACAGCAAAGAGAGGTGAGAAAATCAGACCTGAGAAAACCCAGAGCAGGCCAGATCACTAAGTTTTAGGCTATTGTGACGAGTTTACATTTCTTCTATTAAAAGATTGTGCAGGATACTGACTCTTAATCAGTATCATGGAAAATGCCTGGCTCCTAGCAACATGATCCTTCTCCTCCTGTCAGAAATTTCTCAGGGTAGAATATCACTATGAAAAGAATAACTTGATTTTTCAACTTATTGCTTTTCTTAGCTCCAACATCTTTCAGTACATGGAGTGAGAAAAAGGAAAAAGAAAGAAAGCCGTGAAGAACTGAAAAAAACTTGGATAAAGGAGCATGTGTTTCATGTAGCTTTGTGTGACTTACTGGGATATATTTTATATCATTTAATCTTCATAACACTAAAATGCAAACATTATTTGTTTTCATTTTAACAGAAGAGTAGAATGAAGTTCAGAGAGGTTGAATAAGTTGCCTAAAATCTCACAGCCAGCAAAGCCTCCTTTAAAATCAAGAGGAGAAAGCAGCATTGTTAATTCTGGTTTAAAAAAAAAATACAAGACTATTAATAAAAGATAGGTTAAGAGCATGTAAGAAAAGATAGAAAATCAGAATATAGAACTGTGTAATGTGTTAGGTCTGTGGTCTCCATCTTATATACATCCAAGATTCAGTTCTAGTTTTAAAAGGGGAATAAATAAACAAAAACTCAAGGCCAGTCCTATTTTTTGATACCTCATCTTTTTAATGCATTCTGCCAGAACCCCAATTCTGTTGTTTTATCCCTCTATATCTCCAGTTTTTTGCACAAGTCTTGCTTCCAGAGTCTGGTTGTATATTTGCTGAGTTGAAATGAAGTGAAGCAATATTCTGCTCTCCACTGGCTCCTTGGGTCTTTGCCTATCTAAACAACCCACTTCATTCAGTGCCTCCTATCTCATTAGACCCTCTGAGTCATGGTTTTCCTGCTCAGACAAAGAACTTTTACTCCGCTCTTTGGGATTCAAGCATGAGCCTAAGTGCTGCTTGATTCATGGTTTCCATACACTGCTCCTCATACTAGATGTTTCAGGTCCATGGCTCTGTGCTTTGTTACACTTTGTCCTACTCTGGTGCATCTCTTTTTTTGTTTTTAACTTTTATTTTATATTGGAATATAGCTGATTAACAACATTGTATTACTTCAAGGTGTACAGCAAAATGATTCAGTTATACATATACGTGTATCTATTCTTTTTCAAATTCTTTCCCCATTTAGGTTGTTGCAGAGTATTGAGCAGAGTTCCCTGTGGTATACAGTAAGTCCTTGTTGGTTACCTATTTTAAATATAGCAGTGCCTCTTTCTAATTTTATTCTTTGTTTGTGCAGTTTCTTCTTAACTTTTCATACTGGTAAGGCTTCATACCCTACCAGCAGCTCTCAGAGCATTTCCCACTATTTAACATAAACCAACATTCTGCTCAAGCAGACATAGGACTGGGTCCTACACATTTGAAATGAAATCATTCTTGCCTCTGAACCTATTTCACTAATAGCAAATGCTTTCCATGAAAGCAACTCCTTTTTTTCAGACTGTGCGAGTCTTGCTTTTCTCTCAAAATCTTCACTGAGTACTTCATTTTATGAATGTCTAGTACATGTAAGAGTTTATACCATGCCATGCTAATTTGCTTCAGTTGTATCTGACTGTGTGCAACCCTATGGACTGTAGCCCTCCAGACGCCTCTGTCCATGGAATTCTTCAGGCAAGAATACTGGAGTGGGTTTCCATGCCCTCTTCCAGGGGATCTTCCCTTCCCAGGAATTGAATTTGCATCTCTTATGTCTCCTGCATTGGCAGGAGGGTTCTTTACCACTAGTACCACCTGGGAAACCCACATGTAATGTTTTACCACAAAATAAAAATCTGACTGTTTTTTTAATCTTTTTTTTTATGCTTATGTACCTTCTGAAGCATGTTTATCTCAGGATATTGAATATAGTTCCCTGTGCCATTCAGTATGACCTTGTGGTTTATCTATCCTATATAGAATAGTTTACATATGCTAATCCCAAGATCCTAGTCCTTCCCTCCCTCATCTTCCTCTCCCTTGGCTACCAGAATGCTGTCCTCTATATCTATGAATCTGTTTTTGTTTTGTAAAAAGGCTTATTTGTGCCATATTTAGGTTCCACATTTGTGATATTATATGATACTTGTCTTTCTCCTTCTGACTGAGTTCACTTTATATGATAATCTCTAATTGTATCCATGTTGCTACAGATGGCATTCTTTGTTATTTTTATGGCTGAGTAGTATTCAGTTATCTATATGTACCACATCTTCATCCATTCATCTGTCCATGGATATTTAGGCTGTTTCTATGCCTTGGCTATTGTGAATAGTGCTGCTATGAACATAGGGGTGCACATATATTTTTGAAGTATAGTTTTGTCTGGGCAGATGCCCAGGAGTCTGATTGTTGGATCATATGTTAATTCTATTTTTTAGTTTTCTGAAGAACCTCCACACTGTTTTCCATAGTGGCTACACCAGTTTATATTCCCATCAACAATGTAGGAGGGTTCCCTTTTCTCTTATGCTCTCTCTGGCATTTGTTATTTGTAGACTTTTTGATGGTGACCATTCTGAGTGGTATGAGGTAGTATCTCATTGTTGTTTTGACTTGCATTTTTCTAATAATTAGTGACATTGAGCATCTATTTATATGCCTCTTGCCCATCTATATGTCTTCTTTGGAAAATGCCTATTCAGGTTGCCTGCCCATTTTTTGATTGGTTGTTTTTTTGTGTTGTTGTTGAATTGTGTGATCTGTTTGTATATTTTGGAGATTAAGCCCTTGTCTGCTGCATCACTCACAAATGTTTTCTCTTATCTGTGAGTTGTGTTTCGTATTTGTTATGGTTCCTTTGCTGTATAAAAACTTATAAATTTCATTAGGTCCTATTTGTTTATTTTTGTTTTTAATTTTGTTGTCTTGGGAGACTGACCTAAGAAACCATTGATACAATTTATATCAGAAAAGATTTTGCCTATTCTCTCTTCTAGGAGTTTTATAGCATCATGTCTTATGTAGATATTTGCTACATTTGTCTGCCAAGGATTTCTTCTTTCTCTTTTGGTTATAGAAGTCACTTCTTGGAAGGAACTCTCTTAGGTGGCCATATGTGCTGACTTCTGATGTCAAATGTCTGCGTTCTTGATACTAGCCCTTAACTTTGGACTCTTCAATTACCTAAAGCAGTAAAACTTTTTTTTTTGTTTGTTTAACTATTTTAAACCTAGTTTTTGTCTCTTTGAAAGAAAAGAATGGTGGATAGCACAGTATTTACATGGTAACCAGTAGAGCAACGGCTCATTGTATTAGTGGGATGAGCAAAGCAAAATCAGAAAAATCTCTCACAATTTCTTTCTCCTATTCATACCAGAACTCTATGGGGGTGGAAAATCCATACTTTATTACTTGCAAAAGGTTAAAAAAAAAAAAAGGCAGTCTGGATTTCACAGACCAAAACATTATAGTTAATATTTGACAGTAACAGCTATACTTAAATTTAAGAGTCATGTAAGCACTCTCAAAGTTTTCTAAACACTAACTCCAATAACTCAACAGCAGTAATTTGTCATTCAACATCCTTTCCAAATATCAGTAATGAGAAAGTACCTTTGATCAATTCTTCAGCACAACTTCGCTTTTTGAAGGTAGCATTTTTGTAAATATTTTTCAGTCATACTACTGACAGACATAAGCACAACTATACACACACACACACACACACACACACACACACACACACACAGAAGTACAGAGAGAGAAAGAAACAGACAGAGAGATCCTGAGCAAATAAAGTCGATTCCTGTATCACTGAAGAGCAGCGGTAGTACGGACCTCACTTAGCATATCGTATTATCCTATTCAAGCTTCAAAATATACACTAGAAACTGTGCCATAATCCAAGATGGATTATGAAGTATATCACAAAAAGGAAGAAAGGATGGCAGGTTTAGATCCTTCAGAGTATTTTCAAAAACAATAATAATGATAACAATAAAATCCCAGCCTACAGAGATTTGCAATAGTGGACTCTGGTAATGAATTCTCCAGAGATCCTGAGAAAACTAACATTGCGTTTTGAACAGTCTGTTTTGTTTGTTCTTAATTTTGAGACATAGTTACTTAAAACAGAAAATGATTGATAATTAAGTTCAGTGTATTTTCTTTACTTACAATGCAACCACATGTTTGTAAAACAAAATTAAGTAGAAAACTAAAAAGGCTATTGAATTAATTGATGGTTAATATTGTAGCTAACACATCCCTTTAAACTTCTTCATTTTGGATGGAATATAAATCCTCAGGCTATACAAAAAGAAGTAGTAAAGTGAGGAATCTACAACTATAAAGGAAGTGAAAGTGAAAGTCACTCAATTATGTCTGACTCTTTGCAACCCCATGGACTATACGGTCCATGGAATTCTCTAGGCCAGAATATTGGAGTGGGTAGCCATTTCCTCTTCCAGGGGCTCTTCCCAACCCAGGAGTGGAACCCAGGTCTCCTGCATTTTAGGCAGATTCTTTACCAGCTGAGCTGGTAACATAAAACTTCTCATCAAATAGAAATGGATGGAATACATAGTGAGGAGAGGGTCAGGCAAAGAAAATACCATGTACATAAAAGACCTGGTATAGATACTTGTATACCTAGAAGATCAAGTATAAAGTCTGGCACATATTAAAATTTAGCCTTTATAATTTGTTGGTACCCCTGTGAGCTGGCTGAGGATGTTTTGAAAATATTTTGACTTCCATTTCTAGGCAAGAAGTGATAGAGATCAGATTTCATCTCCTGCTGATGCACCAAAAAGTTGGGAAAATATGGGAAACAGAAGATTGAAAAACATTGGACACTAGGGAATTAAGAATGATGATTGCTCAGAAAGAAAACACAGAAGAAAAGCCCTCTAGTTGCCCAGTTAGCTACTGCTTTGAGAGGAAACCAAGCTGAGGTGCAGGGAGGTGAAACTCAAGCAGAGTCTGGTGGACTCACTGAGGGGCAAAGCTGAAGCCAAAAGTCCGGGGAGAACGTGATGGTTATCTCTGCAGAACAGAATTCCATAGAGAGCTAGAAAGGGAAGAGGGATAAAGAGAGGAAGACGAAGGGAGAACACTTCAGAGATCTGCAGAGCATCTTCCTTAGGTATATGTACATTTAGCATAAACACAGGAAGAAAACTACCTGAGACTGTACAATGAATCACCAACAAGGATGCAACTGTTCCTTGGTGTAGTGGGGAATAATTAAACCCAGATCAAGCACTGTGCTGATCCCACCTACAGAATCTTAAAAACAAGAATTAAAAAAAGATAAATAAACTGTTCTCAAGAAACTTAAATACATCCAAGCTCAAGAATATTTATAGGAACACAAAAGTATCCAACAATCAGTCAAGTAAAATTAACAATGAATGCTATCCAATAATAAAATTGCCAGGCATGCAAAGAAGCATAAAAAGTGTGACCCATAAGAAGGAGATAAATCAGTTAATCAAAACTGATCCAGAATTGACACAGATGTTGGAATTACCAGATAAAGTGTTAAACAGTTTTTAACACAGAATATATCTGTATCCCTATCTATGTATCTTTGTATTTATCCACCTATCCATCCATTTATCTATATTTTTAAAAGACCCTAAATTAACTTCTACAAATGGAAATGACACTATATGGTACAAAAAACATACTAGATGCAATTAAAGTTGGCTAGATTGCACAAAAATATTAATAAACTTTAATATATAGTCATAGAAACCATCTAAAATGAAACCAAGTGAATTTTAAAAATTAATAGGATAAATAACCTTTGGAATAACTGCAAACAGCCTAATCTCTTTGTAAGTGGAGTCCCCAAAGGAAAGAGTGAGAAGTATTAGGAAAGAGGGGGAAATGTTAAGAAATTGAGGACTTTATGATGAAAAGTTTTCCAAACTATAAACTCAGTGAAATGTTTTCCCTTATGACACCAAATAACTGTGGTCTTTTCTAAGACCACCAGTTCTCTGACGGTAAATAGACATTTAACAATCAATCCTGACACTATCAGAAGTTAGCATTTGATCCCACAAGTGGGTTCAGTCCTGCATGACTTCCTTCCACTTCAGGCATCAATCACAAGTCCCAGATAACCTGTGCTTCTGAATGACTGGCTATCAGTTCGAGATTCCTATGACCCCCTCCTCAGCCTCAAATCAACTAACAAAATTTAGGAGGCAACTTTACTTATGGTTATGGTTTGTTATAGAGGATACAAATGAATAGCCAGATGAAGAGGTACCCAGTAGGGTACTGCACACAGGAGCATTTGACCCCATGGAGTTGAGGTACACGACCCTCCCAGAACACAGATGTGTTCACTGATCTGGAAGCTTTCTGAACGCCATCATTTAGGGTATTTCATGAAAGTTTCATTATGTAGGCATGGCTGATTAAATCACTGGCAATTGATGGTTAGCTCAATCTCCATCCTAGTTCCCTTTCTGGTAGTTGAGAGGTGAGACTGAAAGTTTCAATTTTTTAACCATTGGTTGGTCTTTCTGGTGACTAGCTTCCATCCTAAAGAAATCTAAGGGAATCTACCAAGAGTCACTCCATTGCTGGGAACAAAAGACATTCCTGGCACCTTTAATCCCTTGAGAAAGTCCAAGGGTTTTGGGAGCTTTGTTCAAGGAACAGGGGACAAAGACCAAATATCTTTCTATTATACCACAGTCAGAGACCAAAAGTGTTCAATAATATTCAAGCCCAAGAAAGATGAAAAAACCCTACAACAATGAACACCACCAACAAATGGCTAAAATAAAGTGAAAGTAAAATCTTAAAAGCATTTAGGGAAATGAACAGTTTAAAAAGAAGAGCAAAGATAAAGACAGCATATTTTTTGAAGAACTGTGCAGGAAAGAGTATGATTCTATTCATATAAAACATTAAGTATAAACTGCTGCTGCTGCTAAGTCGCTTCAGTCATGTCCGACTCTGTGACCCCGTAGACAGCAGCCTGCCAGGCTCCACCGTCCCTGGGATTCTCCAGGCAAGAACACTGGAGTGGGTTGCCATTTCCTTCTCCAAATAAACTAGAGTCCATGAAAAGCAGTATTCTTAGGATGTGGGCATACATGGGAGAGCAGGAGGGAAGGATTACAAAGGTACATGGGGCCACTTTTGAAGGTAGTGAATATACTTATTATCTTGACTGAGGTGATGGTTAAATGGGTGTATTCATACCTTAAAACTTGCAAATTGTATCTCAGTGAGTGCAGTTTTCGTTGGAAAAGACCCTTGTGCTGGGAAAGATTGCAGACAGGAGGAGAAGGGAACGACAGAGGATGAGATGGTTGGATGGCATCATCGACTCAATGGGCATGAGTTTGAGCAAGCTCCAGGAGTTGGTGATGGACAGGGAAGCCTGATGTGCTGCAGTCCATGGGGTCACAAAGTGTCGGACATGAATGAGCAACTGAACTGAACTGAATGCAGTTTATTATATGACTGCTATATCTGAATAAAAATGTTAAAAATAAAACAAAATATGCACTAAGTGGCCATTTTTTCTTCTAATTCATACAGCATGAGGCAAAATATATAGTTCTTATATTTTATAGATAATTGAAGAATTCAAGCCATTTTAAAAAGACTTTCCCATGGCTTAAAAAAAAAAAAAAACACATCTACCTACTTTAATGGCCACTTACTTCTATTATTCCTTCCTGTCATAGACAATATGAAGAAATTCTAAAAGATCTTTCTGATTATAGGAAATAAAAATTTCAGACATATCATTATATAAAACATTATATTCAATGAAAAATTAACTAATGACAAGGATAATATGCTGTTTCTTAAATCCCTTAACGCAACTCGATTTTGTTAAATAAAGAAGTGAATTAACTTTAAAAAGTTGTATAAATGAGGAAAAATTAATGGTTTATCATACTTAAGAAAATAGGAAAACATATTGCAAAGCATAGCAAAGAGAAGAGGTGGCCTATACACAAGAGAAGGAGAAAGGAAGAAAAGCAATATGTAAAATGTATAAATGCTGATCATGCTTACTGAGGGAGAATTTAAATTTGCAGATAATTGAGACCATCATCATCTCACTGTTTCTGCATTTATTGCCTACTAATTAGTCTTCCTTCTTCTACTCATGGTGCCTCAATTCATTCTCCAGACAGAAGCTGGAGTGACTGTTTTAAAACATAAGTCAAGTAGTATTACTTCTTGGTTGAAAACTTCCTCTAATGGCATCTCATTATACTTAGAATAAAATGAAAAACCCCTTACCTGGCAAAAACCCATATATGAACTGACTTCTTTTCTCCACTCTCATCTCATACTTCTGTTCTTTTATCGGCCTCCTTTCTGTCCCTCAAACCTGCCATTCTCGTTCCTGCCTGGGAGCTATGACTCTCATTGTCCCCTTTGACTCTGTCATTTTCTCTCTTGTCTTTACATGGATAACTCCTCCATGACATTAAGGACTCAGCTTAAATGGCCTTTTGTGACCATCAAATGCCACTCTTTCAGTGACAAGGCAATCACTCTCCATCATATTACTTTACTTCATTGATTCTCAACTGGGGAAAAATACGTCTCCTCAAGAGGCATTTGGAAATGGGTGGTGGATTTTTTGAGATAGGTATATGACCTTATTGGAATCTAGTGGGTAGAGGCCAAGGATTTCCTAAACACCCCACAGTGTAAAAGACAGCACCCTCCCACACAAAGAATTACACAGGCCAAAATATTAGAAGTGCCAAATTTCAGAAAGTGTGCTTTATTTTAATTCTCTGTCCATCATGTATAATTACCTTATATTCTCTTCTGCATTTACTTTTTTTCTTTCATTTTTCATACCTTGGTAGACTAAAAATGCAATGGGAACAGGAGCAGTAGCTATGTTGCTTCGTTTTACATTCCCATTTCTTAAAAGTAATGACTGTCCCAGAATGTTTTATTGATAAGTGTTTACTTAATGACTGAATGCTGCCTACATTTTCCTTTAAAAGCATTCGAAAGAACTATTTGAGTATTTCTGCAAGTGACCTCCATCATCAACTTAGACATGTTTTCCCCAGAGTACAGTTTAAGACTAAAGGGCAGGGGAATCAACTTTTATAAGTTTTAAAACAGAAAAATGGTGTCAATAGCAGAAATCTTCAAGAAACGAAAACGTCAAGCATATGTGATTTTAGAGTTAAGTATTTTTCATAACCTGGAAATAAATCTGCTCTCTCAAATCTCTGTCATGATTGATATTTGTATTTAAACATGCAAACTTGTTGCATCTCTGATTTTCCCTCTGTCATGCTATAAATAAATTAACATTTTATCTAATCTGACTTGTTTTCACTATTGTATTTGAAAAGATATTGCAGTGCTAGCCGATGTGTTCTCTGGAGAAATGACTTTTGACCTCATAGTTTCTAGTAAAAGTAATAGTTTTAACTGTTGATTTTCTGTAGGAAAAAATTCCAGAGGGAACAAGGATTGTGAATAATGGTGCTTACATGCCATGATTTGCCATGGCAAATCATGATGCAAATAGAAGTTTGGAAATTACCAAAGCATCTGTCTATAGGCCCCCGTAAGAAAAAACCTGGTTCTGCTTAATTTTGTCCTTTATTCTCTTTACTCCTGAATAGTGGCTTTGGCATAACATATTTGTTGTTGTTGTCATTTAGTTGCTAAGTTATGTCAAAGTCTTTGTGACCCCATAGACTACAGGTTACCAGGCTCCTCTATCCATGGGATTTCCCAGACAAGAATACTGGAATGGGTTGCCATTTCATTCTCCAGGGGATCTTCCCAACTCAGGGATTGAACCTGCGTATCCTTCATTAGTTGACAGATTCTTTACCACTGAGCCACCAGGGAATCCTACAACATATTTATCAAAGACAAAAATCATGGCTGTTGAAATGAGGTCCAATAATTTACTTAGGCTCACAGAGTGGTAGAGCCAAGATTTGACTTTAAGCCTATTAAAAAAATAGGTACCAGTATGTTCACATGTGTTGCTTCTCAAGGTATTTACATTTTAAACAAGTATTTCTAGGGAGAAATGCCTTCAATTAAAAGAATAATTAATAATGATAAGTAATTTTAGGTACCAGAAAAGCCATCAGTGAACATATTTGATAACCGGCAAAGCTTTTGATGCCCATTATATCATATCAGCAGAGAAGGCACTGGTGACCCACTCCAGTACTCTTGCCTGGAGAATCCCATGGACGGAGGGGTCTGGTGGGCTGTGGTCCACAGGGTCGCTAAGAGTAGGACGTGACTGAGCGACTTCACTTTCACTTTTTACTTTCATGCATCGGAGAAGGAAATGGCAACCCACTCCAGTGTTCTTGCCTGGAGAATCCCAGGGACAGGGAGCCTGGTGGGCTGCCCTCTATGGGGTCGCACAGAGTTGGACAGGACTGACGTGACAGCAGCAACATATCATATCAGCCATGCATATATGTGAATAATTTCCATACTTCTCTCTGATTTAGCTTATATAGACCACAAGCACTTACAGTTTCAAACAAGTTTTTTTTTTTTTCTTCCTGTTGCATAGAGATGTTGTTCATGGTATCAATATATTATACCACTTTTATTGAATCAGCATATTATATCACCTGTTTTTTTTTTTTTTTTGATGCTTATTTATTTCTGGCTGTGCTGGGTCTTGCGGGCTTTTCTCTAGTTGCAGCGAGCAGGGGCTACTCTCTAGTTGTGGTGCATGAGCTTCTCATTACAATGGTTTCTCTCGTTGCAGAGCACAGGCTCTATGTCACATGGGCTTCAGTAGTTGTGGCTCCCCATCTCTAGAACACTGGCTCAGTGGTTGTGGCGTACAGACTTAGTTGTCCCTCGGCATGTAGGATCTTCCCAGATCAGACATCAAACCCATGTCTCCTACAGTGGCAGGTAGAGTTTTACCACTGAGCCACCAGAGAAGCCTTCATTACCAATTTTATATCACAATATATTTCTCTATACATGGTCACAATATTGTACAATGGAAACAGTTGAATTATTTGTTTAAAAACTTTGTTATTAAATATAATTTCTGATTATTTTTTTCTCATTCAATATGGTTGTCATTTTCTTATTTCCTTTTCTCACCATTTAGTAATATCAAATAATCAAAATGAAAGTGATTGTATTCTACTATATATTTATATCACAATTGCCTTTTCAGTTGAGCTTTCTTTTTCTTTTTTTTTTTTTTTTTGAGCTTTCTTTTTCTTAGTGAATGAACGCTATGTGAGATTTAGCCATCATGTTAAGCACATGATCTTTTATGGATGTATGAAATTATATTTATAGAACTATAAAGCTTTGAATTCTAAGTACTCTAAATTATCTTCCTTTATCACTTTGGTCATGACAATTCAGAAATAATGGGGCTTACATAATCTGTCCACAAATATTTGAAAGATATAGGAATGCAATGATGATGGAAGTTTTTTCCATTACTGCTAGCTTGAGGTCACCAGAAGTTGATGGCAACAATTGCTTTGCCTCTATTTTTAGATATTAGTTTTGGATCCACCAAGAAGAAGTTACAATATATTAAATATATATGGGGTGGCAATTGCAGTGATGGTCAAACTCTAGAAAGGCTAGGCAATTTATTACTTTGTACATTCATTTTTGCTTCATTCTATTTCTCTTTCAATCATCTATCTTTCATTTTGTAAGGTAACAAATTTAATGAACGATTAATATATGTTAATAAGCCAGAAGGACTTCCCTGGTTGCTCAGACGGTAAAGCCTCTTGCTTACAATGAGGGAGACCTGGGTTCGATCCCTGGGTCGGAAAGATACTCTGGAGAAGGAAATGGCAACCCATTCCAGTACTCTTGCCTGGAAAATTACATGGATGGAGGAGCCTGCTAGGCTACAGTCCATGGGGTTGTAAAGAGTCGGACACAACTGAGCAACTTCACTTTCACTTTCAGTAAGCCAGAACTTTCTAAGTTACTGGCTGTAAAGAGAGTAGGGAGTTAAGAATAGAATTTTTTCATATTGGTTCATGTTAAAAAAGGGCTAAACCAAAGACTTTTGCAAAAACCAAAGGCTTAACATGTTAAGGGATAAAAACATAAAGAATTTTTAAAAACTTTTTCCCCAGAGAGTGGCACAATTTTATTTTCTCAAATTATTTTCCATAAAACTTATAACTTAAACTCTTAGTTTGTTCCTTTTCACAGCACTAGCTTCAACAAAGAGGTAAACAGTACTTTTTACAGAAAATGTTGTGTTTTTTTTCCTTCAATTTGGCTAAAGTTCTGTAAGAGGGAGGGATCAAGGTATTGTACACATAGGCAGACTCTTAAACATATAGAAAGAGATACTTCATTTACTGAGAAGAAAATTGGTTATAAGAATAGAGACAGAAAAATATAAAGGATACAAAAATAAAATAATGAAAAGATCATGGCTGCTTTGATTTCTTTTACATGTTACAAGTGTTATTAAACAGAAAAACTGAATGCATTATAAAAAATGACTGGCTCTTACATACATCTTACAATAATTTACATGATGTTTGGAGATAAATACTGGAAACAAATAGTTGGAATTTGTTAAAAAATAAAATAGAGTTGAAGGCAATGTGTCAAATTACTAGCATTTTAAATACATAAGCTGGAATCAAGATTGCTGGGAGAAATGTAAATAACCTCAGATATGCAGATAACATCACTCTTATGGCAGAAAGTGAAAAGGAACTAAAGAACCTCTTGATGAAGGTGAAAGAGGAGAGTGAAAAAGCTGGTTTTAAACTCAACATTCAAGAAACTAAGATCATGGAAACTGATCCCATCACTTCATGGCAAATACATGGGGAAATAATGGAAACCATAACAGGCTTTATTTTCTTGGGCTCCAAAATCACTGCAGATGTTGACTTCAGCCATGAAATTAAAAGACACTTTCTCCTTGGAAGAAAAGCTATGACCAACCTAGACAGCATATTAAAAAGCAAAGACATTACTTAGCTGACAAAGGTCCATATAATCAAAGTAATAGTTTTTCCAGTAATCATGTATGGATGTGGGAGTTGGGCCATAAAGAAGACTGAGCACCAAAGGATTGATGCTTTTTAACTGTGGTGTTGGAGAAGACTCTTGAGAGTCCCTTGGACTGCAAGGAATTAAAACCAGTCAATCCTAAATGAAATCACTCCTGAATATTCATTGGAAGGACTGATGCTGAAGCTGAAGCACCAATACTTTGCCCACCTGATGGAAGAGTCAACTCATTAGAAAAGATCCTGATGCTGGGAAAGATTGAAGGAAGGAGGAGAAGGGGATGACAGAGGACAAGATGTTTGGATCACATCACTGACTCAGTGGATATGAGTCTAAGCAAGCTCTGGGTGATGGTAAAGGACAAGGAAGCCTGGCATGCTGCAGTCCTTGGGGTTGCAAAGAGTTAGACAGGACTGAGTGACTGAACAACAACAATTACGATGAAAATTAAGAAAATGTAAAGTTATTAACAAAGAGTTATACATAGTGAAAATTCAATAGATATTAGCCATTTTCTCAATTTTTAATGAACAATATACATTAATATAATTGTGAATTGAGAAGTATATATCCAAAGTATTTAGCTTAAATTTTCAATTGATCTTGAGAAGTTAAGCCATGTTATTTTTCAACTGTGTTTACTTTAATATTGGACTATAAATTACAAAGGTAAAATATAGCTTAATTTAGTGAATTGCTTATGAACATTTTATAAATATCTATGAGATAATCATTGCCACTTTCTGAAAATAGTTCCTTCAGATAATAAAGAACACTGTTCAATGTGACAATAAAAAAAAAAAATACAAATAATCTATTCTAAGAGACAAGATTTGCCATTCACTGCTTCATATATGCTATTTGTATTAGTTTATTAAAGCTGCCAAAACAAAATAGCCTACTGGGCAGCTTAAATTTAAATTCTCAGTTCTGAAGCTAAAAATTCAAGATCAAAATGTTGGTAAAGTTGGTTCCTTCTGTGGTTCATGAGGAAATCTGTTTCAAGCCTCTCTCCTTGGCTTAGAGAGTCAACTTTTCTGTATGTCTGCTATTTGTCATCCCTCTGCACTTCTCTGTGTCCAAATGTCCTCTCCTCTTTTTATAAAGACACAAGTCATACTGGTTTATGATCCACTCTAATGATTTCATTTTAACTTAATTGAAGACTTTCTTTTAAAACCTTATCTACATTCTGAAGCACTGGGTGGAGGAGGTGATTAGTATAATACTACAACATATGAATTTAGGGGATTAAACAGTTTAGTCCATAATATTCCGTGATGTTAGTCAAAAAACGTCTATTGAAGTATTTAGATTTCTTTCTGAAACCAAAGCATTTTAGATATTAGATGCAACTTTAAAAAAATACTGGTAAATTGAATCTTTGAACTTGATGAAAATTATGAAAGATATATAGACACACAGGAGACAGATGGCACAAAATTAGGATTAGCTCTACAGATCTACAGAGGCACTAGGCTGTTTTACATAAGACAGAAGACAATACTGGAGGTTTACTCAACAAAAGTAATACAAGGAACAAAGGAATTCCTATTTTTCAGATGCAAAAATAAGCAACAAATATACTGAGACATGTAAAGCCATTGAGTGAGTTATAGGCATAGTAGAAGTATAAACAATATTTTTCAAGACACAGCTGAACCTCCTATAACTGCAACTATTGTTATTTGGAAAAATAGTTTTATTAAGCTACAGTATATATAGACTAGTGCATTCAGGTAACTTATAATACTTTCAAATGGAACATAATAGAGGTTTCACATGATGCAGATCAATAACATATGGCTCCATTCAGAAAGACAGTAAATAATGCATTGCTAGTAATTCAGCCTGGTCAGAACAGAACCTAGCTGAAAATAGCCATATAAACAGTAACAGCCTGTTCCTTTGCAGGCACTTTCATTTCATAATTTATCCTCCTTGAAGAAGGTGTGTGTGTTAAGAGGCAGGTAGGGTGAAGGAGGAGGAGGGGTAAATCTTCCCCAAAAACATAACAATATGTTATTTTGCTTCTCTTTTTGTGATTTGAATTTTAAAAGGAAAAACAATGACTAAACTTGCCGTTGAAAATTGAATCTTACTTTCTGGGGAAAATGAGCCTCAGACTACCAAATATCGAGGCCAGAAAAATAGTCACAAAACCCAAAATGTGAGATGGCAGCTAGAAAGGATCTGCTTGGGCTGTATTGAGTGAATATGATCTCTACCTGACAGGAATAGGCATATGTGTTTTGTCTTCCACTTTAAACTGCTTTTTCGGCTCTGTAAGCTTAATGTATGTGTGAGTGTGTGTGTATGCACTCAGTTGTGTCCGACTTTTTGTGACCGCATTGACTATAGCCCAACAGGTTCCTCTGTCCATGGCATTTTCCCAGCAAGAATACTGAGTGGGTTGCCACTTCCTCCTCCAGGGGATCTTTCTGACCCAGGAATCAAATCTGAATCTCTTGCATTGGCAGGCAGATTCTTTACCACTGAGCCACAAAACCTGAGTAGGCTTTGGGAAGAAGAAAACAATTAAGTTATGAGCTCACACAACAGAATACTTACCTCTTAAATAGAAACACTATAGGCATTAAATGATGTCATAATTTTAATCTCATTTTATTAATGTTTTTATTAATAAAAATTTTTGTTTTAATTTTATTGCAATTTTGCACAAGACTTTATGCATTTTCTCATAGTCAATGCTCATAATGACTCTATGAAATACATATTGTCTTCTTTGTTTATGCAAGGAAACTGACCTCAAGAGAGGTTAAAACCATTACCCAAGATCACACAAAACCCAATAAATCTACTCTGAAGTCCACATTTTATTTTTATCTATTATTGTTATATAATCTCTCCTTTTTTCTAACAAGGACATCCATATGAACACATTTATTTATTTTTTCCTATAATTATTATTAAGTATAGTGGATTTACAGTGTTGTATCAGTATTTGATGCACAGCAAAGTGGTTCCGTCATACATATACTTGTATATTTTACATATTTTTTTCATTATGGTTTGTTACAGTATATTGAATATAGTTCCTCATGCTATAAAGTAGGACCTTGTTGTTTACCTATTTTATATACAGTAGTGTTTATCTACTAATCCCAAACTCCCATTTTGTCCTTTCTACATCTTCTTTCCATTTTGATAACCATAAATTTGTTATCTATGTCTGTGAGTGTGTTTCTCTTCATAAATTAATTTGTGCCATATTTTAGAGTCCACATAGAGGTAATATAATATGATATTTCTCTTTCTTTGCCTGACTTCAGTTAGTATGATAATCTCTAGGTCCATCCATCTTACCGATAATGGCATTATTTCATTCTGTTTTGTGGCTGAGTAGCCTTCCATTTGTACATATACCATATCTTCTCCACCCATTCATTTGTCAATGGACTTTTAGATTACTTCCATGTTTGACTATTCTAAATAGTACTTCTATGAACATCAGAGTGCATTTATCTTTTTTAATTAGGATGTTCTCCAAATATATGCTCAGGAGTAAGATTATCGGGTCATATACTAATTCTATATTTTAGTTTTCTGAAGAACATCCACACTGTTTTCCATAGTGCCTATATCAACCTACATTCCCACCAACGCAATAGGAGGGTTCCTTTTTCTCCACATTCTCTTCAGCTTTTGTTACTTGTACACTTTTTAATGAAGGCAATTCCAGACTTCAGTAAAGTGGTACCTCGTTATAATTTTGCTTCAGTTCAGTACACTCACTCAGTCATGTCCGACTCTTTGCAACCCCATGTACTGCAGCACACCAGGCCTCCCTATCTATCACCAGCTCCCAGAGTTTACTCAAATTCATGTTCATTGAATCAGTGATTCCATCCAACCATCTCATCCTCTGTTATCCCTTTCTCCTCCCACCTTCGATCTTTCCCAGCATCAGGGTTTTTCAAATGACTCAGTTCTTCACATCAGATGGCCAAAGTGTTGAAGTTTAAGCTTCAGCATCAGTCCTTCCAGTGAATATTCAGAACTGATTTATTTTAGGAGGGACTCATTGGATCTCCTTGAAGTCCAAGGGACTCTCAAGAGTCTTCTCCAACACCACAGTTCAAAAACATCAATTCTTCAACACTCAGCTATCTTTATAGTCCAACACTCACATCCATACATGACTACTGGAAAAACCATAGCTTTGACTAGAGGGGCCTTTGTTGGCAAAGTAATGTCTCTGATTTTTAATATGCTGTCTAGGTTGGTCATAACTTTCCTTCCAAGGAGCAAGCATCTCTTAATTTCATGGCTGCAGTCACCATCTGCAGTGATTTTGGAGCCCAAGAAAATAAATTCTGTCACTGTTTCCACCTTTTCCCCATCTATTTGCCATGAAGTAATTGGACTGGATGCTATGATCTTCATTTTCTGAATGTTGAGTTTTAAGCCAACTTTTTCACTCTCCTTTCACTTTCATCAAGAGGCTCTTTAGTTCTTCTTCACTTTCTGCCCTAAAGGTGGTGTCATCTGCATATATGAGGTTATCGATATTTTTTCCGGCATTCTTGATTCCAGCTTGTGCTTCTTCCAGCCCAGGATTTCTCATTATGTAATCTACATATAAGTTAAATAAGCAGGGTGACAATATACAGCCGTGACATCCTCCTTTCCCTATTTGTAACCAATGTGTTGTTCCATGTCCAGTTCTAACTGTTGCTTCCAGACCTGCACACAGATTTCTCAAGAGGCAGTCAGGTGGTCTGGTATTCCCATCTCTTTCAGAATTTTCCACAGTTTGTTGTGATCCACACAGTCAAAGGCTTTGGCATAGTCAATAAAACAGAAATAGACATTTTTTTGGAACTCTATGGCTTTTTTGATGATCCAACGATGTTGGTAATTTGATCTCTGGTTCCTCTGCCTTTTCTAAATCCAGCTTGAACATCTGGAAGTTCACAGTTCACATATTGTTGAAGCCTGGCTTGGAGAATTTTGAGCATTACTTTATTAGCATGTGAGATGAGTGCAATTGTGTGGTAGTCTGAGCCTTCTTTGGCGTTGCCTTTCTTTTGGATTGAAATAAACACTGACCTTTTCCAGTCCTGTGGCCTCTTCTGAGTTTTCCAAATTTGCTGGTATATTGAGTGCAGCATTTCACAGCATCATCTTTTAGGATTTGAAATAGTTCAACTGGAATTCCATCATCTCCACTAGCTTTGTTCGTAGTGATGCTTCCTAAGGCCCACTTGACTTTGCATTCCAGGATGTCTGTCTCTAGGTCAGTGATCATACCATCATGATTACCTGTGTTGTGAAGATCTTTTTTGTATAGTTCTTCTGTGTATTCTTACCACCTCTTCTTATTGCAACAATTTCATGTTGCAGCCATGAAATTAAAAGACACTTACTCCTTGGAAGGAAAGTTATGTCCAACCTAGACAGAATATTGAAAAGCAGAGACATCACTTTGTCAACAAAGGTCTGTCTAGTCAAGGCTATTGTTTTGCCAGTGGTCATGTATGGATGTGAGAGTTGGACTATAAAGAAAGCTGAACTCTGGAGGATTGATGCTTTTGAACTGTGGTATTGGAGAAAACTCTTGAGAGTCTCTTGGACTTCAAGGAGATCCAACCAGTCCTTCCTAAAGGAGATCAGTCCTGGGTGTTCATTGGAAGGACCAATGTTGAAGCTGAAACTCCAATACTTTGGCCACCTGATGTGAAGAGCTGATTCATTTGAAAAGACCCTGATTCTGGGAAAGATTGAGGGCAGGAGGAGAAGGGGACGACAGAGGATAATATGGTTGGATGGCATTGCCGACTCAATGGACATGGGTTTGGGTGGACTCCAGGAGTTGGTGATGGACAGGGAGGCCTGGCGTGCTACGGTTCATGGGGTCACAAAGAGTTGGACACAACTGTGCAACTGAACTGAACTGAACTTCTCAGTATCTTCTGCTTCTGTTAAGTCCTACCATTTCTGTTCTTTATTGTACCCATCGTTGCATGAAATGTTCCCTTGGTATCTCTAATTTTCTTGAAGAGATCTCTAGTCTTTCCCATTCTATTGTTTTACTCCATTTCTTTGCACTGATCACTGAGGAAGGCTTTGTTATCTCTCCTTGCTATTCTTTGGAAATCTGCATTCAAATGGGTTAATCTTTCCTTTTCTCCTTTGCTTTTCTCTTCTCTTCTTTTCACAGCTATTTGTAAGGCCTCCTCAGACAGCCATTTTGCTTTTTTACATTTCTTTCTTGGGGATGTTCTTGATCCCTGCCTCCTGTACAGTGTCATGAACCTCTCTCCATAGTTCTTCAGGTACTGTATCTATCAGTTCTAATCCCGAATCTATTTATCAATTCCACTATATAATCATAAGGAATTTGATTTAGGTAATACCTGAATGGTCCCTACTTTCTTTAATTTAGGTGTGATTTTGGCAATAAGCAGTTCATGATCTGAGCCACAGTCAGCCCTCGGTTTTGTTTTTGCTGACTATATAGAGCTTTTCCATCTTTGGCTGCAAAGAATATAATCAATCTGATTTCTGTATTGACCATCCGGTGATGTCCGTGTGTCGAGTCTTCTCTTTTGATTAGCATTTCTCTAATATTTAGCAATGTTGAGCATCTTTCATGGGCCTATTGGTCATTAGTGTTTCCTTTAGAAATGTCTGTTTAAGTCTTCTGTCCATGGTTCAACTGAGTTGTTTGTTTTCTGTTGTTGAATTGTATGAGCTCTTTGTAGATTTTGGAAATTAAGCCCTTCTTGGTTGCTTCATTTGCAAATATATTCTCACATTTTGTAAGCTGTCTTTTCATTTGGTTTATGGTTCCCTTTGCTGTACAAAAGCTTATAATTCTGATTTAGGCCCTTTATTTTTCCTTTAATTTCTATTGCCTTGAAGGACTGACCTAAGAAAACCTTGGTACAATTTATTTCAGAGAATGTTTGCCTATGTTCTCTTCTAGGAATTCTTTGGTGTCATGTCTTATATTTAATCTTTAAGCCATTTGGAGTTAGTTTATTTTTTTGTGTGCCATGAGGGTGTGTTCTAGCTTGACTGATGTACATGTAGATGTCCAGCTTCCCCAAAACCACTTACTGAAGAGAATGTCTTTTCTCTATTGTTATGTTCTTGTATCCTTTGTCAAGATTAATTGACTATAGGTGTGTGAGTTTATTTTGGGGGTCTCTATTCTGTTCCATTGATCCATATGTCTTTTTATACTAGTACCATGCAGTTTTGATTACTGCAGGTTTGTAGTATTGTACAAACAATACTACAATAGTAATGTAGTGTTGATACAAACACATTTAGAATTAACTATTGTCATATGTCTATTTCCTCAAGATGCTAAATGACTTTTAGATGCCTCAACAAGATTAATTATTTGAAAGTTATCTGATGAACTCAAGATGGTGTCATAATTATTGCAACATTCCTGTTAGGCACCATGCTGCTTTTTTTTCTGTCTGCTCAGCAAATATTTTTGCTTGTAGCAAAGTAATATCCAAAGGATCTATCATAATATCCAATAGAAAACCATCTAATTTATTTATTTTAATACAGTTCTGCTTATTATATGTAAAATAGCTTTTTTCAAATATTTTCACCTTTATATTCTTATTTATGATGTTCACATATTATTACTTAATGATCCTCAAAACATGCTAGGTATAGAGAAATCAAAAATATAGTTTCCTTTATTTTGGTTTTAAATTATCTAGTGGCCTAGAAAAAAGAAGGAAGAGGGGAACAAACAATGTATACAATCATGTATTATAATATCAAAGCAAATTAGAATGTCAAAAGTAAGAGCTTTTCCTAGTACTAAGATACACAGTGAATTTTCCCCACGGGTCTTCAGTAAGTGGACACATCAATTACAGCAGTAGGACCTCAGTAACTTTTCTGATAAAACTATAATGGAAAATTTCATATGGTCATTCTTATAATGGCTCTCAAAGACTGGTATGATAACAGTAAAGCAAAGTTTGGTAAAGGAAATTTTAATAGGAACCGTAATAAAATAATGAAAGGGACAGTCTAATATGCTGGCTTATTCTGAAAAGAAAAAATTAAACAGCCGAAGAAATGAATGAATTCCCTTCAAGTAATCCCTTATGAATGCTATTCCTCTATGTGAACTTGTGATAATAGAAATCAAACTTCCATTCTCTAGCCAGACCCTGGAGTACAGAGTGTATTATTCACAGAGGGCCTTGGGTCACAAAGCTAATGTAATAGGATGCTAAAAGGAACCTTCAGCTCAAATCCTAAGGCAACAGATAGCAGAGTGAGTTGTAATTCACATCACTGCTGCAGAACTTCTAAAATATGTTCACCATGAACTGACAGATACTCCTAACACTCCCCTTCCCTCTAGGACTGAAAGGTTGGGAAATAATTTTTCATGTGTTTTCCTTAGGACAGAGCTGTGTTATAGGCCCCATTTCATCACCAACATTTGGCATTGTCTTTTTTATTTGGGTCATTTTATTGAGTATGTAACTGTATCTTGCATATCAATATGCTTTGTCTATTAATTTACACAAAGTAAATAACCATGCTTAGGTATCATAAAATTCTATGGGTTTTAACAAATACATCTGCATGTGTTCACCACCACAATCGAGATACAAAACAGTTAAAGGACTCTAAGAAATTCCTTCATGATGCTCTTCTATAGTCAACCAGCTTTTCCATCTCCAACCCCTGTCAAAAACTGATCTATTCTTTAATCTATAGTAATATGGAATGTTATACAAATGAACTCATACATGTAGCCTTTTGGGTCTATTTTCTTCCACTTAGTAAACTGTATTTGAGATTAATCCATGTTGCATATATATATATATATATATATATATGTAAAAACATCTCTCATTTTATAAATAATTTTATTGACAGATGTTATTGCATTATAGGGATGTACCACAATTTGTTTCTTCATTCACTACTTAAAGGACCATTGGGTTGTTTCATTTTTAGTAATTGCCAATAAAGTCAACATAAACATTGTATACAGGTTTCTGTGTAAATGTACATTTCTCTAGGAGTAAAATTGTTAGGTAGCATGGTAAATGCATGCTTAATTTTATAAGAAACTGACAAACTTTTTCAAAGGGACAGTGCCATTTCACAGTCTACCAGTAATATAGATGAGGTCCAAGTACTCTGCTTTCTACCAGCACTAATTAGTGTTGTTTTGCGTGCGTGTGTGTGTGTGTGTGTGTGTGTGTGTGTTTCCCATTTTAATACTTATACAATGAAATCTCATTTTGGTTTTGATTTTCCTAACTTTAATAATGACTAATGATGTTTATTGGAACTTCCCTGGTGGTTCAGTGGTAAAGAATCTGCCTGCAATAAGGAAAAGTAGGTGATGTGGGTTTAATCTCTGAGTCAGGAATATCCCCTGGAAGAGGGCATGGCAACCCACTCTAGTATTCTTTTTTTTTTTTTTTTTAATTTTATTTTTAAACTTTACATAACTGTATTAGTTTTGCCAAATATCAAAATGAATCTGCCACAGGTATACATGTGTTCCCCATCCTGAACCCTCCTCCCTCCTCCCTCCCCATTCCATCCCTCTGGGTCGTCCCAGTGCACCAGCCCCAAGCATCCAGTATCGTGCATCGAACCTGGACTGGCAACTCATTTCATACATGATATTTTACATGTTTCAATGCCATTCTCCCAAATCTTCCCACCCTCTCCCTCTCCCACAGAGTCCATAAGACTGTTCTATACATCAGTGTCTCTTTTGCTGTCTCGTACACAGGGTTATTGTTACCATCTTTCTAAATTCCATATATATGCGTTAGTATGCTGTATTGCTGTTGTTCTTTCTGGCTTACTTCACTCTGTATAATAGGCTCCAGTTTCATCCACCTCATTAGAACTGATTCAAATGTATTCTTTTTAATGGCTGAATAATACTCCATTGTGTATATGTACCACAGCTTTCTTATCCATTCATCTGCTGATGGACATCTAGGTTGCTTCCATGTCCTGGCTATTATAAACAGTGCTGCGATGAACATTGGGGTACTCGTGTCTCTTTCCCTTCCGGTTTTCTCAGTGTGTATGCCCAGCAGTGGGATTGCTGGATCATAAGGCATGTCTATTTCCAGTTTTTTAAGGAATCTCCACACTGTTCTCCATAGTGGCTGTACAAGTTTGCATTCCCACCAACAGTGTAAGAGGGTTCCCTTTTCTCCACACCCTCTCCAGCATTTATTACTTGTAGACTTTTGGATCACAGCCATTCTGACTGGTGTGAAATGGTACCTCATAGTGGTTTTGATTTGCATTTCTCTGATAATGAGTGATGTTGAGCATCTTTTCATGTGTTTGTTAGCCATCTGTATGTCTTCTTCGGAGAAATGTCTATTTAGTTCTTTGGCCCATTTTTTGATTGGGTCATTTATTTTTCTGGAATTGAGCTGTAGGAGTTGCTTGTATATTCTCGAGATTAGTTGTTTGTCAGTTGCTTCATTTGCTATTATCTTCTCCCATTCTGAAGGCTGTCTTTTCACCTTGCTAATAGTTTCCTTTGATGTGCAGAAGCTTTTAAGGTTAATTAGGTCCCATTTGTTTATTTTTGCTTTTATTTCCAATATTCTGGGAGGTGGGTCATAGAGGATCCTGCTGTGATGTATGTCAGAGAGTGTTTTGCCTATGTTCTCCTCTAGGAGTTTTATAGTTTCTGGTCTTACGTTTAGATCTTTAATCCATTTTGAGTTTATTTTTGTGTATGGTGTTAGAAAGTGTTCTAGTTTCATTCTTTTACAAGTGGTTGACCAGATTTCCCAGCACCACTTGTTAAAGAGATTGTCTTTAATCCATTGTATATTCTTGCCTCCTTTGTCAAAGATTAGGTGTCCATATGTGCGTGGATTTATCTCTGGGCTTTCTATTTTGTTCCATTGATCTATATTTCTGTCTTTGTGCCAGTACCATACTGTCTTGATAACTGTGGCTTTGTAGTAGAGCCTGAAGTCAGGTAGGTTGATTCCTCCAGTTCCATTCTTCTTTCTCAAGGTCGCTTTGGCTATTCGAGGTTTTTTGTTTTTCCATACAAATTGTGGAATTATTTGTTCTAGCTCTGTGAAGAATGCTGTTGGTAGCTTGATAGGGATTGCATTGAATCTATAGATTGCTTTGGGTAGTATACTCATTTTCACTATATTGATTCTTCCAATCCATGAACATGGTATATTTCTCCATCTGTTAGTGTCCTCTTTGATTTCTTTCACCAGTGTTTTATAGTTTTCTATATATAGGTCTTTAGATTCTTTAGGTAGATATATTCCTAAGTATTTTATTCTTTCTGTTGCAATGGTGAATGGAATTGTTTCCTTAATTTCTCTTTCTGTTTTCTCATTATTAGTGTATAGGAATGCAAGGGATTTCTGTGTGTTGATTTTATATCCTGCAACTTTACTATAGTCATTGATTAGTTCTAGTAATTTTCTGGTGGAGTCTTTAGGGTTTTCTATGTAGAGGATCATGTCATCTGCAAACAGTGAGAGCTTTACTTCTTCTTTTCCAATTTGGATTCCTTTTATTTCTTTTTCTGTTCTGATTGCTGTGGCCAAAACTTCCAAAACTATGTTGAATAGTAATGGTGAAAGTGGGCACCCTTGTCTTGTTCCTGACTTTAGAGGAAATGCTTTCAATTTTTCACCATTGAGGATAATGTTTGCTGTGGGTTCTTGCTAGTAAAGTCCCATGGACAGAAGAGCCTGGTGGACTACAGTCAACGGGTCAAAAAGTGTTGGACATGACTGAAGTGACTGAGGACTGATGTTTATCACCTTTTGACATATCTATTTAATAATTGATTTTCTTTAAAAAAAAAAGGCGTCTATTTAATCTTTTGTTCATTTCTTTATTAAGTTGTATATGTTTATTGAGCTTTGAGAATTCCTTACGTATGCTTAAGTCCTTTGTCCAATATGATTTAGACAGTTTTATCCTGTTACATAGCTTGACTTTCTATTTAATTAATGGTGTGTTTTATAAAGCAAAGTTTTGTTTAATTTTGATGAAATCCAATTTATCCATATCTTCTTATATGTCTTGTGCTTTAGGTGTCATATCTAAGAACCTTCAGCCCAAAACAAATTTTTTTCCACTTGTTTTCTCCTAGAATATTTATAGCTTTATGATTCACATTAAAGTCAATGATGATTGTTGAGTTAATTTATATATAAGATGTGAGCTTTGGGTCAGAGTGGACAACCTTGCCTTGACCCTCATTTTAGGGGGAAAGCATTAACATTTACATCATTAAGTATGAGGTTAGATGTAAGGTTTTCACAGAAGTTTTGTCACGTTGAGAGGTTTCCTTGAATTCTAAGTTTTCTGAAACATTATCTTGAATGAGTGTTGAATGCTTTCAGTGATTTACCTGCATTTAGAGATAATGTAGATTGTTGTTGTTCTTGATAAAGCAAATTAGATTGTTTGATATTTCAGTTGTACCACCAGCCTTTCAATTCTGGAATAAAGCATACTTGATAATGGTATATTATCATTTTTATATGTCACTGGGTTTGTTTACTAAGATTTTGTTAAAAGACTTTTGTGCTTACATTTATGTTTTTTTCTCTTTTGTTGTCATTAGTTTTGATACTGAGGTAATGTAAATCTTACAACATGATCTGGGGAATTCTCTTTCTCCTCCATTTTCAGAAAGACTTTGTATAAATCTGGCATTATTTCTTTTTTAAAATTGTACTAAACATGATTCTGGAGTTTTCCATGTGGGAAATTTTAAGTTATAAATTGAACTTCTTAGGGCTTCCCTAGTGGCTCAGCTGGTAAAAAATCTGCCTGTGATGTGGGAGACCTGAGTTCGATCCCTAGGTTGGGAAGATCCCCTGGAGAAGGGAATGGCCACCCACTCCAAATCCTGGCCTGAAGAATTGCATGGACTGTATAGCCCATGGGGTCACAAAGAGTCAGACATGACTGAGTGACTTTCACTTTTAATTTAATATAATTGAATATGTGTTGAATATTCAGATTTTCTATTTCTTCTAAGTCAGTTTTGAGATTTGTGTCTTTCCAGCAATTTGTCCATGTAATCTAAATTCTTGATTTAAATGTTAGGGAGTTTTTCTTCATATTTGCTTAGTAGCTATTCAGTTTTTCTTATGACTATAGCAATATCCTCTCTTTCACCTCTGATAGCGATAATTTGTGTTATCTTCCTATTTGTTATCAGCCTGGCCAAGCTTTTCCCACTTCAGTGATCTTTTAAAAGACTGACTTTTGGTTTCATTGATTTTCTCTATTGACTATTTTTAATTTTACTGATTTCTGATTTTTATTATTTCCACAAGTCTATTTAATTTAGGTTTCATTTGTTCTTCTTCTTCTAGCTTCTTAAGATTTAAGCTTACAGGACTGATACTAGAATTTTATTCATTTTTGTGGTGTTCCATTGTCTTTTGGCTTATGTACTTCAGACAAGTGCAACAAATATTTATTTCTCTTTCTTGACATGTAATGTTTATTTTGTCTCTGGATGCTTTTTAAATTTTCTCTTTCTCTTTGGTTTTCAGCAAGTTGATTATATTGTGCTTTTGAGTGATTTTTATTTGTGTTTATCCTGATTGGAGATTATTAACTTCATTTATCTGAAGTTTTATTGTATATGTCAAATTTGGAAAAAAAAATACCTCCTTTATTTCTCCAAATATTTTTTCTATCCCCTTTAGGGGACTCAGTTATCCATATATGATAGAAATTTATATTTTCCATATATCACTGAGGCTCTGTTGGTTTAAAGATTTGTTTGGTTATTTGTACTCTTTTCTCCATCTGCTTCAGTTTAGATAAATACCTCAAAATGCTTGGATAAATACTTTAAAGTTTAATAAAGTTTTTTCTCGGTATCTAGACTTCCAATTAATTTAAATCAATATTTCATTTGAGATATTTTATATTCCTATGTTAATAATTTTGAATTTTTAATATTTTCCATTCCCTTTTTCATTATACTTCTGCAGAGTGCTATATGTATATATAATATTATAATATTACATATTAGTAGTTTGTGCATATATATTTATGTATGTATATATATATATATATTTCCTATGATGTATCAGTGTTCTAAACACTTTACTTGCATTAACCCTCTTAATCCTCACAACAACCATACATAGGAGGCAATTTCTGTTACTATCCTCACACATCATATTTGAGTAAACTATTGGTCAAATACCTTGTATCAGGTCACAGAGCTTTTAAATGACAGAGCTGACATTTGAAGCCTAGACTAGTTCTAGAACCCTCATCCCTAACCACTCAATATGGTAAAATGCATAGAGGAGATACTTACATAAATATGCCGGTAGACAACAAGATGACAGAAAATGATTACAATCATAAATGTAAGTGAAGCATTCAAAAAGTGTTTTAAAATTCAGTTGCAGAGTACTATGTAGTAATAAATGGCTATGAGACCCTAAAAAATAATATTCCTGCAGGGCAGCCTTGAAAAATGGGTTGACTGTTTCTGAGCAAGGGTTTTGGGAAATGACTGAAATGACTGCAAAGCAGTATGCAGTCATTGACACATCTGAGTATATACATTCAGAGATAAGTAACTGAGACATAGGGGCTCCTAGGAGAGGTTTGAGAATTTATTTAGGAGATAAAATTGACAGGACACGGTGACTGATGGTTTATGAACTAAGACAAAAGGTGCTATCAAAGTTACTGCTAAGATTTGTGGCTTGAGCAACTGGATGATAATCAGATCACTTACTGAGACTTGGAACTGGTTGTTTGGGGGGGGGGGCGGTTTCAAGTATGGCAGGAAAGGTAAGTTTAGTTTTGGTGATTTGATTCTGAGATGCCTGTGAGACATCCAAAGGGAGATGTCCAGCTGAATAATTGTGCCCAAGATTCAGGATACAGATATAAGTTAAACAGATCAATCAGATACTAATCAGCATGTAGATAATAATGAAATGAAAATGAGTGAACAAGATCCCTTGAATTTTGGAAAATGTGCTGAATGAGGAAAAAAGGAGATCATAGGACAGAAGCAATATTTGGGAGATGTGAAGGATTTTGAAAAAGTTAAAGTTAAAGAGATGAGAGGAAAATTAGTGAAGGATAATGTGCTAGAAGGGCTTCCCAGGTGGCCTGAGTGGTAAAGAACCTACCTGCCAATGCAGCAGACATAAGAGACAGGGGTTTGATCCCTGGGTCCAGAAGATCCCCTGGAGAAGGGCATGGGAAACCACTCCAGTATTCTTCTCTGGAGAATCCCATGGACAGAAAAGCCTGGCAGGATACAGCACGTAGGGTCGCAAAGAATTGGATACCACTAAAGAATCGAACTGAGCACACACCCAGTGTACTAGAAATGAAGGGAAAAGAGACTTATTTTTTCAAATGTTTTTTGCAAATATATTAGCACTTTGTAGAAACATGATGTTGTTACTAATAATTTTCACATGCTTTTCCAAATAATAAAGCCAAATCTAGATATCATTTAGTGGCCAATATAGGACTGCAAGGAGATCCAACCAGTCCATTCTAAAGGAGATCAGTCCTGGGTGTTCTTTGGAAGGAGTGATGCTAAAGCTGAAACTCCAATACTTTGGCTACCTCATGCGAAGGGTTGACTCATTGGAAAAGACTCTGATGCTGGGAGGGATTGGGGGCAGGAGGAGAAGGGGACGACAGAGGATGAGATGGCTGGATGGCATCACCAACTTGATGGACATGAGTTTGGGTGAACTCCGGGAGTTGGTGATGGACAGGGAGGCCTGGCGCACTGCAATTCATGGGGTCGCAAAGAGTCGGACACAACTGAGCGACTGAACTGAACTGAACTGAACTGATAGAACTCTTTCTGGACAGATTCTTATCAGAAATCAGTATGAGAGTGATATTATAAAGCATAGCTGCATCCTATTTCTCAGCTTTCCCTTTGAAGAGGGTAATAATAGTGGCATGACTGAAAGCTTGTGGAATTTCTTCAGTTCTCTATTTTCTGGAGAAGCATCTACACATGTCTAGAAGACATTAAACACAAAAGAAAACTATTGTTTAGATTACAGGCAATACTTAGCTTTTTTCTTCAATATTGTATTTAAAGTTTTTGTTAGTCTTTAAAATCTTAAAAAAGTATCTATGACGGCTACACAGGCTGTTCTCACCGTTGCCATCACTGTCCTGTCAAGAAGTCAGTAAGGATGATAAGTCTTTAAAGTTCTTTCCCTTCCTCTCGGCTGAAAGAAAACTGACAACTTCTTTGCATATGGGCATTTACTTTAGATTCTTTGTCCACTACCCTTATAGGACTTTATTAATTCTTTAATCAATATATGCATTTACTTATTCAATAAATATTTACCAAGTGTATACTGTTTCAAGTATTATGCTAGAGCTAGGAACACGGAGACAACAAAACAGGAATTATTGTTTGTACTCATGATGAATGGTAAAACCCATAAGCAGAAGAAGTCGAATTAGTTTATATCTCACTAATATTTATAATTGGTACCCTAAGAAATAAAAATACTCCATAATTTTTAATACATATTCAGATTTATAAGGAGTACCCTAGGATAAGTACATCAACATCATAAACATTGTGAAGTCGTGGCAGCAGTAAGGATTTCAAGTCACTATATCCCTTCAGCCTTGGTCTTTCCTTTCCATTTGTGGGAAAAATTGAGTTAGATTGCGTGAACTGAAATGTTAATCTTTGCATTTCAGTGTACTATGCCAAATTCTCTCACCTTGCTAGGAGAGTGATGGAAATAGAGGGAGACCCTGATGAGTATCTAAGGACAAGTTTGGTTTCCTTGAGTCTAAAACTAAGGTAAAGAATTATGACAGGAAAACTGAGGATAACAAAAGCCAGAGAGACAACTAAGCAAATTATTGACAACCAGTATACTCCAGGGTATAAATTCTAGGCAAAACAACTCCAAGTTTCAAATTTGGAATTCAAGCATGGCTAGATTAGACTAAGAAAATAGCAAGATGAGTTCAGGATGGAAACAGAACTGTATTTGTGTAAAAACAAGAGAATATTTCGAGCACACCTTTGGGAAGAGCTGATGCATAGTAAATGGAATTAAGGGAGTAGATTAAAGTCTCAGGAATCTAGTGAGGAAAACTGAGATGTTGGCCATACATTTATGCTTCTTTTTATTAGTGCCATCTTATCGATAGCTAGTATTGACAGTATCGCCCATTCACTGGCTCTATAGGTACTGCTCTCAATGCATAAATCTGGTAGTTGTAAATACATTGTTCCCTGATGAGGCTGGAGAAGGATCTTTGAATCTAGGTGCATAGATTGTACAGTGAACTCTACGAACAAACATTCAATAGATTTAAAAGGTGTTCTCTAGAGTTGAATGAAATTTTATCACACGACTTCTTTAGTTGCTGTCAATCTTTCAAAATATGTCATTTAACCATTTAGGAGAGGAAAAAAATGCTTCTTGTTATACTTCAGAAACCTATTTTTCCCTTTTTTATTATACTTTTTATTCCCCATAGACATACAAATCTAATGTATTTCTTTAAACAATAGCATACACTAATACACATCATATTTAATGATTTATTTATCAAAAACATGCTTTTTTTGGGTAACACTTCTTAAAATTATATCAGTATACAAAAATGGGAATATGCATGTAACATTTTCAGATACACATTTCTTGTTTTTTTTTAGCCACAGTAGGCAGCTAGTGGGATCTTATTTACCCAACCAGGGATGGGATGTATGCCCCTACAGTGGAAAGGTGGAGTTGGAGTCCCAACCACTGGACCACCAGGGAATTCCCTATGTAAAATTTTTTTGAACAGTAATTACTATTAAAAAGCTATATCATTATTATGATATATATGTATCTATGTATATAATATACATTATATACTCTATAATACACTATAAATCACATTATAACACAAATTTACTAATTTTATGCTGTTCTAAACAATTATAGTTTGTGATCATTTATGTGCACCTTTCTATTTCTTTGGTCCTATGAAGTTTTTCTTCTCATTCCCAGTCATTTAAAAAAATTAAATATATTTATTATTTGATTGAAGGATGATTGCTTTACAGAATTGTGCTGGTTTATGTTAAACCTTACCATGAATCAGCCATAGGTATACCTATGTCCCCTCTGTCTTGAAACACCCTCTCATCTCCCTTCCCATCCTACTCCTATTGAAAATCAGTTTAACCCTTATAAAGTATGCTTTTTTACAAGTTTTCACAACATTTTACCTTTTCACTTGTGACTGGCTTCATTTTATACTGCCCAATGAGATTATTTAATTCTAATATAGGATATCAATTTTCCCCATACTTTAATTTCTGTTTAATATCCCCCTTTATAATCCATTATATTTTAAAATTCTTAGATGTGAACAAGGATTTTGTCCTCCCTATATTTCAATAGTTTTTACAGACACATTTAAGCCTAGATTATCTTCATTGTATAGGTGAAAAATAAGAGAAACAGAAGGAAACAATAGAAAATCAATATTACTTTAGTGTATTGGAGTCAGATAAAGGAACTAGGTTGAGCAAAGAAATGATTGTAAAATCAGATTTTAAGCATATGAATTTGAAGACAATTGCTTCTTTTATAAGCTCACCTCTGTATACCTGCAATAGCTTATCAACTGATTATCATCTTAGAAGTATAACTCTCTACCTACAAGCTGTGATTGGCCAGATAAATGGAGAAATGACTTAATCATATATATTCTAAACATGGCAGATTATAGGGCTTCCCAGATGCTGCTGGTGGTAAAGAACACACCAGCCAATCCTGGAGACGTGAGGGTTCAGTCCCTGGGTCGGGGAGATCTCCTGGAGGACGGCATGGCAACCCACTCCAGTATTCTTGCCTGGAGAATCCCATGGACAGAGGAGGCTGGTAGGCTCCAGTCCATAGGGTCACAAAGAGTCAGAATTGGAAACAACTGAAGCGACTTAGCATGCATGCACTGCTGCTGCTAAGTTGCTTCAGACGTGTCCGACTCTGTGCGACCCCATAGACGGCAGCCCACCAGGCTCCCCCATCCCTGGGATTCTCCAGGCAAGAACACTGGAGTGGGTTGCCATTTCCTTCTCTGTGGGTTATATATAGTGTACCTTCCTTCGAAACCTTAATAAGTATGAACACTGAAATATGGTAATGTTTTAATACATCTCCATACTTTATTAAGCCATCTAGCTAGAAACCTTGTGAATGAGTGTGAGATTTCCCCAAAAGAAAAGTAACATTTAGTTAGGTTAGATGTCAAGTTGCTAGCTTACACTATATAAAAGTCAATATGTACCAAGTCATATTACTGAATTTGCTCTACACTGCTAGGAGGTTGTTGAACTCAATTACAGAAATGTGCAGAGCTTGATTTGATGTGTGAGGAGGTTAGGAGACCACAATCAATTAAAAAGAACACATGTATATCCTGTTCTGGGGAAACAGTTGTTTTAGTATCCCTTGTTCAGTTTCTGCTTTTTTCTCTGACGTTTTCTGAACATAAGAGAACAAAAGGTTTAATAATTCCCCAGTTTCATTTGGAATTATTTTGTCAGCAATATCTAATAGGAAGACATGTGATTGTTGTTTTACTTGAATGAAGCCTCAGGCAGATACAATTAAACACACTGTACTTTTTAAAATTTTTCTCATGTAGCAAAACCATTTGAAAACGGACAATATTTGGACATCTATGGAATTACAAGGGACCAGGCTGGAGAATATGAATGCAGTGCAGAAAATGATGTGTCATTCCCAGATGTGAAAAAAGTGAAAATTGTCGTAAACTGTAAGTCCCATCACCTTTTATTAAAAAATTTCAAAGGGAAGATTAAACACCTGGAAAATACTGTCTAAAGCTTATGTTGCTATTTTTAAAGAGGAAGTCTATTGATAAACAGTACTTTTTGGCAGAGCAAATGTTTGCCTGTTAGAATATTGATTGAATTGTTTTAGTAACATCAATTGCCCCAAGTAATCCTACAATAATTCAGTTTAATGTGTAGATGGCAATGTTTTCAATATCATCCCAATCCTAAACTGTGGTGTCCTTATTTCTGAAGCATCCTGGACTCATGGGGTTGTATTCATTCTCATGGATTTCACTTGAAGTGTATTCTGATTAAATTTAAGTTTGGAATTCCAGAAGCATGTTGTTTTATACTTAAAGAGAAAAACTGTTACTATGATATTCCTATCATTTGAGTATTTAATTCTATTTGGCTTGGACAATATTGAGAAAATGAATTTTTTTCATGAACCTCATTATTAGGAAGTTAGATTATTAAGTGATACTTGCAGAACAATCAATGTCATTATGTTACACCCTTCTTCTAAATGCATTTCAAAACACTGATGACAGACATTTTTTCATTAATAGCTTATTTCATGTATTATGATCTCAACAGTAATGACTGAAATAGTTTTTACTTTTCAAAGATACTCCCTTAGTCTTTCTCTCAGAATTGTTCACATTGTTTGACTTATTCTAATTGAATATTTGGGAGATAATAGTTTTTTACTAGAAGTGTTTTCAAGCTACAACTTTCAATTTTTTTTCCTCACATTTATAAATCTTTCTCTATGCAGCCAATGTTAATAATGAATACATAGAATTCAGATTATATGAATGAATTATATATATGAATTACATATGAATTCCATAGATCAGAAGAAAATTTTCCAAATAGATCCCCAGATGCTAACACTAAGCATTTTTCATGTATTTAATCTCAATTGTATGGGTCAAAAAGTATCTATCAAAACACACTCAGTAGTTAACTATTGCCAGGGCAAATTTTTGCCACCAACTAACATATGTCAGTGGCTAAGCTATACATTTGGTGTTGACTCGTTGAAAAAGACCCTGATGCTGGGAAAGATTGGACGCAGGAGGAGAAGGGGATGACAGAGGATGAGATGGTTGGATAGCATCACCTACTCAATGGACATGAGTATGAGCAAA
Source organism: Bubalus kerabau (assembly GCF_029407905.1). Taxonomy (NCBI): domain Eukaryota; kingdom Metazoa; phylum Chordata; class Mammalia; order Artiodactyla; family Bovidae; genus Bubalus; species Bubalus kerabau. The sequence continues at coordinate 73,933,897 of NC_073629.1, forward strand.
CTCTAGGAGATGGTGAGGAACAGAGAAGCCTGGCCTGAGGTGGCAAACAGTTGGACATGACTGAGTGACTGAACAACAACTGAGCAAATGTGCATAATGCCAGAATGAGGCGGTTTCTAGAGCAGAGTTTCTTATATAATACTCTGAGACAAACTTCAGGAGAGTCACCCAAAATGTTACTAGAAATGGAAAATCTGTGTCCCACCAGGCCTACTGAATAAAAATCTTTAGGGTATATGGCCTGGAAATATGCATTTATGATAAGTTTTCATTGAATCTTAGGACTCTTGTTGCAGTGAGTTACTGCTCACCATTCTGGAACTCTCTAAAATAAGAGTTAATAAATACTATTCACTCAAATAAAAATTTCTGATTATTTTATCACTAGCCATGCTTATCTGAACATGAGTCTACAGATTCTATTGTTGGGGGGATTGAGAGAAGAGGTGAGAAATAGGACTGAAAGGAAGTAATACTTTTAGCAATGAGCCCTAAGAAAAGAGAAAGCAGAGTCAATCTGTCAAACAAGCAAGACACCCAGCCTGACAATGCAGCCTACTCTCAACTCTTAGAATTAGTGTATCTCTACAGTGATGTCTCTCATGGGGATACAGTTGAAAACAAGCTGCCATATGGATTTACACGGGTCTGTACTCCATGTATAACCCACTTGTGTGTGTGTTCACACTTTCGTTTCTATCCTTTTTACCTCTCTGACTTTAGTTCATTGTCACTTATTTAACTTGATTTTTGTTTTGTTTTTTATTCCGGACAAGTTGGTACTTTAGACTGATACAGTTCAAGTAAGGATGCAGAAATATGGACAGAAATTGAATTGAGAGAAAGACTGACCAATGAGTTATCATCTGAAGGATTTGTGTAGAGAAAAGTGTCCTTATATAAAGCCGAAGGACAGAAATTAGGGAGACAGATGTCAAGAACTGTGAGGGATCTGCCACAATTTCACAAATGCTGACAGAAGACAGAGACAAAGGGCAATTTATTACTCATAGAAATAACAATAGCCAGAGTATTGTCATTTTCTTATGTCATTTCCCCAAGTCCCAATTACTGCAAGGTGATATGATGAGGGTTAAGAGAAATCTATACACACAGTAGGTTTATGTCATAGCTGAGGTTCCTTTGGCTTAGAAACTCAATTTTTTTCATATATAATGGCAGCAAGCAAACCAGCCTTTTGCCACAGAGAGAGAAATTATCTTTATGATACTGGACCATAAACAAACCTGCCCTTTGCTCCATGGAGAGAACCACTTCTTCTATCTTCCAAGACTGTTCGCTATACAAACATCCTTGAAAAGATTGTCAGGAACAAAAGCTGTCAGTGCCTCTGCTCACAAGATGTGCAGAAACACAGGAGACCCCTGGAAGATTGTCTTCAAACACAAAATGGGAGGAGGAAAGTTTGAAGCATAGCCTTGAGACATTCCATCAGTTGAAAAGGGTGCTTCAGTGGCTTTTGTAGGGTTTCAGACATCTCAAACAGGTAGAAAGGAAAGTGTTGTTAACCAACTTTAACTTGAGAAGGAAAATCAGAAGGAAAAAGGGGAAAGTAAAAAAAAAAAAAGATAAAGATGTGTTTATTATAGTTATAATACAGACTATGTTTTATAAGAACTAATTTCAGTGGAAGTATAATCATAAGTGGAAATATTGGTACCAACATAATATTAAAAATATTAAGAAAATGAACTCAACAGGACTTTTTACATGGATTTAAACATTAAATGTTTACTTTTGCTTCTCAAATTATACCTTTGGTAGCTAACATTTTCTTAAATGTGCCATGAAGAACTGAATACTGACCGATCAGTTAAATTTACATCTCTTGAATAAATATTTTATGTAAGTTTGGTCAGATTTCTGGTCATGCCCTAAATTTTGCCTTAATTTGGAATAATTTTGTCACATGTATACCAGTGATATACAGCCATGTAGGTGTGTGAGTGTAAGTGTATATGTTTCTGGTTTTGAGGAAATTTGAAAATTATTAATTTTGTGAATTCACCCCTTTCGAAGTCAGAAACTGAGCACTATCCGTGGGTTTTACTGATTTCCCAAAGGAAATTAGCCAAAACCTACTGAGCAAACTTCAGTTTGTCAAAGCCCAAAATTGAGCACAGTGCTCTGTAGCCAGCATGAAACTTCGTGTCCACTGATAATCTGAAGATTCCCTGAAGATAGAATTACACCAGGTTCAAGGCAGCCCTCTTTTCATGGTTATTAATCAATATTGATTGCACATATAAAATTGCAGCAGCTTTGTGAATAACTTGAAGAGAAACTTTGTCCCTGTTCCCAAATGAGGTTCAAGATGGAACGTAATAAATTTTCATAAGCTCTGGTACATTCAGTTATACGGAAGTCAATTTGAGGAAGAGATTTATGTTCCCTCTAATTTAGAAATATGTACTATGTTAGTATTCATCTAATACATCTGCCTCATTCGCTGCATATAGGCACATGTATATTTCTCATACTTACAGTAAATAATGTTCACCACATACTTTGGACTCGTAGCACTTTCATGTGGATTTCTATTGAATTAAATTAAACAACACTTTAATGAAATGATTAGTATATTTAACTTATTTTGTATAGATTGGACTAGTTTGTTGATCAAATAAGCACATTATGAGTTATTTACAGAAATTTAAAGAATAAATTTATTTATTTACATATAAGTTCTTTTTGAGTTATTTATTAAATTTGTAAGCTTTGATACAAAATTTTGTTTCTGGGTAGGGAGATTTTGTAGATGATTATTCTCCTGTTTTTCTCTGTATATTCTTTTATCCATTTGTATATGAATATAGTATATTCATGATTTACAATAATGGCACCCCACTCCAGTACTCTTGCCTGGAAAATCCCATGGACGGAGGAGCCTGGTAGGCTGCAGTCCATGGGGTCGTGAAGAGTCGGACACGACTATGCGACTTCACTTTCACTTTTCACTTTCCTGCATTGGAGAAGGAAATGGCAACCCACTCCAGTGTTCTTGCCTGGAGAATCCCAGGGACAACGGAGCCTGGTGGGCTGCCGTCTATGGGGTCGCACAGAGTCGGACACGACTGAAGCAACTTAGCAACAGCAGCAGCAGCATAGCTATAATAAATATATGAATATGTACATTTCTTTATATTTGCTTATGTATGTATATACACACATCTACAAACAATTGGATAAGAAATATGTGTACATACTTCTATGTCTTGGACTTCCCATGTGGCTCAGTGGTAAAGAATCCATCTGCCAATGCAGGAGATGTGGGTTCAATCCCTGGGTCAAGAACATACCCTGGAGAAGGAAATGGCAACCCACTCCAGTATTCTTGCCTGGGAAATCCCACAGACAGAGGGGACTGGCGGGCTAGAGTCCATGGAGTTGCAGAAAGTTGGACACAACTTAGTGACTAAACAACAACATATGTATACATATAAAATATGTAACTATATATTTCTCATCAAATTGAAAAAAAACTCAAAAGAAATCATGACATTCATCATAAATAGACCTTAAAAGATTAATACACACACACATAAGAAGAAAGAAAAAAATGTGAACCAGCCGATTAGCTAAGCCAAAGGGAGCTAGTGGATTCAATTTGGACAGATTCTCTGTTTTATCTGCATTTGCATTCCAACCCTGGAAGTGGCCTAGAGGGTACTTGTCCATAATTTTTATTGTTAATTGAAAGTGGAAAAATGAGTATCCATAAAGCTCATGGATTCAATTAAATTTGGATAAAAAGGAAATGAGAAACCAGGTCTAAAAAATCAGTAAAGCTGATTCATGGAAATGAAATCTAGAATCTAGAAAATGTAGATTATATCTTAGACTAATCAAAATCTCCATAGGGAAGCAGAATCTCAGATATTAGAAATCAGGAAATCCTGCAAAACCTAGCCCTTCAAAATGAATGCTGCTGGTAAAAAGGGCAGGGTTCTCTGATCCTGTGACAAGTTGTTTATTTTCCACTTTATTTGTATATACTTTTTCAATTAAGAGTAACTCTTTTAGAGCTTCCCCAGTGACTCAGAGGTAAAGAGTCTGCCTGCAATGCAGGAAACATGGAAGAGGCCTGTTTGACCCCTCAGTGGGGAAGATCCCCTGAGGAGGAAATGGTAATCCACTCCAGTATTCTTGCTGGAAAAATCCCATGGACAGAGGAGCCTCACAGGCTACAGTCCATAGGGTTCCAAAGAGTCAAATACTACTGAGCGACTAAACACACACACACACTTTTAGAAATGCAGGCCTTATAGTCAGGTATAACTTATTTGAACCCTTGTTATGTAATTTACTGAACTTTGAGATCTTGGGAAACCACTTTACCTTTCTGAGTCTCAATTTCCAATTCTGTAAATTTGGAGCAATAATAGATAATTTTCAGGGTTTGGGTAAAGATTAAATGAGATGATACGATATATATACAGCACCTATCACAGTGTCTGGCCCACTAACAACTGAAAAAATATAAATCTCTCTTGGCATGAATTTACTCTAGAATGTAAGCTCTGTGTCATAAGGGATTTTCCTTTCCTTTCTGCAATAACATGTTCCTGTCACATAGAGCAGAGGGATGGAATGGGGAGGGAGGAGGGAGGAGGGTTCAGGATGGGGAACACATGTATACCTGTGGCGGATTCATTTTGATATTTGGCAAATCTAATACAGTTATGTAAAGTTTAAAAATAAAATAAAATTTAAAAAAAAAAAAAAAAAAGAAAAAAAAAAAAAAAAAATAGTCAACGGATTAACGAAGTGTAATGCTAATCTTTAAAAGAGTTTTTAGGAGAGGAGCCAAGATGGCGGAGGAGTAGGACGGGGAGAACACTTTCTCCCCCACAAATTCATCAAAAGAGCATTTAAACATCGAGTAAATTCCACAAAACAACTTCCGAATGCCGGCAGAGGACATCAGGCACCCAGAAAAGTAGCCCAACTCTTCGAAAGGAGGTAGGAAAAAATATAAAAGACAAAAAAAGAGACAAAAGAGGGAGGGACGGAGTTCCGTCCCGGGAAGGGAGTCTTAAAAAGAGAGAAGTTTCCAAACACCAGGAAACCCTCTCACTGCCGAATCTGTGCCGAGCTTTGGAAGCACAGAGGGCAACATAAAAGGGAGGGGAAAAAAAAAAAAATAAACAATTAAAAATCGCGGACTGTGAGCCCTACGGGAACTCCCCCAGCGGAGAAGCAGCGCAGACGCCTGCACACGGCATTAGCAAGCGGGGGCTGGGCAGGGAAGTGCGGCGCGGGCTGTGTCCCTTAGAGTAAGAATCGGGCCGAATGTCCTGAGCGCTATCTGAGCGAAATAATTTGGGCTAGCAAACCAGACTGTGGGATATCTACCACGCGAAAAGCCAGCCCTAACCTAAGACACCGCCAGGCCCGCGCACAGAACAAAGGACTGAACAGAGATAGCCGGCTGCAGACCTCCCCCTCCGGTGACAGGCAACCAGAGCCGGAAGGGGGCAATCGCAGCCCCAGAGAGACACTATCTATAAAACTGTAAGCAGGCTTCTTTGCTAACTAAAACTTCTTGGGGGTCTGGACGGTCAACATCTGCCTGAGAAGGTGCGCCGGTTTTACACCCAGATAACCGAGTGGCGGGGAGGCGATAAGTCGCAGCATTGGCGCCCGCCAAGCACCTCATCGCCTGAGCTGCTCGACCTGGGAAGAACACAAAACGCAGGCCCAACCGAGTCTGCGCCTCTGAGGACTACCCGAGTGCCTGAACCTGAGCGGCTTGGACCTGGGAGCTCAGTCCAGGGCCGGCCTCTGATTGTTCCCGGCGGAACAACCTAGAGCCCAAGCAGTGTGGGCAGGGAGGTTACACGCGCCGTGAGCGGGGGCAGACCCAGTGTGGCTGAGGTACTTCGAGCGCACACCAGTGTTATCTGTTTGCAGCTTCCCTCCCTCCCTCCCCACAGCGCGGCTGAACAAGTGAGCCTAAATTAAAAAAAAAAAAAAAAAAAAAAATAGGGTCCTCCACCGTCCCCTTTGCGTCAGGGCGGGAACCAGACACTGAAGAGACCAGCAAACAGAAGAAGCTCTAACAGAGGGAAACGCCTTGGAAGCTACAGGCCATAGATTAAAACCCTGTGGTTACTACGGATTACATAGGAAGGGGCCTATAGATCTTGAGAAATATAAGTCGGACTAAGGAACTGCCAAAAATGAACTGAACCCACAATACTCACAACAAAACCAGAGAAAGACCTAGATATATTTTTACTATTTTTACGATCAATCTTTCTTTCTTTCTTTTTTTTTTTTTAATTAAAAAAAAATTTTTTTAAGTCCTCTATTGTCCTTTAATTTTCACTTTTATAACTATTACTTTGCAAAAAAAAAAAAAAGACCCTATTTTTTTTTTTTTTTTCTTCTTCAGCAAACTTCATATATATATTTTATAATTTTTTGACCGTGGTTTTTTTTTTTTTTTTTTTTTTTTTTTTCTTTTTCTTTTTTCTTTTTCTTCTTTTCTTTAACATTGCATTTTTGAAATTCCAAACTCTACTCTAGATTTTTAATTTTAGCCTTTTGATATATGTTATCAATTTTGTACCTATAGTTTTTTTCATAATTGCTGTGACTTTTTTTTTTTTTTTTTTCCTCTGTTTCTTTCTCTTCTTCTTTTATATAACATCGTATATCTGCAATTCCAAACTCTACTCAAGATTTTTAATTTATGCTTTTTGGTATTTGATATCAATTTTGTACCTGTATTTTCTTTATAATTTTTGCGACATTGTTTTTGTTGGTTTGTTTGTTTTCTCTCTTTATTTTTCTTCTTCTTCTTTTTTTTTTTTTTTTTTTTTTTTTTTTTTTAACGTTGTATTTTTGAAATTCCAAACTCTACTCTGGATTTTTAATTTTTGCTGTTTGGTATTAGTTATCAATTTTGTACCTGTAGTTTCTTTATTACTTTCACGACCTTGTTTGTTTTGCTTTGTTCCTTTTTTCTCTCTTTCTTTTCCTTCTCCTTTTCATTAACATCGCATTTTTGAAATTCCAAACTCTACTCTAATTTCTAATTTTTGTTTTTATGTATTTGTTACCAATTTTGTACCTTTAAGAACCCAATCTTCAGGACCCATTTTTCACTAGTGTACGAGATTACTGGCTTGACTGCTCTCTCTCCCTTTGGACTCTCCATTTTCTCCACCAGGTCACCTGTATCTCCTCCCTAACCCCTCTCTACTCTACCCAACTCTGTGAATTTCTGTGTGTTCCAAACGGTGGAGAACACTTAAGGAACTGATTACTGGCTGGATCTGTCTCCCGCCTTTTCATTTCCCCCTTTTATCCTTCTGGCCACCTCTGTCTCCTGCCTCCTTCTTCTCTTCCCTGTATAACTCCGTGAACATCTCTGAGTGGTCCAGTTGTGGAGTGCACATAAGGAAGTGACTACTGGCTAGCCCATTCTCTCCACTATTGATTCCACCTCATCTCATTTGGGTCACCTCTAACTCCCTCCTTCCTCTTCTCTTCTCCATGTAACGCTGTGAACCTCTCTGAGTGACCCTCACAGTAGAGAAACTTTTCATCTTTAACGTAGATGTTTTATCAGTGGTGCTGTATAGAAGGAGAAGTTTTGAAACTACTGTAAAATTAAGACCGATAACTGGAAGTAGGAGGCTTAAGTCCAATCCCTGACTCCAGGGAACTCCTGACTCCAAGGAACATTAATTGACAGGAGCTCATCAAACGCCTCCATACCGACACTGAAACCAAGCACCACACAAGGGCCAACAAGTTCCAGGGAAAGACATAACAAGCAAATTCTCCAGCAACAAAGGAACACAGCCCTGAGCTTCAAGATACAGGCTGCCCAAAGTCACCCCAAAACCATAGACATCTCATAACTCATTACTGGACATTTCATTACACTCCAGAGAGAAGAAATACAGCTCCATCCACCAGAACATCGACACAAGCTTCCCTAACCAGGAAACCTTGACAAGCCACCTGTACAAACCCACACACAGCGAGGAAATGCCACAATAAAGAGAACTCCACAAACTGCCAGAATACAGAAAGGACACCCCAAACTCAGCAATTTAAACAAGATGAAGAGACAGAGGAATAGCCAGCAGATAAAGGAACAGGATAAATGCCCACCAAACCAAACCAAAGAGGAAGAGATAGGGAATCTACCTGATAAAGAATTCCGAATAATGATAGTGAAATTGATCCAAAATCTTGAAATTAAAATGGAATCACAGATAAATAGCCTGGAGGCAAGGATTGAGAAGATGCAAGAAAGGTTTAACAAGGACTTAGAAGAAATAAAAAAGAGTCAATATATAATGAATAATGCAATAAGTGAAATTAAAAACACTCTGGAGGCAACAAATAGTAGAATAACAGAGGCAGAAGATAGGATTAGTGAATTAGAAGATAGAATGGTAGAAATAAATGAATCAGAGAGGATAAAAGAAAAACGAATTAAAAGAAATGAGGACAATCTCAGAGACCTCCAGGACAATATTAAACGCTACAACATTCGAATCATAGGGGTCCCAGAAGAAGAAGACAAAAAGAAAGACCATGAGAAAATACTTGAGGAGATAATAGTTGAAAACTTCCCTAAAATGGGGAAGGAAATAATCACCCAAGTCCAAGAAACCCAGAGAGTCCCAAATAAGATAAACCCAAGGCGAAACACCCCAAGACACATAGTAATCAAATTAACAAAGATCAAACACAAAGAACAAATATTAAAAGCAGCAAGGGAAAAACAACAAATAACACACAAGGGAATTCCCATAAGGATAACAGCTGATCTTTCAATAGAAACTCTTCAAGCCAGGAGGGAATGGCAAGACATACTTAAAATGATGAAAGAAAATAATCTACAGCCCAGATTATTGTACCCAGCAAGGATCTCATTCAAGTATGAAGGAGAAATCAAAAGCTTTTCAGACAAGCAAAAGCTGAGAGAATTCTGCACCACCAAACCAGCTCTCCAACAAATACTAAAGGATATTCTCTAGACAGGAAACACAAAAATGGTGTATAAATTCGAACCCAAAACAATAAAGTAAATGGCAACGGGGTCATACTTATCAGTAATTACCTTAAACGTAAATGGGTTGAATGCCCCAACCAAAAGACAAAGACTGGCTGAATGGATACAAAAACAAGACCCCTGCATATGTTGTCTACAAGAGACCCACCTCAAAACAGGGGACACATACAGACTGAAAGTGAAGGGCTGGAAAAAGATTTTCCATGCGAATAGGGACCAAAAGAAAGCAGGAGTAGCAATACTCATATCAGATAAAATAGACTTTAAAACAAAGACTGTGAAAAGAGACAAAGATGGTCACTACATAATGATCAAAGGATCAATCCAAGAAGAAGATATAACAATTATAAATATATATGCACCCAACACGGGAGCACCGCAGTATGTAAGACAAATGCTAACAAGTATGAAAGAAGAAATTAACAATAACACAATAATAGTGGGAGACTTTAATACCCCACTCACACCTATGGATAGATCAACTAAACAGAAAATTAACAAGGAAACACAAACTTTAAACGATACAATAGACCAGTTAGACCTAATTGATATCTATAGGACATTTCATCCCAAAACAATGAATTTCACCTTCTTCTCAAGCGCACATGGAACCTTCTCCAGGATAGATCACATCCTGGGCCATAAAGCTAGCCTTGGTAAATTCAAAAAAATAGAAATCATTCCAAGCATCTTTTCTGACCACAATGCAGTAAGATTAGATCTCAATTACAGGAGAAAAACTATTAAAAAATCCAACATATGGAGGCTGAACAACACGCTGCTGAATAACCAACAAATCACAGAAGAAATCAAAAAAGAAATCAAAATTTGCATAGAAACGAATGAAAATGAAAACACAACAACCCAAAACCTGTGGGACACGGTAAAAGCAGTCCTAAGGGGAAAGTTCATAGCAATACAGGCACACCTCAAGAAACAAGAAAAAAGTCAAATAAATAACCTAACTCTACACCTAAAGCAACTAGAAAAGGAAGAAATGAAGAACCCCAGGGTTAGTAGAAGGAAAGAAATCTTAAAAATTAGAGCAGAAATAAATGCAAAAGAAACAAAAGAGACCATAGCAAAAATCAACAAAACCAAAAGCTGGTTCTTTGAAAGGATAAATAAAATTGACAAACCATTAGCCAGACTCATCAAGAAACAAAGGGAGAAAAATCAAATCAATAAAATTAGAAATGAAAATGGAGAGATCACAACAGACAACACAGAAATACAAAGGATCATAAGAGACTACTACCAGCAATTATATGCCAATAAAATGGACAACGTGGAAGAAATGGACAAATTCTTAGAAAAGTACAACTTTCCAAAACTCGATCAGGAAGAAATAGAAAATCTTAACAGACCCATCACAAGCACGGAAATTGAAACTGTAATCAAAAATCTTTCAGCAAACAAAAGCCCAGGTCCAGACGGCTTCACAGCTGAATTCTACCAAAAATTTAGAGAAGAGCTAACACCTATCCTGCTCAAACTCTTCCAGAAAATTGCAGAGGATGGTAAACTTCCAAACTCATTCTATGAGGCCACCATCACCCTAATACCAAAACCTGACAAAGATCCCACAAAAAAAGAAAACTACAGGCCAATATCACTGATGAACATAGATGCAAAAATCCTTAACAAAATTCTAGCAATCAGAATCCAACAACACATTAAAAAGATCATACACCATGACCAAGTGGGCTTTATCCCAGGGATGCAAGGATTCTTCAATATCCGCAAATCAATCAATGTAATACACCACATTAACAAATTGAAAAATAAAAACCATATGATTATCTCAATAGATGCAGAGAAAGCCTTTGACAAAATTCAACATCCATTTATGATAAAAACTCTCCAGAAAGCAGGAATAGAAGGAACCTACCTCAACATAATCAAAGCTATATATGACAAACCCACAGCAAACATTATCCTCAATGGTGAAAAATTGAAAGCATTTCCTCTAAAGTCAGGAACAAGACAAGGGTGCCCACTTTCACCATTACTATTCAACATAGTTTTGGAAGTTTTGGCCACAGCAATCAGAGCAGAAAAAGAAATAAAAGGAATCCAAATTGGAAAAGAAGAAGTAAAGCTCTCACTGTTTGCAGATGACATGATCCTCTACATAGAAAACCCTAAAGACTCCACCAGAAAATTACTAGAACTAATCAATGACTATAGTAAAGTTGCAGGATATAAAATCAACACACAGAAATCCCTTGCATTCCTATACACTAATAATGAGAAAACAGAAAGAGAAATTAAGGAAACAATTCCATTCACCATTGCAACGGAAAGAATAAAATACTTAGGAATATATCTACCTAAAGAATCTAAAGACCTATATATAGAAAACTATAAAACACTGGTGAAAGAAATCAAAGAGGACACTAACAGATGGAGAAATATACCATGTTCATGGATTGGAAGAATCAATATAGTGAAAATGAGTATACTACCCAAAGCAATCTATAGATTCAATGCAATCCCTATCAAGCTACCAACAGCATTCTTCACAGAGCTAGAACAAATAATTTCACAATTTGTATGGAAAAACAAAAAACCTCGAATAGCCAAAGCGATCTTGAGAAAGAAGAATGGAACTGGAGGAATCAACCTACCTGACTTCAGGCTCTACTACAAAGCCACAGTTATCAAGACAGTATGGTACTGGCACAAAGACAGAAATATAGATCAATGGAACAAAATAGAAAGCCCAGAGATAAATCCACGCACATATGGACACCTTATCTTCGACAAAGGAGGCAAGAATATACAATGGATTAAAGACAATCTCTTTAACAAGTGGTGCTGGGAACTCTGGTCAACCACTTGTAAAAGAATGAAACTAGAACACTTTCTAACACCATACACAAAAATAAACTCAAAATGGATTAAAGATCTAAACGTAAGACCAGAAACTATAAAACTCCTAGAGGAGAACATAGGCAAAACACTCTCTGACATACATCACAGCAGGATCCTCTATGACCCACCTCCCAGAATATTGGAAATAAAAGCAAAAATAAACAAATGGGACCTAATTAACCTTAAAAGCTTCTGCACATCAAAGGAAACTATTAGCAAGGTGAAAAGACAGCCTTCAGAATGGGAGAAGATAATAGCAAATGAAGCAACTGACAAACAACTAATCTCGAGAATATACAAGCAACTCCTACAGCTCAACTCCAGAAAAATAAATGACCCAATCAAAAAATGGGCCAAAGAACTAAATAGACATTTCTCCAAAGAAGACATAAAGATGGCTAACAAACACATGAAAAGATGCTCAACATCACTCATTATCAGAGAAATGCAAATCAAAACCACTATGAGGTACCATTTCACACCAGTCAGAATGGCTGCAATCCAAAAGTCTACAAGTAATAAATGCTGGAGAGGGTGTGGAGAAAAGGGAACCCTCTTCCACTGTTGGTGGGAATGCAAACTAGTGCAGCCACTATGGAGAACAGTGTGGAGATTCCTTAAAAAACTGGAAATAGACATGCCTTATGATCCAGCAATCCCACTGCTGGGCATACACACTGAGAAAACCAGAAGGGAAAGAGACACGAGTACCCCAATGTTCATCGCAGCACTGTTTATAATAGCCAGGACATGGAAGCAACCTAGATGTCCATCAGCAGATGAATGGATAAGAAAGCTGTGGTACATATACACAATGGAGTATTATTCAGCCATTAAAAAGAATACATTTGAATCAGTTCTAATGAGGTGGATGAAACTGGAGCCTATTATACAGAGTGAAGTAAGCCAGAAAGAAAAACACCAATACAGTATACTAACGCATATATATGGAATTTAGAAAGATGGTAACAATAACCCTGTGTACGAGACAGCAAAAGAGACACTGATGTATAGAACAGTCTTATGGACTCTGTGGGAGAGGGAGAGGGTGGGAAGATTTGGGAGAATGGCATTGAAACATGTAAATATCATGTATGAAATGAATTGCCAGTCCAGGTTCGATGCACGATACTGGATGCTTGGGGCTGGTGCACTGGGACGACCCAGAGGGATGGAATGGGGAGGGAGGAGGGAGGAGGGTTCAGGATGGGGAACACATGTATACCTGTGGCGGATTCATTTTGATATTTGGCAAATCTAATACAGTTATGTAAAGTTTAAAAATAAAATAAAATTAAAAAAAAAAAAATAAAAAAAAAAAATAAAAAAAAAAAAAAAGAGTTTTTAATGCTAATCTTTAAAAGAGTTTAGACAAAACAGGAAAGAGATATTAGGTTTGTTCCAAAATTATATATATTTTTCTCCCAGACAATAAGACTAACTTATTTCTGATACCATTTGTTTAACCAAAATTATCAGGTGGATTCAATAAAGATAGATTGCCATTTATACAGTGCTTTCACCAGAGAAAATCTTAATTCCATTTTTTACAGATAAGAAAATTAAAGTTCAATGAGATTAAAATTATTAATAGCATCCTGATTTTTAAGAAGAAAAAGACATAAAGAAAAGAAGGTATTAATTAACCAGAAAAAAATATAGTCAACTAGTTTAAGGTAAAAAGAGGTGTGGACATTATTTCAATTTTCACTCATGTCTGTAAGATTGTATATTGATCATTGTATTGGGAATCGGAAATTATTTTGCACACAGAATATCCAATAAAATAGAATTCAGTAATTCTTCCTGTGGTCAAAAGGTAAAGATACTTTTGAGTGCACTGTGAACTAAGATTTTATCCAGTAAATCACAGGCACATATTTGTGCATTATTTTGCATCTGATACATATTCATTTATGCAAATGTGCACTTTATCTTCCAATATAACTAACTCCAAACACGTGGAATAGAATGTACCACTTAGTATAACTTAGTACAGTTGTATCAAAGCCTAAAATGAGGGGCCACCAGGGAGAAATAAGAAGAGGAAGAGGACTCTGAGGAAATGACCACTTTTCTTAGGCTGTTCATAAAGTTTTCTCCAAAACTTTGGGCAAGTTAGATATACATGTCCTGCATACAACTAGAAGAAATGGCAGGTGACAAGTATACACTTTAAATACAGAGAAAAACTAAGCATTCAGAGTTGGAATTGGACAAAGATACTATCATAGGACCAGAAGAAAAATGAGCATTATTTGTATTCACAATTATCACTTAAGCTTTTGTTTCTGTTCCATTTTGTGCCCCTACCTTAACTTTCCCTTTTTTCATCTTTCACATGGCTTATAATTTAAGCTACTCTCCTGTTTTTAAATTTCTTGATAAGCTAATTAACACCTGGAACAACTCAGGACATAAAAAACACATGTTGTTTTTCTTCTAAATGAAGTACTAGTTCATATGACATTTATAGAATAATGAAGCACTTTAGTAAATCTACATTTATCTATGTATTTATTTACCTATTTACTTATTGCTTACTATGACACTATCAAGGTCTTAGGGCCAGGGATGTGAGCCTTCAATCAGTTCAGTATCCAGGAGAGGAGAAAGACAAAAGACACATGAAGTTGTAATAAATTGTGGCAAATGCTTTGATAAACCATTCATAACGTGCTAGTCAAGGCTATCAGAAAGATGCCTTTGGGTATCAGTGAAAGCTTCCATGAGGCCTTGGCCTTGATGATGTCTGAAGGATAAAACTGAATTTGATAGGTACTCAAAAAAGGTACCAAAAAAAGAAAGAAAAAAAAAAAAGGATCCCTGGGTTGGGAAGATCCCCTGGAAAAGGGAAAGGTTACCCACTCCAGTGTTCTGGCCTAGAGAATTCCATGGACTGTATAGTCCATGGTGTTGCAAAGAGTCAGATATGACTGAATATGAGACTTTCTTTCTTTTCAAAAAAAGGAAATAAAGGAAAGGGTGATCTCCCTGACAGAAACAGAAGAATTTGCTTAACCCCTTAGGAATTAGGGAGCATGGCTCTACTTGATCTGTCAGACTGCCATGAGCTGGAGGAGATCAGAAAGGGAAACAGAAAGAAGGGTGGGGGTGGGTAGTATAAAGGAAGCAGGGCCAGATTCAATGCAAGTTCATGAATTTTCACAGGCAGACATAGATCCAGTGTTTAACTATCAAAGAAGAATAACTTTGAGATCATAAAACTATTCAGAGATATATCTGAATATTAAAGAAATGTATTTAAATATTTTTATTTCCTACCTACATGGATTGTACTTGAAAGACTTCTGTTTTGTCATGACAAGGACAAAGGAGAGAATTAAAATGATAACACTGAGAACAACAACTGCATCTAAGAGAGATGTGAAGAGCTAAGAAATTTGAAGGAAAATCCCTATAGATATTGAACACGGAATATTAGAAACATATGATAATCACTCAGAAAATAACCCTGTGTACGAGACAGCAAAAGAGACACTGATGTATAAAACAGTCTTATGGACTCTGTGGGAGACGGAGAGGGTGGGAAGATTTGGGAGAATGGCATTGAAACATGTAAAATATCATGTATGAAACGAGTTGCCAGTCCAGGTTCGATGCAGGATACTGGATGCTTGGGGCTGGTGCACTGGGACAACCCAGAGGGATGGAATGGGGAGGGAGGAGGGAGGAGGGTTCAGGATGGGGAACACATGTATACCTGTGGCGGATTCATTTTGATATTTGGCAAAACTAATACAATTATGTAAAGTTTAAAAATAAAATAAAATTTAAAAAAAAATCACTAAACATGCAAAGAAACAGAAAAAAAAATAATTCTATGGTTAATATAATCCCTTATTTGAAGCAAAACTGTGTTATTAAACATGCAGCTAAGGAATACATGATTTTTTCTATTGAGGGCAACATAATTGGTCCTTTGTTTTAAATCTAAGACTTAGACTTCAGTTAATGACTAGGGTGTAAAGCTATTTTTACTTAATGAGTTTGCTACCCAATTTAATCTATTCTTCCATACTTTCATTGAGGTTTTGAAAAGGTCTTCAGTGTTAAGGGTCTATGAGTGATCATTGACACAGTTGTTCATAGAAAGTCAAAATGCATCATAAGTGACCAGATGGCCAAATTTTTATTATTCCTAGTTTTTTTTTTTTTAATTTTCTAAAAATGAGAGATGAAACTATTTTCTCACTGTAGTACATAAGCAAAAATTTGTGCTCAATGACAATCACTGTTTGTTGTGTTTGTTTTTGGTTCTTCCTAGATTAGCATTTATCCCTTTAGAAAAAAGATATATATCAAGTATTAGATATAATAGAGATTGACCATTAGAGATTGACCATCAACTATCAGTAAGAAAGCAATTTCTAACAGATTGAAAATGCTTTAGGTTGAAAATGATCCATGTCAAACTGAAGAAAAGTGGAAAAGTCAAAAAAAGAAATACCAAATATTAATATATGTCACCCACTTGTGTGTGTTTATGCTTCTGTAATATTGTTCTCATCCAGATCCATGCTCTAGTAAGCTGCCCAAGGGTCAAAATCTGAGAATTGCAAGGTGGCTCCTTCTGAATGTATTTTTCAAACTGATGTTGGAACTTGAAACCTTGCACAAACATGCAGCTTATAAACCTGTATTTAAGTCCAACTTTATCAGCAAACTTTCTCAATAAGCATATATATCAAGCAAGATAATTTATGGAACTGAATTCTTTATAACTGAACACTTGAGAGCAACGCAGAATTAATCTTCTTGAATCTTTTCTGTATCATCATAATTGAACTTCACAAGATATCTTAAGTTGTCTCTGTCTGCTATTGCACATGTGTGCATGCTTTGTGTTCAGTGCAGTTGAGTCACTAAGTCATGTCTGACTTTTTGCAGCCCTGTGGACTGCAGCACGCCAGTCTTCCCTGTCCATCACCAACTCCCAGAGCTTACTCAAACTCATGTCCATTGAGTTGGTGATGCCATCCGACCATCTTATCATCTGTCAACCCCTTCTCCTCCCACCTTCAAATCTTTCCCAGCATCAGGATTTTTTCAAATGAGTCAGTTCTTCACACCAGGTGGCCAAAGCATTGGAATTTTAGCTTCAGCATTAGTCCTTCCAATGAATATTCAGCACTGATTTCCTTTAGGATGTACTGGTTTGATCTTGCAGTTCAAGGGACTCTCAAGAGTCTTCTCCAATACCACAGTTCAAAAGCATCAATTCTTTGGTGCTCAGCTTTCTTTATAGTCCAACCCTCACATCCATACATGACTACTAGAAAAACCATAGCTTTGACTAGATGGGCCTTTGTTGGCAAAGTAATGTCTCTGCTTTTTAATGTTCTGGCTAGGTTGGTAATAACTTTTCTTCCAAGGAGCAAGTGTCTTTTAATTTCACGGCTACAGTCACCATCTGCAGTCATTTTGGAGCCCCCTAAAATAAAGTCTGCCACTGTTTCCACTATTTTCCCATCTATTTGCCATGAAGTGATTGGACCAGATGTCATGATCTTAGTTTTCTGAATGTTGAATTTTAAGCCGGCATTGTCATTCTCCTCTTTCATTTTCATCAAGAGGCTCCTTAGTTCTTCTCTTTCTGCCATAAGGGTGGTGTCATCTGCATATCTCAGTTTACTAATATTTCTCCCAGCAACCTTGATTCCAGCTTGTGCTTTCTCCAGCCCAGCGTTTCTCATGATGTACTCTGTGTTTGAGTTAAATAAGCAGGGTGACAATATACAGCATTAATGGGCTGCTTTCCCGATTCAGAGCCTGTCTGTTGTTCCATGTCCTGCTCTAACTGTTGCTTCTTGACCTGCATAGATATGTCTCAGGAGGCAGGTCAGGTAAAAAAAATCCTCCTGAAATGCAGGAGACCTTGGTTCAATTCCTGGGTTGGGAAGATCCACTGGAGAAGGGAAAAAGCTACCCACTCCAGTAATCTGGCCTCAAGAACTAGTCCATGTGGTGGCAAAAAGTCAGACAGGACTGAGCAGCTTTCACTTTCCTTTCTGTGATACAAGTATCTAAATTTGTTAGGAACAGCAGGATTCAACTGCCAGCAGACAGGAAGCAAAGGTTTAAAGCAGCTGTTTGACTGTAGTGTAAAACCATTCTAAATAATCTTGTTGTTTTGGTTTGTGAATTCTTTGATCAGTTATTAAGGATGATGATTTTGTTCTTCCATGCATTGTTGGCAAATTTGGGCAACCTATTTATTTTTCTTTAAAATTGTAATTTCATGGAAAGAATAAGTATAACAATAGAGAAATAAATTTCAGAGTATTTCAAACTAGGGTTGCTGTGTATGCAGTGGAGTGTGACAGATGGTAACAAAACAGGATGTGAAATCAGGCAAATATGATTTCTAATCCCAGCTCAGACCAATACAGTACTGGGAAAATTAATCAAACTCTCATAGACTCAGTTTTCTTACATTAAACACACACACACACACACAAATGGGGAATAATTATACCTACTTTGAAGATTTGCTCTGAGGATTGTGTCACAATACTCTTAAAACAGCAGTGTGACTAGCACAAAGCAAGCAACCTTCTATATTGTATGTATTAGTATTAATATATGGCACACATCACATTACCCTAATTGTTTACATGTTAGCTTTCACCTGTGGCTTGTGAGCTCTTTAAAGAGTCAGAGTCCTCTTTTATGCTTAAGGCAGTATACAGTGGTTCCGGGGACAGGCTCTACAGCCAGGGTCACCCTGGCTTTGAATTCTACCTCTGCTACTATGAAGCTTGGTCAAATCATCAAGTTGTGTGTGTGTCAGCTTCTCAACTATTAAGTGAAGACTATGAGGTAAGTTGGGCGCCCAGGTGGTGCGGTGGTAAAGTGTTGCAGGTAAAGTGCCTGCCGATACAGGGGACGTAAGAGATACAAGTTTGATCCATGGGTCAGGAAGATCCCTTGGAGGAGGGCATAGCAATCCACTCCAGTGTTCTTGCCTCAAGAATTCCATGGACAGAGGAGCCTGGCAGGCTACGGTCCACAGGGAACCAATGACTCAGACATGACTGAAGCAACTTAGCATATACTTGAGCTAAGCTAAGGCATAAAAAGGTTTATTATATTACTTTAAATCTCAATATCTAACATATCTGGTGATGCATGTCTATAGGTTTAATACATAAATAAAATAAAAATAAAACAAGCACACATGAAATTCAAGATAGTAATTGCAAAATCACCCAAGTTCTTTTGTCTTATGGATGTATGCTTGGGTAACTTTTGAAATTAGGTCATAGAGTTGGAATGATCCACTGGAAATGGAATCCTGAAATCCTGATTCTAGGTCTGAGGCTATTTCATTATACTAGCCTGCATCCATATAAATAAAAAATAAATTTTAATTATTTTCAGTAAACTGTGTAAACACCAGAGACTTTGAGAAAGACAGTTTTGTCTGAAGAAGGGTAAGGAAGCAAGATCACTGTGGACAAAGAGAAAAGGTTTGAATAACCAGAATATGCACAGGTGCTACCTCTCAGAATGGCTGACACTGAAATAAAGAACCAAGACTATTAAGATTCTCAGTGAATAGATAAAACAATCACAGTAAATAATCCTTGGGAATGACACTGCACTCAAAATAAGTTTGTTCACGTATTGTATGAAATAAGAGATTTTAATAGCAAATGTAATGAAGTCTCAGCAACCTGTCTGCTTGCTCTAGCCAGTAAGGGTAACAGAAATGCAAAAACTACCCAAAATAACCCCCCCAAAAAATGCCTCTTGTGAGGAGGCTTGAAACAGTTAGAGTTTTTATAGGTAAAATGAAAGCTGATATAGTTCTATTTAGAATACTCTGTGTATGTTCCAGGCTTAAGATTCACTACTCTATTCTTATTGCTGTGAGGTCATAGTTCATTCAGTTTATCAAAAACTTAAAATGTAGTTTGGTGCTAATTTCTATCTTATACACACTCCCCAGTTGTTTCAGAATTAGAACTGGGGATTTGGATATTTTTAGATTTTTAAATAATACAGTGAGACATGTTAGCTTAATGCATATAATTATTTTGTTTAATAAATCATACTTTGACCTAGCCTATACAAATCAGCATTCTGTAGCCTAGAGAAGATGTTCAAAGAGTTTCTGCATTTGGTTCAAGCAGCTAGTGTACATTTACATGACAGGATGGAGGAAGTGTACCAGTAATTAGCTGAAGTTCACAAATGCTACATTTGTTAATGCTGTTTCACATTTGTGAGCATATTGGTTTTGCAAACTGTTCTATTTTTCTCTGTGGATGCTGAAAGGACTTTGAAGCTCAGTGCAATTCTCATGCAGATGCAGTCCTTGCTAAAGCTTCCCATGAACTGTTCTGCACAGCCCAACAAAAAGAGCTGAATCTGATCATCTGTGGCTTTGGGGCAGTCAAGTTGCATAACACTAAGAATCCAATGTCCTGATGGGATTTTCAAGGTAGTCCAATGGGGCAGAAATTTCAAGTTGTTTATCAAAGCCTATTTTTTATCTTCTTCCAGAACAGCCTGCCTTTCTCCCCCACCAGTCTTGGACTGCCGGGACTAACTTGTTTAAGGGTTAGTTCTGGCTCTGTGACTGAGTTCCAGTGAATGAAAAGTGAGCAGAACTGACCTGGGTCACTTCCAGGCTTGACCTACAGCTGCCCAGGTGGAGTTCTATGCATGTTACCCTTCCTGGCTAGTTGGAATAGTAACCACCAGGGTGATCTTGAAAGCTAACAATTGGCAAGATTAAAGCTATCATTTTCTTGAGCCTCTGAGTGATTTTATACCAAAAAATACCCCTACCTCATTATCTCATTTCACTAATAATCTTTTATTGATCTGAAACATTATGAATTATTAGGTGAATGCGAAATAACCTTCCTTTTCACTGACTTACTGCATGTTTAGGTCTATTTGTTATCATAGCTTAGCCTCTTCTTGGAGAAGGTAATGGCAACCTACTCCAGTATTCTTGTCTGGGAAATTTCATGGACAGAGGAGCCTGGAAGGCTGTAGTCCAGGGAGTCACAAAAGAGTCAAACATGACTTGGTGACTAAACAAAGAATGGCCCCTTCTGACTGGTATCCTCAAAGATTCGAGCTCAAATCTTCTGTACAGACTAATATTTTTGCCTTATATAATTCTTTAAAAATATAGCCAGAAGAAATTATTAAAAGATTTCTGAGAAGAATAAGGAGATAATGAATCTTTCCTTCCTACAAAGTGAGGCATAGCCTACTGAATCTACATTTGCAAATTTTGTCAGTCATGGTAAAATTATAAATATCATGCCTTTGAGGCTTCATATGATTTTACTCAGAAAACACAACCAAATTCAAAATAGCATCTGGCCATCAACCTCTGATATGAACTTTCCTGACAAAATGTGACTTGGAGGCACAGAAGATGGAACAACTGTTGGAAAACCTCCAAAACTTAATTCTGGCCCCAAACCAGTATTTAGAAGGCATGTCTACAAAGTATAAAGTTCAGAAAGTTAGAAAACACACAGACACACACACACATACACACACACACACACACACAATGATATACTTCACTTTGCCTCGTGGAAGAAACAACTATACCATCTTGAAAGAAAACAGAGAACTTACATTTCCTCCCTGAGCTTCTGCTCTCTGGCTCAAAAATTTCCAGGCAAAACTGGAATTCTCCTCTCTGTGTATGGTTGCAGTCTTGAAGGTAGTCAGAATATTATTCCCTTGTTCTCACCCTGCTTTCCTTTATCCACTGGCCCACTGCACATTATGGGCTATGTTTTCAGAATTTAAAATTTTGTATTTAGGAAGAAAAAGATGACAAGAGTACTAAAACCAGACAGTGTTGGGGCCTTTAGCTTTCCATCATTTCCAAGTATTATACCATGAGGGATAAAAGGTCACAGAGGAACTCAGGTTGATCCTGTAAATTGTTTTTGATTCATCCTGTTAGACACAGGACAGGAGATGCTAGCTGTGACCATGGACATGTTCTACACATTGACTTAAGAAATGCATCCAATCAGGGAGACAGGGTTGGGATATTTACATTGCATACCTGTGTGCTAGGAAGCATCAGTTCAAATCAGAACTCTACACGGTAAGAAATGGGATGTTCAGAGGAACTGTAAATATACAAATATGCTCCAGAATAAGAAAATAAAAGAGCACACTTTTAAAAAAACTTTAATGAATATGTTATTTAAATGATTGGCTATAGCAATAGGGAGAAAATGTTCAAAAACTTACTAAACATACTTCATATGAAATAAGAAGGTATTTCCTCCACAAAATAACATCACAAACCATAGAAAATAGGCTGAGATGAAAGGAGAAGAAAAACACCAATAAGGTACATTAGAAAAATGACCAATTGTGATGCAGAAAAAACTCATGAAAGCTGGTGACCTGTTATTTCCTACCATCAAAACTATACTAGATACAGAGAAAAACCCTCCCAGTCCTGAGCATAAGAAATTGCAAGGAACTATATGAACATTACAATATGCCTTTTTTTCACATAGCAAAGGTTAAGTCAATATAAGAAACACAAATTGGAAGCCTGAAAGTACCACAAAATACTATTGCATCAGGCAAGGAGCCCTGACCAGCTGCTCCCTGGAGGTTTGGAATCTGGTTTTAACTTTCCAGTGTTAAGGGACTCAACACAAAAACTGGGTCTTTTTTGGCACAGAAACTCAAATTAATAACACCCCTCTTCCATAAATGTTAGGCAATGAATGGGTAACATACTCAGATGAAACAGAACACAAAAACTCACTGTTCTATGTCAATCCCTGTCTTGATACAAGGTGATGGGGTGAGGACAGGTAGTAATAGGAAAGCAAATTATTCTCCAGGAATTCCCAATTGCAAAGTTCCCTCTTCTAGATTTAGGACTAAGTTCATATTCCCTGTAAAGTCTAAGATATGCTAAGTAGAAAATTCAGTTTAAAGTGGTTCTATGGTGACTGGCCCCTTAGGTGTCTGACAGAAGAGAAACTAATGCACTCTGTAGAACATATTTTAAATACAAAGCTCAAAATTTTTCCATAAGGTCTGTTTAACATGTGTTTTCAATCAAAAATACAGTGCACAAATGAGAAAGCAAGTCATCAACAAAGAAACAAACAATAAAATAAAATGTAATAGAATTCCAGTTAGAAGATTTAAAACCCTAAAAGATGATGCTGTGAAAGTGCTCCACTCAGTATGTCAGCAAATTTGGAAAGCTCAGCAGTGATCACAGTTTGGGAAAAGGTCAGTTTTCATTTCAATCCCATAGAAAGGCAATGCTAAAGAGTGTTTAAACTACCTTAACAGTTGTGCTCATTTCACATGCTAGTAAGGTTATGTTCAAAATCCTTCCACCTAGGCTTCAGCAATATAGGGACAGAGAACTTCTAGATGTACAAGCTGGATTTAGAAAATGCAGAGGAACTAGAAATCAAATTGCAAACATCCATTAGATCATATAAAAAGCAAGGGAGGTCCAGAAGAACATTTAATTCTGTTTCACTGACTATGCTAAAGCCTTTGTGTGGATCACAGCAAACCGCAGAAAATTCATAAAGAGATGGTAATACCAGATCCCCTTATCTGCCTCCTGAGAAATCTACATGCAGATCAAGAAGCAACAGTTAGAACTGTCAGAACTGTCCTATTATACAGAGTGAAGTAAGCCAGAAAGAAAAACACCAATACAGTTTACTAACGCATATACATGGAATTTAGAAAGATGGTAACAATAACCCTGTGTACGAGACAGCAAAAGAGACACTGATGTATAGAACAGTCTTATGGACGCTGTGGGAGAGGGAGAGGGTGGGAAGATTTGGGAGAATGGCACTGAAACATGTAAAATATCATGTATGAAACGAGTTGCCAGTCCAGGTTCGATGCACGATGCTGGATGCTTGGGGCTAGTGCACTGGGACGACCCAGAGGGATGGTATGGGGAGGGAGGAGGGAGGAGGGTTCAGGATGGGGAACACATGTATACCTGTGGTGGATTAATTTTGATATTTGGCAAAACTAATACAATTATGTAAAGTTTAAAAATAAAATTAAAAAAAAATTAACTGAGAAAAAAAAAAAGAACTGTCCATGGAAAAATGGACTGGTTCAAAATTGGGAAAGGAGTATGTTAAGGCTGTATATTGTCTGCCTGCATATTTAACTTATATGCAGAGTACCTCATGTGAAGCTGGGCTGGATGACTAATAAACTAGAATCAAAATTGCAGGGAGAAATAGCGGCAACCTCAGATATGCAGATGACACCACTCAAATGGCAGAAAGTGAAGAGGAACTAAAGAGCCTCTTGATGAGGCTGAAAGAGGAGGGCAATAAAGCAGGCTTAAAACTCAACATTTAAAAAAAAAAAAAAAAACCTTGAGTGATGTCATCCAGTACCATCACTTCATGGCAAATAGATGGGGCAAACGTGGATACTGGCAGATTTTAGTACGTTGGGCTAAAAGTCACTGTGGATGGTGACTACAGCCACAAAATTAAAAGCTTGCTCCCTGGAAGAAAAGCTATGACAAAACTAGACAGCACAGTAAAAAGCAGAGGCATCATTTTGCTGACAAAGTTCCATGTAGTCAAAGCCATAGTTTTTCCAGTAGTCATGTATGGCCATGAGGGTTGGACCATAAAGAGGGCTGAGTGCTGAAAGAACTGATGCTTCTGAGTTGTGTTGCTGGAGAAGACTGGAGTGCCTTGGACAGCAAGGAGATGAAAGCAGTCAATCTGAAAGGTAATCAACCCTGAATATTCATTGGAAGGAGTGATGCTCAAGCTGAGCCTACAATACTTTGGCCACCTGTTGTGAAGAGCTGATTCACTGGAAAAGACCCTGATGCTGGGAAAGATTTAAGGCAGGAGGAGAAAAGTGCAACAGAATATGAGATGGTTGAAAGGCATCACCGACTCAATGAGTTTGAACAAGCTCCAGGAATTGTCAATGGACAGGGAAGCCATCCATGGGGTTGCAAAGAGTCAGACACAACTGAGCAATTGAACTGAACTGAACTGAATACATCAACAAAAAGCTATACCAAGTGGACCCTAGCACCCCAGGCTCCTATGTTCATGGAATTCTCCAGGCGAGAATACTTGAGTGGGTAGCCATTCCATTCTCCCAACACAACCATGGGATCTTCCCAACCCAAGGATCAAACCCAGGTCTCCTGCATTGCTGGCTGATTCTTTATCATCCAAGCCACCAGGAAAACCAAGTATCATGCACATGAATGAAATGTAAATGAAATGAATGAAATGTAAACACATTTCCTTTAAAATCCGCTTAAACAAGAATGATTCCTTTGATTATTTTTCCTAACCAAGCCAGGATAATAAGAGCTTATAATATATATATATATATAATATATAATATAATAATAATAAGAGAAAAAATTAGGAGTAAAATTATTTGAAATAGGAGAAGTAAAACTGCTATTATTCCAAGATGATGTGATTATCCATGTACAAAAACCAGAAGAATTTATAGTTAAATTAATAGAATAAGAGTTTGTCATGATTACTAGATATAAAATCAATATACCAAATTAAAGTATACTGTTATGTTTTAGCAAAAAAGCAAATCCAATTGAGAAAAATAATATTTAGAATGTCAACAAAATATTAATGTATTAAGCATACATGTGTATATATACTCACATATATGGATATATACACATATCTATATATACAGTGTGCTTCCCTTGTGGCTCAGCTGGTAAAGAATTTGCCTGCAATGCGGGAGACCTGGGTTCTATCCCTGGGTTGAGATGATCCCCAGGGGAAGGGAAAGGCTACCCACTCCAGTATTCTGGCCTGGAGAATTCCTTGGACTGTATAGTCCATGGGGTCGCAAAGAGTTGGACACAACTGAGTGATAATAATATATACAATATGTTATTTAAATAGATTAAAGAAGAATTAATTAAATAGAAAGTTATAACATATCCAGGGATATTTAGAGATGTTGTTATTCTCAAAACAAAATAGAGATTCATTAGTAATCAAATGAAAAAATTAAACATGTTTTCTTCATTAAATTTGACAAGCTATTTCTGAAATGTATATTGATAGTATGAGAAACATCAAAAGAAAATATCAAATTGGCAATATACACTACTTGATGTAAAAATGTATTATAACTACATGATAAGTTAGAAGTGAGATGTTAGTGCAATGGTTGACAAATATATATCTGTGGCAGAACAGGGAGCTCCAAAACAGATCTGTGCATATATAGAATCCTGATGTATCAAAAGGAAGATATTGTAGAACAGTAAGGTAAAAACAAACCATTAATAAATGATTTGGAACAATTATTTGTCATAAATAAAAGACAAAAGGAAGTGAAACTCTACTTCACCACATAAAATCACTTTCAGATAAATTGAGGATGTAGTTGTGAAAGACAAAGTAATTAGCCTCTAATTAAAATTAAAAAATAAAAAACTTCTAAAGGACGACATAAGAGACTGTTTTCTGGACCTTGGTAGGGACAGCATCCTTAAACTAAACAGGAAAATAAAAACTAAAAAGACAATGATATATATCACATTAAAATTAATACTGTTTATGAAAGAGAGCAATAAGAAAAGCCACAAACTGAGGAAGGTTTTGAAATACATAAAGCCAACAAAGATTAAATATACAGAAAATATAAAGAACATATATTGGAAAAGAGCCAAAAAATCTTATAATATAAAATGATGCAAAATAGGCATTTCACAGAAGATGAAAGTCTGGTGGATTGTAAATACATGGAGATGTGCGATTATGCATGCTTATTTTTATTAAAATGCAAATGCAAATTAAAATCATAATCACTTATTCCATATAAACAAATTAGCAGCAATATAAATCTTAAAATATCATGTTTTGTGATAGTATAGCGCTAAAAGAACTCTTGAGTACTGTTGAGGAAACTATAAATTGAAATAATAATTGCTTTGGGAAGCAATTTTGTATCACCTGGTAAAGTCAAACATGTGCATACTCTGAGCCCTGGTAATTTATCTCTGAGATATGTTTTCTGCATAGGTGCAGAAATGAACCAGAAAATATGTACAAGAATATTTGTAGAGAATTTTTTATAGTAGCAACAAATTTTAAAAACCCGAATGTTTATCAACACTAAATTGAGATATAACAGACATCTATACAGAAATGAAAATATGTATATCTACAGGAATCAGTCTGAATGTATCTAAAATTATAATAGTGAGTTAAAAATAGAAAATATGTATAACATGAGGTTGTTGATATAAAGTTCAAAAATAATTAAATAAAACAATATATTATTTAGGGATGGTGCATCAGTGGTAAAACAGAAGGATGAAGTTTTCCAAAATATAGATGAAAATGACAAAGAAATGAAAAATAGAGAAGATGAATGATTTGGAAGACTCTGTATCTAAGTTAACAAATATATGTGTTTCTAGGATGAGACAAGAACATCTAAAGAAGCAATATTTAAAGAAATAATTGAAACAATATAAGAATTGAAAGCAGCACTGAGAAAGCAAACTTATATAGCCCATATACCAAGATTTATCCCATTAAAAGTCTTTTTTCAATCATATGAAATATAAAATGATTTAGTCTTCTTTAAAAAGGCATTCCTACAGAAAAGTTTAAAAAAAAATTTAAACTATCTTCAGATTTCTCCTCTCAGTACTAAATAACTGCTAATAGAACAATGCTTATAGTATGTTGTTATGTGAGGACGAAGAATTAATGTATGATAACAGCAGGAAGGTATTATTACTATGCAAGATCTCAGCAAATATGCCCTCCACAGGCTTGTCTAGTTTGCAATTGCCAGATTAACATTCGTAGTTTAATGATAAAAAATCAATAAAATCAAATCAGTGGCAATAGTTTTTGAAACTAGCTAGGTTTAGGTATAATTCCAAATAATTGGTATAAGCAAGATTTCATAAATTCCTCCAAAAAACTTTTGTATTTAAATCTATATTGTATAAATAAAGAAATTGAACCCAAAAGGTTGGCGTTCGAAGATCAAATTATACTCTTTAAATGACAAACATTGACAGAGACATTGAGGTAAATGGAAGAATGAAAAGCAACGTGGTTAGACAAGCAGGGAGCACACAGACAAGCAGAGAGCATGGTAAATGTTAGCTTTCGTACATCAAAGAAAATAAAAGCACTTAATTATTGAATTTTAATAATCCAAGAAACATAAGTATATATTGTTAAAGGCTATAAGTAAACCCCAATAAAAGTAAATGCAGGAAGTATGAATGCAAATCTCTTCCACACTTACTAAAATGAAGAGAAATCCATGACATTAACATGTGAATTTGCACATGTTAATTTCAAATAACATGTGTGCACATTTCAATTTCAAAACCAATTGAAAACATGAATTATAATAGTTAATATGATTAATTTTACTCTTAATTGAAAACTATATGAACATTACAATATGCCTTTTTTAGCATAGCAAAGGTTGAGTCAATATAAGAAACACAAATTGGAAGCCTGAAAGTACCACAAAATACTATTCCATCAGGCAAGGAGCCCTGACCAGCTGCTCTCTGGAGGTATGGAATCTGGTTTTAACTTGCCAGTGTTAAGAGACTCAACACAAAAAACTGGGTCTTTTTTGGCACGGAAACTCACATTAATAATAGCCCTCTTCCATAAATGTGTTTTGTTGTTGTTCAGTCTCTAAGTCATACCTGACCCTTTGCAACCCCATGGACTGCAGTACACCAGGCTTTTCTACCCTTCACCTACTCCTGTAGTCTGATCAAATTCATGTCCATCAGTCAGTGATGCCATCGAACCATCTTATCCTCTGTTTCCCCCCTCTCCTCCTGCCCTCAATATTGCCCAGCATTAGTATCTTTTC
Source organism: Bubalus kerabau (assembly GCF_029407905.1). Classification (NCBI taxonomy): domain Eukaryota; kingdom Metazoa; phylum Chordata; class Mammalia; order Artiodactyla; family Bovidae; genus Bubalus; species Bubalus kerabau. Next base: position 73,962,752 of record NC_073629.1, read on the forward strand.
CAATGTGTTCGCTCTTCTCATAGGTGGCCAAAGTATTGAAATTCCGCTTTAAAATCAGTCCTTCCAATAAATATTTAGGGTTGATTTACACTTAAAATGGATAATTGAATTTACTCTGATCCAAAATAAGTGAAGTCCACAGAAAACTCTCAAAAAACAAAAATGGAAAACTAAAATTAAACACAAAAACAAAAATTGTCTCAGGAAATTGTGCAATTTCATTCTAGTCCTTAAAAAGTTTCTATAGGCAAAGTACCAATTAAAATGAAAATCTCAGAGCCAAAAATCACATAACTTACAGGGAAACACTGAGCTATGAATGAAAATCAGCAAAAGAAAAATAAACTTATAAAAACTTCTGATACTGAATTTCATAAATATAAATTTAAATAAGAATGAAGTTTGAACAACAATAAAGAACATGCAATTGTGAATGAAAATCTTAGAAAACTTACAGATATGAAAATTAGAATAAACAAAATAAAAAAAAATCACAACCAGAAAAATGGGTTAGTTGTAGCTAAAAAGAGAATTGGTGAATTGGAAAACAAATGTTCGGGAGAAATTATAGGGAATAATATTCTGATATATGAAAAGATAGAATTTAAGAAAATGATATAAAGAATATTATATGAATGTCTAAAAGATATAAAGTATAATTGCAGAAGGATATGTTACAGAGAAATGAGGAAGCAGACAACAGTCAATACAAAAACAACAGCTAATAATTTTTTTAGTATTATTGAAATATATGGAAAACATGGTTATAAGGTAATTTTAGTATATTCAAGAAAAATTATAAAGTTCAGCATATATTTATCATACAAAGTATTAGTACACTATGAAGAGAAAGGAGGCCTAGTTAGCCTGATATGAGGCATGTACAAAATTTCTACCTGAAGCATCTTACTTAATATTAAGAAATTTTATGCTTTCTATCTCGGGTCAGGAGAAAGACTTGACAATTAGCACCCATACTCAACATTTTAGCATAGGTTCTTACACTAGAGGTACAAAAAGACAAAGAAAAGAAGATGTAAGAACTTAAAAAAAAATAACTTTTTACTTGTGAATGATACCATGTTTATATTGTAAGCCAAAATAATCTACATTAAAATTATTTAAATAATAATAGATTTTAGCAGTGATACTGAATAATCTACCTACAATCAGAAACTATATTTATTTTTATAAATTTATTTAATATTGTAAGTGTATATAAATATATATATATATTATAGAAAAGATGTAAACCTTTTTGGAAAAAACTGAAAACTTTATTAAGATGAATTTAAGAAACTGGAATAGAGAAGTATGTTGTATATTTGTATCTGAAAACTCAATATTGTAAATATATTGAACATGTTAATTGTTTCCAGATTAATTTATAAATTAAATCAATATCCTAACAGATTTGTTAAACTTGGAAAACAGATTCTAGAACTGACATGGAGGAACAAGAAGACAAGAAAACTCAAGACAGTTCTAAAGAAGAAAAAATTCGGAATATAGCTTCATTATAATTTAGACATTATGGTGTGGATGGAAGGAAAGATAAATAGAGCATCAAATAGATTAGAGATACCAGAAACAAAGTAATAGGCAAAGATTACAACAGAAATTGAAATCCAGGTCTGTTTGATTTCCAAGCTCCTGTGTGTAATTTTCAGAGTAATCTTTACAAAACACAAATCATATACTCTCACTATGCTGTTTAAAATCTTCTGTGATTTTCCTGTCAGTTCATTGATGTGGCAAGCTATTCTCTTTTGGGTCTGGCCTCTGCCTGTTTGCTCAGTATCCTTCCAGATTCTCCATTCCTTATTTTTCTTATTACAGTATGATGTCCCACCCATTCAGAAGTACCTACAGTTTCCTGAATTCACCATGGTTTCTTAACTCTGAATTCTTGATCATACCATCTTGAAGACTTCCTTTTCTGCCCCCCTACTAGAGGGCTGATTTCTGTTCTGTCCTATTGCTGTGCCTGACACCCAAAAAATAACTGTTGAATGAAATGTTTAATAACTAAGACAAAATGGTACATTCTTGATGGCCTGTTCAAAATGGAAGGAAATTTCCACACATGGGTCTTATGCCAGTTCAGTCACTCAGTCCTGTACGACTCTTTACGACCCCACGAACTGCAGCATCAGACCTCCCTGTCCATCACCAACTCCCGGCTGCTGCCGCTAAGTCACTTCAGTTGTGTCTGACTCTGTGCGACCCCATAGTCGGCAGCCCACCAGGCTCCCCCATCCCTGGGATTCTCCAGGCAAGAACACTGGAGTGGGCTGCCATTTCCTTTTCCAATGCATGAAAGTGAAAAGTGAAAGTGAAGTTACTCAGTCGTGTCCGACTCTTAGCGACCTCATGGACTGCAGCCTACCGCGCTCCTGGAGTTCACCCAAACCCATGTCCATTGAGTCGGTGATGTCATCCAACCATCTCATCCTCTGTTGTCCCCTTCTTCTCCTGCCCTCAATCTTTCCCAGCATCAGGGCCTTTTCAAATGAGTCAGCTCTTCGCATCAGGTGGCCAAGTATTGGAGTTTCAGATTCAAGCATCAGTCCTTCCAATGAATATTCATATGCAGTCGAATTCTTTATTATGGCTGTTTCACTAGACTTGCTCTGGCAGACTTTACAAGCAGTTTGTAAGGGGATATTACTAAATTTGTTGATGATCAGTCACTTAGAATGTGTCCAAAGTTAAGCATTTTAGATAAATTTTGAATAAGCACTTCATTAGTTCTTTCATTATACCAATTTTGTTTTAAAATAAATCATATTCTTACCACACCATGTAATTGACTAATGAAATAGATGCTAAGCTTCAATGTAATATAGTAAAGAGAATAGCTTTTAATATGAATATTAATTTTACCATATATCATAGCTTCTCAGTGTTCCAAATACACATAAGAGAAGCATGTGGTTTAAATTAACTTTATCCCCTTTTGATTACCTCTAAATAGACATAAACAGCCAGTTCCCTTTCTTTCCTCATAGCATGAATGTAATAATGCATACATTTTGTATTACTTGTTTGCATAAATTGTTTGAGAGGTGTGCTCATTCTTTTCCTTTTATTACTGTGTTTTATAAATCTATCACTGTGTATCTGCATGTCTTTTCAGAAAAAAAAATGTAATAGAATCTGAGGCTCAGTCCATATCAGGACACTGCTTTTGAGGCCGATTTTCAAATTGACTTAAATAGATAAGTTATAATCCAATTTCCTGTTACCAGTAAATCTTATTAGCATTTTTCTATTACATTTTATAAGACAAATGCTGATTTATGCTTGATAACTTTCATTCTTCCTTCACAACTTGAGTCTCAGATTAACAAGATTTTAATGTCATAGGAAGCTATGCTGCAAGTTATATATGCATTACTCCAGTTCCACTTACTTATTCATTTGTAAATTATGTTTAAGGACATTACTATATGCTAGAATCAGTGTGGTCATGCTGAGACAGTGAAGAATGAGACACATGCTCTGTGAAACAGGCTTTTATTTTAATTTATGTTAAATTGTCAAATCCTAAATTAATGAATAGCAAATGCGTAACTTCAAATGGGCTCATGTGGAAATATTTCTATTTGCAGTTATCTTTTTAAATTAAAGAGTTTGCTCTTTTCTGCCTGTAAAATAAATATGATAACTTCACACCAGAATCCAGTGTTCACTCAATGAGAGTACAGCAGACATCAAATAAAAGCAGCCATGCAACTAAAATTAAAGTTCAATATCATTAATTTAATTATAGTACATAATCATTTGACAGTGCTACAGATTGGATTTAAAGGATGATATTGTAATTGATTGTTAATCATTAAAAAGCGTGCAATAAAGATAATGCTGCCTGGGTGGTGGTGAGTTACGATTTTATCCTATCCAGGGACCAGACTGTGGGAACAAATGGCTCCTGTCACCATCGATGAATTATGGAGGATAGAAATTGAAACAGAGGGCTGCCCTACAAACACGTGGGGCAGAATAATTACTGCCATTATGAAGGACTGACAATGTACCAGCCCTGAGCTGAGCATTTACTTACATTATCTCATTTAATTTTTACAACAATCTAAGGGAGTCGATATTACTATCTCCATTTTACAAATGAAGGAGATGATGTTCTCAGAGTTTAAGACTCACACATGATCATACACTGCATAATGGGGAGTGTGATCGTTCTGATTGAAAAGCCTAAGTTTGAGCTGCTATTTACACTCTCTGCAATGAAAATCTGCAGTGAGCTTTATAATTGTAATGTGCTTGGTACTTGCCAGTCATGACATTTATAATTTACATTCTAACAGCTGTTTTCTAGGAATATTCTCTTTTCCTCAGAGTTCTTTTAAGTCTGTCTTCTCCCTTTCTTCTTTTCATGATTTACAAGGGGGACTTAGTGAGTAGAATTATTTTACCTTTTCATCTATTTTATCAGATAGCTGTATTTTGTAAGAAAGGAATAATAATAAAAGTCCTGTGATATACCCTTTGGTTACATTAAAAGGAAATTGTGGTTAGAAAGGCAGTAGGTACCACTGGCTGGGAGATTTGTACCAAGCAAAGCACTCAGTGAGAATTAAAAAAAGTATTAATAGAAAAGAAATACCCAACTTCATGGAGTGTCACTCTCCCTCCCTTGTTTTTGTTTTTGTTTTTTTTCCCTCGTCGTATAGCAATCATTTCATTGTGCAGTCACTATATTTGCATTGACTGTACCTCATTGAAACTTGGAGCTTAGAGAAAATGTGATAAGGAAGTTATAGGATATTTATTTTTCTTACCAGCTGTAAATAATCTTTAGTTGCTCCCATTAGTGGTGAATGGGAATTCTCTCTACTGTTCTCAAATGTCATGGATGTTTCTGTGAAGGGACTCCTGGGTACCTGTGGAATCCAGAAGATGCATATGCAGAATAGGTGAGGTCTGGTGCCACACCACACCTGTGTTAAAAGATATCTAACTCTGTACCTAAAGAGTTACTTAACTGAGTTTCCTATTTTTAACTGTATGGACTTTGAATATTGTTTCTCAGAATGCTGTGTAATATATATATATAAGATAACTGGCCTATATTCAGTTTTTAATTGGTACTTAATGTTAGAATGTTACAAGTACTGCTGGTGTCACTAAGGATACAAAACTGATAAGTTTTAAGTCCTTATTTTATGTTGAATGAAAACATACATATAGTATAGTATAGTATGGCATATAGTATAGCAGGTGATGATAAGTGCTATGAAGAAAAAAAGAAAAAGGTAAGAATTAGAAGGAAAGTGACTGAGAGAAATCATGTGCAGCATGATCAGAAAAGACCTGGTAAATTTACATTTGAATTACACTGAAAAATGTAATGGAAAGAACCATGTATATATGTTTGGTTCATTTAAGGCAATCTTATCTATACATTATAATTCCTACTCTTGAACTCATTGATCAGGCTAGTTTGAACAATACACATTACAAATCTCAGCAATCAGTGTATGTATATGTGTCTCTCTGTGTGTGCCCTCCATTTATAGCCTCCAGAATCTGCAGATCGGTTGAGCCAATGGAATTATACAAAGATTCATTGCATAGACTCATTAGATATATAAAGCAATATAAAATATGCACAGTATGAAAAGAAAAATACTTAATCATCGTAGATAAATAAAAGTTGAGTAGAGTAACTGGAAAAATACCTTCAACTGAATTCAGTAATAAATGTGTAAGAAGTACCAACATATCCTGATTAGAGATTATACTATTCATTTGATTTATTGATCTAATGATCATTTGTAGTTTTCAAGATCTTTCTGAAGCAGAATAATTAGAGAATTCAGTAGTTGGAGTTTTTCAACCTATTTAGAATAGTAGTGAATGTCAATTTTATATGGATGCTTCCAACAGGTGAAAAGAAGCTGGACATCTAGATAATCTCTGGAAACATTCTTTATTAACAACATTGAAGGGCTTGTCTAGATCTCTATCTATTTTAAAATAGAAGAAACAAATGATGCTATTTCTTATAAGCAAATGCTTTTCGAGAAATAGATTTTTCAAAACTTCCTTTTTTTGTGTTAAGAGAGAAAATATTAAGAGATCATTTTTTCATATTAAGTACCAACAATGGCATTCTAGGACCAATATAACATTTATATTAATATTTAATCATATGAATGATAACAAGTAAGGGGCAAAAAATGTGTTCCTAACACTTTCAGTTCAGTTCAGTCACGGTCATGTCCGACTTCTTGTGACCCCACGGACTGCAACACACCAGGCCTCCTTGTCTATTACCAACTCCCAGAGTTTACTCAGATGGGGAAACAGTGGAAACAGTGTCAGACTTTGTTTTTCTGGTCTCCAAAATCACTGCAGATGGTGACTGCAGCCATGAAATTAAAAGACGCTTACTCCTTGGAAGGAAAGTTATGTGTTCAAAAGCAGAGACATTACTTTGCCAACAAAGGTCCATCTAGTCAAGGCTATGGTTTTTCCTGTGGTCATGTATGGATGTGAGAGTTGGACTGTGAAGAAGGCTGAGCGCCGAAGAATTGATGCTTTTGAACTGTGGTGTTGGAGAAGACTCTTGAGAGTCCCTTGGACTGCAAGGAGATCCAACCAGTCCATTCTGAAGGAGACCAGCCCTGGGTGTTCTTTGGAAGGAATGATGCTAAAGCTGAAACTCCAGTACTTTGGCCACCTCATGCGAAGAGTTGACTCATTGGAAAAGACTCTGATGCTGGGAGGGATTGAGGGCAGGAGGAAAAGGGGACGACAGAGGATGAGATGGCTGGATGGCATCACTGACTCAATGGACGTGAGTCTGAGTGAACTCTGGGAGTTGGTGATGGACAGGGAGGCCTGGTGTGCTGCGATTCATGGGGTCGCAGAGTCGGACACGACTGAGCGACTGATCTGATCTGATCTGATCTGATCTGATGTCCATTGAGTCAGTGATGCCATCCAAACATCTCATCCTGTTGTCCCCTTCTCCTCCTGCCTTCAATCTTTCCCAGCATCAGGGTCTTTTCAAATGAGTCGGCTCTTCGCATCAGGTGGCCAAAGTACTGGAGTTTCAGCTTCAGCATCAGTACTTTCAGTGAATATTCAGGATTGATTTCCTTTAGGATGCACTGGTTGGATCTTCTTGTAGTCCAAGGGACTGTCAAGAGTCTTCTCCAACACCACAGTTCAAAAACATCAATTCTTTGGCACTAAGCTTTCTTTATAGTCCAATTCTCACATCCATACATGACCACTGGAAAAACCATAGCTTTGACTAGTGGACCTTTGCCATCAAAGTAAGGTCTCTGCTTTTTAATATGCTATCTAAGTTGGTCATAAGTTTTCTTTAAAGGAGCAATTGTCTTTTAATTTCATGGCTACAGTCATCATCTGCAGTGATTCTGGAGCTAAAAAAAAAAAAGTCTGTCACTGTTTCCACTGGTTTTCCATCTATTTGCTATGAAGTGATGGGACAAGATGCCATGATCTTAGTTTTCTGAATGTTGAGTTTTAAGCCAACGTTTTCACTCTCCTCTTTCAGTTTCATCAAGAGGCTCCTTTGTTCTTCTTCACTCTCTGCCATAAGGGTGGTGTCATCTGCATATCTGAGGTGATTGATATTTCTCCTGGCAATCTTGATTCCAGCTTGTGCTTCATCCAGTCCAGCATTTTTCATGATGTATTCTGCATAGAAGTTAAATAAGCAAGGTGACAATATACAGCCTCACTAAATTTCTCTATTAATTTTTTGCATGCCTGTGTTCTCCATAAAATCTAATTTTCATAGAATTATGCCTCGAGCATAGTACGTGTTTGACAAATATTTATTGAATGGGAAAGAAAAGAATATTGTTACAGAAATATATGGATATCGTTGTTTTTCAGTCATTAAGTCATGTCCAACTCTTAGAGACCCCATGGACTATAGAAACCCAGACTCCTGTCATCCTCTATCTGCCAGAGTTTGATCAAATCATGTCCATCAAGTCAGTGATGCCATCCAAACATCTCATCCTCTGTCCTCCCCTTCTCCTCCTGCCTTCGATTGTTCCCAGCATCAGGGTCTTTTCCAATAAGTCAGCTCTTTGCATCAGGTGGCCATCAGCTTCAGCCTCAGTCCTTCCAGTGAATATTGAGGGTTTATTTTCTTTAGGATTGACTGGTTTGATCTCCTTGCTGTCCAAGGAACTCTCCAACCCTAACTCAAACCTTACCCTCCAGCACCACAGTTTGAAAGCATCAGTTCTTAAGTGCTCAGCCTTCTTTATGGTCCACATCTCACATTCGTACATGATTACTGGAAAAACTATAGCTTTGACTATACCAACCTTTGTCAGCAAAGTGATATCTCTGCTTTTTAATACATTGTCTAGGTTTGCCATCACTTTCCTTCCAAGAAACTAGTGTTTTTAAATTTCATGCCTGAAGTTAAGGATGACAGTGATTTTGGAACCCAAGAAAATAAAATCTGTCTCTGCTTCTACTTTTTCTTCATCTTGAAATGATGAGACCAGATACCATGATCTTAGTGTTTTGAATGTTGAGTTTTTAGCCAGCTTCCTCACGCTCCTCTTTCACTCCCATCAAGTGGCTCTTTAGTTCCTCTTCAACTTTCTACCCTTAACGTGGTATCATCTGCATATCTGAGGTTGTTATTATTTCTCCCGGCAATCTTGATTCCAGCCTGTGATTCATCCAGCCTGGTATTTTACATAATATACTTTTCATACAAGTTAAATAAACAGGGTGACAGTATACATCTTTGTCAACTCTTTTCCCAATTTTAAACTAGTCAGTTGTTCCATGTCTGGTTCTAACTGTTGCTCCTTTTCCTAGTATTAGGTTTCTCAAGAGACAGGTAATATGATCTGATACTCCCATACTCCCATGTCTTTAAGAATTTCCCATGGTTTGTTATGATGCATACAGTCAAAGGCTTTAGCATAGTGAATAAAGCTGAAGTAGATGTTTTTCTGGAACTTCCTTCCTTTCTCCATGATCCAAAGAATGTTGGGAATTTGATCTCTGGTGTCTCTCTTTTTCAAAACCCCACTTGTACATCTGGAAATTCCTGGTTCATGTACTGCTGAAGCCTAACTTGAAGGATTTTGAGTAAAACCTTACTAGCTTGTGAAGTGAGCACAACTCTACAGTGGTCTAAACATTGTGTGGCATTGACCTTCTTTGGGATTGGAATGAAAAACTGACCTTTTCCAATCCTATACCACTACTGAGTTTTCCAAATTTGCTGACATATTGAGTATGGCACTTTCACATCATTATTTTTTAAGATTTGAAATAGCTCAGATGGAAGTCTGCTACTTCGCTAGCTTTGTTCGTAGTAATGCTCCCTAAGGCGCATTTGACTTCACACTCCAGGATGTCTGGCTATAGGTGAATGACTACATTATCATGGTTATCTGGGTCATTAAGACTTTTCATATATAATTCTTCGGTGTATCCTTGCCACCTCTTAATCTCTTCTGCTTCTGTTAGGTCCTTGCTATTTCTCTCCTTTATTTTGCCCTTCCTTGCATTAAGTTTCCCTTGATATCTCCACTTTTCTTGAATAGGCCACTAGTCTTTCTCACTCTATTGTTTTCCTCTATTTCTTTGCATTGTTCATTTAAGAAAGGCCTTCTTATCTTTCCCTGCTATTCTCTGGAATTCTGCATTCAGTTGGATATGTATTTTCCCTTGCCTTCTGCTTCTCTTCTTTCCTCAGCTATTTGTAAAGCCTCCTCTGACAACTACCTTGCCTTCTTGCATTTCTTTTTTTTTAGGATGGGGGGGGGCGGGTTGTGGATATTGGCTCTGTGCAATTACTATAAGCATTGATTTGGCTGTTTCACATATTGTCAGAAGTCAAGTAAAACCTGCTTTATACCATTATAGTTATAACAAAATATAGTCTATAAATGCACTAAGGTTTTCCACCTTTTTCGTATACCTTATCTTCAGTGTTTACAGGAAATAATGTTTTCTCTTATGAAAAATAAAGTTCCCAATTTTTAGGAGACTGATACTGATGAGCAAACTATCCTACACCCTATACTGATTTATTAGTGTATTTGTTTATATAGCTTTCTTTCATAATAGATCATGGGGCTTCTCAAATGGTACCAGTTGTAAAGAATCCGCCTCTCAGTGTAAGAGACACAATAGACAAAGGTTTGATCTTGGGTTGGGAAGATCCCCTGGAGCAGAAAATGGCAACCCACTCCAGTATTCATGCCTGGAAAATTCCACGGACAGAGGAGCCTGGCAGATTACAGTCCATAGGATTGTAAAGAATCAGACACAACTGAGCAAGCATAGATTATAAGCTCCATAAAGGCAGGAACCAAGCTGTATTTATATTCTCAGTACCTGACACAGTGAAGGCATTAAACATGTTGAATGTTAAAATGTGGACAAAGGCTAAAAAAGCCTATCCAGACAAAGCCTCTCTGGATTCTCATGTCTGCATCTCAAGGCCTGGTTAACTTTTTACAAAGATATTCATTAGTATGCTAATAAGTTGATGTCCTTGACATCCTATGTAGGCACAGTTACTAAGTGGCATTTGTTCGGTTCAACCCCCACAATGTCCTGCTATTCAATTAATTGTGCAGTGATGAGCAATAAAAATTCCAATTTAGCGTACCCTCATTCTAGCTCATTAATGATCTATAGTTGTATTATATAACTTATTGATACCAATGATTTGTTTTTCTGGTGTCAGTTTAGCTTTGTCTTGAGGAATACGCCTGTATTAAAAATAAAAGTGATAATAATAAGCCTCTGTCAAAGCACTTACCACATATGCTATTTTTTTTTTTTACAACCATTATCTTTGTTTTTATTTTATTTTTTTTTAATTTTATTTTATTTTTAAACTTTACATAACTGTATTAGATTTGCCAAATATCAAAATGAATCCGCCACAGGTATACATGTGTTCCCCATCCTGAACCCTCCTCCCTCCTCCCTCCCCATTCTACCTAAAGAATCTAAAGACCTATATATAGAAAACTATAAAACACTGGTGAAAGAAATCAAAGAGGACACTAACAGATGGAGAAATATACCGTGTTCATGGATTGGAAGAATCAATGTAGTGAAAATGAGTATACTACCCAAAGCAATCTATAGATTCAATGCAATCCCTATCAAGCTACCAACAGCATTCTTCACAGAGCTAGAACAAATAATTTCACAATTTGTATGGAAAAGCACATATGCTATTTTAAAACCTCTGTTTGGCAAAACATAACATTCTATCCCTCTATTGGGTAATCACAGCCAACTTCCCATTGAAATGTTCTGAGAGATTATGAAGAATAGAACACTGATTGGCATTATTGACTTCAGTATTTCACTTACATGTATTTATGGATATAACAAATATTCTTAAGCACCTACAGTATAGCAGTGTGCAAAGATCTGGATACATAGAAGTGAACAAGATTGAAATGGTCTCTTCCTTAATAGAACTTACACTATAGTAAGGAATGAATATCTTTTGAAACACATTTTTAAAATATTACTCCAGGATGTCTTTAATATTTATCTAAAAGTTAGAAAGATGTGACTTGGTTAATTTTTTAATGAATATAAGTTTTAAAATTTTATCTCTACCTGAAGCATTCTTAATTTAAGCAAATTATAATATTATGACTGTGGTTTATTAACTCCAGTTTTCCCAGCAGCAAGATTACTAACTTTGGAAACCGTATTAAAGAATTAGGGGCTTCTCTGGTGACTCAGACAGTAAAGAATCTGCCTGCAATGCAGGAGACCTGGGTTCAATCTCTGGGTTGGGAAAATCCCCTGGAGAAGGGAATGGCTACCCACTCCAGTATTCTTGCCTGATAAATCCCACTGACAGAGAAGCCTGACAGGCTACAGATCATAGGTCTCAAAAGTTGGGCACGACTTAGCTACTAAACCATCACCACCAAGATGAACAGGACCAAAATTTAAGAAACTAAACAGGAGGCCTCAAAAAAAACAGAGTGTAATTTTTCACAAATCTGTCTATACTAAGGAAAAAAGATTTGATATTTCAGAACTATCAATAGGAAGGGCCCTGGTAAGCGCCCCAACTTTTATTTTGTACTAACAAAAGGGCTCCATTGGTGATGGACAGGGAAGCCTGGCATCTGCAGTCCATGGGATCGCAAAGACTCAGACACGACTGAGCGACTGAACTGAACTGAACAAAAAGCCATAGAATGAGGGCCAACTAGAGATATATGGAGGTTTTAAAACACCTTAACCCAAACCAAATTGAGATCAGTAACATTTGATTATACAACCAGTCCCTTTATCCAATTTTATCTGGAGAAGGGTGATTCCCACCTCCCCACCCCCCAGAGGAAGATAACATCTAAAGTCTGTATAATTTTAAATATACAATGTAGGGCATTCAAGGAAAACAGCATATGAAAGACTGTACAGAGAGTAAAACCCTAGAGATTAAAATGTATAAAATATATATTTTATATATTATATATAATAATATATAAAATAATATTTATGTATTATTATATAAATATATAATAATAGAGTTATATTATATTAATATTATTATATTATATTATATTATATTAATAATAGAGTTGCCAGGGGAGAAGAATGAGGGGAAGGGATAGTAAGGGATTTAGGGATCACATGTACACATTGCTATATTTTAAATGGATAACCAACAAGACCCTAATGTATAGCACAGGGAAATATACTCAATGTTATGTGGCAGCTTGAATGGGAACAGAGTTTGAGGGAGAATGTATACATGTATAACGCATGGCTGAGTCCCTTTGCTGTTCACCTGAAATTATCACAACATTGTTAACCAACTATACTCCAGTATAAAAAATAAAGTTTAAAAGAACTTAAAAGAAAATAAAAGTAGATAATATAGACCCACAAATAATCCAGAAGCTGAAGTAGCAGACAGTGATTATAAGGTAATTATTATGGATAGTCTCAAAGCAATGGATGCATTGATGGAAAATCTTATCAGCTTATTTTTTTGGTGGAAAATATCAAGTTGAAATTCTAAAAATTAAAGATAAGATAAATTAAGAAATCAACAGATGGGTTAAATAACATGCCAAATGTAGACAAAGAGAATATTAATGTATTAGAAGATACATCAATAGCAAATATTCAAAGCAAACCCAGAGAGAAATAAGATAGAGGTACAGAGAAGAATATGAATCACAGTAGACATAATATCATTTATATATGAATAATAGGAATTTCATGAGAAGACAGAAATAACAGACTAGAAGAAATATTTGATAAAATTAGTGGCTAAGATTTTTTTCAAAACTGCTGAAAATTGTGAAATCACAATTTGTAAAAAGTATGAACCACAAGGGTGGCTAATACAAAGACTTCTGTGCTAAGAACATCATAGACAAATTTCTGAAGACAGAGGGACCAGAAAAAAAAAAAGTTAATAATCTTCGAAAGGGCAATAAGATTAACAGATAATTTTTCAATTAAAAAAAAATGGGATCTAAATGATCTTAGGCAAATAACTGTAAATGCTGGACAAAAACCAAACTAGAATTGTATACCAAAAAAATACTATTCAAAATTGAACATTAAAAAAAAAAATCTAAAAAAACAATGTTTGGAGACAAAAGAAAAGTGATCAGAGATGGTAATATAGAAATACAGGAAAGGATGGAAAGAGTAAATATACAGTACATTGAAATGAATACTGAAGATACAAATATTAATAATATTTTAGAATATTAAAAATAATACCTACAATTAAAATGCATGATGACAACAAAACAAAAGATGGCAGGTTAATAACCCTAAAGTGCCATAAGGTTCTAGTTTTTTGGTAAAAATGATAAAAGTAATAATTTACATTAGACTGCAACAATACAAGGCTGCATATTTTAGTATCTAGAAAAGCCACCAAAAACAGAGTAAATATCCTAAACTAAAAACTTGATAGAAGAAAAATAAAATAATACAAATACTCTAAAGGAAGTAAGAAAGAAGATAAAATAGTACTTAAGTAGACAAAACAAATATTAAGACAGTAGATATACACTAAAATATTTCCTTAAATGTAAATACAATGTGTGCTTTGATTAAAAGACTAAGGTTGTTTAGACTTGCCTTAAATATAAAGATTTTAGCATTGAATGCAAAATGATAAAAAAGTAAACCAAGAAATATGATGTAAAAGAAAAGCTTGTGTAACCTTACTGATGGAAAACAAATCAAATTTTAAAATAAGAAGGCTTGGACTTCCCTAGTGGTCCAGTGGCTAAGTATCTACCTGCCAATGCAGAGAACATGGGTCCAATCCTTGGTCCAGGGAGAACCCACGTGCCACAGGGCAACTAAACTGAGGCTGCGCTCTAGAGTCCACACGCCACAACTACTGAAGCAGGAGCACCCTAGAGACCATGCTCCACAACAAGAGAAGCCACCACAATGAGAATCCCATGCACCATAACTGGCAAAGGCCCACACACAGCAACGAAAACCCAATGCAACCAAAAATTAATTAAAAATTTTAATAAATAAAATAAAATGCCTTATTAGAAATAAAGAATATTTCACAAGAGTAAAGGGTTTTACCACTAGATACATATCAAAATTTTAAATCTGCATGCACTCAATAACAGCACCTAAATATATAAAGAAAAAAACCAGTGCAATTAAGAAGTAATATAGACAAATCCACAATTATCTGGAGGATTTTAACAAGCTTCTCTCAATGAATAACTGATAGAACAAGCAAACCCCAAATCAGCAATGCTATGTTAGATGAGAACAACACAGACAATATATGTGACCTAAAATGTCTCACACAAAGCAGACTGCTTTCAGAAACATTCTCTTCATTCCTTGCCTGGCTTTCCACCCTCATATGCACATCATGGCAACCCCCTCCAGTACTCTTGCCTGGAAAATCCCATGGACGGAGGAGCCTGGTAAGCTGCAGTCCATGGGGTTGCTAGGAGTCGGACGCGACTGAGTGACTTCATTTTCACTTTTTACTTTCATGCATTGGAGAAGGCAATGGCAACCCACTTCAGTGTTCTTGTCTGGAGAATCCCAGGGACAGGGCAGCCTGGTGGGCTGCTGTCTCTGGGGTCACACAGAGTCGGACATGACTGAAGCGACTTAGCAGCAGCAGCAGCATACACACCTATAATCACAGGTCTCCCTCTGTGGAAGACTTTCCTCTTTCCCTTGGGAAAACACCAACTCTTCTAAACAAGGCATACTTATTTTTGGCCCTTTCCTAAGTCTGCAGGAAATTCCAGGTGTTCCACATGACTCATGTTTCCAGGATCTAGGTAAAGGATGGTTTCTAGGCCCTATGGAAAAAAGAGAATATAAGACCTCTCAGTCAAGTTTTATTTTCCATTAGTGAGAATGTGGAACTGCTATTTCCATAGCTAGTAACCTTTTAATGACATTTAACTCTCAAAGGCAAACATTCTATCAATTAAAAAAAGAATAGCCATCTGACAATGAGCCCTAACTTTAGCATATTTAATCCTGCACCCTCTTGATTGCACTAAAGAGCACTGGGCTCTTTCCTCCTCTGTCAGCCAAGAGTCACAAAAAATAACATACTAGTTCTCAATGGCTGCTTCCACTGCTACTCTGGGGATTACACAGGCTTTAATTACTTGGATCTTTCTCTAATAAAAGGAGAGTAAAACAGTTTCAGTGTTTTCTGATCAAATAAGGATGCTTTCTTCTCCCATGAGAAAGAGGAGAAAGAGTAATGGGCAATTTACCAGCTGAATGAACTTCTGTGACACTCTTGATAGCTGTTCAAACATGTCCTTGTGAAACACACTAGAAAAGATTTTCTTGAGGGAAGAAGAGAGGGGCAATACAAGGGTATTGGGTTTAAGAGGTCCAAACTATCATATATAAAATAAGCTACAAGGAAATATTGTATAACACAGGCAATATAACCAATATTTTAATTATAAATGGAATATAAACTTCAAAAACTGTAAATCAGTATATTGTACACTTGTAACTTATATTGTATATCAACTATATTTCAATTGAAAAAACAAGATTTTATCATCACAAAGAAATATTTGGCTAGCACCAACTAAAATAGTGACTTTTAACTGTTAGTGTCTAGCATATGTTAAAAATAAATAAATACCAGGAAAAAGTAAAAAATGTTGGATACTTAAGCAAAAAAAGAAAAAGCAGATAAACAGATGGATTATATAAAATCTATTGATACTTCCATGTAGATTAATGATATTTATATTGATAATACAACAACTATTAAAACATAGAGTGCCTAAACCATGTCAAATATTGTTCTAAGCCTTTGCAATCTATTATGATGCTTATTTTACAGGTGTGAAAATTAATTATAGGAGAGGTTAAGCAGCTTGCCCAGAGTCACAAAACTAATGAGTATAAAGAGGGATTTGAACCCAGTTTGTTTGGGGAGCCTATATGGGAGGCTATATATTTCATCATTTTGCTATAACAGATTCAAAGGTAAAGGATGAGTTTTAGTAAAACTTTCATTCAGCAATGCACTGTTGAGACACCTTATTCTGGCTTCCTCTCAAAATTATGTGATAATGGATTTTTTTTAGGCTCTTCCTAATAATTCTTTGGTACTGCATTTTTCCCATTTTGACAGCTCTCCACAAGACATCAAGGGCATAGAACTTGAGCTAGAATCCAGATCTCCTGATCCCATCCAGGGCTCAGTCTACCATGTCATCAAACTGCACCACTGATTTTTCTATTTGGTACCATGTTTCTGCAATTATTATTCATATTTTCACTTATGTGTATTTCACAGACTTCAGTTTTATTACATATCTACATAAAAGAGCCTAATTCATTATCATGTCTTGGAAACCAGCTTTTCTGTCACTGTGGCAGTTTGCATTGCATCACTCAAAACATTCTGAATATGAGGTGGATGAAACTGGAGCCTATTATACAGAGTGAAGTAAGCCAGAAAGAAAAACACCAATACAGTATACTAACGCATATATATGGAATTTAGAAAGATGGTAACAATAACCCTGTGTACGAGACAGCAAAAGAGACACTGATGTATAGAACAGTCTTATGGACTCTGTGAGAGAGGGAGAGGGTGGGAAGATTTGGGAGAATGGCATTGAAACATGTAAAATATCATGTATGAAACGAGTTGCCAGTCCAGGTTCGATGCACGATACTGGATGCTTGGGGCTGGTGCACTGGGACGACCCAGAGGGATGGAATGGGGAGGGAGGAGGGAGGAGGGTTCAGGATGGGGAACACATGTATACCTGTGGCGGATTCATTTTGATATTTGGCAAAACTAATACAATTATGTAAAGTTTAAAAATAAAATAAAATTTAAAAAAATAAAAAAAAATAAAAAAAAAAACATTCTGAATATGCTTTCAACTGACAACAGTAATATTAAAAACTAAATCTTTGTAATTCTAGCCTTAAACCTTCCAAGGAATAAATAATTTGATTTCAGCATTTGGTAATATTCTATTTACTTAGTATATGGTTTTCATCTTTTCTTTTAGGGAACACGATATTGGTGAAGCCCCCTGCCTTCTCTGCATAGTCTGTTCTGCTTTTGTTTGCCTTATAGACTTCCATTTACGACCAGACATCATAATGAATATTTCCCTATAGAAAAGTACATTATAATAATATTAGAAATGTTGATACCTTACCAAATATTTGTCAAAACCTGTGGACAGTTGCCTTCAGAATACTAGAAATTGGTTTGTTAAATATGAGGTCATGAGACATTTTTCTGTAGGCACTGATAGGTGGGAAATAATAGAATGGCTTCACTAGCAAAATAAATCTTGGATTGGAATGTGGTTTACAATGCAACTTAAAAATGATTCAAAATTACACTTTAAAAAATGGTGAAATGCAGAAGTTTTTCAACCCTGTCTATAGAACTTTTTCTGGTATGTTAAACCTCTGAAGTAATAACAAGAACTATACTTTGGCATAAATTTACAGAACAAAAGGAGAGTGAGCTTTTACTACTGAGTAGGTATATTGCTAGATGGAGGATTTGTAGTAAATCCCAACAAAATTGCAGTTTGGGTTGAAATATTTCATAGTGGAAGCAGTGCTTATGGCTGTGAAAGGCTTCAGTGGCATTTCCAAAGATAAACACTGCCTATTCTGTGCCCCAATCAAAATAAAAGGTCTGCAGTAACAGACCCAGAGTGGATGTTATTGCATTTCATTTTTAATGCTGATTGAGTGCCTGTGCTTTGGCTTCTAAAAGAACTGACTATTCTATTTCCATGGTGGATTTTCTTTTCCATACTTTGCAATCAAAGGTAGACAAACAGAGGCCCCTTCAAAGGCTTTCTTAGTATGTAGCTTCCATAAACAAGCCCTGGGTTTCCGACCAATGCTCTAATGCAAATGAGTATTGTCAGGAATGGTCTTAAAAATACTAAAGTTTTTTTTTAACTATTTAAAAAAAAAAATCATACAAAAGATCAGACCATTGTTTAGAACTAGACTGTAAATGTTGTACTTGAGTGACTGAGAGGTTTAGGTAATCAGGTTTTCTGAGGCATTAATTCATGCATTGACATTGAGGAACTGTGTTAGTATTTAATGTGAACAAAGAGTAGATGAAATGAAACTGGTGACTGAACTGATAAAATCCTGAAAACAGGGGCGATCTTTAGTTTTACCACTGATTCTCAAATGTACAGCAGAAAATTTGACAAATAAACATTTAATATTTTAAGAAATGAATGTGCTCTGTATTAGAATTTGGACTCTACCTTGTAGGCATGAGAGACCCCAAAGAACTTCGAAAGAAAATAAAATGCATACCTTAGAAGATAACTAAGTTAAGTGGTCTGGAGCAACTGGTCTATCAGCTGCAATTGACATAACTGGGAATATTCTGTCCAGAAAAACAAAGATTTAGAAAGCTATAATTACTCTCCAAATATATGAAGTTCTACTCAATGACAAAAAGAATAAACATCTGTGTTCAGTTCAGTTCAGTTCAGTCGCTCAGTCGTGTCTGACTCTTTGTGACCCCATGAATTGCAGTGCGCCAGGCCTCCCTGTCCATCACCAACTCCTGAAGGTCACTCAAACTCACGTCCATCGAGTCGGTGATGCCATCCAGCAATCTCATCCTCTGTCGTCCCCTTCTCCTCCTGCCCCCAGTCCCTCCCAGCATCAGAGTCTTTTCCAATCAGTCAACTCTTCGCATGAGGTGGCCAAAATACTGGAGTTTCAGCTTTAGCATCATTCCTTCCAAAGAACACCCAGGGCTGAAACATCTGTATAGTTCCAAGAAAAAGAACCAGAACTAACGGGTGAATATTTAATGAAGTTCAATTTGAAGGAAAACGTGTTTGTTTTTTTTTTTTTTTTAATTTAGAGCTGTCCAACATTGGAACAAACTGTGCACTGTGAGTGGGTACTATATCATTGTAAGTGTTCAAACAAAGTTTAGTATGAGTCCCTGAAAGCCAAAATTCTTGTATCCCTGTATCTATAACATATTTATCACACTGAAAGATTTAACACATGCTTATTGAATGAATATAGTACAGACTAGCCCTGCTCATTACCCCTGTTTAACTTATAACTCTGTTTTGTTTGCAGAAACCCTACTAGTTCCCTATAATTTAGTCAGTAGGCAGTACACTGAACCTAAAAACTGAACTAAAGTCATATGTATTTTTGTCCCCAAATAGCCAAGATGAGTGAAAATTGTGTGTAAAGGAAACTATAGTTTTAGAGAAATTAGTTTTATTATTACAGAAGATTGTACTTTTACTACTTAAGTATCCCTCATTTGTCACTTGAAAGTTAGCCTGTTTTAAAGTGTTTAATATATTTTCATGAATGATTTAACTTTGCAAATAACTTTGGTAAATATTTGATATGCTGTTATTAAATTTTCTTTTGCTGACCTAACCTTTTGACAGTTATTTTACTTTAGCCTGATCTTACTAGATTTAAGTCATTTCCACATTTGGATAGTCATTCAAAAGAAAGATTTGAGAGAATATGTGTGTTTATACCTTCTTATTAAAGGTTATCTATCCTAGAAACTTACATTTTTCTAGATAAAGTAAGTCCAAATGGCAGGCTACTATTCTGTTGCTATTCTGCTGCAATAATAGGATCAACTTAAACAGATCAAGGGAAAAAGAGTGTCAGAAACACAAAGAAATATTTTGTACAATATACCTTAACCTTGCCAGGGAGATATGATCTTTTTTTACCCCTTAAGAGGCCAAATAACACAAGTCAAGTTTTGGATTGTTAGTGAGAAAAAGAAATTAGTGAATTCTCATACAATTTCATCATAAATTATGTTCAATAGCAAATTTAATTGATTTATATCATTTATTTTAGTGAAAAATAACAAATTGGCAAGCATATATTTCTCTTCTCTTTTAAATTTCCCATATGTATATATATATATATATAATATATATATATATATAGGAACGGGGTATAGTTTATCAACATATATATATATGGGATATATTTTATGAACATATATACATATGAAAAGATGAAGAGCTTAATAAAATCATAATAACTTGGTGAGAAAAGGGAGACAGTAGCAAACTGGAAAATTAAAAGGAAATATAAGAAGATAAAATATTAGACAAAATAAGATTAAAGTAGAAAGCAATGAAATAACAAATACAAGGATAGGATCTGTCTTTTCCAAGTTCAGAAACCTTATATGCCAATTTCAGAAGTGAGCTTTCTGGCAATCATGGAGGTAATTAATTAAAGAACTACTTCTAGAACAGCTGATATAGTGGGACTGTATTTTTTCATCCCACTTGCTTTGACTCAACAGACGAAACCCAAGTGTTGTATCTTAAGAAAAGAATTTTCTGCATAGAATAAACTTACAATGTGGATGGGGGAATCTAAGACAAGAAGTAGTTCTTGAAAATGTTGGATGTTAATAGGAGACATGGCAAATGCAAGTTAAAAAAACAAACAAACAAAAAAAGAGTTCAACTTACATTGAGAAAAATGCACTGGAGTTTTCAAACTAACATAGACTCTTATTTTGACAGTAAAGGGTAGCATGTGTTACAGCTTCTTTTTTATTCATTCTGAAATGGAAGTGGCCAGTCAGTATACTGTCAGTATATCACCCAGCAGGCCCCTCTGTCCATGGAATTTCCCAGGCAAGAAAACTGCAGTGGGTTGCCATTTCCTTCTCCAGGAGATCTTCACCACCAGAGATCAAACCTGGGTCTCCTGCATTGCAGACAGTCCCTTGCATTGCAGGCAGTCTCCTGCATTGCAGGCAGATTCTTTACCAACTCATCCACCAGGGAAGCCTTTGGTGTAGTATGGTAGATGGCCAATAAATGTTAATAATTTCTATTATGTTTTCACTTATCTATCCTTTGTATAATTATGTCTAGTAAAATTCATTCAGCAGTTTACAGAATGAAAAAAAAATGTTTGCACTAGCTATAGAATACTCAATTTTATTTACATTATATGACATAAGATGATAGCATCATTAATTGGTCCATAAATTGTTGATCTCATTGTTACGTTGTTGTGCTCAGTCACTCAGTTGTGTCTGACTCTTTGCAGCCCCTGTAGCCAGCCAGGCTCCTCTGTCTATGGAATTTTCCAGGCAAGAATACTGGAGCAGATTGCCATTCCCTACTCCAGAGGATCTCCCCATCCAGAGATCAAACTCTCATCTCTTGCATCTCCTGCATTGGCAAGTGGATTGTTTACCACTAGTGCCACCTGGGAAGGCTGGTTGCTATAACATGCATTATTTAAAAAAAAAAAAAAAAAAAAAAAACAACACACAGTTCAGTTCAGTGGCTCAGTTCTGACTCCTAGTGACCCCAGGGACTGCAGCACGCCAGGCCTCCCTGTCCATCACCAACTCCCAGAGTTTACTCAAACTCATGTCCACTGAGTCAGTGAAGCCATCCAGCCATCTCATCCTCTGTCATCCTCTTCTCCTCCTGCCTTCAATCTTTCCCAGCATCAGGGTCTTTTCTAATGAGTCAGTTCATATCAGTTGGCCAAAGTATTGGAGTTTTAAATTCAGCATCAGTCCTTCTAATGAATATTCAGGACTGATTTCCTTTAGGATGGACTAGCTGGATCTCCTTGCAGTCCAAGGCACTCTCAAGAGTCTTCTCCAACACCACAGTGAAAAAGCATCAATTCTTCAGTGCTCAGCTTTCTTCACAGTCCAACTCTCATATCCATACATGACCACTGGAAAAACCATAGCCTTGACTAGACGGACCTTTGTTGGCAAAATAATGTCTCTGCTTTTCAATATGCTATCTAGGTTGGTCATAACTTTCCTTCCAAGGAGCAAGCGTCTTTTAATTTCATGGCTACAGTCACCATCTGTAGTGATTTTGGAGCCCCCCCAAAATAAAGTCAATCACTGTTTCCTCATCTATTTGCCATGAAGTGATGGGACCAGATGCCATGATCTTAGTTTTATGAATGTTGAGTTTTAAGCCAACTTTTTCACTCTCCTCTTTCACTTTCATGAAGAGGCTCTTTAGTTCTTCTTTGCTTTCTGCCATAGAGTGGTGTCATCTGCATATCTGAGGTGATTGATATTTCTCCTGGCAATCTTGATTCCAGCTTGTGTTTCATCCAGCCCAGCATTTCTCATGATGTACTCTGCATAGAAGATAAATAAACAGGGTGACAATATACAGCCTTGACGTACGCCTTTTCCAACTTGGAACCAGTCTGTTGTTTCGTGCCCAGTTCTAACCATTGGTTTTTGATGTGCATACACATTCTCAAGTGGCAGTCAGGTGGTCTGATATTCCTATCTCTTTAAGAATTTTCCATAGTTTGTTGTGGTCCACAAAGGCTTTGGTGTAGTCAATAAAGCAAAAGTAGATGTTTTTTTGGAACTCTCTTGCTTTTTTTGATGCTCCAACAGATGTTGGCAATTTGATCTCTGGTTCCTCTGGCTTTTCTAAATCCAGCTTAAACATCTGGAAGTTCTTGGTTCACATACTTTTGAAGCCTGGTTAGAAGAATTTTGAGCATTACTTTCTAGCGTGTGAGATGAGTGCAATTGTGCGGTAGTTGGAGCATTCTTTGGCATTGCCTTTCTTTGGGATTGGAATGAAAACTGACGTTTTCCAGTCCTGTGGCCACTGCTGAGTTTTCCAAATTTGCTGGCATATTGAGTGCAACACTTTCACAGCATCATCTCTAAGGATTAGGAATAGCGCTACTGGAATTCCATCACCTCCACTAGCTTTGTTCAAATTGATGCTTCCTAAGGCCCACTTGACTTCACATTCCAGGATGTCTGGCTCTAAGTGCGTGATCACACCATCATGATTATCTTGGTCATGAAGATCGTTTTGTACAGTTCTTCTGTGTATTCTTGCCACCTCTTCTTAATATCCTCTGCTTCTGTTAGGTCCATACAATTTCTGTCCTTTATTGAGGCCATCTTAGAATGAAATATTCCCTTGGTATCTCTAATTTTCTTGAAGAGATCTCTAGACTTTTCCATTCTATTGTGTTCTTCCATTTCTTTGCACTGATTACTGAGCAAGGCTTTCTTATCTCTCCTTGCTATTCTTAGGAACTCTGCATTCAAATGGGTATAGCTTTCCTTTTCTCCTTTTCCTTTCGCTTCTCTTCTATTCACAGCTATTTGTAAGGCCTCCACAGACAACTATTTTGCCTTTTTGCATTTCTTTTTCTTGGGAATAGTCTTGATCCCTGCCTGCTGTACAATGTCATGAACCTCTGTCCATAGTTCTTCAAGTACTCTGTTTATGAGATCTAATCCCTTGAATCTATTTGTCACTTCTACTTTATAATCGTAAGGATTGGAACTAGGTCGTAACTGAATGGTCTAGTGGTTTTTCCTACTTTCTTCAATTTAAAAAACACCTAAAAAGCCAGAAGTATTTAAAATTGGTAGTATTTTCCACATGTGTAGAATTCAATAGCTGCAGTTTCTGTTGTTTTTACAAGCTGGGTTTCACCTAGCCTATATGGCAACATGAATCAATTAGAAAAAAGATCTCCTTGTCTGGTCAGTTGCAGCCCTGATGGTACAAGATCGGGTATACAGAAGGAAACTTTGGGAAGAAAAATACCTTCTTTCCTCTGGACAGATGATGCCTACTCTAGGACTCATGACTTGGTTGTTGAAGAACAGACTGGATTTTAAGCCATACATAATGGCCTGTCTCAGAGGATCTTGTCCCTCTGCCTACCTGTTAAACTATAGTGCCTTTGTTTAGCTCACAAGGAGATAATCTGACCTTGCCCACCTGTGAATGACTACAAAAGAGAAGAGATTAACATGTCCCTTCCAAAGGATGGCCTTTCCTGGAGGTGTTTTCCAAGATTGAAGACCCTTTTTACTTTACTTCCTTACTGCATCTCCCACTCTATTCTGCCTTTTTACTTTAGTTCCTTACCACTTCTCTCTCTGGTTCTATAAAAGAACCTAGCATACAGACACTGACAAGATGGTACTTTGAGACATTAATCTGCCATATTCTTAGTGAGCCAGCTTTCAGAGTAAAGTCGTATTTCTTACCTCAACACCTTGTCTCTCGGATTCATTAGCCTGTTGTGTGTTGAGCAGAGCAAGCTTGGACTCAGTAACATTTCTATGAAGTCACTACCTGCCATTCATCAGATTGGTTCAAGTCTTCTATTAAAAAAAAATAATAAAAAGGAATATTTATAACCTGCACAGTTGTGATGCAGAAATAATAATTTAAACTTTCACATGTGAGACTTCTTACTTCACATTTTGGTTTTGCTGAATAATTCACTTAAGTAATAATTTTGTGTCCTACAATATTTTCACAATAACTGACAAGTATATAACTTACCAAAGTAGAATATATCCATAAGCCCATAGTTCTCTCAAGATTTTTAGCTCACCAGAGTTATATAAAATGGATAAAATAAATATATAACCTTGTAGAAAACTGTTTCCTATTTTCAAAATGTTTATTATTAGTATTTTATTTAATTATTAAGTGGCCCTACATATAATTAGAATCCTTAAGATTGTTCTGCCCAGTAAAGAGAAGTGCAGTAGCCAGTATTTGCTGTAATAAACAATTGAGCATCTCTTTAACATGGTCCATATTAAATGACTGAGAAGTCTGGCACATTTACAAAAGTATTTGGCAGAGACTTTAAAATTCAGGTTTCTGAATTCTTTGGTACAGAAAGAAAAAAAAATGAAATGTAACTTATTCCTGCCCATGTAAGATGATAATTATTGCCAAATTAATGAATAAATCATAAAGCAAGTAGGTACCAGAAAGTAGTTCATTTAATTAAGAATTTAATCACATACTCATTTTCCTTTAGAAAATAAACACAAACCCTAAATGTAGGGCGATGTCTATACATCAAGCACAATGCTGAATATCGTGAGTTTGAAGATAAATGAAACCTTCCTGCCTCCAAGGAGCTGACCTTCTAATACGAAGTAAAACATATAAAGAAAATTTACAGTTCAGTACAACTGCACATATGATATTATGGATGCATAAAGCAAGAAGCAGTTATGCTTTGGATGGGGTTGTGCGGGGGCCCATGGAAGAAAATGATAGTTGAATTGTGACTGAAAATCAGATTGGACATTTAGTAGAGAATGTCTAGCCCTGGGACATTGGACAAGTGAATGAACCTGTTTCTGGGTTAATGTTATATTACACAAGAGAGTATAAGGTTTTCAGCTCTGCTGTTGTAGTTATTAATCCAGTTCTAAATCTAGCTACAGACTTTGAAAACAATAATTCTTTCCTCTATTGTGAAAGCACTTGTTAAGCATTCCAAATAGTTTGTTGTAACAAACTTCCCTCTTATTATTTATTACCAAAGGAGAGGCGCCACAGGAAACATCACACCATCAAGGCTGGCATATGAAAATTCATACCCAGTGTCCCCAGCCTGCTCTTTGTAAGCTTGTATCCTTATTTGTCAGTATCTGCTCCCTTCTCTTGCCAGAAGGCCTAATGTTGCCTTCCTTTTTTATTGTTGCCATTATTAAAATCATCTTTCCTGAAAGATTTTTTTTTAATTTCTAAATTTATTTATTTCTTCAGTGTTGGACATTTCTCAGAGAGCTAAACTGAATATTTCTTTCTGAATATAGTAACAGAACTTCAGGCATCTTTTGTGACTTATGACTTGGTTTTAGAGTAGTTTCAAACAATAAATAAATCAGTGTACATATTAATGTTATCAGTGCTTATTAATGTAATGTTTTGAGGTAATGTATTTGATTTGCCGGAGGACAGATGTTTAGCAAAGAATTCTATTTTATTCTTGATCTTCAGACTTTTTTTCCAACACTTATTACAGTTTTTACAAAGGTCAAGATAAAATCACTTTGAAGCATTGTTCAAGCCCGTTCCCCGAGATGGTTCCTGTGAAGAAACATGAGGTTTTGTTTGCCTTTTAAAGAATTCACTAGTTCTTTATACTATTGTGATTCACTGTCTGAGTGTAAAGCTATTTCAAGATATTCTTTGTGGACTGCTGTTTCAGATCTCCTTTATCAAACTACAGTGGCCCATGGGGTTCCTTGCCTAATACTCTTCCATCTTTCTATATTCCATGTAACAAATCCTAGCTATTTTTTTTGAAGTGAACAATATTATTAGACATCCATGTTGAAATATCATGACCTTGGGGCCAATATGGGGTCACCGATTTCATGTGTTAATAAGTGAGTTAGACATGTTGCAATTATTTGGAAAATTCAGGTCAAAACCTCCCCCAAGAATATAACCAGATATATCCTGATAATTGAGGCTGCTTTGTGATACAGCTATTCTGTTTGTTACCTGTACAAAATGTTTATTTTATGTCTATATACCTGACCTGGGGGGCTCATCTTCCAGTGTCATATCTTTTACCTTTTTATACTGTTCATGTTCATGGGTTTCTCGTGACAGCAATACTGGGTTGTTTTGCCATTCTTTGCTTCAGTGGACCATGTTTTGCCAGAACTCTTCACTATGACCCACTCATCTTGGGAGGCCATGCACAGCATGGCTTATAGCTTCATTGAGTTATGCAAGTCTCTTCACCATGACAAGTCTGTGATCCATGAAGGGATTGGATGCAAATATATTTGTGTAAATGATACTCTATAATTCTCAGTCAAGGAATCTATTAAGTCTATCTTAAGACTTTAGACTATAGCTGGTATTATTTTCATGGAATTCCTGCCTGTTTAGTACATTTGATCCAATCGTTTTTCTACATCAGATACATCAATACACAGAGCCATAACATGCTATCATACCCTTTGCTTGAGATGGCTCTTCAACTTTTTGTAAGCCTCTTAATGATTTAGAATATCACTATAATTTCTTTTTAACCTCCCACTTCAGATATTAGTTCTGGACTCTGCTGAAATGAAGATACTTCATAAATGCTTCTTGAATAAATGAACACAAGTCCAATAAATCCTCCTCTGAGCGGAATTAAAAGTATGTAGTTTTGACTCCATAGGAGGAGTTTCAGTTGAATGTAGCCAGAAACAGAGCTGAAAATTAATTTGACAAACATGTAGGTTTAAATGTATATAGAGCAGCTATGATGGGCAATTTTCCTGTAACTTCAATACTGAATCTCAGTATAAAATGTGCTGTATTTCTTCATCACCATTTAGCTACTGAATTTTTTTCCAGTGGGAAAATGCTTAGTATTCTATCATTGAATTCATGTGTTAGAAAGTCCCCTCCCAAATTTATGTATTCATTGAAAAGCAGCACCTCATAATGTCAAAACTTTATTTATGCTTAGAATATATCTACTTGCCTTAAAAGTATCACTTGTCATTTCTGTTGGAATGAGTTCAGAAATTATCTATCACTTGACCTATTTGATATTAACCTACAATAAATCTTGCATCCTATCTCATAGCTGGCACTGTCTTTCTGCACCCCACTGAAAATGTTCAGGGTAACAGAGTATGCACTTTCAAAATCAGATAATGGGCAGAGGAGTGGAGATAATTGTGAGTGATGTCATAACTGTATTTATGGTTTATTTATTTTATTCTTTTGTATACTTTAGTTTTCCAAGGACTTTATTTTTTAGAGAAATTTTAGGTTTACAACAAAACTGAGAGGGAGGTACAGAGATTTCTCATATACCCCTGCCCAAAATACATGAATTTCTTCCCCATGATCAATATTACCCACCCATTTTTTACCAAGGACATTTTTTACCAAGGATGAACTTTACATTAACATGTAATAATCACCCATACTCCATAATGTACCTTAGGACTCACTCTTGGTGTTATATATTCTGTGGGTTTGGGCAAAATATAATAACATATATCCATCATTATAATATCATACAAAATATTTTCACTGTCCTAAAAATCCTCTGTTGCATATACTCATCTCTACTCATATCCCTGGAAACACTGATGTTTTTTTATTGTCTCCATAGTTTTTCCTTTTCCAGAATGACATATCATTGAAATCATACCATATGAAAACTTTTCATACTATATGAAAGCAGAGACATTACTTTGCCACAAAGGTCCATCTAGTCAAAGCTGTGGTTTCTCCAGTAGTCATGTATAGATGTGAGAGTTGGACTGTAAAGAAAGCTGAGTGCTGAAGAATTGATGCTTTTGAACTGTAGTGTGGAGAAGACTCTTGAACCGTGGTGTTGGAGAAAACTCTTGAGGGTCCTGTGGACTGCTAGGAGATCAAACCAGTCAATCCTAAAGGAAATCAGTCCTGAAGATCTGATGCTGAAGCTTAAACTCCAATACTTTGGCCACTCAATGCAAAGAACTGACTCACTGGAAAAGTCCCTGATACTAGGAAAGAGTATAGGGTCTGTGTCATTTTTCAGCATGTAGATGTCCAGTTGTTCTAGTACTCTTTATTGAAAAGACTATCTTTGCGTCATTGTTCTGTCATTGCACCTTTGTTAAAGATCAGTTGACTATATTTATGCAGTCTAATATCGGCTCTCTCTTCCATTGATCTATTTGTTTATTCTTTAGCTGCTGCTGCTACTGCTGCTAAGTAGCTTCAGTCGTGTCCGACTCTATGCGACCCCATAGATGGCAGCCCACTAGGCTCCTCTGTCCCTGGGATTCTCCAGGCAAGAACATTGGAGTGGGTTGCCATTTCCTTCTCCAATGCATGAAAGTGAAAAGTGAAAGTGAAGTCGCTCCATCGTGCTCGACTCTTAGCAACCCCATGGACTGGAGCCTACCAGTCTCCTCCGTCCATGGGATTGTCCAGGCAAGAGTACTGGAGTGGGGGGCCATTGCCTTCTCCGATTCTTTAGCTAATACCCACTATATTGACTACTGTCATCTTATGTCTTAAAGCCTGGTAGTATCAGTCCTCCAACTTTGTCTTTGTATTTCAGTGACTATTACAGTGTATTGCAATGACTATTCTGAGTCATTTGTCTATTCATATAAATTTTAGAATCATATTGTTGATATCCATAAAATAGCATGTTAGGTTTTTTATTGGATTACACTGAATTCATAAAGTTGAAAAGATCTGACATCTTTCTAGTATTGAGTCGTCCTATCCATGAATATGAAATATCTCTCCATTTATTTAGTTCTCTGAGTTTATTCATCAGAGTTTTGTAGTTTTCCTCATATAGATCTTGTACATATTTTATTAGATTTACACTGAGGTATTTCATTTGGGGAGGTACTAATATAAATAGTATAGGGTTTGTAATTTCAAATTCTATTTGTTCATTGTTGGTATACAGGAAAAGAATTGCCTTTTCTATATTAACATTGTATCCAGCAACCTCTTATTTGTTTCTTTTGGATTTTCTACATAATCATCAGCTTTGAAAGAAAGATTTCTTTCTTCCCAACTTGTGTACTTTTTATTTCCTTTACTTGCTTTATTGTATTGGCAAGGAAGTCTAATGTGATGGCGAAAGGAGTATTGCAAGAGAACATTTTTGCCTTGAGCCTGATCTTGGTGTAAAAACTGCGAGTTTCTCAACAATGAAGTATGATGTTAGCTGTAAGACTTTTGTAGATAGTATTAATCAAGTTGAAGCAATTCCCTTCTATTTCTCATTTACAGAGAGTTTATTTTTAACCTGAGCGGGTTCACATTTTGTCCTTCTTTTGTATCATTGTATGATTTTTCTTGTTTAATCTGTTGATGTCATGGATCATATTAATTGATTTTTGAATGTTGAATCAGTCTTGCCTACCTCAGATAAATCCAGTTTGATTGTGACATATAATTCTATGTATATATTTTTTAATTCAAATTACTAGCTTTGGGGGAAGATTTTTATACCAACATTCATGAGAGTTATTGGTCTGTAAAGTTTTTCTTGTAAAGTTTTCCTTTGATTTGGATATTAGGCCCATATAAGATAAGTTAGGAAGTATTCCCTTTGCTTCTATTCTTTGAAAACAATTGTAGATAATTAGTACAATTCATTCCTTAAATGTTTGGTAGAATTTACCAGTAAAACCATTTGGGCCTATTGCATTCTCTTTTGGAATGTAATTAATTGTAGATTCAATTGATTTAATAAATATAGGCCTATTCATATTATTTACTTCTTCCTATGTGAGCTTTGTCAGACTGTGTCTTTCAAGAAACTGGTCTATTTAATCTAGATTATCAAATTTATAGGCATAGAATTGTACACAGTATTCCGTTATTATCTTTTAAATTTCTATGGCAATAGGGTGATATTTCCTCTTTCATTTCTGATACTAGTATTTTATATGTTCTCTCTTTTTACTTAGATTGACTAGAGGTTTATTGGTGATATTTATATTTTTGAAAACTCCAGTTTTTGTTCCACTGATTCCTTTCTACTGGTTTCCTATTTGTAATTTTATTGATTTCTGCTATAATTCTTTTTTTTTTTTTTTCTGTATTCTGATTGTTTTAGACTCAATTTGCTCTTATTTTCCTCGCTTCCTAGCATGGAGACTAGGTTATTGATTTTAGATCTTCTTTTCCAATAGATGCATTCAATGCTATACATTTCCCTTAAATACTGATTTTGCTGCATTCCACAGATTTGATAAATTGTATTTTTTTCCACTTACTTCAAAATATTTTAAAATTTCTCTTGAAATATTTTGACCCATGTATATTATTTAGAAGTACGTTGTTTAATCTTCATTTATGTGGAGATTATTCAGTTATACTTCTATTATTAATTTCTAGTTTAATTACAGTGTGGTCTAAGAGTGCACATTATATGATTTCTGTTATCTTAAATTTGTTAAGGTTCATTTTAAGCCCCAGAATGTGTTATATCCTGGTAAATCTTTCACGTGGCCTTGAGGAAATTGTGAATTCTGCTGTTGTTAGATGAAGTATTTTATAGTATCACGATGATATTCTGCTGTCAGTTATATGAAGTTGATTGATGGTATTGTTGAGTTCAACAATTAGTATTGTTTTTTGTTTTCCTACTGGATCTGTCCATTTCTGAGAGAGAAGTGTTGAAGTTTCCAACTACAATAGTGGATGCATCTATTTCTCTTTACAGATCTATCTGTTTTTGTCTCATTTTAAGGTTCAACCATGAGAAGACTGTTATGTCTTCTTAGGTAATTGACGCCTTTGTCATTATGTGATATCCTTCTTTATCCCTAATAATTTTCCTTACTTTGGAGTTTTCCCTAAATTTATACACTTGCTTCAGCTTTCTTTGATGAATGTTGCCATTAAACAAAATATATAATGATATATTTGTCAAATGATAATGATACATTTGTTTACATTCATTTACTTTTAATCTATATTTGCCTTTATATTTAATGTGGCTTTCTCTTAGTAGTAAAAGAGTCAATGTTCCATGATCCACTCTGATGATCTCTTTTAATTGGTGTATTTAGACTATTGACATTCAAGGTGATCATTGATATACTTGGATTAATATCTATCAATTTTGTTATTATTTTCTATTTATTGCCCTTGTTCTTTGTTCTTATTTTTATCTTCTACTCTTTTTCTGCTTTTAGTGGTTTTAATTGAGCATTTTATGTGATTCCATTTTTCATTCCTTCCTTAGCATTTCAGTTACACTGTTCTTTGACTTTTTTTTAATGGTTGTCCTATAGCTTGCAATACACATTTTCAGCTAATTCAAGTCCACTTTAAAAAAACATGTCACTTCACAGATAGTGTGAATGCCTTATAATAACAAATGATAAGAATTCCTCTCTCCCATCCCTTGTATCATTGTTGTCATTCATTTTACTTATATATAAACCACACATACTCACACATACACACACATATGTAACATATAAGCTTAAATAATTAAGTACATTGTTGCTATTTTTTGAACAAACTGGTAACTCTTAGCTCACCTAAGAATAAAATAAAACAAAAATCAGTTTTTATTTTATTTTCACTTATTCCTTCTTTGACGTTCTTCCTTTCCATTTATAGATCTGAGTTTCTAACCTGTGTTAATGTCTTTCTTTCTGGATTCCCTCTTTTTTTTTTTTTTTTCTTTGGTCTGGGAAAGTTTTTATTTCTCCTTTATTTTTTTAAAGATTTTTTTTTTATGTGGATTATTTTAAAGTCTGCATTGAATTTGTTAAAATACTGCTTCTGTTTTATGTTTTGATTTTTTTGCCCACAAGACATGTTGGATCTTATCTCCCCAACCAGAGATCAAACCTGCATTCCCAGCACTGGAAGCTGAGGTCCCAAATATTGAACTACCAGTGAAGTTCCTATTTCTCCTTTACTTTTGATGGATAATTTCACAGAGTACAGCATTTTAGGTTACCTTTTTTTTTTCTTTTAACATTTTAAATATTTCGCTCTGCTTACCTCTTGCTTGTATGGTCTCTTAGGAGAATTCAGTTGTAATTCTTGTTTTTATTCCTCTGTAGGTAAGGTGTTTTTTTCCCCTTTGGTTTCTTTCAGGACTTTTTATTTATGTTTTATCTTCTATAAATTGAAAATGATATGCTTATATGGGTTTTTGTTTTGTTTCTTTGCTTTTATCATACTTGGTACTCTCTGAGTTCCCTGGATCTGTGGTTTGATGCCTGACATTAATTTGAGAAAATTTGATTATTATTGCTTCAGATATTTCTTCTGTTTCCTTCTTTTTTTCTCTTTCTATTCCCTTTATGCATTTGTTACATCTTTGTAGTTATAACAAAGATATTACAGTATTCAAGCAGAATATTCTGTTCTGTTTTTCTCAATATTCTGTTCTGTTTTTCTTAGTCTTTGTTCTCTTACTTTTTGTATTTCAAAGATTCTCTTGATATATCCTCTAGTTCAAAATGGTTCCTTTTCCCCTTCCCTTACTGGAAGCCTGCAGGGATTTTTTCTGAGGCATTTACTCTAGGAATCTGGTAACCTACTAGAGGTAAATCTTACGATACTGCAGAGGCCCCTTTAAGTCCCCTTTCCCCATGGAGGAGCCTCCAGAAATTCACCAACTACAGTTCAGATTTTCTTTCTCCAGCATGGGTTCTCTGATCAGTTTCTGCTCACGTAAGCCACATTTTCCCTGTATTCACCTGTCTTGACAATATTATGTGCAGTGGTTCGCTCTGTATCCTCCCCTTTCTTAAATTCCAAGAATAGTTTTGATTTTTCACTTTGCTCAGCTTTTCACTTATTTTTAGGACCAAGTAGATACTTCCAAGATTCTTATATGCAGAATTGTAAACTGGGAGTCCTAGAATTTGTTTTTTAGAGCCAATGTTAGTTTTGAGAAAATTGTGCAGAAAATATAGAGTCCCATATATTTCCTTCACCTCTCCTACCACTAATTTGCTCTATTATTAACATCTTGCATTAGTGGAACTCTTGTTTCAATTGATGGAACTGTTATTGATACATTAACACTAACTAAATATATAGTTACATTAGGGTCTACAGTTTGATATTGTACATATTGTGGGTTTCGACAAATATGTAATGTCATATATCTACACTTACATATAACATAGAATAGTTTCACTACCTTAAAAATACCCTATGCTCCATTTATTCACCCCTTTCCCCTTTCCCTTGAAAGCTTGAAACCTACTGATCTTTTTATTCTCTACATAATTTTGCTTTTTCCAAAATGTCTTATAATCAAAATCATACCATATGTAGTCTTTTCAGACTGGCTTCCTTCACTTAGCAATATGTATTTAAGTTTGCTCCATGTCTTTTCAAGTCTTGATAGCTCATCTTATTTAAGTGCTAAATAATACATAGCCATATTTACATAATGGCTGCTGTCCAGGAACAAATGGGATTATTTGAGGTGTCATGTATGGGAGAAAAATAAGATTTTGGAGCCTATAGCCATGGGTTTTAAATGTAACTTTGCCATGTTTTAGCTGCGAGCTTGGACAATTTACCAAAGATCTCAGAGCTGCAGTTTGCCATCTCTCAAATTAAAATATTAATATCTACCTTGAAATGGTCATGATAATGAATAGAATGTAACATCATAGCATAGCACCTGATCATGCCAGCAGCAGCAGAAGCAGCAGCTGGGATCATCAAGAAAGCAATAATAATATTCTTGGCATGGGATGACATTGTCTTTTTAGTGATAAATACCTACATTTAATAAAATCACTTATTCTGTAAGTACAGCTAGACTAGTACAATAACAAATAGCAATAAGGTAAGGCTGTTCAATCAAGTGAAAAATATATAATAAATTAAAAATAAAAGGCTTCAATCTATTATAAAATAATGGGCATACAGAAAAGGGTATGAAGTGGGAAAAGAGTTTCTATTTAGTACATCTAGTTGGATAGGGATTTCTGAAATGGAAAATATTTAAGGTTTCAATGTAATTGTTTAGTTTCAGAAAACAAAATTTATTGCATATGAATTTTAGTTTCTTCTGAACTATGTTAAAGTTATTCATATTTACTATATATAAGTCATGTCCAGCTATTCATGATACTATGGACTGTAGCCTGCCAGGCTCCTCTGTCCGTGGATTTTCCTGGCAGGGATACTGGAACAGATTGCCATTTCCTCTTCCAGAGAATCTTCCTGACCCAGGGATCGAACCCAAATCTCCTGCCTCTCCTGCATTGCAGGTGGATTGCTAACCACTGAGCCACCAGGAAAGTCCAACTATGTATTAATATATGTATACAATATGCCTTCATAATATCCAAACAAATGCTGTAGTTGAATCAGACTACAGCTTAAAAGGAGAGTTAAAAGTTGCAGATTCACAGACTGTCAGCATCTATAGGAAGTCACCACTTTCTCTCTTTATTCTTTAGCCTTTATTGAGATTACAATAAATTATGAGCTTAAAAATATTTAAGATGTTAAAAACAGTAAACAAATGATGAAATAAAATTATTTTTAGCATTGATATTGGTTATACTTTACATTTGAAGTACTGAAGACAGAACTTTGTATTCTAAGACCTGGCCCCAAGACCTGAAATCTACTTTGAGGTGGTGGGGAGTGGGTCATAAGACAATGAATTTCTACTTTTGCCAAATGTTTTAAATACTGAGTTCATAGAGAAGGACATAATTCGCTAAAGATAAGACCATAAGATAAAACCTCATGGTGATATAGGACAGGAACCGGCAAACTTTTTATACAATGGGGCAATAGTAAATATTTTTAGCAATGTGGATCCTATGGTCTCTATTGCAACAGCTATTCAACTCTGATATTATAATGTTCAAACAGATAATATATGAACAGATGGGTATGCTATGTTTCAATCAAACTTTATTTATAAACATGATCAGATGACTAGGATTTGACCATAGTTTGTTGACTCCTGTATTAGAAAATGAGAAAAATATGAAATTTACCTGAAAACATTTCACTCAGATTATAAACTGAAAAGACTAATCAATTTTTTGTTGTTGTTGTTGTTGTTTTTACCAAAGACTCCCAACACTGGATAAAGAAAGATACAGTTTTACGTTATGACATCATAAAAATAATGAATGATCACATGTGTGAGAAGACATAGTTTTTCAAAAGAAGTATTTGTTGAGTATTTAGCAGAAAGAAGACTGCTATTTGTTAGGTAAAAGAAGAATGGGGTTTTAGAGTTGGAAGTGGACATATCATAATTTTTAATCTTAACTGTTAATTTACAGGTTATATGATCTTGGGTATGTAATTTAACTTTTTTGAGCATCAATTTCCCTATTTGCAAAATATGGATGAATCCTACATCATAAAATAGGTACATTCTTTAAGTAAAAGAACATGTGTAAAGCAGTTGATATAACTCTTAGAATATAGTAGGTGCACTCAGGGAATTTATAGGTAATTCTTTACTTGTTGGGTAACTGAAACTTCAACACAGAAAGTTGAAATAAATAATAATAGTACCTTATATCAAATTGTGAAGATTATACAGGATAAAGTATAAAACACTTAAACACTCAGCACAGTGCTCAGCACCTAGTAAATGTTCAATTGATATTAATTACTGCTGTTACTATTGTTGCTATTATTATTAAATATAGTAATGCACAGGATATACTGATTCATCTGCAAGTTTAAAAGGTGCAGGAGAGAATGTGACAAATGCTATGACAAAGATACAGAAGTCTCATCTGACTGGTGGAGTCAGAAAAAGATTCATAGAGAAAACACATTTGAGCTTTCTGGATAGAATGAATTATATTTCAATTAGAGGAGATGGTATGTGTTAAAACAAAGGAAGAGAGTGAAGAAAAAAAGCAGAGATTTGATAGGCATGTAAAATGAGTAGTAACTCAATATGATACTGTATATTGAATCTACTTATTTCTTATTCAGACCTCAGAGCAATCTGTGTGTTGGGTATTATGATACATACTTTATAGAAAAGCAATGTGGATTCAGAAGATTTGGTGACTTTTCCAAGGTCATACAAGTAATATGCTGATCTGAATTGAACTCAGATCATTTTCCCCCAAAATTCAGTGTTATTGCCACTGCATTTTACAAACGTTCTGAAAGCAAGTAGAGCTATTGTTGTTGATGTTATTTAGTTGCACAGTTGTGTCCGACTCTTTGGAGCCCACCAGGCTCCTCTGTCCATGGGATTTCCCAGGCAAGCATACTGGAGTGGGCTGCCATTTCCTTCTCCAAAGTGGAGCTAAGTATAAGCTTAATAGCCACATGTTGGTCAATGTTTATTCTTTGATATGACAAATAGATAAATACATTTATAACTCACATTCAATTCATTAATTAAAAATAATTATATATTTGAATTTAATTTCCTAATTCATTAAAAATATTTTTGAATTCTTACCAGGTGTAATCAATATTCTAACAGGTGGCATACATCAGTTAAAAAAAAAAAAACAAGTATTTTTGCCACACAGTTACAAGTTTTGGTTTGTTTATTAATTTCTGAAAATTATTTTTAAGATTGAGGTAAGACTATATTATTAAAACACTGCTACCATTTCCTTCAAAGTACAGTGTCATATGTTATCTAATTGTTATTCTATTCTCTAAAATAAAGATATTAACAAAAACTTGTGTCTCAAGTTATTAGAAAACAAAATTAGGATCTCCATAGAGTTGGGAATAGCTGATATTTACTTCTAAATTTGTTTTTGTTTTTTTTTCATTTTACACCAAAAATCACAACTCTGTTTTAATGAATGTGTAATTACATTATATTTATTTTAATCAAAAGTTAGAATAATACAACTCAAAGAATAAGGCCTCATTGGTAGAAACTTTTCTTGAAATATTGAAAGGTAAAAAGAAAAGTAGTGTCTACTCTCAGAAGCAAACAGTAGGAAAAACAACCTTTTCTTATTAATGGCACTGAAAATACAAGATCTGTTTATAATAAGACAGACATGGTCAAGATTTCAAAATTTGTTATTTCTGCATTTATATCTTCACAGGTTCAAAATGCTCTTTAAAATGTGAAACATGTGTTTACTAGTTTTAAGGCGTAGAGATATAGAGATTCAGTTTCCATGGAACAGCTGGATCTAATTAGAACCCAAAGTTCTGATTCCACTTGATCTGATTTCCCCATCTGTATGGAGTCATTACACCATAAATAGTGTGAGCTGTAACTTCCAGTTCAAACCAGAGAGGAACTGGCAATCAGGGCTCCTGTTCCACAAGGGTCACTGAAAGTTCTGTTGAACAACACAGCATTTCCATATGGGCTGATTCAATCATTTAGAACTTTTCCACCACTAAGTGAAGAAGGGAGAAATAAGCTTTTTTTCTGCCATGCATCCATTCACTTACTTTTTTTGGAAGATTTAAAACTCTGAAGTGTCAGATTTAAGAATAAAATATTCTCTATTATCACCAACTCCTCGTTGTATCTTTTTATGTGTATTTATTTTTGTTTCATGCTTTGTTTACAAGAGTATAATGCTTCCTTTTGCTTTCATAAATTGAGTATTTAATGAACTTATAGGACAAATATATATTAGGAATATAAGAAGAAATCATCCTTTTCCAATCACATCATTTCAGAAATGTGAAGACTGAAGGTCAGGAAAGTTCACGTCAGCTCACTCATAGGAGACATAAGAGAGAAGTCACAGACTTCTGAGTTCTCAACTAGTATTCATACTGTGTTCAAGCTGACTAGGCTAGAAAACCCTTCCAGGGAAAACATAAATATTTGGCTTTTCTGGATTTTACAAATCAGAGAATAAGGAGAGAAAGAACATTCATTTAAAAACAATTTCTGTTAAATTTTTAGATTTTATGTTTCCCTACATTTTTGTATGTATAACTTTGTGTCCTTCCCATTTTAATGTTTTATCCTTTTTGTAAGTGATTAATCAGTTTTTATAAACATGTTTTTAATGGCAAGAATGGATCTTATATAGGTGTACCAAAATTTTAAAGAGCATTTTTTTGTTTTATAAGTTGTTTTTGCTAATTTAATAATGCTATGATGATAATCCCTGTACACTGTTCTTTTGTATATTTTTTTAATGTCTTTGGGATAAATTCTTTTAACTGGATTTCTTTGGTCATATGATATTCATTTTAACCCTCTAATATTTGTTGCCAAATACCCTTCTGAAAAAAGCCATACCAGTTTAGAGTTATTCTCTCAGAATATGAAAATTTTGTGTTTCTGCACATACAGCTACTATTTCCTAATAATTTCACATTGGATAGGTAAAGTGTAGCATCCAATTTTAATTTTCATTGATTAAAAGTAGAATTGAGCACGTCTCACATGCTTCTTGGACTTCATATATATATCTAATTAACTACCATCTGAGCCACCATGGAAGCCCAAATAACTAAATGGAAAGTGGTAAAATTAAGAAACTGTGGACAAGAAAAGAAATACTCAATTTCAGTTGAAATGATCAGAAAACACATTTAACTAGTGACTAGAAAAGACAAGTAAAAGTTTCTATATCCAGCCCTATGAGTAATCGACAGGAAGAATTGTGGTCAGGGCACCATTAAAGGCTCATGGAAAAACAAACTAAAAGAAAGAGAAACCATCTAGCAATTTCTGTAATTGAATCATGGCTCTTCAGAGTTGGAAGAGACTTCTGGAGTTGTTCTAGCTCAACTATGCAGTTTCTGCCTGAGGGAACTGAGCAGTTAAGTGCCTTGTTTAGGGTATCATCTTGTTCGAAAAGCCAGAAATAGAATTTGGGCCTCATCATTCCCAGTTGAATGCTCTCTGAGCAATTTTACAGGACTGAAAACATCATCAAGCAGAGAGCTGTAATGCTATGCTTGCTCCTTGAATGAATCATTTAACTTCTCTGAAACTCAGTTTCCTCATCTTTAAAATAAGAAGAGAGGACCAAATGAACATGCACACTCTTAACATTTTCAAAATTACTGCCAATATCTGACACTCAAGTTCTTTGTTTTCTCAGCCATACTAATGTTAAAAAAATGTGTTTCCCTTCATATACATTTTTAGGTAGTTAAATTGCTTCTTCTTCCCTGTGGTCAGGTAATTCAGAAACTGCTCTGTTTTTTTTGTTTTAAATTGAATTTTCTGAACAAAATTGTTTCTTGGTCAGGATGATTTATAAGATATTTTAGCTCCCAAAGCATTATTTTAAGAAAGTTATAAACAAGTGTGAATGGGGACAGTGCTAGTTGACTATATATTTTTCTTGCTCAAGAAAAATGAGTAGGATATATTAAATGTTATTTTTCATTAAAATTGAAGGTATCCTGCATTGATTTTCCCCATATATGTTTTTTACCTATTTTCCTTGCTGTTTATGCTTTTATGGGTAGTATTGGAAGTAGCCATGACATAATTTGATTTCCATGAGGGCATATCAGTAATATGCTCATATGCATAGTCTAAGTGTAGAAACTGTCACAAACTGCCTGTTTGACTTTTGTTGGTATGAAGTGACAGACATAAATCAGTGTATTGTGCTAATAAAGCTAAGATCATTCATTCAGTTCTTAGTCCTTGGTTCTCTTTCACCCATAACTACATGTAGTAACTTAGCTGTAAAGGAGAATAAAGAAGAAAGTGCAGAGGACTAAGTATAAATCTATCACTAATGGAGGGAAACTAACAAATGAACAAAAACTCACACATGAATCACTGAATGGTCACAGCAGTTCGTCAGGCAGGAGAAGAAAGTAAAGAGGAAAATGGCTCACAGGTAGTTCATCTATTAGAACAGAACCAAAGTACTAATTGCTGTTGTTTTTTAGTTGCTAAGTTGTGTCCGACTCTTTTGTGACCCTATGAACTATAGCTAACCAGGTTCTACTGTCCATGAAATTTCCCAGGCAAGAATACTGGAGTGGGTTGCCATTTCCTTCTCCAGGGGATCTTCCATACACATGTACTTATATGTGGTCTCAAATGTTTATTGTGAGCAAATGACTATCTCTTCACCAATAATTACATAATTAAGAATGTTGGGAAAATATATGGCTGTCTTTCCATACCAAGGATGAGGCCAATGCAAATCTGTAGCTTCCGCTAAATTTTTGCTGATCCAATTTCTGAATGTTTTTTGTAAGGCAAGGTTGATCAATCCTTGAGATAGAAAATAATGATATCTGCCGGCAAGCATTTACAAACCCCACCAAATGAATTAGGAGACCCAGCTGGTTCCCAAAGACAGAAAATGGTGAGAAAAGAAACTTTCCCATAACTTAGACTTGGGGCTTGGGATATAACATATGCAGAATGACCGAGCTTGAGTCAAAAGAGTCTTGAATACATTTGGTTCAATATAGAGAATTGTTGGTTTTCCTTTTATCAGAGTAAGAAGCTTATTCCTTTGGCATATATTTTTTTTAAATAAAGCAATATGATATAACTAGAATCAACACATTGTAAACATGAAGATTGTTGTCCAGTTATTAAATCATGTCTGACTCTTTGCAACCCCATGGACTGCAGCACACCAGGCTTCCCTGTCCTTCACTGTCTCCTAAAGTTTGCTTAAACTCATGTCCATTGAGTCAGTGATGCCATCCAACCATCTCATGCTCTCTCACTCTGTTCTCCTGTTGCCCTCAATCTTAGCCAGCATCAGGGTCATTTCCAATGAGTTGGCTCTTTGCATCAGGTGGCCAGAGTATTGGAGCTTCAGCTTCAGTTTCAGTTCTTCCAAAGAATATTTAGGGTTGATTTCCTTTAACATTGATGGGTTTGATCTCCTTGCTGTCTAAGGGACTCTCAGAAGTCATCTCTAGCACAATAATTTGAAAGTATTAATTCTTTGGTGCTCAGCTTTTTGTTGCGTGAAGTTTATTGTTTCCTTAAAGTGAAATACCATATCCATAGCTAACTAGTCGCTTAACATATTCACTCAAGGCCTGTATCTGTAATAATAATTAGTAGAAAGAGTAATATATTGGAGGGACAATATTTTAAGTTAGAAACATTAATTCAATAGTTTAAAAGTTGTTCTTTTTTGGTTTCATTCACACCCTTTCTGTATTTCTGTTGTAAAGTTCCAGAAGATCCTACTCAGCATGACTGCAGCTCAGTGCTCCATTTTCTCTCTGAGACTTAGATTTTTACCTCTAGTCAAAGAGAAACATACTTAATTATGCTTTAATTTGAAACAATATATGTATTTCTAAGCATGTATAGAGTAGCTATTTTTCAGATACCTAGTACTCATACAAGGTACTAGATTTGTTCTCTGGTACATGTTCTAACTTGGAGGAGGCAGGATGAACCCAATGTGTTAGGTCCTATGTAAGATCAGTCTTAATTATCATGTTCTATAGTTCTGAGAAAAAATCAGTTAATTTCTGGGTATTTCTGGCAGATTTTCTTAAGTAGTGAGAGTTCAGATGAGTTGTATTTGAGTTAAATTCCTGGGATACGCTCCTGATCCAAGAGATACTATGCTAGTTCAGAGCAATCTACCAATTTGGATTCACTTAACACTTGTGTGAGTGTGTCTGCGCTCAGTTGTTTAGTCGTGTCTGACTCTTTGGGACCCTGTGGACTGCAACCTGCCAGGCTCCTCTGTCCATGGGATTATCCAGGTAAGAATACTGAAAAGGGTTGTCATTCCCTCCTCCAGGGGATCTCCCTGGGTTTCCTGCTTGGCAGATGGATTCTTTTACCACTGAGCTACCTGGGAAGCCCACTAAACACTTAGGAGATAACAGAAAAGACAATTAAATGCCTCTGATTCCAGGTAGAATGACTTAGGAGAAGGATCTTGGTCTTTATCTTGTTTGAAGAAAGAATTCAGCAGAGAGGCCAAGATTGTGAAGCAGAGACAGCATTTGTTAGAAGCAAAGCACATGTGGTGATCTAGGAGTGACTTGTGCACAATAGAAATGGCTTAGGTTGCTTATATGGGGGCAGTTTTTTAGGTTCTCCGGTCAATCATCTCAAAATGTCAGCAGGAGACTGGCTGCAGCTGCTCATCCTGAGACCTATCTCCCATTTCATCTCTTAAAAATTAGTTTATATCACACACACATAAGTAAACACACACACAGTTGAAGATGTTTAAAGAATTTATAGTATTCATTGACCAAAATACTGCATATTTGGGCACAATGTGTCAATGCTAATTATACTTCTCTAAGGTAGGGGGAACAGTATTAGAGGAATAAGATAACATTCTGAAAACTAAGTTTTCTTTCCTAAGAATGTTATAATCCAAAAATACCTGCCAAGAGTGCATGACCTATGCA
Organism: Bubalus kerabau; assembly: GCF_029407905.1. Taxonomy (NCBI): domain Eukaryota; kingdom Metazoa; phylum Chordata; class Mammalia; order Artiodactyla; family Bovidae; genus Bubalus; species Bubalus kerabau. The sequence goes on from NC_073629.1 coordinate 74,005,912, forward strand.
GGGCAAAGCAGCCAACCAATGATTAAATATGGAACTTCCCAATCATTACTCAACTTCTCACCAGCCCAAAGTGTGTCTACTGATTAACCCTGATTGAAATTTAATACCCATTTTTCCTGTTCTATCTAATTTGACAAAGAACTCCAGACAATGTAGAGATAAATGTTAGCCTCTTACTTCCGGTCTATTCTTCAAACGTCCAGACACTTCAGCTTAGTCATTTCCTCTAAAAGAAATTAAATCTTACCATGGGCTTCAAAAATGGTGCTATTGAATATTTAAAAGACATAAAACATCCTAAGGTAATGATTTATTTCACCCATTTGTCACAATTATAAAAATAAGTATTAAGGGACTACTATAGGCTGCTGCTTTGGGAATGAGAAAAGCCACCTAATTCAAGAATATGTCATAATCCTAAAACTAAGTTATACTGATGTAAATAAAACTCAGTATGTGATAAGTGACACTATTATTAAGTGTTTATATTTCATTATGCATTCAAGGATTAAAATTTTTGAGGAGATACTACTGTCCTGAATATTTAATATATTGAGATGTTATACTCAAAATATGCCAGAGAGTTTGATTTACCTAATGTCCAAAAGATGTATATTCCATGCATACTGTGTGCAAAGCACTCTGAGTGCTTGCATTTTTCAAAAGTCAGAAAATGTATGGTTTCTCTAAAAATAACCCCAAACTGGAACATAATCTAAGATTTCTGCTTGAAGCAAAAAAAAGCAATGCTGAAAGGGCGTGCTGCAAACCTGGCTTACTACATGGGTCGGTTCCTAATTCGGGTTTGAGGGGTAGGATGCATCAGAAGATGTCTTAATATAGCATGTCAAGGTAGCAAAATTACATGAGATATAGAATTGTGTAAATGTATAAATGGTGTGAGAGCAGCTGGTAGGAAAAGCCAGTGGGAAAATGACTAAAGAGGGAAGTTGCGTAAAGGGGAAAAATTAGTTCTTTCTAGCATACTTCAGAATTCCTCTTTTACAGTATCTGAACACATACCAGAATAAGCCCTGGGGAAAGAGTCACTTGTACTGGAAATAATACAAGAGGATGTATAAGATCCTTTTAATGTTAATAATAAGGATGTTATGTTTTAGAAGTGTTGTACCAATCTTGATGATAAACACTTTGATACCTCTCCCACTTAATCCTCACCACATTAGATAGCATTTCCATTTAAAACATGTAGAAATTGAGGCATATATTTCAAGTATCTTTCTCAAGAATTCACACCTATTTATTCAACAACTATGTATTCAACACTGATTACATGTCCGGCAGTGTCTTAGAGTCTTGAGATTAAAAAGTAGATACAATAGAACCTGGCTTCGTGAAACTTTCACTTTAGCAGAAGACAAACAACAGGCAATTGACTTTAACAGAAAAATGACAAAGGTAAATTATATATTAGAAAATAATGCCATTATGAAAAAAATTTAAAAGTAGAAAAGGTAAAGGGAGGTGGAGGGTTGGGAATTATGTTTTTGATAGCACTTTTCATGTAAGCCTCATTGAGAAAATGACATTTGAGCAGGAACTTGAAGGAAGTGGACCAGGTAGATATGAAGGGAAGAGCATTCCAGCCCCAGGGAAAATCTGGAGGCCTGAGGACCAGTACAGCTGGAGAGAAATGAGATCAGTCACAGACGAGAAGACAGAGAGTCACGGGGGTGAACATATGTGATGATGAGGGCCATTGTAGTGGTTTTGGCTTTTGTTCCCAATGGTAAAATGGAGCTTCCTCAGGCTGTTAGGATCTCTGCCATTGTCAGCCGCATAGAAGAAGCTCTAAATTGGGCAAGAAAAGAATGTTCCATTACTCTGTGCTCGCTTCCCTGTGGCAGCTTAATGTTTTTCCACAGGAAACATAATTTCTGTAAGTAATAAAATCTGTCATCAATTGTTTATTGTTCATTTAAATTTGATTCAGTTTTTGCAAAATCCATGAAGAAAGCTAATTAATGATTTCTATTGACTGTTTATGATTCCAAATCATATCAAATACCAGTCCTGAAGGCATTCTATTTACCACTAAATGAGTCTGGATCAGATTTAGGAAAATTACAATATTTCTGAGCCAGAATTTGAAGAAGCTTAGATTTTACAAATTGCAGCAACCACCCACATGCATGTACATTGGTGCTTGGATCATGATTGGAGTAGCAGCAGTTTTAAGAAGAGCAATATTCTCCCTTTTCTTTCCTAAATATTGATTCTCTCCTCTACCTCTCCTGCTTCCTAACAGTTGAGCCTTAAGAATTTAGAGGTAACATAACAGGATGATGTATTTTATCAAGGCGGTTTAGCCCCATACAATTGAAAAGTCAATGAAATATGCATCCAGTGCAACCTTTGCTGCTTGCAATAAAGTCCCAAATTTAACCACCAGTTTCCCAATGGTCCATTTTTTTTTTTATAGCCTAAAGGTACTCCTGCAATCACTATACCACCAACACACTGTCATCACTCAAAAGACATGTGATTTGAAGCATAAAGTCGTTTCTGCCTCAAAAGTACCTGGGCAATTGTATTCTATAGACTTGTTGGAAAGCCTGACATAGAGAGAAATGGGGGAACTTCAGGTCAGGTAGGGGAAGGCAAGGGCAAATATTTGGAAGTATGTGTGTTTCACATCACCTTGTGTTTTACTAAAGAAAAAGGTGCATACTTCTTTAGGTTGATCTGGTTGCCTGAAAGAGAATAGCAACTGTTTCCATTTGAAGGGGTTTATAAAGCAAGTTTTCACAGTTTTACTCCTTCATCTGGTCTCTTTTATGTTCCCTCTTTATTTTCAACTTTCTTATTCACTTCAGAATATATTTTTAGCCCCACCTTAAAACCCCAGTGCTACTCCCAAGCCTAATCCTGGATAAAACAGTGACTCTATCCATTTAGGACTCTTGCTGCCACAGGCTCTCAGAAAAAGAAATATCAAAAGAAATGAGGGAGAAACACAGTCATCTTTTATAGAACAGATATTTATATATTGCCTATGTTAAGCTGTAATAACCATTTATAGATTTCCTACCGCATACTAAATACTCAAGCAAGAACAGTGTATTTCATTGGTTCTAATGTATCTAGGGAATGATTGAATTAATGGGCAGATTAAACAAAACAATAGCAAAAAACCAGATTCCCTAATTGCTTTGTGACTCACTACCATTTAAAAAGTATTTTATTTATATGCAGATGTTTGTTATTCTCCTCCCTCCCCCCCCCACTTTTTGGCCATGCTCTGCAGCATGTGGGTTTTTAGTTCCCCAATCAGAATCGAACTCATGGCCTCCTGCTTTCAAAGTATAGAGTCCTAACCACTGGAATGCCAGGGAAGGCTCCTTTTCCCTCTGTTTTTTCTCCCTCTCTCCCTTCTCTTTCTTTCTCACACTCACCAAATTATACCTCACTATCTTTCTTTTTTAAACATGATCAGTTTTATTATTTATCTTTATTTCATGGTTTAAACACTTGACCATTGGTTCAAGCAGTTATTTTCCAGCCATGATTCCACTCATCATTAGCAGCACCACCAAGAGCGGTGGGGTTTGCCAGTAGTGAGAGGCACAGCCCTGCCAGCCTACCCCGATCAATGTCTGAGTGTAGCTGCGCTGTTCCCTTGATCCTCAGGCATGTTGATTATTTTGATCCTGTCTTTCATTTGTGTAGAGGCCAGCAACTCTGCAAAATTATGTGATGATGACAAATGGGAACTTGGACAAAGCTCTCAGGTAAATGCATTAACTGGCCATACTACCTAAGGCCCCAAGCATATGGATCATTCTCAGTAAGAGCTTGGGGAACATAAATTAGTGAACCTAACAGAAAAGTCCAAATGAGTGAATCTGGTGCTTCCTGTTCCAGGAAGATGTCATTCTTGTCACATTTCAAATAACCTCAGAATATCTAAACTATTCTTATCTCCACATTTCTACTCGTGCAGAGGCCCTGCATGGCTGAAACAGAGACTTCTCAGCATTGAAATATATTGTCAAGCCTGTGCTCAGTAGCACACACCACACTTGCCTGCATTATACATGACTGGTTCTGCTTACTGATATCATCCCTGCTCTGTTCATGATTCTTCTAACTCGAGTTCAAACCTTAGCAGGGACACCCCCGACCCCCAACATTTTTCTGTGACAGTCATAAGACTTAAGAAGTGGAATGAGTGTGTATCTTCCAAAGATGTATTTTCCCATTGGCCTCATTTGGTTGCAAATAAAATTCCTATGACAGGAAGACTAATTTAAACAATGCATAGAATACCTTCCGCTGGGTCACCTGTCATGTTTCACATACTCTTTTGTTGGTGTGTGCTTTTCCGTAAGCAAAATGTTTTCATTTACTGATAGACCTACTTTAGAAGAAATTCATTCTTTTTTAATATGGTTCATAGGGCTGTAGCTTCTCAACCTTTCATGGGTATTCAGCAACTGTCTCATTTTTCATGAGATACATATGTATATCAGCTATAACACACTGTCAGTGAACAGTGGTTTTCAATCAAATAGGCTGTCAGTAAAGCTGATTCACTAACAAGAAAGCTGTCAAGCTGTGGCAGCTGCTGTCTTTGCTACCCAAACAATCTGTTCTGTGCTAATGGTGACTTGTGCTCTCACATTTATTATACAGTCATAATGAGCAGTGTCCTCAGAAGCACAATCTGAGTTAGAGGATTTACATACTTTGTTGTGTGAATTCTGCAAAATCAATACCAGCAGAATTAGCAGCTGGTTTTCCACAAAGATTTGGGGGGAATATCTTTGTTTAAGAAGTTTTGGTTAATTGTCCAATGGTAAGGAGTCATCCACCATCCATCCCATAAGTATCCATGGAGCCTTTAATTATGTATGCAGTTCTCTTAAGTATTGCTAATATAAAAAGAAATGAGAATAATGTCTGTTTTCACCCATTTGTTTCAATCCATTAATAAATCAGATATATGGCCACTCCAAGTTAGAGTGACTAGACATTGTGTGGTAGTCAGAAGCTCTCTGAATTTTTAGTAAATAGTAAATGACTTCTTAATTTTCCAACCTGAGGTTGAATATGTAAGCTCTTATATATCCAGTTCTCGAAATAATACTCTCTAATAATAAGTCATTAATGAAGAACTTTATTTTTCAAGTGATTGTCTCCCTGGAAGAAATTTAGATTGGTGAGAACATTCAATTCCAAAGACTGAAAATTTAGCAACAACTTATCATGTTCTGTCACTTTTGTTAAGAAAATAACTTCCTACCATTAACAGGAGCCAGGATACTCCATTTATGTTGTTTTCCTGGTTTGAATCACTAGGGGTGAATGGGGAAGGGTGTAAAGGGGAATAATTCATTTTGACACTCTAAGACATCTCCTCTGCAATGTATCTTTTGAAGCCAAGAGCTTTATTTCAGTTTCAAAGGAGCTCTGTGTTCTAGGAAGATTACAGTCACTTCAGAGCCAAATTCTACATACCACACAGCTCTCTCCACAGCCAAGGTTTTCACTCTCATTGTGATAGCAGTGTGGCCACAAGTCAGCCAAGAGAGAATCCCACATTGAACTGCATTTAACACATGATCTGTTCTTGCACTGGAAACTTTCGACTGAACAGAAGTTCACTCCCATTACAAACATCACTTGCTCTTAGAGAACTATAATAAAGGCCACATAGTAGGCCCATAATTGTGATAATGAAAATATGACTTGAGAGGGCAGGTAATTATAAGTCTGGAATTGAGATTTCCAGAAAAGGAGTGGTGCAGTTCTGCCTTAATCCATGGATGTTTGTTTGCAGAAAGAGTAGCAAATTTAGGACTGAGATGAGGAAATGTGGGTTAAGATGAGCGACCTGATTTTTCTCCTTGGATAGCCCTGATTGGTTTTGTATTCTCCCACCCCATTCCTCCACTCATCTACTAATACATCATGAAGACACTAGATGAAATGTATGCCTCCATCAATGCTGCCTCTGGTCCTCAGGTGTGTTAATGACACATGCTTGTTGGGCCCACATGACATTACTTGGCAGATCACAAATGCCTGGAGCCCAAACACAAGTGAGTAATGGTGACTCTGATTTCTCCCTTCACCAGCAGTGCCGTATTTTTTCTAAGAAAAACAATTTTAATGCAATAATGTCCAATTGCCTACACACATACACACACACACACACATTCTTCTACCATACTGCCAGACCACCATGCACTCTAACCCACACACCACCAGAAACACTGATACTGAGAAAATATTGGCAAGATGTCTTCAGCAAGAACAACAACAAAAGAAATAAGAACATGAAACTTTATTTTGAAAAAGGTCTTTATTAAGCCAATTCTTCAATTGAAGAATTGTGAAAATGCTCAGTAATCGCAAATTTATTTTGCTGATGAAAATCATAAAGCATAAATTCACTTAGCTGACAAAGCCTCTAACTGGGCACATGGAACATGCTTTGAACCCTGTTTATTTTCCCCTGCATATATATGCATGTGTGTGTCAAGTTGCTTCAGTCATTTCTGACTCTTTGCAACCCTATGGACCTTAGCCCACCACGCTCCTCTGTCCATGGGATTTTCCAGACAATAATACTAGAGTGGGTTGACATGCCTTCCTCCAAGGGATCTTCATGACCCAGGGATTGAAAATGAATCTCTTATGTCTCCTGCATTGGCAGGTGTGTTCTTTACCATGGACACCACCTAGGGAGCCCTCCTCTGCACATGTACTCATCATCAAATATACAGACACATTCCTGGCAAAGATGGTTCACTTGTCTGTTTTCTCCTGTAGTACTCTGAGCACTGGCACACATGGCTAAGAAAGTAAAGGTGTGTTTTCTTTGGCACAGATGCTTCAGCACTTGTGTGAGGGTGTCAGTTTGGGGAATAGGTTGATCCTCAATTGTGTCTTTACTTTATTCCTTCCCCTTGTACCAGGTGAAATGAATATGTGTATAGCGAAGTCATTCCCCTCAGTATTTAGACACTTAGATATCATTCAGTAAAAGATTCTGAATGTATGGAAATAAGAGATTCTTAAAGAATCCAGAAAATAGTAACAGCTAGGATTATGGCCACATGTGAAGCATGGGAAAAGACACAGTACACTAATAATGGCACTTTCTAAGAATAGGAAGGGTAAATGCAGAGGTTTCCCGTCAATAACACAGTAGAGCTTACGTGTTTGATCCCAGACGCCATTGTGAAGTGTAAGTCATAAGAATACTTATAGAATCATTGTGAAAATTAAATAAGTTAGCACATGAAGAATGCTTAGAATTAGTTCCTCAGTTCAGTTCAGTTCAGTTCAGTCACTCAGTCATGTCCGACTCTTTGCAACCCCATGGACTACAGCACTCCAGGCTTCCCTGTGCATCACCAACTCCCAAAGCTTGCTCAAACATGTCCATCCAGTCAGTGGACGGACTGGATGCCATCCAACCATTTCATCTCTGTCACCCCCCTTCTCCTCCTGCCTTCAATCTTTCCCAGCATCAGGGTCTTTTCTAATGAGTCAGTCCTTTGCTTCAGGTGGCCAAAGTATTGAAGCTTCAGTTTCAGCATCAGTCCTTCCAATGAATATTCAGGATTGATTTGCTTTAAGATTGCCTGGTTTGATCTGCTTGCAGTCCAAGGGACTCTCAAGAGTCTTCTCCAACATCACAGTTCAAAAACATTAATTCTTTGGTGCTCAGGTTTCTTTATGGTCCAACTCTCACATCCATACATGACTACTGGAAAAACCATAGCTTAGACTGTAGGGACATTTGTTGATAAAGTAATGTCTCTGGTTTTTAATATGCTGTCTAGGTTTGTCATAGCTTTGCTTCCAAGGAGCAAGTGTCTTTTAATTTTATGGCTGCAGCCACCATCTGCAGTGATTTTGGAGCCCAAGAAAAGAAAGTCTGTCACTGTTTCCATTGTTTTCCCATCTATTTGCCATGAAAGAAGGGGACTGGATGCCATGATCTTAGTTTTTTGAATGTTGAGTTTTAAGCCAGCTTTTTTTTTTTTTTTAGCATTTGAGCATTTTTTTAAATTTTATTTTATTTTTAAACTTTACAAAGTTGTATTAGTTTTGCCAAATATCAAAATGAATCCACCACAGGTATACATGTGTTCCCCATCCTGAACCCTCCTCCCTCCTCCCTGCCCATACCATCCCTCTGGGTCGTCCCAGTGTACTAGCCCCAAGCATCCAGTATCGTGCATCGAACCTGGACTGGCAACTCGTTTCATACATGATATTTCACATGTTTCAATGCCATTCTCCCAAATCTTCCCACCCTCTCCCTCTCCCACAGAGTCCATAAGACTGTTCTATACATCAGTGTCTCTTTTGCTGTCTCATACACAGGGTTATTGTTACCATCTTTCTAAATTCCATATATATGTGTTAGTATACTGTATTGGTGTTTTTCTTTCTGGCTTACTTTACTCTCTTTCACTTTCATCAAGAATAGTTTCTGGCATAGAATAAATACTCAGTCCATGATAGCTTTTGCCATGTACCTTGTCTTCATGGGGACAAATTTTAACTTTCTCTGCTCAGATGTGCTGGATTCTCTGGTTAATTTTGAGGATATAAAGAATGGTTGTGTTCTTATCACCATGTAGCTCATGTCCTACTTGGAGAGTCAAGCATCAGATGGAAATTCTTGTTTTTGAATTCCTTTTTTGAACCTGACACTTGTTAAATGCTTTATTTTCATGATCTAATTTTTACAATGTTCTAAGAAGAAGGTGTTATTCCCATTTAACCAGTGAGTTAACAGTATTATCGAAGTTAGAGAACATGGCTCAAAGACTCGTACAGAATTAAAAACCATTTCAGAATTGTACTGTCTGCCATGCTAACAGGTCCCAAGTGATCAATTAGAGAAGAACACACCAGAAGGATGGAGAAAGTCTGTCTGGAAGGATTTAGTTGGGCTTCAAAGAAGAGGTAGTATGTTAGTTAGTTGAGATGAAAAGAATATTCTCTCATGATGAAATTAGTTAAGCAGACCAAACTGCATGTGGAATAATCTATGTTTATCTGTATAATGAGAATTTCTAAGTGAGACTGATCTGGATTCAAGTCTAATTTGTCAGCTAAGTGAACTTGGAATAGTAACTTATCTCTAACTTCAGCTTTTTCATCTTTAAGATAAAAATAGCACCAGACATACGTGGTTCTTAAAGAAGAGGGTCTTTAAGGAATTTGCTGTTTCTGACATACAGCATATGCTTAGTTTACATTCATTTTTTATGATTAGTATTTGGCTAGAGACTCTGTGAAGGAGAAGATATTGGGTTTATAATGTCTTAAGACAGTAATATGGGTTAAGTGAGCTCTGCACGTCTCTACCAACCCTATTACTCAGATGCATCTTCTTTTTCTTCCTCTTTCCCATTATCCTCTCCACCTTCTTCCCTTTCTTTTCCTTCTTTTATTCTCCTAGTTCTCCTAGAGTAAGATATACTTAGTAAATAAACTATAGTAACATCAGTTGGACTGCTTCCCTCTTCTACCTTTATAATGACTATAATTATATAGCATATAAAAGTTATATATATGTATTACATAATTTTTATAAATAATGAACATTTAGACTTCTATTGTCACTGTCTTGCTATGCATAGAAATCGAATTACATAATACCAATTTATGTACCTAAAGATATTTACTCTAAAGCCCCTCTCGATTAAACTAACTAATCCTTTGATTTTATATTAGGATTTTACTTTTGTGTGATCATATATAATTTGGCAAATAATCAATAATCAAATAATCAAATAAAACAATAGGGAAAGTGTAAATCTTTGACATGAAAGAAATGGATTTTATTCATCAGTAAACTCCCTGAAGTTATAGGACATATAGGCTATTTCATAAATATTTGTTTCTAAGAAAACTTGAAACTCAATGATACTTAATAACATCCTGGTATATTCGTCTAGTGAAGGCTATGGTTTTTCCTGTGGTCATGTATGGATGTGAGAGTTGGACTGTGAAGAAGGCTGAGCACCGAAGAATTGATGCTTTTGAACTGTGGTGTTGGAGAAGACCCTTGAGAGTCCCTTGGACTGCAAGGAGATCCAACCAGTCCATTCTGAAGGAGATCAGCCCTGGGATTTCTTTGGAAGGAGTGATGCTAAAGCTGAAACTCCAGTACTTTGGCCACCTCATACGAAGAGTTGACTCATTGGAAAAGACTCTGATGCTGGGAGGGATTGGGGGCAGGAGGAGAAGGGGACGACAGAGGATGAGATGGCTGGATGGCATCACTGACTCGATGGACGTGAGTCTCTGTGAACTCCGGGAGTTGGTGATGGACAGGGAGGCCTGGCGTGCTGCGATTCATGGGGTTGCAAAGAGTTGGACACAACTGAGCGACTGATCTGATCTGATCTGATCTGATATTTGGATTGTTTAGACATGCATATATAACAGGAGGCCTATCAAAGCCTATCAAAGCAGTTCACATCAACAGTTGGTGTGGAGATTCACACACTCTATTATGGCTATGGGAAACATTGTTAAACCTGATATTTTTTCCTATCTGTAATAAAAAAAGGAGACATAGAACAAATCTTTTGGTGCTCTTCACACCATACATTTCATACAATACATTTTTCCTTATTCACCCTATTCCTGTTCCCCACATAAAGACTTGTAAGGCTCTGCATTAGCTCCAGTCCTTTTCCTGACTTCAAAGAACTGGACTACTATTATAGAAATGGTAGTCTTGGGCTGATGGGAAATATTTCTTTAAAGAGCTCCAAGTGCATTTATAAATATCATCTAGCTTTTGCTAAATGGAACACACATATTTTACAGTTGTTACTCAAGTTTCCATTGAATAACGTTCATTTATAAAAAGTATTTCACAAATCTTTTAAAAATGTTAAATGGTTTAGTCAACTCAAAATAGTACAGGCATTCTATAAAATTGAATACATGTATACCATGTATATCTGGAAAATATTGTTTGAAAATGTTTCTTAGAAAACACTGGAATCTGACAGGATCTTATGAAATCTTCCCTCAAAATGGAGAATCTTGCTTTTGATGGTAAAGATTCAGTGCTAATTCTCAGTCTACCATTCCATGATAAATCTCACCCTGATCCGACTCTTTGTGACCCCATGGACACCAGGCTACTCTGTCCATGGGATTTTCTAGGCAAGAGTACTGGAGTGGGTTGCCATTTTCTTCTCCAGGGATTCTTCCTGACCCAGGGATCGAACCCAGGTCTCCCACATTGTAGACAGACGCTTTACCATCTGAGCCACCAGGGAAATACAATAGTAATTCTAATCTTCCATAGTTTTACTCATCACATGGAAGCCTACTTATCTTTGTCTTTCAAAGAAATACTTCCACCATTTTGATAATAAAAATGAAAAGACATAAAAGTGAAATGATTTAACAAAGACTAAGAAGGTATGAAATACATGTATTAATAGAAAACTTTTAGATGATTAATTTCTCTGAAAACAGAGATAGAAATTATTTTCTTTATGTCTTGAAATTTTTATCCCTTCTATTATTTACTTTATCATTTGACAAGGTCAACAATATTCTTTCTCAGAACTTGCTGTAATATATTTTCAACAAAATATTTATTTATTTCTAGATCTTCCCTAATACTACCACTCTAAGTATTTCTATTCAGAAAATATTTAAAAGGTATGAAAAGTGTATCTGTATTTGTATAATGCAGATTGTTCTGTATCCCTGAGAAAGATTAAGAACACTTTGAGATACCAATTATTTCATCTTTGCATTAGTTTGAATGTTTGCTTTTTTTCTTTTTTTAACATTCTCTGCTTCTGTGCAATGTTATTTCTCCTGGGGCAAGAACTTAATATATTTATTGGTAATCAAGATACCATATGAGCAGCATGATTTAGACAATATGAAGGATTCTTGTAGTGCATAATAACAAAATAGGAGACACCAGATTTTTTTTTTTAATCTCTCAATCCTCAGTCTCATGGCTACCTATGACATCAGTTAATACCTTTGTGTAGGTGACTCACTCATAATCTGGGCTAGCCTTCTCCTCTGGACTCTAGATATTTCTACCTATCTCTTCATTTGATATTAACTCTTGTGTATCTCAAGAATATATCCCAGAATAGTATGCTCCCAGATTGAATTTAAGATTCACAGCCACCTTCTATCATCAACTACTACATTATTTTCCACTGCCATGCTCATCCATCTAGTTGTGCTAGCCAAAACCTGAGAATAATTTTTAACATCCCCATCTTCCTCTCCCTCATATTCAACCTATAACAAGCCCTATCCATTTTGCCTCAAGTAATTCTCCCCAATCCTTCCTTATCTTGCATCTCTATTACTGTTACTCCACTTCTGTACCTCCACCTTGA